>NC_134128.1:19941000-20660000 GCF_040939455.1 Microcebus murinus
CCCATATTTTGTATAATTATCTGTTTTGCGACTGTCACCTCCTTCTAGATTATAAATCTAGCACAGATTCTAAATTTAGTTGTCATAAATATTTCTTCGTAAGTGAACGTATGTGCAACATGCTTATTCAGAGCCAACCTAGACTGGGACGCAGGCAGATCGATGATTTACCAGTGAATTTCAGATTTAAAATTGCTTTTAAAAACTGAGATATTTATAGAACTTTTTAAAAGTTAAAGCATAAATACTCAGAAATAATTTCCAATTTAAAAAAAATAACAGTGATCAATTTCCTTCTTGCACAATGTGTACAGCATATGTGTACCAATTGATTACCAAGAATTAGGTCCAATGGCATCTGTCTCGATGTGGGGAAGATAGTTGGACCTAAAGTCACCCAAGGTATACGGTCTTGTCGATACAGAAACATATATCATAAGGATAGAGAATGCATTTAGAAAAATTTCATGTTCTTTCCCAATATAGAAATATGTTAGTTACCATAGCAACAAGTGATATAGATTCGCTTATTCTCTTTTTATTATAAGAAAAATAAGCAGAAGCTGAAATATGTTATCATAAACTTTTCCATTGATGTCTAGAAGAATATTTTGGTGATCATCTAAGATATTTGAAAGAATATGTTTAAATGGGAATTGAAGGTTCCTTCTTAATAAAAAGTCATTGAACTATTCACACACAAAAAAATCATCAAGTGACATGTATTTGCAAATAATATGAAACCTTCCGGTGTAGGGCAAATAATATTTTGTTTTTGCTATTTGGATATGAAATGGGGCCAGATTTATTTTAAGGCAACAATACCTGAAACTTAGAGATATGACTATTACCCTTTAAATGGTGAATGCTTTCCTTTTTTTTATGCATGATGTTCAATCACCAATGAGCATATTTTATGTTTTTAAATAGATAAGAAACCAATGACCATAATGGACTTCATTGTAGAAAATATGAACCGTCGAAGAAAGTAACAAAGAAACCCTCAAGGAAATACAAGAATTGTTGCTATTGAAATGAAAACCATACCACTATCACATTGGTTAGGATGTAGAATAGAAGTTGGTTTTAAAAATATGGAATTGAAACATTCAGATAATCAATTAGGAGAGTCACCAAGCGATAATATTTTTCCTTTTTTTAAAAAAAAAAGTCCTAAACTTGTATTCTATGCTTTTCCTTTGAGCTTTAGACGGATTACTGCATCCGCATGCTAGGCCATATTTGGATGTTTTACGGGTTCTGTAGGCTCCAAGCTGAAGGTGTAACCCACAACCGTCTCCACCTGTTCTCTCGCCTGGCTTCCCTATTTCCATAAATGGCAGCACCGCCCGCCCAGGAATTTAAACCAGAAACCTCAGGACCCCTCCGCGCCCCCTTAGAGCCGTCCAATAAACGGCCTCCTAATTATTTCCCGAATCTGTTGCTCCATCTTCTCTGAAAACTCCTTCACCTGTCATGCACCTGGCATCTGCCCACCGCTCCACCCGCACATTCCTCCAGGTCTCGTCCTCTGGTCATCGCGAGCTGCTCCCCATTGGCCATCCTAGAAGGTTTTTTTTCTCACCTTTGTACATTTGCGCATGTAATTACTCTGTCCTGGGACTTCCTTCCCCCATCCTGCATCTAAGTTATTCTCACTCATGATATTAACACACAGGGAAACCTCTTCCAAGAGGCCTCCAGGAAGCCCCGGGGCTGGTTCCCTTTCTCTGTTTCCTGGCCATTGTTACTAACCGTTACCATGGCATCCACGTCACACTATGGAGTCTACTCTTTTGTGTTGTTTTTTTTTTTTTTTTTTGAGACAGAGTCTCACTTTGTTGCCCAGGTTAGAGTGAGTGCCGTGGCGTCAGCCTAGCAGCTGGGACTACAGGCATGCGCCACCACGCCTGGCTAATTTTTTTTTCTATATATATTAGTTGGCCAATTAATTTCTTTCTATTTATAGTAGAAGACGGGGTCTCGCTCTTGCTCAGGCTGGTTTCGAACTCCTGACCTTGATCAATCCTCCAGCCTCGGCCTCCCAGAGTGCTAGGATTACAGGCATGAGCCACCCAGCCTTGCCTACTCTTTTGTCTTTACAGTCACCATCCTGGGGTGGGGATCAGCTCTTTCCCACCTTTGCATCCTCCGTGCCAGGCCCCACTCTCTGAAGCAGGGGTCCTCAAACTTTTTAAACCGGGGGCTACCGGACTATAGTTTTAAAAAAGCTATGAACAAATTCCTATGCACACTGCACATATCTTATTTTGAAGTAAAAAAAAAAAAAAACAAATGGGCAAAAACACCCGCGGGCCATAGTTCGAGGATGCCTGCTCTAAAGAGAGAAGGCCAAGCTGTTAACAGGCCTAAAGATCAGGTAGTGTAATTTAAGGTGATCTATTAATATGATGTTATTACTTCTGGGGTAATTGCAGACTCTTTTTCAATGAGGGATTTTTTTTTTTTTTCTTCCAAAAGTTCTCATCAGACATTTCATTTTGAACCAAACTTAAAAGCAAAACGAACAGAATGCCGGAATGAAAGTGGTGTCAAGTTTTAAAAAGACAGGAAGAATGCCATCAGAAGCAGCTGTCACCTGTTCCTTGCAGAACAGAGCTGAGCCGTTTCAGGATATTGTTCCTGGGCTCGCACAGGAGTGACATGCTGGGGGGGGGACGCTGAGCCCCTAGACCGGATGGCATTAACTGGAAAACAGTACTCCTGAGAACTAAGGGAAGAGGGAAAAATAAACCCAAACCTTTTAGGTTCTGTTAACTCCAGGGATGAACTCAGGGCCTGCCAGCCTGCTCCCAGCTCTGGGATGTGCTTTCTGTCACTCCTCCCATCCACTGGGCACCCCACTGAGTGTTGGAGCAGACTTGGCCAGATGTGCTGGTGATAGTACGCTCTAGAAGCAGAATGGCACTAAATTGAATTCTAATGGCACAGACGAATAAGTGCGCCCCACCAGACACCTTGGTTGCCACGAGGAAGGGACTTAGGCACTGGGGACAACTCTTCATTAACCCACACGAGTTAAGGGCTTGTATGGGCACTGCTTTTGAGATGTTCAGCAGCTATTCAGACAAAGGCTTCCCAAATGACACGCATCTTACTTAACCTTTGAAAGCTGAGGGGCGCCCAGATTCTGAGTTTGTGGAGGAGTTAAGGTTATCCATTAAAGCCGTCCGTATGCTTGCTTGAAAAATATGTTGTGTGCAGGGAAGGACTCCACGATGGGGTATAAATGTGACAAGCATCCGTGCTTTGCAAGGGCGACACAAAAAAAGGGTTTTTTTGAGAGTTTTCTGGTCTCCAATGGTCTCCTAAAATATCAAGGATGGCATCTCCATTAAAAATGGTCCAAATACTTTCATTGCATTTTAAGAACCTCAGACTACAGAAAAAGAAGCCGTCTGTCTGTCCATCTGTCTGTCTGCCCTCGTCCAGCAGTCACTGTCAAAGGCAATATTCACATGGCTACAAGATGTGATCCAATTAATCTGTAGACTTCAACTCCTGGCGATTCTTGAACTCTAGCACCAAATATACCGAAAGATATTTGTGTTTGAAAATGAATACATACATTTATATTCTCCTGTGTATTCACAAATTGCTGATTTGTTAAGGAGCATTAATACTGTGAGTTATCCTTATTAATAACAGTAATAAAAATAATTTGCATGTGCATAATACTTTTTAAAAAGCACTTTCTCACTTTCTAATTTGATCTTTATAAAGCCTCTGTGAAATAGCGAGACAGCCTGTTATCTCCCAATTATCTTACAGATTGGAAAACCATAGGAAAGAGAAATTGTGCAGAAAATGTCGAGAATTTGCATTGTCTAGTTTTGAGAGTCATGGGCCTGTGAGTTAGGCAACAATTGGGGGCCAAAGCTTTGCTGAAAAAAAAAAAAGTGTGAACTATTAAAAATTCTCATGCATATATTCTACTCAGTTAGCTAAGAAAGTAAAAATTTGACATCTAGCATCTATGACGAGGGGAAATACGATACGGTTGACCAAGAGGGCTGAGTGAGCTATATTGAAAGGTAAACATTTCAGCCCAGGTATTGGTCATGGGTAATAAACACAAGCAGCTGCTGAGTGAGCATGCGCAGTGGTGACCTGGTAGGTGCAAGAGCCTTTTGGAGCTTTGCAGCGGGGTTCCAGCGACCTTCGCATTATGCAAAAGCTGTGGTGAGAGTTATGATTACAGGGGGCAGAAGAGAATTAACAGGTGCTTGGTATTGCGAGGCGATGCTAGGATCGGTGCCTGGTTTTGCAAAGGTCTACTTCTCTCACTTTAATTTATACGGGAAGCACATTTGGATCTCGTTAACATGCAGATTCAATTTCAGCAGCTTTGGGGCGGGGGCCGTGTCTGGCTTTGTAACAAACTCCCAGGTAATGCCAATGCTGTGGGTCCACAGACTGTCTCTGAGTTGCCTGATTATGAAGAAGCTCGCCAGAAACCCGGATTGGCCCCCACCGGCCACTCAGACAGCTCTACTCCTCAGCTTACAAACCACAGGAGCTAGAGCGTGGGTGCAGGAATGGATGAATCTCCACTGTTTTTTTCCCCACCAATTGTTTACTTTCTCCCTAAAGAAAATATGATTTAATACCTGCTACGCAAATGCCATTCTAATCCATTGCAGAGAACGAGAAATATAAGTTGTAGACATAGAAGTCATGTATTTATGAATGAAAACATCTTTCTAAAATCCAAGATGAGGGGTCAACATATACAGGTATTTCTGAGATATGGAACCTCGCTGGCCATGTGGAGTGACCGGAATGTTTCATTTTCTTTCTTTAATTCAGGAAGACAGTGGGACAGCTCAGTGCTTTTGCCCCTAAGAGTGTCCCTGCCTGAGCTGTGCTCCCCTCAACCCAACTTCTAGTTCTACTCTTGTTTTAAGATCTCCTGAGATTTTCCTCCAACTATTGTGTGCAGTAGATCTTCATTATTCACAGATTCCATATCTGTGAATTCTCCTACCCTCTGAAATTTACTTGTAACCCCCAAATCAATGCTCATGATTGCTTCTGGAGTCATTGGCGGATGTACAGAACAGCAAAACATTTGAGTTGCCCAACGTGCATTCCCAGGTGAGGTGGACCAAGGTGGTTCTCTGTCGCCTTGTTTCAGCTCTGATACTGGAAACACGTGTCTTTTTCATGGTCTATTGAGTGCCATGTTTTTCATGTTTTTGTGGTTTTTGCCAGTGATTTTGCTGTTTAAAAAGGCCCCCTGGAGGCATGTGGAAGCCCTGCCTAGTGTTCCTAAGTGCAAGGAAACTTATGGAGCAAATAGGTTAGGAAAGCTTGCTTCAGGCACGAGTTGCAGTGCTGTTGGCCAGGAGTTCCATATTAATGAATCAACAATATATATTACATAGATGTCTTTAAACAGAAACACACGTTAAAACCAGTCATGTATTGATTGGTTGACAAAAAAAGATGTCACCAGAGGCTCTTAGGAACCTAACTCCTTATTTCCCCTGGGAGCAATGGTTCCGTATTCGCTGTTTCAGTGTTTGCAATGACTTTACAGAACGCGACTACTGCAAATAATGAGAATTGATTGTACTGGCATATGTTACAAACCACATATTCAGAGAAATCAGAGTCGTTTATGGTTAAGCATGTAGGCTCTGAGTTCAAGTCCATTGAACCGTTTACCACCGGGGAGAAATTTTGCTTCCATTTCCTCTCTTGCAAAAATACCTCCTTTGTAAGATTGTGGTGAGGTTTTAAAAGAATTGATGCATCTACACAGAGAACACTTAGAATAATATCTGGCAGACAGCAAGTACTCAATATTAGCTGCCATTATTGTTGAGTATTTTATAGAGCAAGAAACATCAGAAAGGTCCCAGAAAGTATACAATATCCTACAGATAGGATAATGGCAGAGGAAAGACAGGAATACAGTCCTGAGTTCTAATACCAAACTCACAGGGGAAGCTGTCCAAGAGCAGAGAGAGGAGTGTTTTGAGTGTGTGTACGGTATACAGCTGGCCATCGCCCTAAATACAGACTTATGGGCTGTGTACTGAAAGGCAGGATGGGTAGGTCAATCAGCAAGAGACAGGAAAAGGGGTGCCTTTGTGTGACTGCAGCCATTTCAGGTGTCAGATCTCAGACCCCTTGGTTTTGCAGCTTTTTATAGAAATGCCTGTGGAAACATAATGGTAGACAGGGGTGACCGCAGTTCAGCGTTTCAGACATATCATCTTTTCTCTCTAGTGCTGCAGGGGTTATGCTACAAATTGAAAGATCTAGCTACATGAAAAGGAGCTGACACATTGAGCCAGGAAGTCTTTTCTTCTGCAGAAAGCTCTGATCTTCAAGTTAGCCAATCTGGAAGGGGCAGATTTGACAAGAATAATTCCACATTTTTGCACTTGCAGAGACTTTGCAAGCATAACAAGGGAATGAGGACCATGTCCGGGATTTATAAACTAAAAAAAAAAAAATCTAAATGAGAAACTGGGATGAGGATAGGAGAAATTGGACATAGGACATCCCCAGTGCTTCACACACCTCTACCAGTCGGATGACATCAATATTGGTGTCAGAAGTGGGCTCCTTGGGGTTAGGAATACTTGGGAGACATGCCTTTTAATTACTACTCCCTGAACCGTGGTAAAGCATGCCCTGTTCGCAATGTGGCATCCCAACTCGGTGAGTGGAGACACTCCTTTGCTTTTAGAACCAGCCTCTTAAAAATATTCACCCAGCTTTGTTGGCCAGGTATGGTGGCTCACACATGTAATCCTAGCACTCTGGGAGGCTGTGGCGGGAAGATCACTTGAGCTCAGGAGTTCAAGACCAGCCTGAGCAAGAGTGAGACCCCGTCTCTACAAAAAAAAAAAAAAAAAATAGAAAAAATTAGCCAGGCATGGTGGCACCCATCTGTGGTCCCAGCTACTTGGGAGGCTGAGGCAGGAGGATCACTTGAGCCCAGGAGTTGGAGGTTGGTGTGAGCTAGGCTGATGCCACGGCACTCTAGCCTGGATGACAGAGTGAGACTCTGTTTCAAAAACAAACAAACAAAAAACACCCAGCTTAGCAAGGGGAAAGGCACTGAAGAGTGGTCTCTTGCCTTCTGGAATTCTAAGGTTTGTGGCATGGAAGAAACAGCTTTCCCTGAGGATCAAAGACAAATCATTTTTAAGAAAGGAAGTAGCAAGATGGAGGAAGATAATGAATAAGTGTTGTAGGCACACAATGGGGAGTTAAAGATAGAAATAATAATGCAAGTTAAAAAAAAAAAACAAAAACAAAAACAACCTGCTAAGGGGGCAGGATAGGAAACAGTTATTGCTGTGGGGTGTGCGTGGTGCTGTCTGCCACAAATGCATTCACTCAATGTCCCCATCGTCCCTAGGAAGCAGGGGTGATGTCCCTCATTTTACTACAAAACAAAGAGCGCAGTGAATGTTTAAAACTTACTCCAGGGCACACAGACAGTAAATGGCAGAGAAGAGATTTAAACACTTATTTATATGACTTCAAAGCTTGAGCTCTTTGGGACCAAGAATGCCACAAAGTACAATAATTAAAGCTAGCATTTATCAGGCACGTTCTCGGTGCACAGTTTTTATGCGTGTCAACAAATCTCACCGTCACGGCAGTATGATTTAGGCGCAGTTGTACCCACTGGATGGATGCAGAAACCGAGGCAAAGAGAAGTTAAGTAACTTGCTAATAACTGTTGGAGCTCTGATGCGAGACACATTCAAGGGAGGGCTGCCAGGGCTGGAGGGAGCCGCTTATGTCTAAAGTTGGTGTTTAAGCAAAGCCTTGGTGTGGGTGGGTATCAGGGAGTGGTGCAAGGGGAAGGGCTGATCTGAGCTGCAGGGAACGGACGCTGACCAGTGTTGGGACTCCTGTCTCTGTCATGTCGGCACGGAGGAAATGAAGGATGAGCTTAGCCAGGGCAGAGGCCCTGGGGACACACACAGCCTTAAATAAAGGCAGAGAGAACAAGCGGGCCAGGATAAGGAGGGCGAAGGTGGGGAAGAGGAGAGGCGAGGAGGAGGGAAGAGTTGCCCCCGGCCCCTTTGTGGCTCAGCTCAGCTCAGCAGCCCTCAGCAAGACACCTGCCGGCAGCCAGAGGCCAGGCGCGAGCTGGGCAGGCACAGGACACGGCCCTGGGGAAGTCCTCTCACTATGAAGCCAAGGCCCTCGATCTGAGGCCCGTTCAGGGCAGATCGCATTTTTCCAGGAACTGACATCTGGAAAAAGAGAGCTCAGGTGTGCCTGGAAGCTGGGAGTCCACACAGCAGGAGCTGTAGCATCAGGAACTGGGGACTGTGAGGGCCTGGAAGTCAAGGACACCGGACCCTTTACTGAATTAAACCCACACTGAGCTAAGGAGTAGCATGGGGCAGAGCGAGTGGCCTCTCCACACTTCCTCCTCCGTCCCCCGGGGTGGTCCTGAAGACAATGGGGCACCAGCCTGACCATATGCAGGACCTAAGTGTGCTGGGGGCGGGGCAGGCACCTGCTTGGATGGAGGAGCAGGTGCAGGAGAGGAGGGTCCGACCTGGTGTATACAGGTCAGCAGCAGAGAGGGGGCCTGGTGTTTCTCCCCCTAGGAGTGGTGGCCTAAATCCAAGCCTTTCTGCTTCCCCAAAGCGAGAGGTTTGCACTGCATTACTGTACCCACACTGGGTCTGTTCACCAGTGTCAAAGCCTGAGTCAGAGTGATTGCAGTGGCCAAAGGATTTATCCATCCATGCATCTGCATATTCGAATGCATTTCTGCAGCTAAGCAAGGCCAGTCCCCCTCCAGCTCTTTGGATCCCGACAAACTGGGAATGTCACTTGTCTCTGTCTCTGGGCTCCTGGGTGTAGATACATCTTGCGCGGACCGAGCCATGCAGCTCCCAGTACAATTTCTTTTAAGAGAAAATTGCCCACCTTTTAGAGTAAATAAAGTTGAGAGCAGAGCCGAGCGACTTCATTTCCACTTCCTGGTATAGCGACTGAAGAGGGAGCTTCCTTCAGCTTCAATTGCTCTCTTCCGAAAGTTTTTATTTAGCTTAATAGAAGAAAGCACAGTTTCTAGACCAAAGAGGAAAAAAATAAGACAAGGCGAGGCGAGTAAGGAAAAGACATTTTAGCTCTGACTTTTATAAAAAAAAAAGAAATCTCTCTCTCTCTCTGTTTTATTTGGATTTTTATTAACAATCAATTGCTGTACATATTATAAAACATCAGTGTAGTAGGCAAAGGCGTGGCACATAGATGACAAGAGAAAAGGAGAGAGGAATGGAACAAAATGAACTGAAATATGCATCCGGAGCCATTGTTGTAAATAATATATCTTATAAGAAATGGCCACGGGGGAGCGGGGCAGATAAAAATAGCGCCACCGTGGGAAATAAGGGCTGTGACATTTTCTGTAGAAGCTTCTGTTTCTGTGCCAGTGAGCAAAGATGCTAACAAAAGAATGCAGTAAGCAATGCCCCTTAGATGTCTGTCCTTTTTGTGGCATGTGTTGTACGTTATGTAAGGAGCTCACTTTGCCACCTACATGCTTGATTTTTTTTTTTTGGAGCATGAAAGGAGACCATCCTACATGGAGCTGTCAGGCATCAGTCAACGTGGGTTGAAATGAACCGCAGTGAGCGACGCCCATGTGGGCTTCGTCTGAAGGGAAAATGGGAAAATGAAGACAATGCACTCCTGAGAAGTTTAAATAATGGCACGTACATTATTTATTTCTCCAGGCTTTAATTCCAATAACCAACAGGACAGGAAAATAAAATAAAAGAAAAGAACAAAAGGGTGTACATTGTATTTCCTGCGGTAGAGGTGCCGCAACCTAATGAGTCTCTTGGATCCTAGTTTGCTTTAGAACATCACCGGGGGTGATTATAACTTGCAAAAGGAGACCAGAAAAAGGCATGCCTTCCTATGTCTTGGGCTGTAATTAAAGCCACAAGCCGTCACATAGCGAGGAGGCCAGCTGCAGCCCTTCAAACCTTTAGTACCCTGCCATTAAAAATAGATTACAGCACAAAATATGTACCAAAAATAATCCCAATAAAAAATTTGCACATTTGATTACTATAATTGATTTTTTTCCCTTCTAGATATGAATAAATGACCCAGGCTAAATGCCAGTTCCTTGCAAAGAATTTCACTTAAGCTCCACTGAATTGAAAAAGCTCAACCAGACTCAACATTTCCAACTTCCTAGCAAGTAGCAGAAAATCTACCTGACAGTTGCTATGGAAACACGAACAGGAAGAGTGAACCACCAGCCTATAAATCCACAGAGAAACCTTTCTTAATTGGAAGGCCTTTAACCCACACATTTTTCTCATAGCTGCAGAGCTTATTTCTAAAGAGATTATTAAATTCCTCAATTGACTTATGAAGGATGCTTCCCACTATATTACTGTGCTTTCGGTCGCTCGTTCTTTATATCTGTTTCCAAAATTACAAAGCAGACCAGGGATAATAAAAGTTAACACAGATGTTTCAATGAAAAATCCATATGATGTTCTGAAAATAACTTTGGCGGCGACGCAGAACAAAAAGGATTCCAACACAGGAACCGAGATGGTGTAGACGTGTTTGTTTCAAAGCTGTGCCTGGCCTCCAAACTTCTTCAACCGCCCTGATTTTGAAATATTAACGCAGGTGGGAAATCCTGACAATATTTTCTGATGTTTAAGAGGGCTGACCGAATCATAAACACAAATAAATGAGGTGGTAGGATATGTTAATTTTATGCTCACTTTTAATTTTTTTAAAAAAATGCTCTTTGCAATTAGTTAGCAACTACTAGCTGGTATGGAACTGACTAAACAAGAAGCAAATGAACACAGCTTAACGTGTGAACTTCAATGTCATTGGGGTAGTTATGGTCAACTAATTCATTGCAGGACGACTCATTTAATGTCATCGGTAGGTTCTTGGAAACTGCAACTTTAAGGGAAACAACACGTAATGAAACAAATTTTTCCATAGGCTAATTGAGAATACTCAAGAACTACATTCAGACAGTATATTTCTGGTTACAACAATGTTACCAAACTTTTAAATAAAGATGGAAACTAAACAGTGAAATAAATGTGAGCTATACATTTAAGAAAGATTAATAAAGACAAGGAAGATGATTATTGTCCAATTATTCCAGTTCAGAATCTACGTGGGAAGGATGCCATCCCATTGTGGGGTACGGTCCTACACACAGCCGTGGTCAACCACACTGGAAACACATAGACGCACCCCTCAGCCGAAGGTGCACATCTTTGAAATATGTGAGGAAACCAGAGTCACCAGGAAAAACCCACTCAGACTTGGGGAGACTGTGCAAACTCCACACACAGTGGCCCCAGCCAGGAATCTATTATTTTCCTCATCAACATTATAATGAAATAATGTTGAATGAAAGGATGTTTGTTATTCAAGGACGTGCTGTACTTGGCTGAATTTTGTAATATGACTTATGTGAGGAGTAGGGGTTACGTAGAAAATGTAGACTGCAGAAACCTACTATTATACTGATGCTTTATGATATATATGGCAATTTGATTGTTGGCAAAAATCCAAATAAACTTGAGAGAGAGACAGACAGACACACACACAGAGAGACACACACACAAACACACACACAGAGAGAGAGAGGCAGACAGACAGACAGACACACACACACACAGATATTTCTTTTTTGATAAAAGTCAGAGCTAAAATGTCTTTTCCTTACTCGCCTCGCCTTGTCTTATTTTTCTCCTCTTTGGTCTAGAAACTGTGCTTTCTTCTATTAAGCTAAATAAAAACTTTCGGAGGAGAGCAATTGAAGCTGAAGGAAACTCATTCTTCTCCCTCCTTCCTGCTTTATTAAAAAAAATCTCCTTCCCCCTCCTCCCAGCCCAAGCTAAGGCCCTATCTGCTTTTGGTTCCCACTTCCTCCTGCCCTATCGGACAACTTCCTACGGGTACCATCACTTTCTCTCCTTTTCCTGTTTGAACCTCTCCCTGACTGCTATGAGCATTTCAACATGCTTTGGCCTCTTCCAGCCTTCAAAATCCAAACCAACCAAGACCCTCCCTCCCATGCTTTCGTCCTCTGCCCTCTCTCTCCCTTCCTTTTGGACTGGCCTTTGAATGCATTTTGTTCTTTGTCTCTCCTTCCTTCCTGCCTGCTCTCAGTTCAGGCCCCTGGAAGAGGTCCCCTCTCTGCACCCACACCCATTCTTTAGAGTCACCGACTTCTCTTTGCAGGCTACACCTCCTTGCTCTTTGCCAACTGTTTCCTTGTTTCCACTGCATGGCATTATCCCGGCTTTTATTCCATCTTTTCAGTAGTCCATCCTCTGTCTACTTGGTGCTATTTCTCAGCATCTTCCATAAACCCTTCTCTTCTTCCACTTTGCACCTCCCTAGGGCAACCTCAAACCTCCCCCACCTCCTGCAATGGCTTCCATTGCCATCCATAAGCTAACAACTCACAAATATTTATTTCCCCTTCATTGTAAAAAGGGTGATAAAAAATATCCACCTCCTCAGGCTGCTGAGAGCACTAGAGACAACATTTAAAACTCGTCTGACACATTAGCAGTGCTCGGTGGAAATGTTAGCTATTATTAGCATGTATCTGAGACATCTTCCAGGCAGCATGTGCAGAGCTGAGCTCACTTTCTTCTCCTCACAGTGTTTCTTCCCATCGGTTCCTTCTCAGCAAATTCCCTGCTCAACCTTTAGGTCCATTTTCATCGCCAACACCATCAAGAAAGCCACCATGGTCCTTCTTGAGTCAGGAGCCCCTCTTATGGGCTAGAGGGAGGAGAAAGGGTATTTCTTTAATAAAACAGGAAGGAAAGAAGGAAGGTTGTCTGTGCGCATGAGTGGGCTTCTATATTCCACGTTTTCTGCCATAACCCGACTCTCTATGTTTAGATTCTATCACAAAACTCAATCAAGTACAGCGAGTCCTCCAAGTATTTTGTATTACTGAAGTTCACATCCTACAGCATTTTAATTGCCTATTTACTTGCCTATTCATTTTAAGAGGGCAAAACTATATAATTTTATCCACTATTTTATCTCTCCAAAAATATGTATTGAGCCACAGAAAAATGAAACTGGATCACTGCACCAAATAAACCATTAACCAGAAATACCTTCACTTATTCCCTTCACGGTTATTCTGAGAGGTCTTTGATAATGTCTCATTTCATCCTTCCCATCTTCTTTTATGATAATCTACTTTGTGCCAATTAACTTTATGGGGGTGTCCAGTATTACTTTGGTTTTTAAAACAATTGCATTAGACAACATGAAAATTTCAATATAGGAGGGTTGCAAAGTATGGGGAAATATACCTGCTAGAAAGTTCTCTGAGCATGCAACCTTATACCTATTTACATAGAATTTTCCCAGCATTCAGACTGAAATCTCTCTTTCAGCTGAAAAACTTATCTATCCTGATCATTTAATTGCCTGTAGAAAAAATAGTCTTTCTATGAAACCATTTGTTTAGTGACATGGACAAAACCTTTCCCTGTTGAGTGTGTGTCCAGGAGATGCTCTCAGACCTGTGCTTTGGGGACCTCCATGCTGCTGCCACTGTGACGCTAGGCTGGGCACAGACTCAGAGATTTTAGTCAATGAGTTCAGGTAGCAAATGAGGGAAAAGGAGTCAGGGAACAGGGAGTATGTGGTTTCCATCTAACTGCTGCTACAGAAACAGAAGTATCTGAGATCGGTATAGACACATAATTATCTCGCAAGCAATGAGCATGGGCAAAGTCAGTAGCTGGAAACCCTCCTGACCCACAGATGAGCACACACGTGCTCGCGCGCACGCACACACACACACACACACACACACACACACACCTCCAAGCCTGTCACCTTGCCGCTGACTTTCTCACTCAAAGACTCCCTGGGTCTTCAGCGTCACATACCTCCAACTCATAAAACTTTGAAAGCGCCAGAGTGGGACAGTTAGAAAAATAACAACATGTGTTTCTCTGATCTCTCTATGCAAGAGAGAAACCGACCACAGAAATTCTCGTGACGGTCCCACTTGGGGAGTGTGTATCCAACAGTGCAGCTTTGATGGGTAAGCACCTGATTCTGAGTCTAGCTTTACCCCTTGCTAGTCCTGCGACTTGGGGAAAACTTACTGAACCTCAGCTGCCTCCCCTGTGGAGAAGAAACAATAGGACCAGCCTTAGGGGACTGCTGACAGAATTCCGTGAGGTTATGTGGATAAGCTTGTTTGGGTCAATAAACTGTAGCTACAGAAGGGAGGAGGCAAGCGGATTCAGTCTCTGTGAGGTCATCTAAAGTGAACATTGCTGCTAAATCTTCCAGTGCATTGATCAAAGGGATGGATGGATGAATTAGGTCATGTATTGTTTTACCACCTGGGACTTCGTTTAGGACTTGAACACTAATAACTGTTAGCTATCTCTTGTGCTCTACGAACACATCCTTCCAAAAATATCTTTTGTGGCAGTTTGTGTTCAGCCTTCCCTTTAAAACTCAGAAATGGAATAATGTTACCTTGTTTATGGAAAAAACATAACATGTTAAAATAACTTTAGTGACATCTCTGTATCTCGTAGGACAATTATATATTGAACAAAAAGCAATTCTTTAGTACAGACATTAGAGTCTTATTTTGTTTGTTTGTTTTGTTTTTCTAGAAAAAGAAAAAAAATCATGGCAGAAACGTATGTCTAAGCAAGAGTGACTTTGGGAGTCTGGCTCTCTGATCTGATCCATTCATCTGTACGCTGCCTATAGAGGTTCTACTACATGATACTGTGGAACATTCTTTCTCATCAGACAACTCATTTAGTCCTTAATTACAACATTGAAATATATGTAGATATTTTTGACACTATTGCCCTTCAGATACTTCAAACCTTGAATGGTGTATTTGTGAGATGAGGCACCAAGGGACTCAGGAAAAAAGAGCGGTGCAAAGCTGAGACAGATGAAAGACATTTCAGCATCTTCCCACCACACTGGAGACTGAATTAGGAATTCAGGTCCCCTTGGGTTAGAGGGGCTTGGTTGATATTTTGGGCTTTTCAATGAATCCCCCAAAAGATTAGGAGTACTCTGCCCAAAGACTATGGGATTCACATTAGAATTAAGGGCAAAACCAAAATAGACATACGTTTCCAAAGCTTGAAACCAAGCATCTACCAGTTCAAGCTGATATGTAGTAATTTCATTGCTCACTAGAATAAAACTTTTCATTTCTTGAAGAAAGATAATAGAATACAGAGTCTCAACAATATATAGTCCATATTTTTTAATATGAAGATATATAAAGAGAAAAACTAGTCTATAAAAATAGACCTACACATGAACATGATATAGGAATAAGGAGTTAGGGTTTTTTAAAAAAATACTGTGACTCTGGGAGGCCGAGGCAGGAGGATCGCTTGAGGACAGGAGTTTGAGACCAGCCTGAGCAAGAGCGAGATCCTGGTGCTACTAAAAATAGAGAATATTCCAACATTGGATTTGAAATTTAAAAATTACCTCCCTCTGTTTCTAAGGTACTACTGTTCTCTTTTCTGTTCCTTGAGCATACATTTATTGAACACTTACATTAACAATAAAACAAGCATTGTACCAGGAAGTGAGAAAACAGCTAGTATTCACAAGGAACTTTCTAGACTGAAGATAAACAAGTGAACAGTTTGGATAAATAGTTTAAACATTAACAGAGGTAATCACAGTCTGTCTTATATCATGAGTCCAAACAGGAGGTCAACTGACCAAGAGGGTATTGGGCTAAGTGGTGAAGGATGAGGAAGGTCTTGCAAGACCCTTGCAAGAGGGTTAGAACCTTCACCCAAAAAACCTATTAGGAGATGGAAGCTATGGCTATAATCTTGGTTTCTCAGAAGAGAAACTACAATACGGAAAAGTAAACAGAAGGTTTTACTCTAAGGTGTTTTATTAATGACAGAATCAGGAAGAATATCCAAAATTTTTACATTCCATCCTGCATTCTACATATAGTTGTGTCCTTCCATAATCACATGATAATGTTAGAGCTGACTCTACATCCCTTTTAAGAGTTAACTCTGTTATATTGGTTAGTCTTCATAATTGCAAACAGTAACATATATTGCAATTAATGTTAATAAAAACCAAAATGTAAGCGGAAATATTTTTAAGTTCTCCATCTAACTCCCATTCACTTCTTAGAATGTGATAGTTTTCCCAAAGGACACTAGTTTGAATGCCCGGGTATCAGAGTATAACCTTTCCTTTTGTTTCTTATTTTGTTCTAGCTGAGTGGATTTTAATCTTAGGATCCATAAGAATTACACTCTAGGCTTGCATATAAACAAATACACCACATGCCAAACTAAATTTTATGGGTGATTTGGAAATTTTCAAGGTTAATTTGACTACACAGAATTTTTACTTTATGAGCTAACTTGAGAATGAAACCACCACGTAAAATGTTTCCTTCCTGTTGTTTCAGATGTTAGCTATTCTTATTATAATCACCAAGCTTATTTGATGCTCTTTAGTTCTTGGTTTATATTATAAAGTTGATTAATTTATATTTAATATTAAAATGGATAGAGAAAGTCATGTGGTTAAAATGCTCATTCTTTTTTTTTTTTAATTAATTTTTTTTTATTTTGGCATATTATGGGGGTACAGATTTTAAGGTTTCAATAAATGCCCATTTCCCCCCCTCCCCCCCAAAAATGCTCATTCTTAATAACACCCCCCTCAGTACCTCCTCTCCCTGTGTCCAGATGCACTTTTCTGCAAATATCTCAAAAAAAAAGAAAGAAAGAAAGAAAGAAAGAAAGAAAGAAAGAAAGAAAGAAAGAAAGAAAGAAAGAAAGAAAGAAAGAAAGAAAGAAAAAAGAACCTTCTTATAAAGACCACTTTCTCTGTATTGCCATACCAAGAAGGCCATTACTAGGAAGGATGGCAGGTAATTTCATTCTTCTCAGCCATGACGAACACCCCACACCACCATGAAATTGCTAGCAGGACAGGCCCAGAGAAAAAGCAGGCAAGGAAAACAGAAAGGGTGATGCCTGTACCTCTGCACCCATGTGCATCTGGAGAGACACCTTCCCTTCCTGTGTGGATGGGGTTCTTTTGCTGCTGCCGTACCATTCACTTCCCTCAAGAGATGTTGGTTTCGTTTTCTTCTTATACTCCTTTCTTTGAACCTTTCTCCCCAAGATCGGGGCCAGCTGGGACTTGCAATGACGGTTTGGCAAATCCTATGAACTTGCTCATTCCATAGGCGCTCAGAGGGCCTCTGGCATGCAGAGCCCGAAAAGCTAAAATCTCCACTTTGGACACTCGCTTCCAGCTGGGGTTCCAGGTGTACATTAGGTCTAGTCAATCACATTCGCTCCTTCGAATGATGTATTTGAGGGGACCAAATGAAAGGAGAGGCAGGATTTGGGCATGCATTTAGAGGGGACTGAGGCAGGGACACTGTTGTCCCAGAGCTAGCAGTTTCTGTGACATTTCACTGATGCCACAGCTGTCTGACTATGGTACAAGCATGAGTAGCCCATTTGGTGACTCAGTTCTGCAATGTGGTTTTGGGAATCATTCCTGGAAACTCAAGCCTAGAGTTTGTTTCTTCTTTACTCTGTACCTCGAACTAGTTTTAAATCGTTGAATACCATTTCTGCTCAAACTTCATTCAGTGATAAATTTCTTTCTGCTTAAACTATCTAAAATAGATTTGAACCCTTCCCAGCATGCTCCATGAAGGGTATTGCAGCAGCTGCCCAAACTGAGAATTCCTGACCGGACAGGGGTCGGATACTCCTCTATGTTCTTTGATTGTAGATTCAGCACATGCACCTTCTGCTGTGTCGAGTCCTGGGCAGCTTTGTGTAGGTTGAATTCCCATAAGGCTGGGGTGGGCCCCGGGGCGTTGGTGAGGGGTTGTTCATTGCTGGAAAAGTCAATGTTTCCAGTGGTTTTCATGCCTGTGAGCTACAGTGAAATATCACTTCACTGGCATCTCTTGTCACTCAAGTTGCAAGTTTGGGGGTAGAATGGGGCCCTCTGCCCCTCAAGACTGGTGTTGAAGAAGCTCAGATGTCCCTTTCTATTCAAGAATCCACCTTAGCAAGCTCACCATTATTGCTCAGCATTCAGAAAGGTTTCTTGCTCATGCATAAATCCAGGTGCACTGCACATCAGCAGGTGAAGGTATTTTTTAAAACGATTGAAGGTGTGAAATATTATCTTAAAAATCTCTCCATAGCTTCCCTTTACAATTTACCTCATTATTCTTTTAGTTGGGCAGTTATTCCTAAATACCCTTGATGCGATTTGGTGTTCATTCTTTCTTATCTGGAACTCGTTAGTACAACCTAAGGTGATTTGGGTTATGCATAAGTCATTTTAATTTGCATAATAAGCCCCAATGCCTCCCTGGCGTGATCTAAGAACTAAGGAAAAATCTGATGATTCCAAGAGAGCCAAAAAAATTGGTTCTTTCTTTTTTTGGTGGGTGGGGGGTAAGGAAAATCCCTTTATAATCTTCTAATCAGAGCTTGAGGATAATATAAAGTGGCAGGAAAGAGCAAGCCAGTGACACGAAGATTAGGAATTGCACAGAGCTCACCCCAGGAGGGACAAGATGCCACCTTTGTAGTGAAAACAGGTTTTCCTCTTACGCATGATCTTTGAGAAGCCAACAAGCTACTTCTAGGTAGAGCTCGGAGGGAGAGCTACTGCTATTTGCAGGAAGCTGATCTTAAACCAAGGGCATGGGCCTAAAGAAGAGAAAATCCCTGACCAGGCAAACTGCTACAGGAGTGTGGGGCTCAGATGCACCAGCAGTAATAATATGTGTTTTGTTCTTTTCTTTCCCTATAGCAAACACATAATGATCATAGTGACCTGGATAAATTATGTTCATGGCCCCAGCTGACCCTCACACAACCGTCCGGAGTTGATGCTATTATTACCATCACTTTAGAGATTAGGAAGTGGAGGCTTAAAAATGCTTAGTCATTTACCCAAGTTGCACAGGTAGAGAAAGCTGAACCAGGACTACAACACAGGCAACCAAATCCCAGTGCACGAACTCGTAACTAGTAAATCCTACACTATCCTTAAGTCCTACCAACTAGGGTGCTCACAGAACTCTGCATGGACAAAAATCTGGATGACTGAGCACATGCTCATCAGGGACCAGATCAACATAGCAACACACCAACATGGCACCAGGGCAAACCACGCCAAGACACGAGTGACAGCGGCAGCAGTCCTGCAAGAATATATTGTAAGTGGCCATTCCATCAAATGGCAATGGGACACACTTAGGGTGTAGACACAAAGGTCTTCTATTTGGGAATGATTTTGCCACTCCTTGAAACATGTTGAGAAATTATTTCAGAATAAAGAAACTATTTTTTTCTTTCTTTTGATTATACTGCCATCTAATTGATTATTCAGATTGCTTTAAAGTGACAACTGCAAAAACTAATGAAGATGTATTTTCAAGGTTCTGACTGTGAATTTCAGTCAAAAGGAATCTGAGAGACTCAAGTTTGAGGTAACCTGGAATTTTCTTCCATTGGGTCTGATGGTTAATCTTATGTGTCAACCTGACTCGGCCACAGGGTACCCAGAAATCTGGTTAAATGTGATTTCTGGGTGTGCTTGTGTGTTTCCAGAAGATATTAGCATTTGAATTCTTGGATTGAGTAAATTAATGTGGGTGGGCACCATCCAACCTACCGAGGGCCTGAATAGAACAAAGACCAACAAGCAGAGGAAGACTGAATTTTTTTTCTACCTGACTGCTGAGCTGAGATACCAGTCTTCTGCCCTTGGACTCAGACCTAACCTATTAGCACTCCTATTTCTCAGGCCTTCAAACTGGGATTAGAATTTACACCAGTGACTTTTCCTGGGTATCTCCACCTTGCAGATGTCAGATTGTGAAACTTACTAGCTACTATAATCATTTAAACCAATCCTTTGTAATAAATATCACTTCATATATATATATATATATATATGTGATATATGAGTGTGTGTATGCATGTGTATGTGTGTGTGTGTGTGTGTGTGTATGTATCTTATTGGTTCTATTTCTCTGAAGAACCCTGACTAGTACAATGGGCACCATGGTTCTATGACAGGGATATACCACAATGTAGTTGAAAGAACAGAGCTTTTAAAACCAGATACTCATGAGTTTAAATTCTTGCCCCATCATTTACTAGTTTAGTGAACTTGGATCAGTCACTGCAAGTCTCAGAACTTCCATTTTCTCAACTTGAAACTTTTTAGAAAGAGGATACTATAAGGGAGTTTGATAAAATTATCAGAGATAATGCATGAAAATCTACTTGTATACCAGCAGATCACCACACTAAAGCAGTTATGAGAAAATATTAGGAGATGATGCACTGTCTCTTTGCTTAAGAGGTTAGAAGGAATTGGAAGTATTTTTCCCTCTTCTGCCTCCCAAAAGGTAGCCGTGTTTAGTTTTTGTAGATATGAGATCTTAGCCTCAAATAGTTATTATCGACTTGTGTCCAGCCGGCCAAAGACAGATTGGCAGTTACCCAGAAGACAACCTCCATCCAGAGTTTTGTTGCTGAGAAAAGTCTAAACAGTAAAAGACATGTGGGAGACCAACCCCAGGAAGAGAATACAGGGAGCATCCCTCCTTGCCGAGGCTCAGTTCATACCTACTGTAGCAGGTGCTGTGAGTGCCCAAGAAGGTGGGAAAGTCTTCAGTTTTGCACACATCACTGAGGCCTTGAGAGCAGGATGGGGAGATTCTGCCATTCTCACTCAGTACCAACGTCTGCCCGACAGTGGGTGAGGATGCATAATGTTGTACAGGCAGGACCCAAGCCCTCCCCTGGCCACATAAGCCCATGCATCTTGTATCGCACAATGAAAGGAATGAAGGCAGCTTGATAATCACAGAGGCTGAACTTTTTCTCAACCAGAAAGATAGAGGCTCATAGTAGATTAAATTTGGTAGGGAAAGAAAAAAAAAAAGAAAGAAAAGAAAAGGAATATTGTATTATTTCAACTTGTGTATTGTGAAATAACTTGTATGATTCTTATGGTACCCCTTTGACAGTATCTATGACTCTCTTAAAAATTATTCATGCTGAATACTCATTCTCTTTATTCTATGCCCTCATCCCCAAAAGTAACAAATAAGGGGTTTATTTAAAAAGATGAGGAGAGAGGAGAAGGTAAGGAACTGAATCATGAGTAGTTTAGATAAGCTTTGTGTCAACAGGAATGAAGGCTTCAACTAGTAGGTGCTAAGTCAGGAAGAACAGTGGCAAAGAAGAAAGCAAAACAACAGCGAAATACCCTACCATGTGCCCGGTACTGTGCTAAGTGTTGAGGGACATAGACATTACGACTTGCATTTTTGTAGATGTGGAGAGTCACATAGGGTTTAAAAAATGCATCTATACAACTCGTAAGCAGCCACATTGCAATTTATGGCAGTACATTTCTGTACAAAACGATTGTTGTTTCTGCCATCCACAGTTGTCTCTCCAAAGTGCCTGCTGCTCCCCGGGGGAAACAAGTTATGAGGCAATTCTGATATACTTTTAGGGAGCTTATTGAAATTTTATGTCACCTGCCTTTTAGCAGGGAAACTCTAATTTTAAAAGGACTGAAAGAATATTTCTAAATGCATCCATTTTTAGCTATAAGACAAAAGTTTTAGGGACAGGAGACATGAGGGATTGGAATGAAAAGGTTCTTGTCCTAACAGCAGCCCCCGGCCAGGGCTACGTTTTCTTGGGAAGAGTCACGCCGAGATTTCCAGCGATCGGCTCTCAGCTCGCCTGTTCCGGCTGTTCACACGTGTGGCTGTGAGCAAGGCCCCTCCTCCGCTTCATTTGGGTGACAGGAAGGCTTTCATTTGTTGGGGCAAGGATAGGTTGCAAGAAGACAATCCAGAAGTTGCAAATTACACGTATTTTTTGTAGGTCGTCTTTCACTGGACATGCGTAGGGACAGGAAGTCCTATTATCTTTCTCAACCAAAAGTTTCCTTTATTTTCTCTGAAACAGAATCTCTGCGGAGTCCACCACCAGACATGCCCTTCCCTGTAAGGGAACTGAACCCAAGAGCAAACCGAACGTGGACATCTCACTCATGTATAAGGAACCACAGGCCATGTTAGTCTTTTTTTTTTCCCCCCTATTTTCCTGATTTTTTTTTTCTGGTTACATTTCACACATAAAGAAAAAAAAAATCAAACAACAGAACGAATGCAAATTTGAAAAACGCTGGCAAAATAATTATAGTAGCTCTTGAAATACCCAGAGAGGCTGGGTAAAAATTTAGAATGCTTATGTATGAAGAAGCAAGACAGCATGGCTAATTTTAGAACAGAAAGTCTCTTTCTCTCATTCTACCTCGCAGCCTTGGTGAGCAACGTTTCCAGCAAGCACATCAGAGACAAGCAATACATAAAGCAGGTGAAATCAATAAAATGAGAGGGGGTGGGTGGTTTGGACTTTGGAGGGCAACAATATCCTTATTCTAAATTTCCAGACATTCTGGGCTGCAGCCGGAGCACATAGGCACAGGCGCTTCTGTCCAGGGACCCAGACTTGAGGCAATGCTGTGCTTTGGAGTGCAGTGCCTTCCTTGCAATGTCCCAAGTCCCCTGGTGTGCCTGGGACCCCCAAGTTGGCAGTAATATCAAGGTTGGAGGCCTGAGACCTACATGGATTCCACTTCTCATTTCTTTTTCTGGGGGTGCTTTCTGTCCCTCTACCTTGCGTTGAGGTTGACCAGTTGCCCTAGGGAGCTCTAGTACTCATGCCTTTGTGTCTCTCCAGGGCCTATGGGCCCAGGCACCATGAGATTGGGTCACCAGGTGTTGACACACTAATTCAGGGAGACTCTCCAAGGTGATAGGGTGATAGAACTCATCCTTTACACTGTGTGCCACACTCAGCTGTCCTTTCCCCCACTGCTGGCACCCACAGTGGTCACTCCTCCCCTCTCTGGGCTCTGCATGTCATGGCGTCCTCCAGAGTTGGCCATGCCAATCTCCTCCAAGGGCATCTGAGACCTAAACTGCTGATCCAAAATTCTAACGGGCCCTCCCTGCCTATATGTTCTCTTGCCCACAATCAATGTGATGACATTGTGCTCTCTCTGTGTGGCCTTAAGCAGTGACAGATGAAGGGCAGATCTTCCTTAAGAAGATGGTTCTGGTCTTCTTACCCATCCCATGGGCCTCAGACTCCTCCCGCTGGTGGCAATATGAGGAAGGCAGAGGGGTAGTCAAACCCAAACTCAGGGCTTTTTTCCTACAACCAAAATCACCGGGACTGGAGTGTCACCGGGACCTCATCTCATTGACCTGCGAGGACTGGGGCTTGGGCTTGGGGAACTGACGTAACTGTGTGATGGTCATGGTGCCATCTTTGCCTAAGAGTCTCCTGTCTTCTGTCTGCATCCATGGAACCACTGGAGGTGGTGAACTCATTAGTGCACATGGAAGATAAAATCTCACACCCTGTGAAGTTCTTGACATTCTTACTAGCAGTTACTGACCCACTGATCAGCTAGTAATTGTCTGTACATTTGCTCTCATGACCCAGTCCTTTCCCCAAAACCTTTCTTTGGATTTTCTAAGACTCATATTCTTAAGTTACTATCTTCCTTAGTATTTGTGGCATCACCTTCCCTTGGAGATTTCTTTTATTTCCAAGGGTTTCACTCTTCAAGTGTCTGTGCAAATTCCTCCCCCACCCAAACTTTAAATGGATTAGGTTCTTAGGGTATAGGTAGTAAACCCTCTTTTCTTTTTACCCTGCATTCTCCCTATAGAAAGTGGCCTCACCCACAACCTTTGGTGTAATAATGATCACCGTGATTCACGATTTTACCAACTCTGTACCCCCCAGACCCCTCTTTGGGGTGCCACGGCCAAGTCACTTACTGCTTAACATTTTCAGCTGGAAATCTCTCAGGAACTAAAACTGAATATATCCAAAACAGAGTTAATGATTACTCTCCACCCCCAAAACCGACTTCTGCAGGTTTCCCCTCTTTGTAATCGGCATTATCATCTTCCTAGTGATTTAAGTCAGAGATGGGTATACCCACATTTAATCAAGCTTAACCTTCTGTTGATTCTCTCTCTTAAACATCATTTGAAACTCCCTGATTTCCTCTGGTTCCACTTTCCCACCCAATTCTAAGAAACTACCGCCTACTTCCCATGTTATTATAGCAGTTTGCTCCATCATCTTTCTGTCCCCACTGCTGCTCCCTGCCAAACCATTTTCTATTCCAGCCAGCATGACCTGCCAAAAAGTAAAAAATCTATTCATTGTATTGCCCTATCTAAAAGTCACTGAATGGCTCCTTCCATATCATTTATAATACGGTCCCACTGCCTCAGTTAGGCCTGTACAACCATTTATTTTTCTGGGCTCGCCTCATCTCATGCTGTTCTTTGTACCCCAGCTCTCAAACACACTGTGTTGCTTTCTTCCTTGGAATTTAGGCAAATGCTCTTGGTTCTACCTTGGATGTTTTTCTCACTGGGGTGGATTCAAGATGTCACCATTTTTTCCCCTCTTTACTCCTTTTTCTACAGGCAGAATTTATTTTCCCTCTTGTTGAAACCGTGCTGATCATGGAACTACTTCAAGCATCCTCAGGCAGTTCTGGGTCTAAACATTAAGGAAACCTGGCAAGTTTTTCTTTCTGTGGCTTTGGGAGTGTTGATCTGTTATCTCAGAAGTCTGGCTACCTTTCAGAAGAGACCACATGGAAAGGCTAAAGGAAGAGGCAGGAATCTGAAACTACATGGAGAGACAGAAGCCCAGCCATGCTATCTGACTTTAGCTTTCAAGACATCCACCCCCAAAGCAACACATATCTTAGATATTTCAGCCTTGTTGAGATGCCCAAGCACTGAAATACAAACTGATATCACATGGAACAGAAAAGAATTACACAACCGAACAGTCAACCACATAATCATGGAAGATAATAAAATGATTGTTTTGTTAAGCCACTAAATTTTTAAGTTGTTTGTTAGGCAGCCACAGAAGTACCTTGTTAGGAGCAAGGAATACTATGACAATGATTAAGACATTCTGTAAATCCACAGATGGTGATTTTGGCAAAAAAAAAATATATATATATATCTAGCAGGTAAGGCAAATCCCTATCTAGAGTAAGTGATTATTCTAGTGAGAGCAAAGCATTTGCCCTTTCATGATGGAGGTAGCCCTAAGTAACCAGCCTGCTTAGGTGGCTACCTGGTGACTTCAGAGAATGGTACCATATTGGAGGTTCAGCTTTAGTCCCTGCAGTTGGCAAGTTACAGACACCCAGAAGTGGTTCTAACCCGGTCGGTTTTGATGAATGAAAGTCCATTTTGCTGGGTTTGCCTACTACAATGACCACGTTGTTCATGAGCCCATGGGGCAAGGACAGAGGAGGCTGGCAAAAGGTTGGTTTTCAAGACGTAAATGACTTCGCTGCCAACCAGTGGGGACAGGGAAGTATATATTTGGAGCTCAGAAAATTGTATGGAGTGACTAACGTATTTCAAATGGTTTCAAGATAGCTAGTAATGCACTAGTCCTCTTGCTTGTGTTAATAGCCTATTTTTAAACAACACAATTAAGTGATATTTTCATCAAGAATAATGCATATGGTTAGACTCCAAAGGACTAAATATCTCAAGAGAATATCTGTTTTTGAGAAGAGAATTATACTTGAAGATTGAGTCCCGGAGCAACTACTTAGTAGCTGTGTTGGGTATAATTCATGGGGTTGATTAATTTTTAGCAGTTAAAGGAAAAAGCAGATAAGAACACTCGATGGCAAGGAACTGGTATATGACTCAAAAATAAAAAGACACCTGAACTGATGGGAAGCTGTATAGTAGAAAAAGCAAAGGTAAACAATGCAAATTGACCATAAACCAAGCGTATCTCTGCAATGGGGGGTGTCTTGAAGCCAAAACACATGCAAGATTTAGGGAAGTATTGCAATACACATTCTTTTTTTCTCTGATTCCTTTTTCCATTTGCTAGCAACCCTCTCTTCCATGCGTGTTATGGAGTAATTGGGTGTATAAAATTAATATGAGATTATAAGTAGTGTATTCATAAGAATAGGACCTCAGAAAGTATAATTCAACTTTAGAGAAAGAGGTTGCTGAGCCTGCGTGCTATCCCATAATCTGCTTCCTTGTTTTTATAGGTCTGAAAGATAAAATACCTGAAATACCTATAAAATATCTCAAATCCTATGTTCCACTTATAATGCCAAGAAGGTCATGATTATCTAAATAAGAAGATCCTAGAACTAAAACAAGGAACAATTTAATTTTTCAAGTCTTAGTTTCATCACATGCAATGTTCGGTTTACAATGCTTTTACGGTGAAGTTGGTGGAGATTAAATAAGATAATTTCTAAATGGCATCTACTACAGTGTCCAAGTGTTTTTAAAAAATGTTGAAGAAAGCAATTCAAAACAAGTATTTATTGAGCCCTCAGTGTGTGGCTCTATTATAACAGAGACATTGAACAGACTCCAATTTCATTAAATTTACAAAACTACTGATTTCAAATTCAGTAATCTGTGGGTTTCGTCAGCTTGATCAGTAATAATTATGTACTAGCGAAAGAAGATTCTGCGAGTTGACTAAGGTCTTCCCTATACAGACGTGTTAGTTGAGTCTATGTCTCTGTTGTCAAATGAGAAAAATAAACATTGTGAGAACATGGCATTTTAGAAGTAGAAGTTAAATCTCTTAGATTTTTTCTAAAGCCCCAACATCTCATTTAAATAAAACAAACATTTAAGCTCCACATTAGACTTTTAGAAGGGCCCTAATGAATAAATTAAATTCCTAATTTGTTTTGGACATCATTAAAGTGCTCAGCTATAATCTGGAATATGTACGTTTGGGATGGCTGGTTATAGAGGCTCTTTAACTGTTAAATAAATATGAGGGTCAACTCATGTTCTAAACTCAGGCTTTCAGAATTCTTTTATTCTTATTTTCAGAGTTTTGCCTGGGCAGGAGATACTATTGCCCCTTTCATATGGAAAATTATTTCCACAATATGCACCATCAATATTCATCAAGTATCACACCAATTAACAAACCGTGAATAATCTGGAACAAAAATTTAATGCATGAGAACCCACAAACATCTAGGTGGCTGTTAATAAGGCTATGTTTGAGGTAATCACACACAAATTTAATTTTAAATATGCTTCCCTTAAGGAAGGGGTAGCAATGTTAATTTAAGAATTTAATTTGTATGGTGTTTTAATATTATAATGTCTTTCAAGGAATCTTTGCAAAAACATCATGCCAGTAACTTGGCTTACCAACCAGACATTTAATTTTCTTTTATGGAATGGAAATGGACTATTCCTTTTATGTTTATATAGCTTGATATAACTCCCTTGCGGAGTTAATATAATCCTGTATTTTAGTAAAAAGGAATTAATAGAAATTCTTTGAATGTATAATTCATAAAATAATTAATTTTGAAATTAGTACTAAAAGAACTGTTTTTTTCAGCTTTAAGCAGTATTAAAGTTTAGTTTGAAGTTGATCATTTCTGTAAGTGAGCTTTTTTATGCCGTGATTTCAAAATTTATACCACTCAAATTGGCTTCCCAAACTTAGTGTTTTAAAGTGGCAACTCTTAATTCCAGAAAAGTTCATAATATTTTTGTTTTGTCCCGTCTAAATATGATGACAGAGAAAAATGAGATGGCAACCTCTTCTATGCAACAAAAACACCAAGGTCCTAAAGAATTACACAATTTTCCCAGCAATAACATGAGTAGCAGAATGGCAGAGCTTCAACTAGATTATGTTTTCCTATCCTTACTAAGTTTTTTGTTCCCCTTAGTAAAAGATTAAAGTAAAGCCAATAAAAGTTGAGGAGAGGGAATTAGAAAGATACAAGCTAAAATTAATTACACTGAAAATAAAGATATAACAGAAGGATCAACAAGAAGAAAGCTGATCCTTGCAAAGACTAATAAAGTAGATAAATCTCTGGCGTGACGAATCAAAGATCAAAAGACAGTACAGATAAAGAATATTAGAATGTAAAGGAGGATTAATTATAGCTAGAGTAGAAGTTTTAAATGTTACAAGAGAAAATTAAAAAAAAACCCATATGGCAAAAATTTGAAAATAGACACAAATAGTTATTGCTAAGAAAATGTAATTTACCAAAGCATACTGAAAAAGAAATAGAGAACCTAATAGATTAAAGTGGTTCAATCCATACTTATAAAATTACTACCCCCAACAAAAAAATAAATAAAAGCATTTCAGGCCCATAGGACATTTGAGGCATTTTTTTAGCAAACATTTAAGAACGATATTATTCTAATAGTATACAAACTTCCTAGAGTAGAAAAAAAGGAAGGAGCATATCCTCATTCCATTTTACGAATATAATTTTGTTGGCAAAATCATGTAGCCAGAGTATTAAAAAAGAAAATTACATTCTAGTAATATCACTTATGAACATAGATTTGAAAAACCCTAAATAAATTGTAATATAAATAAATATTAGCAAGTCAAATCCAGCAATGTATATTTTGAAATATCCACTAGTTATTTTTAAATTTTATCAGCAAATCTTTTACCTAGAACATTTATTTCATTTCATTTTATTTTACTACTGATTTATTTCTACAATTGTATTAAATATCTCCTAATTGCCCTGATTTCCCCCGTTATTTTTGGCTCTTTCTTTCTTGCATTCTCTTCTGATTGAATATTTTTCTTCTCCTGTTCCTTTTTCTCACGTTTTTCTTAAGTTTTATTTTTAGCTGACACATAATGGATGTACATACTTAAGGTGTAAAATATGATGTTTCAATGCATGTATACACTGTATAATAATATCAGTGAAATTAGCAAATCCATCACCTAAAACATTTATCATTTATTTATGGTGAGAACAATTTCAAACCTCTTCTAGCCATTTTGAAATATAAAATATGTTACAGTTTAACTGTAGTCACTCTATTGTATAATAGTTTCACCTTTATTTCTTTCCATGTTGATTATAAAAATATTCTTGTTTCATTTCCCTTTCTTCTACATATTTGGAAGTTAGAGACTATGATTTTGTACAATTTTTAACAAAATCGACATTTGATGAGTAGTATCTTTTCTTCATTTCCAACTGGTATAGAAAGACCTTGGAAAGCTTTGTCTCCAACTGACCCTCTTTCCAATTTATATGATATTGTGGTCTAGTATTTTAGTTCTATCCTGGGTTACTACTTCTAAATTTTTATTGTTGGATACAGTCAAGGTGCATTTTGATTTCCCTACAAATTTTCCAACATCTTTGTTCATAATTCTTTTTTGTGTCTTAGACCAGTGGTCTCCAACCTTTTTGACACCAGGGACCATTTTCATGGAAGACAATTTTTCCACTGACTGGGGAGCAGGGAGGGATGGTTTCGGGATGATTCAAGTGCATTACATTTATTGTGCACTTTATTTATATTATTATTGCATTGTGATATGTAATGAAATAATTATACAGCTCACCATAGGTTGGGGATCCCTGTCTTAGACTTTCCATCTGAAATGATTTTCTTTGCATCTGAAATATTTCCTTCATAATTTCTTTGGTGAAGTTAATGTCCTGTTGGTAGTAAATATCTCTCAGTTTTTGTTTGAAATACATTTTTTTTTCACTCTCATAACTGAAAGATATTTTGGATGGATGTAGAAATCAAAATTAACTATCATTTTCTCTTTACTCATTGAAGATATTATTCAATTGTCCTCCAGCTTCCACTGTTGCAGTTGTGTAGTCATCTGTCAGTCGGGCGTGGCTCCTTTGTAGGTGGATTAGCTGTATCTGTGAGACTGCTTCACTTTCTCTGCATTGATGTCCTGCAGCTTCACTGGCATGCAATTAGGTATAAACATTTATACTGTCTTCTTTTCTTTTCCTTTTTTATTCTTTCAACTATGCTTGGGTTTTGTTGGGATTCCAGGATTTGAAGATTTGTGAATACCAACAATTATAAGTAAATTCTTAGCTATTATATTTTAAATATTGCTTTGTCCCCATTGCCTTTTAAATTTCTTTCTGGAACCCTGATTTAGATATTCATTAACCTTTTATGCACCCTGTCTTTCTTGTCTTTTAACCTCTTTTTTTTTTTTTAATTTTTCTATCTCTTTATCTTCCTAGACTTTTCATGGCATGCTCCTTTTGGGCTATAACCTTTAGTTTACTAACTCTTTTGACATATGTAGTTATCTGATATTTGGTCCAACCACTGAGGGTTTACATTTTATTCCTGAATGCTTCATTTAGTTTTTAAAAAATATTTTCATAATCTTTTTTAGATTCCATTTTTTCCAGTGTCACATTTCAAGCCTCTCATGTCTTTAACTATATAAATGTTGATTTTCAAAATAGTCTGCTTCTGAAGGGTTGTTTGAATTTCTGGATGCATTCTATGTATCTGCTCAGTTCTTTTATACTTTATATTTAATTTATAGGAAATATGCTACACTATGGGAAAATATTTTTTGATATTCTAATTCATTAATTAGTTGGTTTTATTGATGTTCCTTTTCAGCAATTCAACTCAACTGAGTTTTTTTGTTTGAAAACATGTTTAAATTCCCATATTTCATTCAAATCTCAGAAGGATTTTTGCTCAACTTATGTTGAAATATTTCAACTTATGTTGAAATAAAGGCATCATTACCTTGGGTGCCAAATTTGTTACCTCTCTTTAGTGGTATTTGATTTTTTTGATTCTTGGCTACCAGGTCATTTTTATTTGTCAGAATCTGCCTCACCAGGTTGAGCGGTGATTGATTCTGACTACAAGAGCTTGTGTGTTAGAATGGAAGGCCTGCCTTGGGCTTGGTGACTTCTCCTCCCTTATTGGGGCCCCGAGTGACCCAAGAGCACAGCTTGTGCTTGGCCACATGTAGACAAGCTGGCATTACTCCATGCTCAACATAGACAGGCTGAGGTTGGATGAGTCAGTGGGTTATTGTCCAGCTGCATTTTTTTCTTTAATTTCCAGATGGCTCCCTCCTGCCCCTGCTCCAGGTCTGAGCTTTGAGCATCCCTGAAACTGCTGTGAAGTTCTTCCTGAGAGAGTTTTGGGTTTTGGTTTTCTTCATTTATGCTTCTCTGTGACTCTTATCCCTCTTCATTTCTACTTCTTACAAAGTCCTTAGAAATTGTTCTCCATTGATAGCTGTCCTTGTTTTCCAGTGCAGTTATTACTTTATTTTTTTTTTAATTAATCTGACATTAAGCAGAGTCTTTGGTGTGAAGGTAAGGTAAGCTGCTTGTGACCACTTTACCACCTTTTCCCAATCCCATCTTCTGACTTTTTTCTATTTCTGTTCTCTCTTGTGTTTAAATGAATGATCACTTTAATGACTCCATAACATTTATAAAAATATGGCTGAACCATGGATTAAAAATTCCCTACCTTTCGACACCACAACAGTTTTACTAATGTAAACAACGATAGAGTAGACATACGTAGAGATAATATTAATATATTTTCACAAATCCACAATATTTTCATAGGCTCTTGCCGGAAACAAAATTACTATGTAATATCTTTTTTTTAAAAAAACATCATGAATAAATTTTAGGAAGGATTGCTGCTATAGTGGCCAGTGGCTGTCAGAGTTTAAGATAATGCTATGGGATGGTGCTTTGTCTCCTCTAAAGACACACAGGGGACTGAATTCTGGGTGTTTCTGTTGTCAGCCTGTCTGTAATGCTGATTAGGAATTACTGACTGATCTCACCATGCTAAGTTTTACACTAAGAAGAAAAAGTAACACTTCTGCCAGCTGTTTCAAAAACAGTTCATGTGCTATATATAAGTAAAGAGTGAAAGGAGATGTCATCACTTCTATTTTTGTACTTTATTCTACTGAAGCTATTTTTGCATCTATAGCTAACAAAATATGCAATTATAATATTCTATATTCTAATATCTATCAGTCTATATTTATCTATCAACACATGTGTATATGTGTGTGTATGTATGTATATGGACTGAAGTGTGTGTCTACCCAAAGTTCATATATTTAAATCATACCCCCCCACACACTGTGATAGTATTTGGAGATGGACCTTGCAGAGGTGATTAGAATTAGATGAGGTCAGCAGTGCAGGGCCCTGGTCTGATGGGATTAGTGCCCTTATGAGAACAGACATCATAGAGCCTACCCTGTCTCACTGTCCATGTGAGCAAAAAGGAAGTAGGTGGCTGCCTGCAAGCTAGGAAAAAGCCCTCTTGAGAACCTGACCACACTCACCCTGGCCTTGGACTTCCAGCCTCCAGAATTGTGAAAAATACATTTCTGTTGCTTAAGCCATCTAGACTATAATATTTTGTCATGGCAGCCTGAGTAGATTAATACAGTATGCATACACAAAAATACATATACTCTTTTTCATTGACCCAAAATGAAAGGTTCACAAATGCAACTAAAGAATTTTAATCCAAACATTTCATACTACAACTCCTTCAGACCTCTAAGAAAACTTTAGAAAAAAAGATCTGTATCTTCCTGATTCAGAGTCTGACCGTTGGTAGCTCCAAGGGTAATATTTCTAGGTTGCCACCAAATAATTTAGCCTGCATGTTACTCTTCATATTGAATCTTGCTTTCCTATGATAACCTTACATTTCTTTTGCCCTATTTTCTTTGGTATTATAAGAAGTCCCAGAATTTTGATGATCTAACATTATACTGTCCTGTCCTTGTCCAATGAGAATATTATCATTTGCTTAGAGATTTTTGGCTTACCTGGAGGGTTTCCATACCTGTGGCCAGCTTTTCTCCACCATTTTCAGAAAGGTTTTTTTTTTAACTGAAAAGAATGAGATGAATAGGTCTGTAAATATAAAACTTCCAATCATTGTGCTGTATAAATGTCACATTATATTAGTATTTAAAAAAAAAAAAAAGATGTTCCACCTGGATGATTTTCTGAGATAAAATCACAGGCATAGAAGAAGTGTAGCTTACGAGGGGGTAGAAGATTAAGTGTAGATTTTAGAACACAGTTAGACTCCTGTATCTATAATGTACTAGCTGTGTGACTTTGAGTGAAGTATCTAATTTTCCTGACTTTAATTTTGTGGTCTTAGAATGGGAATAATAATACCACTCCTTAGGGTGGTTAGGAAGATAAATATACTTTATGTCAAGTCCCTAGTTTAATTCTTGGCCCATAAATGGTCCTAAATGCTAATATCATAGTGGTTATTATTGTTATTACTTCTCTTAATATTAATACTTTCACAATTGTTTCCTTTTTCACTTTCAGCCCTTATAAAACATAGACTAATCCTTATATCTCTGGCTCACTGCTCTGAGTGTCATTAATTGCTCTGGGTTTTCAGTTGTAAAGAAATAGTCCATTTTCTCAGATCTTTCATGCTCTAACCAGGTGATTATGGAAACACCTTTAGCCTTTCTGTGTCTCAGTTTCTTCCTCTGTAAAAAGGGAACAAATATCCCTGCTTTCTGAGTATTTAATCTATGAGAATTAAATACAACAGTATGAATGTAAATGTATGTAAAACCCTGAGAATAGTACCTTTACTTTCAAAGCAAAAGCTTATAATAAATTATAGTTTCTATTAGTAATGATTAATATTATTCATCTTATGATAAATCATTCCCCTCATAAACAAACAAACAAATAAACAAACAAAAACCCAAATAAGAATTTCTGGTAAAACCCATCTACTACACTTAAAACTTCTCCCAGTTTATTCCATACTCATTCATATCACAAGATTCCCTCTCCTAGACCTAAACCCCAAATTGTTTTCTTTGTTCACTTTATAAGGTAGAGATGTTACAAGGAGGAAATCAAACAAATACTGCAACTAGAAAAGGCTGCTGAAAGGCACACCCCTAAACAGATTTTTAAAAAGATACTAAATAACTCATTGTACCCAAAGAAAAGAAAAGCAAACAGATAAAGATCACAACGTATACCACGGTAAAAAAAATCCCAAAGTGAAAGGTAGTTATAGAAACAGCTAGTGAACAATATAAGTACTATAAATACATACATAATTTCATCAGCCACGGCTTCACTGGTGGATGTGTTCCCTTTGAGATTGTTCTCAAGCATCTGTTGAAGACAAAGCCACAGTAAGCCTCTTAAATTACTTACACAGCTCTTAAAAACATACACTTTGGGCTGCAATTTTTAAAGCATTTAAATTTTATTTAAATATATTTAAAGACAGTTTTATATCCCTGGATTTGGAAGGAGGTAACATACATCCCAGAACCAAACCACTCTTAAATAGTGAAGGACTTTACCGAATGCCAATTAAACACAGAAAATATGTAGGAAAAAATTTAAAACTCCAGGCTCATTTAAACCACACTTTGCAAGGTATTTGCAAAGATAACGAAGGTTTGGCAAGTACATGGCAGTAAAAAATTAACTAGTGGGGATTTTATTTTTTTAACTTATGTGCACCATCCTATTTTTTATTTCAGATAATTGTAGGGGTACAAATGTTTAGGTTACATATATTGTCTTTGCCACACCCAAGTCAGAGCTATAAGAATGTCCATCCCCCGGGAGGTGCACACCACACCCATTAGGTGTGAATATACCCATACCTCCAACCCCTTACCTGCCTGAATCCCAATGAATGTTATTATCATATGTGCACATAAGTGTTGATCAATTAGCACCAATTTGATGGTGAGTACATATAGTGCTTGTTTTTCCATTCTTGTGATACTTTACTTTGCAACATCTTATTTTAAAGACTGTGTTTATGAATATACCAGGATGTTTTATGATTTTACCTCTAAGACTAGGTTAATATAAATTTTGATTGAACCGTCATATCCTAGATCATGAGATCCTTAAAACTGTTCCTTTATCATTCAAGATAGTACTACAGTAATAATGGCTTATTGACAGCAAGTCTGCACTAGATTTTTCTTAGTACAATCCTATCTCAATGTTTTGTATATTTTCCATTTTAATAAAGCAATTCTATAACCTTGTTTATGAGATCTTTTATTTTTAATTCCTTTAAAAATATTTAAGTGAGACAATTAGCTTTGACGTTTGGCCGGAAACCTGGTTGATAGAATAAAACTACTTGGAGATAATAGAGAATACTTTTTTTTTTTCAGAAGTCTATGCAAAAGTGGTATTGATGAGAGCCTAGAGTTACACAAAATGGCTTCCTTAGCAAACATGTTTCCCGAGAGAATTGTCCACTGATTGCAGTAGATCACCACGAGGAAATCAAGTCTCCAGACACAATTATATATTTCTCTACTTTCCTACTAGAAACACAGCAACTTTTTTTCTCACTGGGGAGTAGAAAGAAAACAGAAATGGAGTATAGGAGAAAGCAACTGGAAGCAGAAAATCAACCCTTCTTACAACCCTTGCCAAATACGAGTGGAGAATGACTCTGGAGATAATTAGAAATCCAAGGATGCAAATTAATGTCTCCTTTCTAGTAAAAATGCACTGTTTATAATCTTTTGAAGCTTTAAATCAGCCAGAAAAAGAAAGAAGAACTTGGTGGAGTAAATCAAAGCAGACGAGGTCAGAAAGCTCAGAGCTCAGAGAACACTGCAAGGAAGTCTTGGATGATCCCTGAGGATGATAATAAAGACACAAGTTGTATTGGCTTAAACTCCCCTTTTCTGCTATGTAATTGTGACTTGGCTTTAAAAGTGGCAGCGTATTTTTAATTAACGCATTACTAACGGCACATAAGGAACTTGGGATTTCTCTGATAGTCACACTTAGTCAAAGACTTGACATTGAGCCTCTCCGAAGCTGAATGCTTACTGATTGGTGGCAAAACCCTGATTTGAAGCAGAGTGTCTAAGCAAAAACATTTTCCTTCAAAACCCAACATACTGAGATACTGGGTAGAGATGATGGATTGAACACTTCCATTTACTTAAATTACTTTTATTATCCACCAAACCCTACCACAGTATCCACAGTGGGGACTGTTTTTTTTAAAAAAGTCTTAAGTCCCAAATGTTACCTGGAATAATGTGCCTGCCAAAGAGAAGAGTTTGGGGAACAAAGTGGCTGCTTCGAAAGACTGTTGTGATGGTAATGTTACCATCAGTCCTGTGAAGTGTGCTAGCCATCTTCGATCACACTGGAGAAGTGGTAGAATGAAAATAAACACCTCCGAGTTCAGTTAAGAGCACCGGGAAAGGGAATTCTATGATTATCATAAAAGCATCTCTTTAAACCCAAGTTATGATTCTCATTTGCATCGAATTTCTTATGTGAATATTAAACCACTGATAGAAAAAGAACGATTCCTTGAAAATTGGAATGAAGAAATTTGGGGTGAATTCAAATGAATCCGAGTTATCTTGACTTTCCTTGAAATTCCTTTAAACGGTTCTCACTAGCAGATGCTTCTCCCTGTCCCCTTTCGGAGGAAGCTAGCTTCTCCCAGGTTGAGGATACTATGATGACCTTCCACTGTATAAGATGCTTATCTGCAAAAGATCCACCCCCACCCTCCCTCATGGTCTCCAGACCCACACTAGAGTCAGGTCCAATCTCACCAAGGGAAATGAGTGCCAAGTATAACCTCAGCAGAGTCACCTTGCACACTAAAAGAACTGCAAAATGTGGTGAACTTATGCTAGCAGAAGTCAAGATACACAAGCAAAAATAGAATATAAGTGCATTTGCCCATGGTGGAAGGAAAAGAACTTTGGAATAGGCAAATGTATCAATGTGGGTGTACTTACAAGAAATTCTGGATTCCACATGCTCGCTTGAGCTCTCATAATTTGCTCACCTCATTGACTAAAACCCAGACTCAACATTCGTTTACATCAAAGGAGGCTGAGATGTGAAATTTCCTTGCAATGATGCAGAAGCACAGATGAAAAGGTTTAGGGAGAAAGGAATGTTGGAGTAGATTTATGATGTGTGACTGACTCACCCACCTCCTCATTGTGTGTCCTGGGAGGGCTCACGGGACAGTCTTTCCACAGGGGCATGGAGCATGACCTTGGGGGCGGGGAACACCACTGTCTTTGGAGAGCTCTGGAGATACCCTCTGCAGGATGAGATGATGCAGGGTTCTATTGAGGAGACACCTGCTTTGCTGTCAAGAATGGGTAGTCAGTCCTCCTCTTGTCCTCCTCAAAAGGACTTGGAACCATTAGCTAGGGTAACTGTGCCTTTCAGAAAGGGAAGCAGGGCTATTTGGGATTTCTGGGTCCCGGTGCTGAGCTGGCATTAATCCTGAGCGAGTCAAGTCACCCTAAAGTCTATGAATCAAGGTGGGGACATAGGAGGGTTGGGTGATAAATAGGTTTCTGGCCAGACTCTGTTGCCTGGTGTACCCAGTGGATCCATAAATTTATCTGGAGTTCATTTTCCACTTTTGAATGTGCAGTTGGAAAAGACAGAATTGGCAAGTGGCATAATGCCCTCATTAATTTCCAGACACATCTTCTTTTCTAAAACTGCCTGAAAATGTTCAAAATCTGTGTTCAACTGTGTTCACAATCACCTTTCTTCTTCGTTTCAAAAGGAAACCATACCCTTCACCCATACCAAATCTTATTATAGCATGATTAACTGGGTTACGTAACTTTCAGGGCACCTAGAAAGTTATAATTGTAAGGTTGATTGGGAGGGGGAAGCTTCCTGCTCCTCTGGGTCTTGCTGTCTTCCTCCATCTTGTACAAATTTTTAACAGGAGGGAAGCTGAGCTCACATTAAACATTTTGAATTTGGAACAAGTGAAGCAGTAGAGTGACACTGATTTTTCTAAATATAATTAAAATGCTCTCATCAACAACAATGTGGTTTTTTTTTTTTTTTTCAATTTCTCTTCACATTGAAGAAAACCAAATGTGATTTCTTTCAAGTTGGGTTTGCATGATACAATAGAGAGTTGAGACCTAGTTTAACAAATTCTGTCATGAAATATTCCAATTATGAATCCATCCTTACGTACTATCTCTGAACAAAAAAATAACGTGTGATGTTATATTTGAAAAATGTAAAGATGTGCAAGAACATACAAAAATGTTCAGAATCCCAGTAATGAGAGGGCAAGAAGAACTTTTGCTATTTACAATTATATCACATAGAGCATCATTACATGGCAAGTTGAAACACACACAGGACTGGACAAGTTGAAAATTCACTCCCCAATCCCTGGCACTGATGTCAAAAGCAATGCTATGTTAAAGTATTATTTTTTTGGAGGAGGGGAGGCATACATTTATTGTTCTAAGTGCTGGGTTTATGTTTTTCAGCTGATATCAGTTTTTTTTTTACAATTAGTAATCAATGACAGAGGAGGTGATTGTTTGGCTACACCTTTTTTGTTTTGAAAGTTAAAATATTAAGTTTTTTAAAAAATTAAACCTTTTCACCTCCACGATTATACATGAGGTGGTCTGGGGCACATGGGAAGAGCTGGGAGTAGGGAAAGGGAGGTGGAGAACAGGGGTAGGGGTAGAGGTAGGGTTAGAGGTAGTGGTAGGGATAGGGTTAGGGGTAGGAGTAGGGTTAGGGCTAGGGATAGGGTTATGGTTAGGAATAGGGGTTAGGGTTATGGGTAGTGGTAGGTTTAAGGGTAGTTTAATTTTAAGCGTATGGATTAGGGTGAATGTTGGCTGTGTCATCCACCCTTCCTCCACAGAGTCTTTAATTCAGATATAACTGACTAAAATGTACAATGTTCATTAGCTGTGTTTGTAAAAGAAAATTGTTCAGCTTTTCCAAAGTGTAAGCAAAGGACAATGTTTAGTCAGAGTCGTTCCAGGGCCTGATATCCTTTGAAGTTTTTCTGACATAACCTGAGTTTAAGTCAAAAGGGCATGAACCGAAGATTAACAGACTTTCTTAGTACATGGGAGCTCTTATGATCATGGCTTGAAGATAGAACAAAGTATTTTGGGCATTCATAATGGAATGTATTGTATTATTTTAGTCACTGTACGTGATGTATAATTCCCCAAGCAGGAGTATGTAATGCCAGAGACCACAAAAATCTTCTAGGCAAGGTTGATTTTTATTAGTAGATGAGAGACACATGCTGTACGAAAACAGAGATCAAAAGCATGTGTCCCTGACATCTGAATACACACACACACACTCACACAAAACCCAGAAAGTGTCCCTTATGGCTCTGTAAGACACAATCTCACACCAGATGGACCCTGACCTAACACGGCACTGCGGATTGTCCTTCCAGACCTCAGGTCATGGTGCAGGCAGTGCTTCCTTCCCCCTACGGCAGGTCTGCCACTTTCGTTCAACCCGTGACCTCAGAGCTTTGGCACTGCTTGGCACTCAGAAATATTTGCTTAGATAGTATGCTGGGGTTTTTTTTATATTTTTTTCATTATGAGGAATGCTTTGTTTCTTGGAGTTTTTTTTTTAAAAAATTTAGGTATAATTCATATATTGTAAATTGCACAAATCTAAAGGTTACAGTTATATGAATTTTGCCAAATGCATACATCAGGTGACATTATCCCAAATCTAGAGATTCAACATTTCCATCACCTGGGGGAGATTTTTCAGGTTGTTTTTCATCAAGTTCTGTACACCAACAACCACTATTATGATTTCTATCACCAAACACTAGGTTTACCTGTCTTTGCATTTCATGTAAACGGAAATATGCAGTCCTCACTCTTTTGACCAGCATGATGTCTTGTAGCTCTCCCCATGCCACTGAATGTATCAATATTTTGTCCCTTTGATGCTACATAATATTCCATTTTATGAATATAACACAATGCATTTCCCATTTTTTGTTGATGGGTGTTGGTTTCCTTCTAGTTTTTGTTTATTTTATGTAAAGCTGCTGTACACCTTTCTTGTACAAATCCTTTTCTGTACACATAAACTCATTTCTCTTGGGTACACAGGCCTAGTAGTGGAATTTCTGCGTCGTAGAATAGGCGTCTGTTCAACTTTTCTAGAAAACTCCCAATGCTTTTCGTAAGGGCTATGCCATTTTACACTCAACCAGCAACATATGAGAGTTACGGTTGCTCTTCATCCTTGCTAACATTTGACATTATCAGCCTTTTCAATTTTAGTCATTCCTGTAGGTGTGTAGCAATATTACATTGTGGTTTTATTTTGCATGTCCCTTACTGTTAATAAGACTGATCACTCTAGATACTTCATATAATTCATACTGTATTTTATCTTTCTGTAATTGGCTTATTACACTTATTACAATGTCTTAAAGGTTCATTCATGCATGTGTCAGAATTTTCTTCCTTTATAAAACTGAATAATATTCTACTGTATGCACAGAGCACATTTTGTTTATCCATTCTCCTATTGATGGATACTGGGCTACTTCTACCTTTTGGCTATTGTAAATAATGCTACTATGAATATGAGGGTACAAATATCTCTACAAGTCCCTGCTTTCAATTTTTTTTTCAGTATATATGCAGAAGTGAATTTGCTGGATCATATGGTGATATGGCGATTCTATTTTTAATTTTTGAGGAATCACCATGCTGTTTTCCATAGTAGCTGTGCCATTTTACATTCCCCCCAGCAGTGCAGAGCGTTCCTTTTTCTCCACATCCTGGCCAATACTTATTATCTGCTGTGTTTTGTTTGGGTAATAGCCATCTGAATGGGTGCAAAGTGACATCTCATTGTGGTTTTGATGTGCATTTTCATAAGGATTAATGATGTTGAACATCTTTTCATTGCTCAGTGTCCATTTGTATATCATCTTTGGGGAAATATCTATTCAAATCCTTTGCCCATTTTTTTGATTGAGTGATTTGTTTTTGTTTTTTTCTTTCTGTTTTTTTTTTTTTTTAGTTGTAGGAATTCTTTTTATATTCTGAACATTAACCCCCCTTATTAGATATATGATTGCAAATATTTCCTCCCATTCTGTATGTTGCTTTTTCACTCCATTGACTGTGCCCTTTCATACTTTAAATGCTTTCAGTATAGTAAAACTTTCATTATTTTCTTATTTACGATGATTATTTAATTCACTCTTGTTATTTTACAATGAGCTCTATTGATTACTAGTGGGTCCCAACGTGAGGCTTCTGAGTTAGTTGGTAGCTTGATGTGCTGAGGAACACAGAGAGGAGTGATACCGTACTCATACTAACTGTAGGACTTAAATAAACCATGTAATTTTGGAGTCCCTGAAAACCATTAGTAGCTGCATTTCTAGGCCTTGGCAATTCCAAATGCAAGGCAAATTTTAGTACCTCCTTTCCTCTGGAGGTTGGAAATAATAAAAATGAAGGCCGCTTATATGGGACCTATTAAACCTGAGGGTCCCAGCCCTTTTCGAAGCAGATCATAATTTGCTTCCTTGTATCAAAATGCAGCCAACATTTCTGGATACCAAAAGACAGAGATCTGTCAAAGGTTTTAACATGTCCTACATGCCTGTGGTCTCCAATCCCTGGGCTACAGACCAGTAACAGTCCGTGGCCTGTTGGGAACTGGGCCACATAGCAGGAGGTGAGCGGTGGGTGAGTGAGTGAAACTTAGTCTGTATTTACAGCTGGTCCCCATCACTGGCATCACCGCCTCAGCTCTGCCTCCCCTCGTCCCACCCCCTCCTGTCAGTGGAAAAATTGTCTTCCATGAAACCCGTCCCTGTGCCAAAAAGGTTGGGGACCACCCGCCCCTATATGCCATAGAAAATGCACTGCCAACCAATACAACGTACTGTCCCAAATACCAGCCACGTAATTTTTGGATCCTATTGCAAATTGAAAGTTCAGGGCTTCTTGTTTGCAAATTACTGAGAATTTCATAATGACGAAGGCAGAATATTAAATTATTCATGGGACTCCTCTAAGTGCAGGACCCTGCGTGTTTGTGCAGATAACACCCCCATGAACCTGGCTCTGCCTGTGTCATTTCTGTCTCTGCCTGAAGATGGGATGCCTCAGTTGTCCTTAGGAAGGTAAATGCCAGAATTTCCCATTCCGTACAGCAATCCCTATAGTTTTGACCAGGTTGGGCCACCATTTAAAACTCGGGCTTTACAGAAACATAAAGAAGCAAGAAAAATTTCCAAAAATGAGTAAGGATTAATTGGAAAAAAAACTTTCCAGAGTTTAACTTTTCTTTCCTTGTTTAAATCTTCTTGGAATGTTCAAGAAAAAAAAATTACGTGCCTTCTTTAGGTCATTAATATCTGTTCATTTCGTTATTTTCTAACAAGAAGAAAAAATTAGTTTAGTTGTGATATATTAGCCAGTATAGGCAGGGTTATGCTATAGAAACAAACATCTCCTACAATTCAATGGTTTAATATAAAAAAGACTATTTTCTCACCTATAACTGCTCTAGTTACAGGTGATACTCCAGGGCAAGTGTCCTTTGTTTGACAACTACACTTACTACTTAAAAAATGTACACAAAGGCAATCCATAAAGTCATTATTAGAATAGAGATTGTATATATTTGAGAGTCTTGCATTTGAACACATTTTCACTGTCTCTATACTGGTAAACTAGGTCAAGTGTACAATACTCAGTAATAGAATTTAGGTCACACCTGTTATAGTTGTGTTTTCCATTCTAGACATCAGAAAGAAACCCTCCTCAGTTTTTACAAGAATGGACACTTAAATTTGTATGGCAATAGGCAATGGAATTTTGCATTCCCAAAAGTGCAACTATATCTCCTATGACTTTGCATTCTACAGAATCTACTCGCTCTCTTTCTTTGCAAATGCAAAATCAACACAGAAGCCAGATATGATAAATTTCATTTCAATCAAGAGTTTCACAGAGCCTCAGAGACACAAACAAGATTTATGGCTCTTTAGAAGGTATAGTGTATAAAAACAAAATTACTCCAAAAACGGTATTTTCTTGAAGTTAAATGCAAATCAAATAGGCCCTAATCTATTCGGCATTTATCCGGTGCCTCTTGCCACAGTCTCTTGAAATTTAATACGATTATTTAGCATTATATGCCACTTTCCATTTGCTGTTTTTAAAAATCACTCTATTCAGACATTTTTTAAATCTACTCCATCAGCTTTGGCAGGTCAACTGGACCCATGGTAACATTGAAGATGCTGTTGAGATTTGACATGTCCATAGCGTGACATGGATCCCAACACTTCGTCTAGTAAATCCAGTCGTCTGAGATGTGAGGCCTCTGCATTTTCTGCCAGTGTTGGTAAATAGGCTTGGGTGGAAAATATAAGCCTCGGACCCCAGACTTTCTTTAGTTTGGCCAATTAGTATCCATCATTCTCAACCCTTTTCTCTTCACTTGATATTGGCTTGGAATACAAAAAGTCATTATCTCCTGGCAGAGGCATGCCTATCAGTGGTGACAGACTAGTAGAAGTTTCTTAGTAGATAAAATATTTTGCGAATTGTGCATAACTCACAGAGATGTGGCTCTCTCCTTCCCCCCTCTCCCCAATGGTTCTGACTCACTGGTGTGGCTTGCACCATGGTGAAATGGGACAATGAGGTCAAGGGCATGTTGATCCCGGCATGAGACCATCCCACCATTGCATTTCTTATAAGCTACACACATGGCCACGGCCGCCCCCCAGTGACAGATGTGTGATCTCTCACAGTCGATCCCGGACACACGCAGATCGGAACGATTTATCTGCAGGACTATCTTGTCACTAGGGTTGAGAAAACAATTCAAAGTATGTCAACAGAAACGCTCATTTCTTCCAAGAAACTTTTGAGGTTCTCCATCATAGAATTCTCTCTCTTCCTGTCACCAGATTAGAGCTCTTTTGGACCTACATGTAACTGTTCCCGCAGACTGTTTTGGATACAGACTTTATTCCTAGGTGTGTATGTCTCCTTTGCTCAAATGTAAAGCACCCCAGGGTCAAGGTCTTTGTCTTTGGGTCTTTATATACATTCACGAGTCCTAATATAGGATTTTAACACATAAACTTCCAGTTCAGATATGTTACAGGTAATTTAATAACATCAACTTTTAAGTTTTCTCAAGATGTCTCCATTTTCAGTTTTTAGTACACCTGTGCCTAGGTTATTTGTATTAGAAATGGTTTTAAAATAAATAATAATATTATGAAATATATATATATATATATATATATATATATATATATATATCAAAATGCTTTTGGAGTAATTTTCTGACATCATTTAAAAAAAAATTCTGAGTAAAAATTTTTACCAGTGCACATGACAAACAAGAAAATCCAACACATATTTGGAAATAAACAGAGACTAAAAACCATACTTTGCTTGAGTTCCTAAGGACTCAACTTGTGTCAACTCCTTTAAGAAGCTTCCACAATTAATTCTAGATAAAGTCAGACACTTCCTGCTTTGCTTCCCTCCTGGAGTACTTTGAACTCTGCGGGAATTGTAGCATGTGCTACACTGTGTGACATTTATTTATTTACATAACTGCTTCTAATAACAGAATGTAAATTCTGTGACAGTGAGACACTGTGTATTTCATCTTTGTAACCCTAGAGCCCTTGCATACAAGTGTTTATAGTGTGTACAATATATTATATTAATCATAAGTCATTTAAACTTTGGCTGTTAGAGATCGACCCAGATAACATCTAAGGCTATGAAGGGTCTATCACAGAACCACCATATTGGATGAACTACAGCAAATTTTAAGTAAGGCAACCATAAAACCCACTAGTTTCCTGGTATTTGGAATAGGATGAGGAAACCTAAGTAAAGAGACTAGAATTATGACACCTAGCCCTTCACTCCTAACAGACTTCCAAGCAACATATCTGTCCCCAACATACAGTGTTTCCCCGAAAATAAGACCTATGCCTAAAATAAGTCCTAGCAGGATTTCTAAGCATTTGCACAATATAAGCCCTACCCCAAAAATAAGACCTAGTGATGGGTGTGGCTACACAGCGCATCTGCACAACCCATGCGTGTCGTCGCGGAGCGGGAAAGAAGACGAGCAGCCCTTCTCATCTGCCCCGTGAGAGCTCTGTTGCTCCACATGAGAGACTAGGGCCGATGGTTCTAAAGGAAACAGAGCCACAAGAAATTCAGGATGGAATTCGGGGTTTGGAGAGTGATGATGATGTTCCAGAAAACAACGAATTAACTCTATTTGAATAAATGTAGATTGTTGTACTATACTTAAAAAAAAAATAACAGATCCCCTGAAAATAAGCCTTAGGGTGTCTTCTTGAGGAAAAATAAATATAAGACCCTGTCTTATTTTCGGGGAAACACGGTATGTATCAATTCCAATAACGTCTGTTTGCATTGAGTTCTCTTAGAAAGATTGGTTTGCATTCCTAACAGATGCCTGGCAGAGTAGCAGGGAGTTTCCTGTAAACTGTGGGGTCACGTTGGTGTGGATGACAGAGCAGGGCATGGTGGTGACAGAAACATAACGGATGCAACTGCACAGAGGCCACCAGGGCCTCTTTAGAGCACACTTCTTCATACGCTTTCCCTCATATCCTCATTTGGGCTGTAAGTGATAAACTGAGAATTAAGTGGAGCGGCTTCTTAATGTATTTTTTTTTTCTTTCTGATCTTGCTTAGTTTTGTCCCCTGTTTATGGAGAACTCTAAAAGATTGGACTGATGTTTAAGTCATAATTTAATTAAGATTTAAATGGCAATCTGCTTACTTCATCTTCCATTCAATTTGCATCAATAAGTACCTGCCAAGAGAGTGTTCAGAAGCATTCTGATTGAAAGTTTGTTTTAGTAATTATCATGTCAACCTCAGTCTCTCTGGTTCTTATTTTTCATAACTTCTCCACCACTATAGTTCCTAGATGCTCAAATATCTTTGGTTATAAGAGTTAATCTAAATATAAAATCCTTTTTTTTTTTTTGGAAATGGCAGAAAAAGAAACATGATTTTTATTTTAAGACACATCTGGATTCAGAAAAGTAAAAATATGAAAAAAATAGTGCATCTGCAGTAATACCCAGGGTCTCATGTCCATTCTGTCTGGGATACTTTAATGACTTCATACCAGTACTATCTTTAATGTTTGTTCCAAATAATCCTGAAAATTCTCCAGTCCGGTAAAAGAGCTTCTAAGTCCAAGTAGGTTATTGCTCCTCCCTACTCAATGATAAAGGAAAAAAAAAAATGCTGGTCTTTCAGAATTGCCTTTGGAGCAACATGGAGCCATAATCTACATTACTAAAGCTGATCTCATGCTACTTTAAATTTCCTTGTCTCTCCCTGAAAAAAATCCTGCTTTGTTTTTTTTCCTGATTTAAGATGCTAGGTGAACTCAACCATCGATTTCTTTGCTTCTGCCTCAGGGATGCTGCATTGGAATTCTGCAAAACATACTGCACTTCTTGTCCATCCACTGGCCCCTCCGGACCCACCCTACCCATCTCTGCCCTGCTGGACATCCCTCCAGGGATGGCATCACCTGTCTCGCTTGCCCTTGGGCCTCTCCTTGGATTCAGCCACTACGATGAGGCACCAGCAGTAGATGGGAGGGCAGGAGGAGAGGTCAGCTAGAATCCCACATCCTCAGCTCCATTCCTGCAGAGGCAAAGGTTGCAACTACCAGCAGCCTTAGATCCTGTTGAGTAGCCCTCTCTCTGAAGCTGTGCATCTGACTAAGTTTTACTAAACCTCTCCCCTCTGCTCTCTCAGGCCTCCCAGCCCAACCCGTGACTAGTCCTGGGATACTTCCCCTATGTTTCTTGATCTTTAGTTGGTATTATTGTAGCTGAACACTCTTCTCCTTCGCATTATAATCCTTTCTGCATTTTCATGCTGAACCTGTCTTACTTTCATAAGAAGAAAACAATCAATATGGATAATAAAACACAATGAAGTGTGTGATTCAGCATCGGCCTTGCCCTAGATGCCAATATTTAACCCATCCATGGTTAACTCCCTAGCCCATTCCGCTGTCTGTGCACCTTCCAACCCTGCTGGTGTGCCCACACAACCCTCCTCTTACCCTTTTCCACTGATGGAGCTCTGATTTCAATGAAGAAGGGCATATTCTAGTGACATGAATTCCTCTAACTTCTTTTGCCATTACTTCAGAACTTCATAGTGTCAGCAGCAATATATTTTTTTCCTATCTCCAAGAAATTCAAAGCAATTTTTCCCCCAAGATCTACACCTGCCCTTGAGCACTAAAAACCATTGGCTCTTACAGTAGGATTTGACTTTATGCACCATCTCTTTGATCTGTTCATTCCTCAGTCCTACCCTCTCCACTGATCTTTTCTTCTTCTCTTTTGTTATTTATTTATTTGTGAGGGTCTTGCTCTGTTGCTCAGGCTAGAGTGCAGTGGTGTGATCATAGCTCACTGTAACCTCGAACTCCTAGGTTCAAGCCATCCTTTGAACTCAGCTTCCCAAGCAGCTGGGACTACAGGTGTTGGCCACAACACCGGCTAATTTTTAAATTTTTTTTTTGTAGATACGGGGTCTTGCTATGTTGCCCAGGCTGGTCTCCAGTGATCCTCCTACCTCAGCCTCCTAAAACGCTGGAATTATAGGCATGAGCCATTGCGTGCAACCTGATTTTTTAAAATTTATTCTTTATACGTATATGAACGTTTTTCTCTGCTGCATGTCATCTGTTTTGTCATCTCATTATTTCCTCTGGAAAACTGTGCTTTCAAAGGTCATTAGTGCTTTTGTATTTATCAACTGTAAATGGCCTAACCCTCATTTGATTCAGACTCTGTGGCCTCTGGCAGTTTCAAAAGTGTTGTTTTTTTCTCCAGAATTCTCTTTTTCCTTGGCTTCAGTAGCATTCCTGACACCTTGTGTTTTTAATTTCCCTCTGAAGCTTCCTCCTTGGGTTTCTTCGCTGACTCTCCTTTACCTCCCATTTCCTGTAAGCTTTTCCAGTGTGTTCTCGACCCTTCCATCTTCTGATTCTACACACTTCTGGGGCCTCCATGAAAGTCTTCAGTTTATTGACCACAAGGTCTATTTTTAGCCCCTTTATATCTCCATGGACAAGTTCTCAGTGATTTCTCAGTGCCTTAATACAGAACTCATGAAAGCTGTATGTTATTGTTTTGATGAATGGCTTCATATTAGCTCTCCTTTAACGCAGCCTGGAAACCTTATCAAACTAAGTGTGTGCCAGTTATTTGTGTGACTTCCCACCCCTGACCTAGTCTTAACCCAAAATCTTTCTCCATGTTGGGGCCATTCTCAGATCTTATACTGAAACTCTTCCAAAATTGTGTATCTTGTTATATCATCCTTCTTCTTAAATACATCCAGATGTTCCTGTTTTCTTTGGAACAAATTTAAAACTCTGTAACATGGTACCCAAAGGCAGGTCCATGTCACGCTTTGTTGTTTTCGAAGTTGTCTCTGGTTATTTACTTTTTTGTTCACTATTATCCAACAAGAGTGAACTATTTGGCAGTGTTTGAATACATCATATACTTGCATACTTTCTTTTTATTCTATGTCCCATGACTGCTCTTTTTCTATCTCTGCTACTGAAATTCTATTTGTTTGTAAAGCCCAACTCAAAGGTCACTTATGGGAATCAAATGCTCCTTTTCCAATATTACCATAGCGTGTTGTTTTACAACAACATTCACGAAATCTTTACAGGTAGCCATAATTCATTAAGATGTGAGCCAGGACTCCTTTATACTTTAATGAAAAATAAAAATGTAATTTGGGGGTTATGTTATAGCCAAGTTCTAAAATAGAGATGAGGAAAAGGGATTAAAAAACCATAATAAATGCCTGAGACTAATATGATATCTTATTTAATTGATTTCATTTAAAGTGTTATCTTTTTAAGACATGGTTGTGTCAATAGATGGTTAATTTAGAGGTCTATCATCTCTTATTTTTAAATAATTATTCAAGAGCTTTTAATTACATGTATATGATATACACACATCTAAAAATTCTGTTTATCCTTTCAATTTGCTTAGCAAACTACTTCTTCCCATATGGCACGAATGTAAACTTCAGAAGTGTGTCTGTCTATACTGCATGGAATTCTAAATTAAAACTGCTTCCATGAATGAGGGTTTATTATAATCTGTTTTCCTTTCATTTTTATGATACCACAAACATTTCCAAGGTCTTCATGACCATTAATTATGTTTGTGATTATGATATTGCTATAAGCTAGGGAGGAGAGAACCAGTACTTTCCCCAAGTATAAATAATGAAAGAGGGAGGCAGTTTGAGTAATCTGTCAAGAGTAGCCGTGAGATGCAGACATGTCATGCACCCTGTTTCCAGTGCAGGTTGCTGTGCTTTGCCCTGCAAAGGTGGTTTTCATGCTGTTCTCCCATCACATAACCTGTAGACATTAAGATATTCCAATTTAGTCACTAATTGTACTGATCTTTGCCGATAGTTTCAAAGAGAAAATTAAACCATAGTAGAAAACCACTGAACTCATGTCGTTTCTGGGTTCTAGGAGGCTCATTTTTTTCCAGGAGGTATATTTTTATAAAACAGCCCCTCTGCCCCACTCTAGTTGGTCCAAAAGTGAAGGACTTTGGTTTTCCAAGCTTGCTTTTTATTTAAAGTGAAAGCATACATGACCCAAGAAAGCCTACAACAGTGTGAGCAGCACCCACTCAATCGAGGCTATTCCTACAGGCCTGAGTATCTGTTAAAGGCATTTTAGAAACCAGAAAACCCTGTCCAATAATCTGAATTCCACTCCTCGGCATGGATTTATATTTTTTTTCCCCCAAGACATGGAGAACCGCCCATTCATCATTCCCCACCATTCGGGTTATGCTGAGCCTCATTTGCGTTGGCAAACAGGCTATTATGGTAAGAGTCAGTTGCTTCCTGTAGAAGGTTCCACAGAGCGAGCCACTGGGGACAGGCACATAAATTTCAGCGCTCTGAGGATGGGGGGAAAAATTGCCAAGAAAACACAGTCCCCGGTGGAGTCTCCTACCTGGAACGACCAGCCCAAGATTTGAAACTTACCCAGGTGGTGGCAACACGCCCAGAAAAGTGAGGCACCTGACTCGCCTAAGCCAAGAATCTCTGGAATGAGGGAGACAGGTAGTTGATGAGAAAAGAGTCTCTTTCTAACAGCACAGATGGCCATGCCATCGCAGCCAAACGGCTCCCCGGGTCTGACAAAGAAGACAGGCGAGCAGACAGATGAAGGCTGAGATGCCTGTTCGAGATGGTACTGGGAAGTGAAAGGGAGGGGGGAGGCGGGCAGGAGCAGCAATAGTCAATTTGCAGAGAAATGATTGCCGCCTCTGCCTGGCAGCGTGTCCCTATGACATCTGTCTTCCTAGCACGCTCTTGGGTTATCTCAGCCCTGGCAAGGGGAGATCAGGTGCTTGGGGCAGATGAAACACTGACCTCCTGCCGGGCAGAGGCTGAGTCACTGTGCCTTGCCACCTACTCCACCCCGATGAGCCACCGGGTAGTGGGAAAGCCACCACTTCACTGCCCCCATGAGTCCCCTCCCTCCAAACAGAGAGCCAGTTCTCCTAAACAAAAGTGGACAGCATTCAAGAGTTTACAAAGGGGTTGGGGAAAGAAGAGAAGCTACTGAAAACAGACGTAATACTTTGCAACGTTAGGACCTCCCCTATAAAAAGTGATCAATAGATGCTGATTCTCTCTGCTTTCCCCTTGAACCGCTCCCTCTCCCCCCAAGCAAGGTTATTTATTCACCAATTTCTTTTCTGCATTCACCCTTTCTATTTTTTTGAGACAGAGTCTCACTCTGTTGCCCAGGCTAGAGTGCCGTGCCGTCAGCCTAGCTCACAGCAACCTCAATCTCCTGGGCTCAAGCGACCCTCCTGCCTCAGCCTAGTTCACAGCAACCTCAATCTCCTGGGCTCAAGCGACCCTCCTGCCTCAGCTTCCCGAGTAGCTGGGGTTACAGGCATGCGCCACCATGCCCGGCTAATTTTTTCTATCTTTAGTTGTTTGGCTAACTTCTTTCTATTTATAGTAGAGACAGGGTCTTGCTCTTGCTCAGGCTGGTCTTGAACTCCTGAGCTCAAGCAATCCTCCGGCCTCGGCCTCCCAGAGTGCTAGGATTACAGGCATGAGCCACCGCGCCCGGCCAATTCACCCTTTCTTTACCCCACATCCTAATGCTCTTCGCATATCTATATACACGAAATGTTATCAGGCTAGGTCATTTTAGAAATAGAGCTATGAACTAGAACCTCTCTGCCTCATTTAGTAGAATCCATGAAATGACTGGGAAACTTTGCACAGGATTGATCAGTTCGACATCCCAAGTTTATCTTATTGAACGAGTTAAAACTTCTACAGGCTACTGGCTTTTCTTTCTCCAAAGCCTTCCCTGAGAGAGGGTTAAAAATCAATGATTCTGCTCAAATGCTACCATTGAGGTGTCAATAGGCATAACATTTCCGGAACTCCTTCAACCACGGGTGAAACATCCTCAGAAGTGTATATACCCTTTGATCCAGTAATTCATTAGAAATTTTCTATGAGAGGGCAAGCAGAGATACGCTCAGTGATTTCTCTATTAGGGTATTCATTGAAACATTGCACATAATTTAAATTCCAATAAGATATTTATCAAATTAACTTTGATAGAGTATAGTGATATGAGAGCTTTAAAAAAAAAGATGCAGCCATTTAAAAGTAAAATTGCAGAAAAAATATTAAATTATACCATTATTGGTATGTTCTAAGTCATTCTGTGATAACCACCACCACGACCTCTCAAATCCCAGCGGCTTATAGAAATAAAGGTTTATACGCTGCTCACATCACATGTCCACGGGGGGCTGATGGGGAATTTTTCTCCACTCCTCACTGTGGGCTGTGGGCGGCTCAATAATGACACCCAAAAATGCCCAGGTCCAAATCCCTGGAACCTGTGAATGGTACCTTATGGGGAGAAGGCTTTTGCAGGTGTGATGACGTTCAGGAGCTTGAGACAGGGAGATTATCCTTGGGTTATCCAGGTGAGTCCTAACTATAATCAAAAGTATCTTTACAGGAGGTAGTAGAGAGAGATATTTGACTACAGGCAGAAGAGAAGGAAGCCACAAAACAGCAGCAGAGGGGAGCAGAGTGAGAGACAGAAGATTTTTTTCCTGGTGGCTTTGAAGATGGAGGAAGAGACCATGAGTCAACATGGTTGCAAGAAATGCAACTCCAGATGTTGGAAAATGGAACACGTTCCTCCTTGCACCCCCCAGAGTGAGCAACATTTGGAACTTCTTGCCTCCAGAACTGTAGGACAGCAAATTTGCTTTGTTTAAAGCCGTCGGGTTTGTGGTGATTTGTTACAGTTGCCTTGAGAAACGAACACACAGGCTAATGGGAACAGCCACTCTCCCCATCTTTGCTAGTTCCGCGGCAGAAAGGAAAACACCAGAAATAAATGCTCTTCCGCGGAAGTGACACAAGTTAGTTCCACTTACACGTCACTGGCCAAACTACAGTCATGGCCCCATCCAAACCCTCTGGGGCTGGGTATCCCACCATGTCCCTGAATTTAGAAGAACTAGCACTATTTGGCAAGCAGCACCAATGATTGGTCACCATATGGAAAATATGGTTAATATGATATTCATTGGAAACCAAGTTATAAAACAATTATGATATCAATAATAAGAAAGAGATGTGCACCTGCACTTAAACATAGAAAACAGCTCAACATACTGTATCTTTTTTACCTGGAAAGTTGATAGCATTGGTAACTTTTCTGTGTCTCTCCTTCAAATAATTTCACCTTTACTTCAAAGAATATGTATTGTTATAAGCTGGAGGAAAATACACTCTTCCAATCGACTAGCACATAAGCAGTAGTAGAATAGTGTACAAACCCAACCCTTATCATTAAGACAATATGCACTTGTAAAAACGTAAAGTCAGACATTGGAGACAATCATTGTTTAAAGGGTATGAGAGAAAATTTGAGTCTAAAGAGATGATAGAATTTATCTAAGACATAGAAATTTTATAATACTGGACTCTGGGCAAACAATTGGCTTTTCTGATTCAAAAAATTTTGTTTTTTCAACCATAGTGCAAAATCCAGTCTCTTGCTTATTAATAAAATTGATAATTTCTTATGTTTTTTTTTCATTTCTCTTCTTATCCCACAATTCTAGTATTTTTTTTTAATAATGGGCTCTTAAATATATTTATTTGTTTTTTCCCCCTCTTTGGCAGGGAGACTTTGGTTACCTGCCAACTTCCTGGTAGCAAGAAAATGTCTTTCCACTTGTCTACCAGAGCACTGACCTGCATCCCTAACACAGAGGAATCTTTCAAAGAATGTCAATCATTTCAGCCATGCCAAATCACAGCTTCAGAGCTGGTGTTATTTGGGGGAATTCAGATGCCTGAGTGTGCTAGGACTGCCATAACAAAGCACCACAGACTGGGCAGCTTAAACCGCAGAAACAGACTCTCACAATTAAGCCTGAGATCAAATTGCCAGCAGAACTAGTTTCTTCCGAGGTCTCTCTGCTTAGCTTGCAGACCACCACCTTCTCTGTGTCCTCGCGTGGTCTCTGCTCTGTGTGTGTCTACGTTGTAATCTCTCTTTATAAAGACACCAGTCCTATTGGATCAGGGCCCACTCTAATACCCTCATTCTAACTTAATGTATGTGTGTGTGTGTGTGTGTGTGTGTGTGTGTGTGTGTGTGTGTGTACACAAATGATCTGCAAATATGGTCATATTCTAAGATCCTGGGGCTCAGAACTTCAGCATAAGAATTTTAAGGGGATACAACATAGCAAGTAACATCAAGTTTTTGAGAAACTTTTGTTTGAAATGGCTAAAAATACTACATCGGAGAGAAAAGATGCTGTCCGGAAGAGCTAAGTAGTATTTGGCCTAGCCTTTAAATATCATCCTTGTAGAGACCAGAATCTTCTTGGAAGGGTGCGAGTATAGACAGATAAGTCTATTTAAATTTGTAAACATGTTCTGCGGGCCTCTCCTTTCTGGCAAGAGATCTGCATTCGAGCACATTGATCTTCACTTTGTGGAAGGCAGAAACTTCCAAGAGGATGGCAATTTCCCTCATTCCCTGCTGTAACACACAGCAGGTGCTAATTACTTTGTTATTTTAGTGGATCAAAATGCTCCTAATGCCACAATGACTCTGGGCACACAAGTACCAACCACCTCCCAAATATTTAAAAAGCTTGCCTCGAGTCTCTATTCATTTACCCAAAAATTCTGTGTTCCAAATTGTTACTGGCTCTTGATCCTACCAGAACATAAAATAAACTCCCAACGTTGACCCTCAGACATGGATTTCTTACACTAAGAGTGGTGAAAATAGGAAGAGTTAATATTTATTCTTACAGGGCAAAAATCATAGAGGCCCAAAGAACCGCACTCCCCATGCAAATTGGTGCCACCCTACCAATCACCAGGAAAAAAACGAAAGGGCTTCAATTTCCTAAAGTGTGTGTTCGTGTCCTGTTCAAGCACTTACCAAACAGCGTACTCGGGGCCCCTTGAGATCTTCGTGGTTTAAATGCACAAACAGTAGTTCCTCGAGCCACTCACTGTAATATCAGGGGAGGCTGCTGTTCCGCCTCTTTTATCCACTGAACAAAATGCTTCTAGACTGATATTTTACCCACTTTAATCTTGGGAAAGATCAAATGAGACTGAAAATTCTGTGCAAGTCCTTCGAATATAAAGCAATTAAAGTACAGGTCAAAAGAAAGGTGGTCCTGGAAGTTGTGAATCTAGGTTTCCATATCCCCCTACCTGGCTCTGTGGCCCCTACCTAGGAAGTCCCATTTGCCACTATGAGCTTCAGTCATGGCACCTGTTACATAATGATCAATTACCATCTGATATATATATACTGCCCATACTGCTTTATGGGTTAGAAAGCACAACATTGGAAGCTTATAGCTATCAGCACGGGGCCAGGGAAGGCATATTATTATTACTATATGAGGACCCTGAGTCTTAGAAAAGTGAGTTGCTCATGGTTATGTGGCCAGTGAGAAGGGAAACAACACCTGTTTCCAGAAGGCAGTGGGGCAAACCAGATGTGCTTTTGATATCTCCTCCTGCTGTAAGATCTATGTTTTCATTAAAAAATAAAGCAAATTTTCAGAAAGTTTGCAATAACCTGCAAAAAAATATGAAAGCCAAATATCACTTATTCATACTAAAGAGATCCAAGGATAACATAAATAATTTATATCTCCAGACAATACAAATCCAATTTTGCTTCTGTGTAATTGCATTTGAACAAACGAAATAATATGTGTGAATTCGTCTGCAGGATCTAGTTTCTATTAGGTACTCCATATACGTTGGCTGAATCTAAAACTATTACACTTACTTTTTTTTCTTAGCTTGTTCATATGTTTGTTTGTTTGTCTGTTTTTCTCCTCCAAAACTGTTCTTCTTTTAGTATGCCCCATGAATCACTGCTTGAAAATATATGAAATCTCAGGAACGGAGTCAATTTTTGGTGGAACCCATTTTTAGGATCGGGATGAGAAATAGTTCCCTGAGCTATGTTTAGAACATCCTCTGATTCCAAGAAAGCTTATTGAAAACAGATAGAAATGGCAGGTTTCAGACTAAGTAAATACTATATGTGTGTTAGCCTTAGATGGATTATTCCACCAAATCTTATTGCTTTTGGCCTTTTACTATATCAGGCTGTGTTTGCCTGTACACTGCTCTGTAACTATTCCTCATTAGCTTTGTTTCTCCACTTTCTTGTGGGCAACATTAAGGCGGGATCCTTTAGTTCTTGCGTTTCTTTCTTTTCCATTAAAGCATGTGGCAAAGGGACTGCACAGGACAGTATAAAGAAAGAAAATGGGCTTTGACACGACAGGATTTGAAGTTGAGCACTAGATCCCCAAATTACCAGGTACACGATTGGGGGCAACTCACGCAACCACTGAACCTCTGCTTCTATTTCCGAAAATAAGGATGACAGCTCGAATGATCCACAGGGTGGTTTATCATCGGATGAGTCAAAGCAGATGAAAGAGATCTATAACGGTACAAGAACTATACAAATGTAAGTTCCTGCGTCAAACAAACTCTAGGTCCTTCGCCTTCAAAACAGCTGATATTCCTTTTAAGTGCACAAATATGTTGTATTTCAAAGCATCCTTTGCCATTTGGTGTGGCCATCTGGCTGAGCTATGGCCGATGGAATGGGTAGAAAGTGCCAGACAGTACTTCCTGGTATAACTCATAAAAACATCCCACACAAGTGTCTTTCTCTGTTAGCTGGTTGGTACCCAATGTTACTTTGGAAACTGTATAATGAAAACATGGCAGAGCCTTCAACACCCTGGGTACCTGAATGACTGCATGGAACATAGACCCTATTCCATCCTGCTACCAAGTAAACCACCATTGTGTTAATTCATTGACATTTTTAGCTTATCTGGTCCTGCAGCTAGCATACCCTTAACAGATACTAGTCAATATTATTACTAGTAAATATTATACTAGTAAATATTATTCAATGTTAGCCAATATCATTTTCTTCCAATATCTATGGTGATTTTCTTTCTATCTGTGTTGGCAGCACACTTTTAAATAGTAGAAACTTTGGTTTCACACTTAAAAAATGAAAGGACTTGAAAAAAGTACTAAGTAGCAATAATTATAGTGCAATTGCTCCTGCAGTTTAACAATGTCCCAGCATCTATAAATCATGCCGTCATCGCACTGTTGGTCAGCCTTGAACCCTGTGTAGTTATTTGTGTCGTCCTGGCTACAGCTCTGATCTTGTTTCCCTATTTGCTCACGTGCCACACGGCTGCACATTCTAGTGACCATGTGAACTGTCTCTTAACTCATATGAAAGCCGGCTGTATCCACCTAGGACAATGCCACATAACCTCTGCAACTCAATGGATGTCTTAAAATATATTGCTGTACATGTAAGAACTCAGTTACAACAAACCTATGGTTTTCATATTGTAAGTTTGCATCCCTCCTGCCTTCATGATACTCCCTGAGGATCCTGGGTCTAGACTCTTTAAAGCAAAAACACACCCTTGCTGACCTTGAGAAACCCAAGGGACACGCACAAAGAATCTGATGTGGTATCTGCAGCCCTGGCAGCGTGGGTACTTTCAGGCATGGCCCATACCGCAGTGATCAGGGAGGGTCTCCTGATTCATTCTGCACCGGGCTGATCAAAAGATTATCCCCAGTACCCTCTCCGCTCTGCCATGCTGTTTTAGTTTGCAACTGCTTTCATATTTTCTTTGAGCCTCTATCTTTTATCTTTTATCATATTTTTGCGGCTGTTTCTTTTATCTTTGGCACTTAACGGATGGCTCCTAACTATGTTTATCGCTCTATGGTGCCTGGCGCAGACCCCGAACAAATTGGGAGCCCCACAAAGGTTGCCTTGTTATCTTCTGTGGTGACCGTAACAAGGATGGCCACATCTCGGCAACCGACCCTAGGTTTTGGGGGCATGTTCATGCTTCCCCGGTCATGACTCTTATGAAACGGAAGCGGCCAGGTTTCCATTTACAGATAAGGGGACAGAAACTAAGAGAGATCAATCACTTTTTTTGTGTGTTTCCGTGACAAATAAACAGCAGATCTGAAATGTGCTCCACTCTTCCCTAACTTCCAATCTAGCATGCATTCTGCCCAATCACTTATAATAACTATGACGTTCAAGGAGTTAAGGGGATGCTAAGGAGACAAAGAATCTTCATCTCGAAGGAGCCAGTGCCATATATTTTTTTTAAAAAATATACCTTCATGTTTAAAGTACACTTAAGAATACAAATGGCAAATATCATAAGGGAGAGACAAGGCTTTTTCCCCGATGGTCTATTTTGAACATTTAAAAATGGGTATTACGTCTGAATAAACCAGATTTTGTGGGGTAACATGAACACACCGAGCTAACAGTTGGTCAAGGGAAGTATGAAAGCAATGATTTTAGTTGGTCCTGACTTCAGAACCCAGATGTTTAAATGAGGTGTCACAGATGTGCAAAAAGGCATCTGGAATCTGTCTAACACTGGGAAGTTTAAGATGGAAAGGAATCTCAGTTTAGAAAACTTGGAGTATTGATGAGATTATAACAACATTATATATGAGTTGGCAGAAATTACAAACTGGCTAGCCAAAAATCATCAACACCTTTTTTAGGACTAAAGCTAGACTATATCTTTAAGCCTTCCACGCAGTTATGTGTGGCCATATGAGAATTAGGATGTTCAAATGAGATGGAAACAAAAATGGCCTGTGCCACATCTAGGTCTGGTCCATTAAAACTCCTGATGTTAGAATATCATGAATTTTTTCCATAGGAGTCACCATAGCCACAAGTTGTAAGGACCTTAGATATCTGTAAGATTGCACAGAGAACCTTCTGTTGACCTGTCTACTTCCACGTTTGGGTATCTGTTGTTTCACCCTAGCTTATCCTAACTAGTAAAAGTGGCCAATGAAGTATATAAAGTAGCAATGAAGACAGAAAACAATGACAACAACAACAAACTCAGGAATTATTAGTATTCATGAAGGATCAACCATGACATAGAAAGAGAAATTTCTCAGAAGAAAATTAGTTGATAAAATATAGCACCATTTCCGAAGATCCTCATGCTGTTCATTGATTTGAAAAATGAAATATTAGCATTTATCATGCAGGCAAGTGGCTGATTTTAAAAAGTAAAGAAAAAGAAGTAATTGAAGTTTATTATCTTCCCAAATATCTTACCAGTTGGTATAAAGCTCAAGGCATTCCCCAGAAGGTAATGACCATGACTTTCCATGACAAATTTGGGGAATTAAAAATGATTTATGACATTTATAAAAAGGAATAAAATCAATTAAATTTTGGATTCAATATTTGCATATTATATGTACTATATCTGTTATATCTTTACATATTCCCCCTATCTATCCACGTATCTGTCTATCCACCCACTTATCTACCTGTTACGGGCTCTGAAACCAGAGTGCCAGTGCTAAAATCCAGTTGTGCCTCTTATTAGTGGCATGCCTTGGTTCAAGTTGCATAAGCGCTCTGGTTTTCATACGTTGGGAGAGGAAATGAGTGCCTGCACGTGGCAGCCCCAATCTCCCACTGCAGGGAACAGACTTGACTGATGACTCCAGCTGCTGACTCTCTGGATCCACCCCCATGGTCAACAAAGGCACTAATGTGGGCCCAGTTCCTGCAAGAGGAGGAACATCTTTAATGAACGACTTTGGCTTGAACTTGAACTTGAACCCTCATTCTGGCTGGAATTTTCTTAGAACTACTCCACAGCCTGAGCCTCTTCCTACCCAACCTCCTGTATAGCTGTCTGAAAGTTCGCCCTGCTTTCTTTCATTTCCTCTCCTTTATCCTTCTCAGCTGTTCAGTTTTTCTCAATAAAACTCTTCCGTGGCTAATTCCATCTTAACAATTTAGCACAGAGGAAGTGTTTGCTGCATATGGGCTATTATTATTTGTATTATTTTTATTTATAAAATAGGAGATACCCTAAGCATAGTGGTAAAACAGCAACCTTGGGGTCAGCCAAGAGCACACATTCAAGATTCAGAAAAGCACGTACAACTTCAGAAAACCTGATATCATAGTGAATATTATGATATTGTCACTTATAACTAATGTGAGATATAAAAAGCAATAAACAACATATAAGGACTGATTTATAATCTATGGTTTAGATACATTTTTTTGAAGTTTACTTACCTTTATTCCAATCTTAGAGATGTGTTAAAAAAAAAGGTTGTAAAAGAAAAAAAGAGAAAGAAATCTGGCTTATTTTTATATTGAACATTTGAATTTATAAAACATAAACAGATAGTCTCTTTCCCATAATTTGTATAGGCTCTGGGTAAAAGGAGATAAGATGAAAACAGTATGAGCAAAAAAAAAAAAAAAATTCTTCTTGAATAAACAAAGTAATAGAGCATGATTTTCTATTTGTGAATTCTTAATGCCAGCCACACACACGCAAGAGTTATAATATATATAGAATGTTGACCCTGTGAATAGTTGAATGCTAAGTGATCGAGAGGCAGGTGTGGGAAACAGAGAAAGGATGAGGATTTATGATCTGGCCACCGGGTCTGAAAGAAATCTCCATAGGTAAATAACCCATTAAGGAATAACAATAAAGTAGAAGCATGCACAGAGATGCTGTAAACACTTGGATAAGTAGACAAAAGTTCAACACTAAAAACAGTAGTCCTTAGTACCCCATTTCTTGACTGCCCACCAAGTGCCAGACTTTGTATTTAAGTTATCCCTGAACCCTTTCACTTCTAGCTGTGAAGTCTCGTCTGTATTATGGGCAAGAAGGCTCAGGCACAGAGTGGAACATAAACCCAGGATCCTGACCTGCCCTTAGCTGTGGGCAGGGACTTTCTTCGTAGCCCTTGGGCCACTTGAGAGTCTCCAAGGATGCAGCCAGCAGGAGGGACAAATTTAAGTGAGACAAATCTTTTTTTTCCCCTTAATTTCAGAATATTACAGGAGTACAAACGTTTTGGTTGCATATATTGCCTTTGCACTGCCCAAGTCAGAGCTAAAAGCATGTCCAACCCCCAGACATCATGCACCGTTCCCATCAGGTGTGAATTTACTCATCCCTTCCTCCCTTTCCCACCTCACTGACGCCCTATGTATGTTACTTATGTGCACATAAGTGTTGACAATGAGTACCAGTTTAATGGCGAGTACCTGTGGTGCTTGTTTTTCCATTCGTGGGATACTTCACTTAGTAGAATGGGCTCCAGCTTCATCCAGGAGAATACAAGATGTGTTAGTTCACCATTGCTTCTTGTGGCTGAGTAGTACTCCATGGTATGCACATACCACATTTTAACATTTTATTAATCCACTCATGTACTGGTGGGCACTTGGCTTGTTTCCACATCTTTGCGATTGTGAATCATGCTGCTATGAACATCTAAGTGTAGAATGTTTTTTTTTTTTTTTCTTTTTTTCCCCCTTGGGTAAATTTACCCAGTAGTGGGATTGCTGGATCAAATGGTCATTCTGCTTTGAGTTCTTTGAGGGATCTCCATATTAATTCCCATAGAGGTAGTACCAGTTTGCAGTCCCACCGGCAGTGTGTGTGTGTTCCCATTTCAGGGAAGGGACAGAGAAACAAGGGACAAAGGTACAAGATGGAAAGCAAGCAAACCACGCGCCCAGGGAGAAAAACGCCCAGCTCTCAGCATTAGCAGCTCTGTCTGGGGAAGGTGGACGGGAGTGGGAAGTTGCCAGACAGCCTGAAACAGGCGGGGCAGATCCCACACCTGCTGCTTAAGGCCCTGGCAGTTGTAACTCCTGGTTTAGTGGATTTCCGTGGCCTGGAATCCCGGCATGAGGGGGTGGGGGCCTCATGGGTTTCGGGGTGTAACCCTGGACATGGAAAGCAGGGTGTGACTCAGAAACACAAGAGACAAAACCATGACAGTGTACAAAGGGAGCACTGGCGTCCACCACGGGCAACCTGTAAGGGACGCAAGAGGAGGAACCGCAGCCCGGGCCACTGCCGCGCTGGGTCCACACTGGCAGGGGGAATGAACAACGCTGGGGGGCAGGACACGCCGTCAGCAGCCACAGCCAGGCTCTGCAGCCCTGCTTTGCACGTGTGTTTGTTGGACGCTTTGGGTAGTTTACATGCAGCCCAGCCTGGAAACAGGAGGCGCTGCACTCCCAGGACCCTGCACAAGTGCAGCATCGCCCCCTGCAGGGGTTGGGTGCGGCAAGGAGGCCCGAGGAGTTGTTCTGCAATTCCCAGCCTCCCCCCAGTACACACAGGACCAAATTCCCCATGGAAAAAAAACACTGGAGCTTTGGCCACCGTCTGCACAGGCGCTCGTGCGTGTTCCTGCGGCTGGAGCTGGCCCCAGAGCCGGCAGCAAGCAGCCCACGGCAGCCAGCACAGCGCCCACTGTGCTGCGGAAGGCGGCCCTGATGTGCCTCTCACACTCTCTCCAGCCACACACCTACCGCCCGGCACCGTGCAGTTAGCCCTGCGCTCCCGGAGCCCACGCGAGTGGCGGCGTTGCCACATTGGGGAAATGCGACCGGAGACTCCCCGCAGCGCGTGCACACGCAGAGTTCCTAGCCCTTCGAGGGCAGAGGATGGAAGGCGCTGTGCTTTACAGAATCCACAGCATTTCCTCTCAAGAAAGCCTCTGTGCTGTACTGTCATAGGATCCATGACGATTTACCCCACTGGGAAACGTTACCCCTTCTCTACACTGAGGAAATAGGCCCTTGCTGAGCAATTTCTTTATGTGTTTGGCTGGAGAAGAATCTCTCTTTTGGGAGCTCTAGTGACATTTCCGTTCACCAGGCAATCACATCGAACACCCCTGTGACAGCTCCGTGTGTGTGAGTCTCCAGTGCTCACCCTCGGTCCAAGCTCCCCATTCCCTGCTGCACGTGCACGCGCACACACACATGCATAACACACGCACATACACATGCATACACACATGGACACACATGCACACACATGCATACACATATGCACACATGCATACACACATGCACACACATGCACACACATGCATGCACACATGTGCACACGTGCACACACATGCACACACATGCACACACGCATACACACATGCACACACATGCATACACACACGCACACACACATGCACACACACATCCATCCACTTGCGTGCACACACTTCACATACGCCCACTTACACACACACACATGCACCCACTTGCCTGCTCACACACAGACATGCACACACCCCCACTCACACACAAATGCACACACATGCACAGCCCACTCACACAGAGACACACAAACACGCACACAGACAAGCACCCACTCATTCACACACACACACACACACACAGCTCAGACTCAAATCCAATTCAAAATAGCACAGGCAGGATGACACTACAGAAGTGAACTTACAGAGCAAAATGACACCTAAAAGTTTTCTCAAGCATTGGAAGCAGGCAAGGAACTGGGTGTGAAGGTTATGATTGCAATTCTTTGTTTTTAAAAAAGAAAAGCCAGGACTCGTGCTATACCATGTATAAAAGGCGGTTTTGAATAATGAGGACAGAGCCCTAGAAACCTGGATTCTTCTTAGAAAATCCAGCTCCCTGCTGTGGCTGTCAGGGCGCGGGGAAGAGCCGGCCGACAGGGAGGCTGGGATAAGAGCTCGTTGGAGCTGTGAACGGATCCCTCGAGCTTTCCCCAGAGGGGTGTTTCGGGGAGGAGGCGACACTGTGTGGAGGAGCCGGATGCCACCGACTCCAAGAGGCAGGGGCAGGGCATTAAAGGCTTTAGGGCCATGTGAAACGCTCCCTCCGGTGCTGGTCCTCTAACCAGAGAGAGTAAGAAACTTTCCACCTTTCCTGAAATCTGTTTTTATCCATCTTCAGTCTCAGGAGCTGAGACAGTTCCCCTGCTGCAACTTAACAAAATAAAAATAAAAGCCGAACCTTCCGTATCAAAACATCTCAGTAGCTGCTTTTTGTTACTGTCGCTTTGCTGGTGGCGGTGGGGCCCGGAATCTCTGCTCGCCTCCTGTTTCAAAACCTGCGCCGAGGCTCGGCAAGTGCCAGGAGAACAGTTTTTGCTGAGTTTCCAGCTGGAAGTTTTAGGAATTCAAATTTCCCAGTATGTCAGTCCTCATGCTATTTCTAGTCATTTTTTTTTTTTGAATCACATGCGACTAAAAAAAATATGGACTTTCAGATTCAGACAAAAAAAAATATTCAACTTGTAATAGTTTGAAGAATATCCAAATACTCATCTATTTATTTGGGTGGAGGGGGAGAGACGGCGAGTGGTCGAACTCAAGGTCAGCTGAATATTTTTGTATTAAAGAAATGTTTCAAATAGACTTGTTCCCTATTTGAGTGTAGCGTCAGGAATCAAACCATCTGATACCCCTGGGCCACTCGCCCTGGTTTACGTTTTTGTATTAGAGCATCTTAAAGCACAGGAAATTTCTTTATTATACCCCAGACCCGCTCAATAGGGAAACAAGCTTGCAGAAAATAATTGAATGTAGAGGCCTTAATCAATGTCAGCGCGTCTTCTAACGAGCCCTAACCACCGTGAACTGCGCCGCCGAGGAGACCACCTGCTCCAGGCAGACAGATGGAGGCCCCCTGGGGGTCACGACACCCCTTGTAAAGAAAGCTGGAGTCACATCCGTGCACAATTTGGGCAGGAATACTAATAGTAAAAAAAAAAAAAAAGACCAAGATGTTGACACTTCACAGAAGATAGTGGCAACTTTGTTAAAGAAACGTCAACACTTGTGGCTTCCCTGGTTCCCTGACATTTCCCCCCTGGCTGGGCAGCCGTTTTCCTCCTTAAGCACATTTCACTGTGAAGAACAGGATGCGAAATTAGCGTCCTCGGAGGCTCTGGCAATCACGCAGATGCAATGAGCTGAAGACCTGGCCTAACAAAAATAAAACACGGAGCATACTTCTCTTTGGATCTGCACTCTCCCCAAAGCAGGGGTGTTAGATTTTGGATGACTGAAGACTGCACAGAAAAGGAGAGAAAGAGAGAGAGAGGGGAGAGAGAGAGGGGAGAGAGAGAGGGGAGAGGGAGAGGGGAGAGGGAGAGGGAGAGGAGAGGAGAGGAGAGGAGGAGAGAGAGGAGAGGAGAGAGAGAGCCATTTTTAAAACTTCGATGTGATAATCAGTTGGAACTCTTCTCTTCCTTGAGCTCCCAACCCAGGTGTGAAGGACGCTGCCTTGGTATCTCACAAGATATATATCATGGTTTTGTCAACAATTCCTACTATCTGGAGGATATCTGGAGGATATCAGTAGGATACCCGCTATCTGGAGGAATCGTCAGCCAGAGAGAGGGCTCTGGCCTTGCCTTATGAATTATGGTAGTTTCACAAATCTGATCTACCAGAAACCACTGAAGCCCATTTCTATAAAGCATTGTTCTGCTCTACAATATTTCACGAAATTTAAGAGTGTTGAAAGCACGCATCAAACACAAATGAAAAAAAAATTAGGCTTTGATTACAGGTTAACTCAGTAAAACACACTAAAATTTGCATATGATCTGAAAAACATATTTGATATTTGAATGACTCATTCTGACAGTTTGAGAGACATGCAGAAGAAAATGTACATCTCCATTAGGGCATAACCTCATGCCCCATTTTAAATTAGTATTAAATAAACATCCCCATAGTTTTAATTTTGTAAAAACCCACTACGTTTTACCATAGATTTCTGAGTCTTTTTTTTTTTCCCCATCCAGTCGCCTCTATTAAATCAGTGCATACTTTTCAACTATTATGAAAAACCTTCCAGGTGCTAATCAAACCAGGAGGAAGCCACTGCCTCTACCAATTCCAACCTTATATGTTACCATGGTGTCTTTTAGTCACTGGGACAGCCTTGACTTTTACTTTTGTATCCATGACCCATATGATAGATGCTACCTGAGCGATATTTAAAAAAAGAAAGAATAAATGGAACTCAATATTAAAGAAGCATTTTAAAGGTATCTGAAAAGCTCAAGCAACCTTATTGCTTTTTAAAAAAATATATATAGAACATCAGAAACTCACAGTCCTTGATCTTCAAGCCTGTTATTTCAAACTACTGAGCCATGGTGCCTCTGTGAATAAGTGGACAAAGACTTAGAAATGTGTTTGCAGCGTGGGATGACTTTGGAAAATAGATTGTGTCTAGACAAAGAAGCAACGGTGCCTTCCTAATTAATCTTGTTACCACCACTCCCGCAAGCTGTCGCACCCTGTTCTCACATCCTTGAAAGACTATGCAACGAGATCCACTTCTAGCCTTGGCAGAGCATGAAGATAAAGCTGGTTTCAAAAACAAAATGTAAGATTTCTGATCTGATTTGCACACCTACCCTGAGTGCATGGGCAAGTTTCCTCTCCAAATAGACACACCCATGATTCGGTAGGTTTTTATGTAATGGAGACTGAATGTGACTTATGCATTGGAAAAAAGAAGAGATTAGCATGAAAACAATAGCACTGGTATATATAATTATTTTTTTAACATATTAAAGTATATTTGGCAAATATTCAGGTAGTGTTCATCTCTTGCCTCTGACATTCTAGAAATATGGATTTCATTCACAGAATGAAGAATAAAGAATATTAGCAATCGGTCATGTGGCTTTCCTAGGTTTACAATTAGCACTCCATCCCCAGGGTCAGAATTTTCAAAAGGACGCAGCCATTAGCCCTGCACACCCAGAAGTTCACTGGGTAAGTCAGACCATTGTCTCTTAGTTTCCACTCTCTCACCTGAAGCAGATGTGATATTTTTTTATTTTTTAAGTCAAAGTCTCACTCTTCTGCTCAGGGTAGAGTGCAGTGGGATCAGCCAAGCACACAGCAACCTCAGACTCCTGGGCTCAAGCGATCCTCCTGCCTCAGCCTCCCGAGTAGCTCAGACAACAGGCATGCGCCACCATGCCCGGCTCATTTTTTCTGTATTTTTTTAGTTGGCCGATTAATTTCTATTTTTAGTAGAGACGGGGTCTCACTCTTGGTCCTGCTGGTTTCGAACTCACAACCTTAAGCGATCTGCCTGCCTTGGCCTCCCAGAGTGCTAGGATTACAGGCGTGAGCTACCACGCCTGGGCCAGATGTGATCTTTATTACTCTCAGGGCTCTCTTCATCACACATATTGCTGATGATTAAGAAAACTGACGCTAGAACCAAGTGTTTTTATTTGATTTTGTGAGAAAGAGGACCATGCTTGGCCCATACGGGCTTTGATGCTATACTCCTTAAAAACAAATGTGCAGCTCAATCAATCAACCAGATTTTATATTTCTTCCTAAAGTCTATAGTTGTATATACTATATGGTTAAACAGCCAGGAGGAGATAATTTTGTTATTGCTTCAAATGTTTATATTGATTCAAATAAGTGTGTGACTTACTTTTGTTCTCTGCATGATGATGATATTTTAAGTAACAAAATATGCAGCCTCCTCTTCAGAAACACTTATCTGAACTATATTTCTGTCAATTGAGTTGATCCGTATAAGTTGTGGTAATTCTTTTTGTAAGTGTAAGGTGATTCTTATTATTGTCCAAAGAATATCTTACAATTAGAATATGCTTTGTTGATTTTTGATGTTTCATAACTGTCCTGTCGAAGAGTGGTGACTGAACTGATTAGGGCATTTTTTTTTTTCTATCATGGAAAAAAATGTCCAATGTGCTTTCTGTGTGTTTCATTACACAGCGATTTTGAGTTGAAACTGAACAACATTCAAGTATGAAACAAACACAGTAAGATTTAAATTTAGAATAATTTAATTGGGCTTTATGAAGTTTAAAGATTTTGTTCACAAGACTGCCGGGAAAAAAAAAGGTAAATAGTATTATAGTTTTGCTGAGAGGTTACTGTTGGATGAAAGTAAGTATTACTTCAATTGAAACCGCACATGGAGATAAAGTGTTAAATACAGTCACGCACACTGCACAACATCATTTCATTCAGTGATATGTGGACCATATAAATGAGGGTGGTCTCAAAAGATAATAATGGAACTGAAAAATTCCTAATGCGTGGTGACAATTTTAGCCATTGCAACATTATGGCGCATCACGTAACATATGTGTTTGTGGTGACGCTGGCATAAGCACACCTATAGCACTGCCAAACATACAACATGGCACATACAATTACATTGGTACATAGTTGATGATAAATGACTATGTTACTGGCTCATGTGTTTACTATACTATTTTTTGTATCATTTTAGGGAATAGTCCTTCTACTTGTAAAAAAAAAAAAATTACCTGTAAAACAGCCTCAGGAATGTCCAGAAGGTGTCCGCCTTCCTCAGGAGGTGTCCAGAAGAAGGCATTGGAGATGCCAGCACAGGAGATGACAGCGCCATGCCTGTTACTGCCCCTGAAGACCTTTTACCGGGACAAGATGTGTAGATGGAAAGCAGTCATACAGATGACCCTGTGTGGGACTAATGTATGCATTTGTGTCTTAGTTTTTAACAGAAAGGTTTAAAAAGTTAAAAATGAAAAAAAAATAAACAGAATTATAGAATAAGGATATAAAGAAGGAAATATTTTTTTGACTTTTATTTATTTATTTATTTTTTTATTTCAGCATATTATGGGGGTACAGATTTTAAGGTTTTAATAAATGCCCTTTCCCCCTTCCCCCCACAAGTCTGAGTCTCCAGCATGACCATCCCCCAGATGGTGCACATCTCACTCATTATGTATGTATATACCCGCCCCCCCTCCCACCTGCCCAATACCCTATTACTGTAGTACCTATGTGTCCTTTTGTACAGCTGTACAATGTGTCTGTCTTTTAAGCTGTATTATTACAAAAGAGTCAAAAAGTTAAAAAAAAGTTAAGAAGCATATAAAGTAAAAAAGTTACAGTAAACTAAGTTTATTATGGAAGAAAATATTATAAAGTTAGGGCAGCCTAAGCATGAGGTATTCATAAAGTCTTCAGCAGTGTCCAGTAATGTCCTGAGCCTTCACCTTCAGTCACCACTCACTCACTAACTCCCCCAGACCTACTTCCAGTCCTGCAAGCTCCATTCATGGCAAGCGCCCCATGCAAGTGTATCATTGTTTATCCTTTATATCATATTCTTACTGTGCCTTTTCTATGTTTAGATGCACACATACTTATTATTGTGTTATAAGTGCCTACAGTGTTGAGTACGGTAACACGCTCTATGGGTTTGCAGCCCAGGATCAATAGGATATATTAATACCACACAGCCTGGCTGTGTAGCAGGCTCTACACTCTGGGTCAGTGTGAGTGCACTCTATGGTGTTTACACAATGATGAAATTGCCTAATGATGCATTTCTCAGAACGTGTCACCTTCATTAAGTGATGCATGGCTGTATTGCACTTTATGAAAAATAACAGGTTTATCTAAAGAGCACACAGCCTATTCTACGAGTCTATGTTGACACTGAAGACGCAAATGGGTTAGATGACAATGGTAGTCATTAGTGCTATTCAGCAAGTTTGCTGGTCTTTCTTTGTGGGCACAAAAGATTGTCCTTCTGTGATCCCTTGAGGTTAAGAGGCCAGGTGACTTTTGTATTCACCGTGAAATGTGGGAAGTGGTGACTAATTCTCCATATTTCTCTTTTCTTGCTTCAGAGATTGTGTGTGCATGTGTTAATATGGAGAAATGCCTGGGAGTGGGCAAAAAATATCTATTCATGACACGGGAGAGCAAGAGCAAATCAGTTTGTGCTGTTGTAGTTGCTGTGTCTTAAGGCAGCATAAGTAGTTATTTTAAGGGATATCTATCCTTTGCCTTAGAGAAATAGCTTTAAAAAAAACAGACTTGGAAATAATGTTTTCTATTATGTAGATCAAGCAAAGCCGTGGGATGTCAACCTATGAAGTTAGTTTCCAAGAGGGAATGGGACCTCTATCTTCTGGAATATGGATAAAAATTATTCATCAGGACCCTGATAATAACCCAGAAATGGGGTTCTCTTTGATTTCTGGGAGTCAGAAAACAATTGATTATTATATCACTAATTTACCTAAAACTTCTCAAAATCCACAACATGATATTCTCTCTCTCTCTCTCTTACTCTCACTCTCCCGCCCCCCATCCCACCTCCTGCAATTCCTTGCCCCCTCTTGTTTTTAGTCTTCTCTCAAGAGTTTGGGCAAGCCTAAAAAATGTCTTGGGATGCATCACTGTAACTCTTTGGGGCAGTATACATGTGATTCAAGTACCCACTAGAGGATCATCAGAAAAAGACAAACACGGGAAATATTTTGATGAATGTAACTTTACAATCAGAAGGAAAGGTTTTTCAGTAGCAAAGAAAAGCTTATAGAAATCCTATAAAATAACACAAGGGACAGATTTCACCTATCTTAAAGCCTAGCCTCTATTCTCATGTTTAATCTATACAGCACTTCAATCTTGAGCAACGTATCATGCATTTTTGCAGATAGCTATAATGTGGCACAGAGTTTTTCCAACTGGTCCACTCTAGCAATAAACATCAGAGCTGGACTTCAAACTCGACTCTGACCCCAAACCTCTAAGTTACATAAATAGAAGTGAACTGCTTGGTCTCTACTCACTGCTCACAGAATATGGCTGGAGTGTGGGCTTCATGGAACCTTCTGGGGGTTTCTAAATAACTTCTGAAAACTAATGAGTTATACAAACTCACTAACATACAATTTTAGAGCTCATTCCACTATGCGTCATGAATGAAATTTTAGGTTAACGAACCTAAATACATGATCATCAACAAGTCAAATAGTTTCATAGATGGCTCATAGGAAAATCTATCAAGGGACTGTCATTTTCCATATTATTTATAGCAACAAGACTAGAAGTTTTTCCTATAGCCGAATGAAAGTTATTTCATGATGTGTTACCATTTAAAACAAGCAGTTGTGTGTTGCATTAATAATGTTAATTGCTCTGTTCCCTGCAAAGCATGATTTCGTGTAACGCAGGCCGGCTGATGTGTAGATGTGGCAATTGCAAAGGCAGAGGAGAAAGAATAAACGCAGTCCCTAAGAAACTCCTGCGAGCGCAGGTATAATTTAATCCTTTCATTATTAATCCTAACTTTTCCCTTCATAATCCCAACTAGTATCTTCAGGACAACCAGCCCTGCTTCCTCCTAAAACCTAACCAAACACCAAAAATATCTCCTTCCAATATCTCTTTACATGGGTAAATCAGTCAGAGTCCAACCAGAGAAGTGTACACACACACACACACATATGCTATTAGTATAGATACACACTAATATATATTAGTATACACACTAATATATAATGTATACTAATATATGAATATACGATACATACACTAATATATAAAATACACTAACACACCAATATATATTAATATCACTATTAATATATTACTATAGTTATATTAATATATTTAATATAACTTATATATTAGTGTGTAAATAGCAGTCAGTATATATTCTGATGCTGACCTTAACCCTAACCCTGTATGCATATTCAGCAATATATGTTCTGACTAATATAGAACCCTGACCAGTTTTCTATGCTTAAAATATATATCCATATAAAATATATATATATATATATATATAACGTGCAATACATATATAGACACGTACACGTGTATATGAGGGAGACACACACATACACACAGATATTATTACAAGAAATTTGCTTACAGAACAATTTGAGAGTCTGAAATCTATGGGAAAGGCCGTCGGGGAAGGAACGAGGGTTAGTCCTGGTAGGCTGGAACTCACGGCCGTGAGTAAAAGCTACGGTCCACAGGTAGAATATTTTCTTCTTAGGGAAGCCTCAGCCTTGCTTTGAAGGTGTTTTAACTGACTGAAGGAGGCCCACCTAGAACATCCAGGACAATCTCACTTACTTAAAGTCAATTGATTCAGGGTTTTAATTATATCTGCAGCAACACCTAGATTAGCGTGTGATTAAGTAACCGGCGATTATAGCTTAGCCAAGTTGACACATTTAAAAAAAAATGCCACAAAGGAGCTTTAGACAACATGTTGTTCAGTCTCTTGATACTGTCTACTTTACTTACATTTTCCTTCTATATTAGCCTGATCATAATCGTCACTTGGCTATTTCACTGCTTAGAGGGTAAGGAGGTCCAATTGTCAAGGCAACAAAAATTGGAGCTTTCGCGGAATGGAGTCAATTGGAACTTTTCTTCCATTTGGTTAAACACCAGCTCTCTCTCTACCTTTTGTGATGGTAAACAGACTCCAGTGCAATTTACTACTGTGTCTGTTGCTTCTTAAGGACTTAATAACCTGCACACTGTTTGTTAGCTTTATTATATTAGTGTTGCCTTTATATTTTTACTTTCTCTGATATGGTAAAGTCCTCTTCTGCTTAAAACTATACAGGTAAAAGACATGAAAATGCAGCAGGCTGGAATGAAAGTGTGCCGAAGATCTGTAAGGAAGACAAAAGATCAACAGAATGAAAATTTCCATGTGTGAGGAAAGTAAGTTTAAAAAAGTAAACTGGGCCAGTATGTGTGTCTAACACCTGCTTTACAGTCATGGAGACCATCATTTAAAAAAAAAAATCTGAATACTTCAGTTGCATTTTCTACAAATAAGGACATTCTCCTGAAAGTGGGACGAGAAAAATCAGGAAATTAATGGCTATTTATACCTATTTATCATCCAATCCTCCGACCCCATTCAATTTTTGCCAATGATGTTTATAGCAAACGGACCACGTCCAGGATCATGTGCGGCATCTTCTGCTTAGACTTTTTCAATCTGGTTCCTTAGTCTCTTCTTCCTTTCCTTGACTTTAACACTCTTGAAGAGCACAGGCCAGTGAGACTATGTGGAGTGCTCCTCACTGGGATTCTCACATCTCCCACGATTACAGTCAGACGATGCATCTTTGATAAGAATTCCATTGAAATTATGTGGGTGTTTCTCATTCCATCTCATAGAGGGGTTCACATGATTTTGACTTGTCCCCAAGCTCGCCGTGTAAACTTGAGAGCTCAGGCTTTTCCACTGTCACGTTACTCTTTCATGTCTATGTAACTAGGAGATATTTGGTAGGAAGATGTGTCTGCAGACATGTATGTTTCTCATTCCTTGTAAAAACTAAACTCATTCCTGGAGTCCTATTTTATGCAGTTTTATCCAGTGAGTTATAATTTGTTATTGTCATTAATTTTGATGCTCAAATTGTCCTATAGTTGGCCTGTGGGAGCATCTCTGTGCTGCCCCTATGCATGTTCCCTCTTTCCTGCCATTCTTTGAGCACCCACCTCCTCTATTACAGACATGAGATATTCCGAGGTTATCTTACAATTTCCCTGCCTCATACCTGGGATCAACCCAACCTGGCTCCTCTTATGGGAGAATGTTATTTGTTAACCAAAATCTGAGCACTAGATCTGCTCATTGCCATTGGGGTGTCTCTTTTCCCAGGCCTTTTCAGTGGACAGAGCTAGGGAACATGTATGTGAATACGTCTGTGTGTATATATACATACACGCATACACATACTTGTGCATTTCCACTGTCCTGTATCTACCCATATATGCCGAGTTCACACTAACATCTCTCATTCCAATTCAGCACCAAAGGGCTCATTTCCCCCATCTCTATTTGTAATTCTTTTGTCTGACATTAAGACACATGAATCCCATTATTCTTATTTACATATTTGATTAATCGTCCTATGTGTGTTAATACCAATTTTTTTTTTTTTTTTTTTGCCACCATCAAGCCTGCCACCACCAACGTCCTCTTCTACCCTCCTCTGGCTCCCACAGCCGGCATGGACCACCCTCATCTGCTCTGAGTGTTGGGCCCTTCTCACCCTGCCGTGCTCAAGCACGCTGGGCCAAGCTGGGCCCTCGTGAAGGAGGCCTCTGTCACTCCTCTTGGGCTTCCTCTGTGGTGGGCAGCCTTCCTTCCGCAGGGTGGTCTTTCTAGCCTTGTCCCAACACTGTACACAGGAGCCCCTCTCACCCCAGCCCTGCACAGACACCCTCCTTGCTGTGCTGGGGCTCCCACCTCTCACCCTGCCCCATCATCCCTCCACCCCTTGGGTAGGCAGATGCCCCCCCTCATCCTGTTTGGGCTGTGACACCTGTGACCAGCGGCCCTGCAGGGTCAACACTGTCCTCGCCTGCTCAGCCTTCAACGCCCCGTTACGCCCCATGGTTCCCTCTCCTGAGCGCTCTCCTCCAACCATGTGTCTTCACCTCACTTGGTCCCGCCTAGTGGCTTTTGGGGTGAGTTTCCAAGAACGGAGGAGTAGGCACATGGGAAGGTGAAGGAGAAGATAAAAAATAAGGAGAAAAGCTATCAATATTTTAAGTGGAGGAAAGCATACCCTGGATTTAGGTTTTAAAGAAATGCATTTGGAAACAAGAAGGGGGCCAGTTCAGAAGCCATGAGGTTAGTGGGGTGGGCGATGAGAAATTCCCATTACTATGGTGCATCAGACGATGCTGATATGGGTATGAGAACGTGACAGTGACAGCATGGTTTTATTTATTTATTCATTTTTGAGACAGAGTCTCGCTTTGTTGCCCAGGCTAGAGTGAGTGCCGTGGCATCAGCCTGGCTCACAGCAACCTCAAACTCCTGGGCTCAAGCGAGACTTCTGCCTCAGCCTCCCCAGTAGCTGGGATTACAGGCATGAGCCACCATGCCCGGCTATTACAGCATGGTTTTAAAAGAGGAAGAAAAACACTTTTTTTGAGGCTGGAAAAAACTAATGATTAATTAAGTAATCTGCAGGTAAGGGAAACGAGGGAGCTATTGCTGACACTGAATTTTAGCTTCAGTTTGGGATTTGGCAGAGACAATATTTAACTACTTTGGTATCTTCTTCCTCTAAATAATACTTTCTCTGCCCCCTCCTCAAAGCTTCAATAGTCTAGTCTCTAGCCTTCCTAATGCTAATTCTTTTAGGTCTGAGTTCCTTTATAGCCTCATACTGTCCTGCGTACTCCTTAAGTTTTAGTCTATCTTTTAAATTTCTCATGAAAGAGCTCTCTGATTAGTAAATATTCCCCAAACATCCATCTTCTCAAATGACATAAGCTTAAAAACTAGCCAAATCTTTCGTTTTATTTCTAGGAACCTTATCTTTTGTCATATTTATTCTTCAGTACCATTCTAAGCATTAAAACATATATTGTAACAATCTTGACAAAGTACATGACTATCTGACTTTATAGTACTATATGAAATATGAATTGCCAGTAGATCACAATATCCATACAAAGAAAGGGAAGTAACACCACTAAAGACTTATTTAAATTGCAGCAGAGTCAGCAACCGTGAACTTGAACGTTATTCAAGCTACTATACTAAGCATTTCTCTGCAAGAAAATGGCTTTTATCCAATTAAAGAATGGCTGGCATGAACGTCAAAGAATGAAATGGAAAACAAAACAAAACAAAAAAAACACAGATGCCGTTTTGTAATCAAAGTTTTGAAAGATGTAAGGGAAGGCAACCTTGCTTGGTTTCTGGAAGCTGAAGTCTATATAACCAATTTCTTTTTCATTTTTTTGTTCCTGTTCCAATATCCATAGGTTATTATCAGCACGGCCACAGCCAAAACCTCTTAGTCATGGATCACTCCTCCTAACTGGAAGTAATAAGACACACTCAATTCTTTCTCTAGTGATGGTGTCTTGAAAAAAAAAAATGAGTTAATACATTTCAGACAGGGGAATCTATAGAACTTATAGAAATCCTGGGAAAAAGAAATTGAGTATTTGGAACTTCCTGGATTATAACTTTGGCCTGAAATATCATGGGCATTTTTTAAATATATATGTCATCATTCCTTGTCTTAATTTTAATTTTCTCCTATTTTAGTTTCCTAAGTCCCATTATAGTACCTGACATATATGAAGTGCTCATTAAGCGCTTGCTACTTCAACAAATTTAGCATTGTTTTTGCCCTTTCCATAATTGTCACAAAGGCAGTATTAAAAAATATTATAATACTAAGATAGGAGGTTCTGATATGTTTGATATGTTAGACAACTATTATGAAGTTGTTTACTCATTAAGAGAACCTATGGTGGGGCTGCTATCTTCAATGCACTGGGCTTAAATCTGGAAGAGAATAAAATGATTATTAAGGGCTCTATCTTAAGAGAGTATTTGATATCACAGCAATGATAAGGCATAGACATAATTGTAATCCATTTGTGCATTAGAACTATGTAAATGTTAGAAATTTCTGCTGAGATGTGGAGAAGGAAGAGAGAAATCATTATAAGCTAAGGTGACATGAAGAGAATCATTCCTGAGTGACAGTGACTTTAATACCTTTATTGATGGATTTGGATTTCTCTTCAAAGAAGAGATAATTTGCCTTACTTATTCATATGCTTCACATATTGTTCTTTCTTAGGCTTGGTTGCTATATAAAATTTTTCCAGCAAACTTGCTATCATTAAATACTGATTTTAGAGAACAATGTTGCGTGATGTGTAGAATCTATGTGAAGTGGCAAACACAGAAATATTAGCAAAAACTACTCAGACTTGGCATTCAAGGTCTTCTATGATTTCAACACATCCTCCTTTCCTAACTCTTACATGTTATTTCCGGTGGCGGAGACGTCCTTATGTGTTCAACACACCATTGGCTTTTACTCCTGGGCATTCAGGAAGACTACATTTTCTGTACCTCCTGGCATCTAGGTAGTGCCACGTGCCAAGTTCTGGTCAATAGAATGTGCTCAGAAATGACACACAGTCCATTCCTGCCTGCCCTCCAAAGCCTTTTGCATGATATCCTTTTTACCTCAATCTGTCCGACTGTAAGCCAGCTGAACTCTTGAGGAGACCCTAGAAGAGGATGTCCACATGAAGGAATTCAGGTATCAAGTGTAATAGCCCCTGCAGAATAATTCTTAAAGTTACTATGAAAACTAAAATTTCATTTGTTGAGCCACAGAGTTTTGGAATTTGCTGCAAAAACTAATGTTATTTACTCTCCTTCATCCTTTATCTACAGACTAGACACCATTATGTTAATATGGCATGATCCTATAGTCCCATCCCAACTTATCTACTTAGATTATGTTCGACTTGTCTACTTTCCAAGATCTTGCACATGTTTCAAAACTCAAGTCAAATACTACCTTCCCATAGATTCTTTCTCCCTCATCTCAAACCAGATAAAATCTCTCACTTCACTAAACTTTTATAATCTTCTAGCACTGACGGTAAAATTCACTCTCTTGTTTGCATCTTATATACATATTCCCCTAGACTATAAATCTGTTGTAAGATGAGCATTCAGTGTAATATTATTCATTCTGTATTTCCCTACTGCATTATTACATAATAGGTTCTAAAATACAAAGATTTATTGGATGAGTGCACAATATTTTTGACTTAAAAATATGAACTCCGTAGCTCTAGGGTTTTGGTCATATTAAGCAAAGTTTAAGATATTTAAGTTATTGTATAATTGGATTTCTGGTCATGAAAATGATTAGAATATTTTCTAAAGCTTCTTCCTATGACAAAAAGAGTGACCTAAGATTGGATCTAACGTGGTGCTTGAGGATAAAATGAGGGATATGAAAACTAATATCATTATGAGAAAACCACTAAGGTAAAGCTTATTGGGGAATCTGGAACCAACCAGAGAGAACACAAAATGCCAAGAAAATTGCTATGGTCTGAGTGTTTGTGTCTCCCCCACCCCCAAGTCAAATGTTGAAATTCTGACCCCAAAATGATGGTTTAAGGAGGTGATTTGGATTTGGCCTTTGGGAGGTGATTAGGTAGTCAAGGTGGATTTTTCCTGTTGTTATTAGTGTTCTCTTAAAAGGGAACCCAAGAGAGACCCCTAGCCTCTTCCACCATGTGATGACACAACGAAAAGTTACAATTTACAACTTGGGAGAGGGTCCTCACTAGAACCTGACCATGCTGGTCTCAGACTACCAGCCTCTAGAACTGGGAGAGATACATTTCTGTTATTTATAAGCCCCCCAAGTCTATGGTATTTTTTAATAGGCCTAACAGACTATGACAAGAATATTGCATTATCCAAGCTCTAGCCCCTCTGGTGGGTAAAGCTGTAGTCTCCAATACTGAGAGAACAAAGTTTTTAAATAACTTTGTTGAGAGGAGAGAGAGGGAAAAGGAGAGAGAGGGAGAGAGTGGGAGGGAGAAAGAAGGGAGGGAGGGGGGAGAGAGAGAGAATGTTCCATTCTTAGATTTTTAAAAAATAGTATACATTGGTTTTAGCATAAACTCTTTTTTTTTTTTTATTTTGGCATATTATGGGGGTACAGATTTTAAGGTTTCAATAAATGCCCATTTCCCCCCCTCCCCCCAAAAGTCTGAGTCTCCATCATGACCATCCCCCAGATGGTGCACATCTCACTCATTATGTATGTATATACCCGCCCCCCTCCCCCCTCCCACCTCCCCAATACCCTATTACTGTAGCACCTGTGTGTCCACTTAGATAGCATAAACTCTTTTAGGTAAATCCTTGGTGCTGCTCTTAGATTCTTACCCTCAAGAGCCTTCCCCACCACTTAGGTCCTGGTTTCTGGCTGTCAGACCCTCACATTAGACTCATGTACACTTCCAACTCATTCCCATATAAACATTTCCTTGTTTAGCATCCATTATTCAGTAATTTGTCTTGGTAATCTCACTAGATTTTTCTTCTAGATAATTCTTTCCTTGATTAATCCAATCCTATTTCTTGATTAAATTCATCTGAGGGAAGATATTGCTTTCTAATTGACCTGTCAACTCGAAAAAAATATACTTCAATATACTGGATATATTGGGTTTTGCAACATGAGTAATTCAGACGTTTATTACTAAAGCAATGGGTTGAGGACCCTGCATCCTCCTCCCCTCCCCCAACCCCTAAAAACACAGGGCAGACAAATGTCTGAGTTACAAATGCATCCTGTGCACAGGTAAGTTCCTGAATACCTGGAAGTTAATCCTGCTCCTCACTTGATATCAGTATTTACAACATGGCCCATGAATAACATAGGGGCACTTTGCAAATACATAGTTGACGCATTCCTTTAAGTGTACGTTTTCCCAAAAATAGTAAAATGAAATAAAAATTATGGTAGTCAAAAGAATTTCAAGTATCAGTGAGGGGAACTGTCTGGGCAAAGAGGAGACAGTCTTAAAAGTCCTGCTGTTAGAAATCAGGAAGCTTATCCAGGAATGCATGCCTTTGTTCCCAAAGTGGCATTTCATATGTTTTTACACTATCCACAGCAAGTAGCACCTCATTTTAATCAAGGAAGAGATGATGATGTACATGAGCTTTGTAGTAGCATATTTCTACTAATTTTAGGTGCCCTAGGGGTGAGGGGAAACTGGTCCTTTTCCCGAAAGTTCACTAAAAGATCAACTCACAAGGCAGATTAATTAAAAAAATGTTTATTTATCAATACCATGCTCATGGGGAGAATCACAGAGCGATTATCCAATATCTCAGTGAAATTCAGGATATTTTTATACCTGCCTTTTTTGGAAGGGAAGGAGGGGAGATGAGGAGTACAGGCAATTCTGTTTAGGGGTGACAAATAGATGGGGAGAAAGATTAACTTGTAAATGGATTTCTTTGTAAATTACGTTAACCTGAGAGACAGGAATTGTATTACAATCATTTGGGCCAGTTCTGATTGCGTTCTTGATCTTCTTTGCTGTAATATATTGAGATAACAGGGAGAGGAGGGGAAGTCAACTGCTCTATTTGATCTTTTGATCAGGTCAGTTCAGTTTATGCAGATAGAAGGGAAAGGCCACTCCAGTGATTTTGGATCTCAAATGGCCTTTAATTCAAAATATTCTGTATACCAAGGTGTCATATTTTGGGGTAAAATTTCCAGAGCTCCTTCATTCCCCCCGTTTGGAACTTCCCTACAAGTTACTCACATTAAGAGCTGAGTCGGTAGCTGTGCAGAGAGGGGTCAGGTTAGTAGTCTAGTAACAAGCGATTTGAAAAGGGAGGCAAAAACTTAGATTAGAATGAGAATAAGTAAGTAGAAAAGAACAGATCTAAGCACATGTCCCCACACCTCATTAATCAGTCTCCCATTCCTGGAAATGGGTCTTCATTAATCTGACGGAGAATATTTATCTTGTCCTTTAAGAAGCATGGATCACAGTCTTTACTGGCCCTGAGTGGAAAGCATTTTCACCAGTAATCATGCGAGCTCCTCCTCCCTCTCGGGCTGTCGGGGCATCCAGGATGCAGCTGTTTTCAAATGCAACAGAGGCTGGGCTGTTGGCTTTGAATTGAAGTGCTCCAATATTTCCATGATGGTACTGAACTCTAGTTCTATTACCATGGACAGATTCAAAACTGTCTTTTCAATCTCCTGAGTTCCAAATGCCAGGCAAAGAGTCCTGCACAGCAAAAAGAACTCAGTATTGTGGTATCCTGTCTAGTCCGTTTGCCTGGTACCACTTTATGAACTAAAGAGCCTCGTTTGTAATGTGGCTGGCATTTACAGTGGAGTATCTGGTCACAGAGGGTGTCAGACAGCCAAGTCCACAACATCCTGACCATGTCAGTGGGAACCACTTGTACCTTTCACCACCACACAAGATAAAAAGACTGGTGTAATTTACACATAGGGTCAGGTTGGAGCCTGTGACCTCTCAGTCTGGAGTCTACTGTCCCTCTTCTTTCTTGTTGGGACCTCCACGTTTTCAGTGTCCCTGTGTCCCTGCCAGTCTATGCGAACAGAACAGGTTATGAAATATCTGATGTTAAAGGCCTTTGGTCTGGTTCTGGCAATTACAAGGTTTGGTTTTATCTCTCAACCAAGTCAGTCCAGACTTTTGGTCTGTCCCTATGTAATTTTTAGCATCTGGCAACTTAACAAGGGGAGAAAGTGAACTACCCCAAGTTGCACAGGCCTGGCTTATGAGCCGTCCATCACATCTGTTGGCTTGACAAGCGTTGACGCGATGAGGGCCAGTGCCAGTAACATCTCAGGATGTAAGAATGCCACCTATGGAATCAAACCATGGGGTTCGATCACAATATTGCCCTGGTCTGTCACCCAGAAAAGGTGCAGTTTCATCCCTATTTTCAGTGTAGAGGGAAAAATTTCCTTCTAGTGACTTTACCTGAGCAAGAGACAATTCTTGAGCTTTCACAGAGGGTTTCTGTGTCCAGCTGACTCACCAACAGGAGAAGCAGCAAGACATTTCTTCTCTGATTGTGGATGCCACATCTTGTCATGCTTCCATCTTCTGGACTGCTTCCACCAGGCACTCACATTGGCAGAAAGGAGAATGAGTCCAGGTTCCTTTGCATGATCTCTAGGCGTTGGCATAACCAGCCATTAGACTGATCAGTCGGTGTGGCCGGCGTTTGAAAGCCTGGTGCAAAAGGAAGCTGGGTCTGTGCCTGACCTGCTGGAAAAACAGTAAGGTTAGAAAGAGCAAGGCGTAGTTTGAAAGAAGAGTCATGGTGCAAGACTAAAGGAGAATGGGATAGGTTGAGGCAGTTTCCACTCCGCTTCCAACGTGCAATCCTCGAAGGGTGAGTTTTAAATGAAGTATTTAAAAAGGTCCATGCGCAGAGGCGGCTCAAAGCCAATAAGGAATTTATAGATGAAAAATGGGTTTTCTTGATCCACGATCTTGGGAAAAAGCTGTCTATTTCATGAAGACATCTGCTTCAGGGTTTACTTCCAGGTCACCTGTACGAGTCATCCTCTAATTGTCTCGGTGTAGTTTGGTGTGGCTCACGGGAAGCCAGGAGGATTTTTCTTTTATTTGTATGGCAGCGTAGATAGTTAACAGGACTTTACAAGGGTCTTCCCAGTGAGGTGATGGCACGTGTCTCCTTCTAAAACTTTGACGTACGCAGGATCTCTTGCTCAAACAGGACAGCAAGGCCCTTGCACCTGTCGATGGTAATGCTCAAGCATGGCACCTGAATGTCGCTGGCCATGGTATCCGATGGTTCACTTAAAGTGCCACAGTGTGACTTAAAACTCCAAAGTCAATCCAGGAATAGAAGGTTTACAGGTGTTAGTAAGGGGTTAAACCGCGCCTCCTAATTGGAGCATTCCGGATTTTTATAAGGGCCAAAGGTAATGTTTCTGGCCATTTAAGTTCAGTGTCTTGACAGACTTTTCTCAAAGTCCTTTTTTATTTCTAGATTTTTATGTTCCACCTGCCCTGAGGATTGGGAACGATACGAGGTATGAAATTTTAACGAGCGCCCCAGAGCCCTTGTAAGTGAGTGGTTTAAAGGGAGTCCCTTGATCTGACTCAATCCATAAAGGAACAGCAAAATGAGGAATAAGCTTAGTTACTGATTTCTTTGCCACTGCTGTAGCGTGAGCACACCCAGTTGGGCAGCATTCAGTCCATCCGCTAATCATATAAACAATAGGCAAACAGTGAGAAAAGCCTACTGCTGGAGGTAAATTTTTAAAAACAATTTGAAGTGCCACAAAAGGATAGTCTGGGCCTTTGGGGGACCAGTTTTCTCCAGAGATTTGGTGAGCTGTATAAACAGTGTACTGGGAAGTAATAATAGTACATCCCAGGCTGCACCAACTGTGTGTGTGTGTGTGTGTATGTATGTTAAGTTATCCCTCATTTGTACATATGTCTCATGTGATGGGAGAGAAGTGTAAGTTAAAAAGCTAAAATGGGTCACAGAAACCCTGTCTGACCTTCTATACAATGTATTTGGTGTTATAGGTCCATGGCCAATACAAGTGTCAGTAGAAATTAAGAAATGAGATTTTTAAATTGTGTCAACTGTATGGCCGATGCTGAAGCCATATTCGGAGCCGTGTAAATCATGGCAGCTTTTCCTTCCGCCCACGTGTAAGCTCCAGTGAGGGCTATAACTACATTGACTCAAGGCATTTTGGGATGAGCTCTTGAGCGCTCTGAGATATCTCATGTCCTAAGTAAGTAGCAGTTGTCGAGACCAACTACAGTTCAGACCCAGAGGCTTTATGGCCTCATCCAGCCGGAGTCTTTAAGAGAAAGAGTGTCAGAGAACACAGGGAAGAGTCTGTTTACAGAGAAAAGATCATCGACATGCTGAACAAGCATGAACGAGAGTGGGTCTCTGAGTAAAGGTGATAGTGTCTAAATCAGCTTAGAGAATGTGAGAGAACAGTGGAGGAGATTTACATTATCTCCGGGGTATTCAGGTCCACGTTCGCTATCTCCCTCTGCAGGTGAAGGTAAAGCAAAATCATGAATCAGAGTAAACAGAATAGAAAAGAAAGTAGAGCAGAGGTCAGTTACTGTAGTTTTAAAATCACATAAACTAAAAAGCATTTGAGCTCATTTCTATCTTTTTGCTAAAATATTTAAGTGATTATTTTTAAAGCTAATCAATTAGAGCTCTTTTGTACATTCTGGTAGTGAAGTATCACATACTAATGACATATATAGACACGTAGACATATAGACATACAGACAGAAGCAGTTCTAATAGTTCTTTTAAAAATTATGCAGAAATATGTAATGAGGGAAAACAAAATAATTTTAAATGTTTCATTGGCCCCCAAAAAGTAAAGAAAAAAGATAAAAATTAATGGAAAGCTAATGGGCCAAAATAAACAGTAGGATGGTATATAGAAGCTCAACTGTGCAATAATTGCATTAAAAATGGACAAAATGACCAATATTTTTCAAGCAAATGACCAATATTTTTAAACTAAATTGAAAATCAAAATCAAATTATATGTTGCAAACAATAAACCAATCTTACATACAAAACACAGAAATATTGAAAGTAAAAGAAATTGATATGCCATAAAAACTAACCCAAACAAAGCTGCTATATATATATTTATAGTAATACTATAAAATATAATAAATGTTCAGGCCATAAAAGAAGAAAATATTATTAATAGATATAAATATGGACTTTTTACAATGATAATGAGGTCAACCTACAAGGAATATTTCAAAACTGAAAACCATAATTCACAAATAATAATCTGTAAAACATATTAAGCAAACGTTTGATGCTTTTAAATGGAGAAACAGACAAACTCATAATCAAACAAATCTCCAGACCACAGAGATTTGAATATACCTTCTTCGAGGGCGAAGAGAACAAAGAGGAAAATATCAAAAGGAGCAGAAAAGACCTAACAAATATAATTCAAAGATTTACCTAGTCAACATTATGGAACATTCCATTTATGAAATATTTATTAAAATGAATGACATGCTGGGCCATAAAGCAAACTTCAACAAATGTTAAAAGACACAAAATTCCAGATTCCATTGTCTGGCTCTAGGGGAAGTGAGCTGGAAATTTTTAACAAAAGAATGAAAGAAAGAATGAGTGAATATTAGACAACTCCCTATTTCTTGGAAATGATGCAAGGCACTTCTAAATAACTCATGGATTAAGGGGAAAATTACAAGAAAAATTCAGAACTATTTTGAACTGAATGATAAGACAAACTATAGTCTTGTATTCGTATATTAGAAACAATGAAAAATGAATGGTCTATGTTTCTACTTAAGACACTAGATTTTCAGTAAATCAGCACAAAAGAAAGTAGAAGAAATATGGGGGGAAATTAAAGAAATAGGAAATAATTGTATAATAGCAAAAACCAACAAAGCAAAAAGTTAGTTGTTGGAAAATATAAAGAGAAAATCAATAATATTCTAACAATGATAAGCAGCAGGTGAGAAGATAGATTCATGATGCCCAGGAAAAAAAAAAAAAAAAAGACAAGAATGAGAACCTGGGCATTATGTCATCAGACAAGAAACAGATGGAATTATAAACAACATGATGTCAATTCATTTGAAATTTTAGATAAAATTTAAAAATTTCCTCTACCAATACAACTTCTTATAGCTGAAATAAGAAGAAACTGAAATTCTGAATACTACAAAATCTATTAGAGAAATGGGATCTATTACCTAAAAATCTTTCCATAATGGGAATTCCAAGCCTAGCTGACTTCACCCATCAATTCTTCCCACGTATTTAAAGAAAAGGTAAGCCCAATTCTCATCCCAACTCTTCTGGAGAATAGATGTGTCAGTTTGGACCCCATAAAAAGCTGATGTTAAGATAGTATTAGATGTGTATGAAATGTACTTGGAAAATTCTTGGTGAGGGATAGAGCAGGGGAAAAGAGAAATAGGCTGGGAGAGGCTTCAGACTGGGAAAAGGGATGGATCCCTGTGAAAAAGGAGGCAGGCAGGAAGGAATATTAGATAACAAGAACTTCAGGATTGCTGAGAAATTCTGAAAAAGTCTTGGCCAGGTGGATGGGCTTTCTTTGAGCAAAATTAGAGGAGTCCCACCTCCTACAGGGATGGCTTAGCCATAATGCCCCTCCTGTGATCAGTCATTCACTTTCTGGAAGCAGATGAGACAGAACGTGGCCTTGGCAGAAATGCAGGATGAATAGAAAGGTGTGGTACTCAGCGGGTGTCATCCAACTATGCTCCACAGGACAGAGTTTCTAAAAGGAAAATTTGAGTAGCATTCCTTCAAGGCTGCTGACAATAGAATTTAAGGGAATATTTTTAAAGCATTTCACAAAGACAGCATAAAATACTGATAACTAAAATCAGACAAATGCATTACAAGCTAGGAAAATTAAATACCAATCTCTTTCAGAAGAAAGATTCAAAAAGACTAAATAAAAATTAACCTACTGACTTTAACATATATATGCAAATGCCAAAGACCAACAATCAGGCAAGGTAATTTTAAAGAATTTGTCAGGATTGTAGGATGCATAAAATCAGACAGAAAAACCTACTATAAAGTACTATTATTGTCCATTGTGATAACGTTGCAAGAATAGACAAATCATGGAACACAACACACTTATAACTTTGACTCAAGTGATACAAAAGCAATTTATGTAACGAAAATATTTGTACCCCCATAATATTCTGAAATTAAAAAAAATTACTGTACTCCCCCAATTTTTTTTAAATAATAGATATGTGCTGTTTTAAGGCACTAACTTAGGAGGGGTAATTTGTTATGTGGCAATGTGTAACTAATACATTCATACTATCATCACTTCAACTGAAATATGAGCATTATTTGAAGTACCTATGATGGGTATAATTGTCATGTTAAAAGTACTTAAAAATACACCAAGATTTGACATTGGAAAAAATAGACTTGAGGGGAAAAAAAGTCTAGACAGAAATCCATACATACAAAGCTAAGTGATTTACACACAGGTGACCCTTCAATACAATGAGGGATATTCTTTGCAATAATTATTACTGAGGCCATTGACCATCTATCTATATGTAAAAGAATGAATTTTGACCCCATCCTGACCAGACACATAATCAATTCCAAGTGGAAGACAGAGCTAAGTGTGAAAGATAAAAAACAAAACAGTAAAACGTTTACACAAAAATATAAGAAAACTTTTCAAGGCTTTGTGATAGACACTGCAGTTTCGCCTGTTCTGTTGTTTGTGCTATTAAAAAATATCTCACAGCACCATCCGTCATTCAACATCCACACAGATATTTTTGTGTCATGTAGTGACAATGAGGGCACCTTTTTACCTGATTACGCTGGTATGCCTCTGATCAAATAAATTAGCACCATCATCTCAACTGACTCATTTGACAGAAGTAAAATGTAACATACCAGTGTGGGCATTGACCTACATAATCCCATTGCCTCAAAATGGGGAGGTAATTCAGTGTGTTTGGGTTTCTTGGTATCCCAAGTCATTTTCTCAGGTCTGTTCTCTATAATATAGTCTCAGAAACATAAGCCTCTTAGAAAGGGCAGCATTAGAAAAAGCCATCTCATTTTCAACTAGTCCATGGGATATCATTAATATAAGAAATTACTGGCCAACGGAATCCTATCGGTCTGACCAAGTAACGTGGTTGAACTGAGGATGTCAGTTTTAGCAGACGTGTAGGATTTTAAACAGAGGTATAGTTTTCAGATTTTTTTTTTTTCAGTAAAGGTCAGGGATATGATGTGATTGTCACAAGATCTATATCTAACTGCCAGTGCTTTTTATTTATTTCAATCTAAATCCTTCTCACATTGAAACATTTCAATTATCACAACTTCCAAAAGAAAAACAAACTTTTTTTTTTTTTTTTAATTTACTGGGGAAAAACTAGAACTAAAACAGTATTTTTTTTTCTTATTATCACCTTAATGTCTACAAATTTAAAACAGAAATAAGGTCATAATACAGGAAGAATGAGGGGTAGAAAAACACTTTTTAATTTGTCAGGTTTTGTATTGATTGTGAGATTTTCAAAAACAGAGATTTTGTTTTATTCCTCTTGGGAACTGCCACCTAGTCTAGTTGAAGCAGAAAAAAAGTTGTTAATGCATGTTTGTTAATCACTGCATTTGTATACTTCCTCTGGTCTTATTGAGGGCAAATGCTATGGCAAAGTTATGTTCTCTGTACACCTAGCAGCTGGTTGAATGTCTTATGTAGAAGTTTAAATTTCTTATGGCCAGGGTTAAACACATCCTCGTTCCTCTGTAACCTTTCCCATGTCAGCACTTTCCTCTGCTCCAGACGCAGTGAGGATGGGGTTGAAGGCACAGACTCCAGAATCAGATCGTTTGGGATCAAGCCCAGCTTTACTATTTACCGTGTGTGACCTTGGGTACATTGCTGACCTTTTCTGTTCCTTTATGTCCTCATCTATAAAACTGGAATTATAATAATAAGGCCTATCTTATGTCATAGTGGTAGAACAATACATTTTTATATGGAAGTCACTTAGCACTCTGTCTGGCACATCAAAATACCCATGAACAACTAGCTGTTTTAAATTCCCATTATGTTAAAAAATGATAACAAGTCTCCCAGTTAACCAAGAGCCAAATGTCAATCCTTCATTAGCAGTTTATCAATTGAGAATTAGTTATACATAAGAAATCTTACTAGGAATTAGAGTAACTAAAAAGGCAATTAAACAACAAAAGGAAAAAAGTATGAGGAATTTTATGTTAGGAAAAGTAATAGGAAGCTATGAAAACAGAGAGCAGGATATTTAATCTGATACAAGGTCAGAGGGTTATGTTTGCGGAGAATTGCTATCATGAATAAATAACGAATTTTTTCAAATTATTTTTTTGTATCTATTAAAGTGATATTTTTATTATACTTTTGATATGGTGAATTACATTATGAATTTCAACGTTAAGCCACCATGAAATCTCAGAACAAACCCCACTTAGTCAGAAAGTCCTTTACATATGTGTGTGGGGTGGGGGGACTAGATTTGCTTAAATTTTAAGAAAATCCTAAAGGAGCTTGGTTTGGTTCTTTTCCTTTGAACATATAATCATATATTCAGAAAAAAAAAAAATTCTTGAACTTTATCCTGTAACATGGGTAAGTCCTTGAAAACAGCATGATAACTTACCTTAGTCTGTTCTGTGTTGCTATGAAGGAAGACCTGAGTCTGAGTAATTTATAACAAAAAAAGATTTATCTGCCTCATGGTTCTACAGACTGTACGAGAAGCCTGGCATCAGCAAATGCATCCAGTGAGGGCCTCAGGCTTCTTCCACTCATGGCAGCCAGGGGGAGCTGGTGTGTGCAGAGATCTCATGGTGAGAAGGGAAGCCAGCCACAGATGGGCCAGGTGCCAGGCTCTTTCTAACAACCATTGCTCCAGTGAACCAGAGGAGTGAGGATTCTCTCACCCCTGAGGGAGGGCATTAATCTATTCAGGAGGGATCCATCCCCATGACCCAATCACCTCCCGTAAGGCTCCACGTCCAACACTGGGGACCCAATTTCAACTTGAGGATGGAGGAACAAATACCCAAATTATAGCAATCCTTTTGTTTGCTTGCTTTTAAGCTTGGTCAGGTGAACCAGAGCAGATTTTAGCCTAGGGCTAATTTTGTCCCACTTCTGAGTCCCTACTTTAAAGTACTTTACCTGATGCCCTGTGTGTGATGCAACGTTTTACTCTTGCTTGTGATCCGGTATGAGCTCTTTTGTGGATGCCTACTACTTTCAGGTGGTTCTTATCCCATTCTAAGACAGTTTCCTTGCACTGATCACTACTAAACACTCAGGCCGGGCTTCCACACATCTCTGGAGCTCTTTCTGCAGTTCTCTCCTCTTTGCGAATATGCCTTGCAATCTCTTTCTTAGCCTCCCTGAACTTCTAATTTTGCCTCCTCAACAGTAGTAATAGCAGGTATCTTTGTCTTTTCTAGTTCATAAAGAGAATGTTTTTACTATTTCACTAGTAAATAAGACGCTTGTTCTATATTTGGGGTATTGGTCATTTAAGTTATTTAAGTAATTCCTTTCCATTTTGTATTTACTAAGAAATTTTAACACAAGAGGCAAGTTTTATCTGCATGCATCAAAATGATCCTAGAGTTTTACATCTGCAGTTTCTTAGTATTAAACCCTTACTGCAGTCCTTTGATGAACTGTATCTAGTTATACCATTTTTATTCTTTGCACATTGCTGTAACAACTTCAACATTCTTATCTCTGCATACATCATATCTATGAGAATGTCTCACAAATAATGGATATCAAAGGAATTTAATGAATTAAATCCATTTGTATTCAAATTATTTCAAATCTCTGAAATAGCACATAAATTTCAAAATGATTTTTCAAGCTCTGCTGGTTCCTAGTCTTTATCTTACATAACTACAGTGTAAAGTATCTACTATATGCCAGATAGGAAAAAAAAGAATATTTTGAATAAATGAAGCTAAAGGGAGGTAAATAGTGTTTATGGAATCACTGAGGCATATATAAGGTGACATCTCAGCTGATAAATTTTGCTTCAACAAATGTCATTCTAATGGGCTAAAATGATTGGGCCTCACTAGAAACTACAGAAACCACAGAGCATTTTATCAGTCTCATTTGTATACATTTGTGGGGCTGCATGACAAAGCTTTACACACTTAACTTTTATGTAATGGCTTTATTTTTTTTTTTCTTTTATAGAAGTTCAAACACATACACACCCCAAAGGTTTTCAAGAAGCAGTCATTCATTGTGGTGCAACATTTTACATATGGACTCAGAAAGCCAAAAATTTTCCTTGTTGATTTCTTTATGCTTTATTTTGGCTTGTTAACTTTGTATCCTGGATGGGTTTTTCATTAGGCGATCAGCACCACCTTGTTTGTGAACAGTAAAATCTCTCTGAGTTCTTGACTAACTAGTGGAAATGTTAGGGGGCTGGTAGTGATGGAGGCTGTGATGGAGTGTGAATAAAAATATTTGTATGAAATGGAATAGATTGCTTAAAAAAAAAAACCGGCTTTACATTTGTGTGAGGCTTAATCTCTGAACTTCAGCTGAATTAGAGAAATCCTAGAGAAAGTCAATCGAACTGATTTTACGTATTTGGGAATTAACACATTGTTAAATATTTAGTAAAACTATCTTTCCAAAGCATGAGTTAAATGTTAATTAGGAAGCCCTATAATGTATAATAGAATTTATTGAAGGCTTATTTTTTGATGGGCTCTGTGCTCAATAATCCCTGTTTCACCACGTGACTGATTCTCCAAGTCCCTCCTACCTCCAAGTAGATATCACTATTATTATTACCAGCAAATAACATAAAAGTAGGTAAGTTTAAGTATTTGCCCCAAATCACAAAGACCGGCATTGACTAAGTTTTGAATGAAACAAAGAGTAGTCTGATTCTAATATATAAACGTAAATACATGATTTCTAAAATAAATTCTTGAATACAATTTTTAGCAAATAAAAACTTTTAAAATACTGATATTTGACATACGTATTCTTTGGTCCCAGGAAGCCTTGAAGCATTTTCACAATGGAGATGAATGTAACTTTAGCTATTTTAAAAATTGTTCCCAGAATCTTGTTTTCCTAGCCCTGTGGTTCTTTCGTTTTAAAGGGGTTTTGCACAATAGTAGCTGAAATCTGTGGCTCTTACAATATCTTCACCTCCCTTAGTGCTGATTGTGGATGCCCTGTGGGCATTTCCTATTTGTTCTTCAATCTTCAAAGGTCAACAGACTGAGCTGATTCTCAGAGATGTGAGGGTCACCCTTCATTCCGAAATGAGGCATTTTCTATGTGTGATTATTCACGTTTTTATTAAAGAAATTTTTTTAAAGCTGGATATGATTTTTTTTCTCCTTTCATTCTGTTGTATTTAAAAATGCTTTACTGTAAAATCACAGATGTCTCCCAAGCAGTTTATAATTTTTATCTTTGAATCATTCCACTTAAACACAGCTTCATAAGCCTACCCTTAGCAGTTAACTTCACTCATTAATATTGATTTCTATACGCTGTTTTTCCGTCCCTTCTAGTCTATGGCATTTAGTGCAGCCATACTTTTTCCCCTCAAATGTCCCTTTACGTCCCTTTTTGTGTGTCCTTGCTTATGCAAACACTATCTTCTAAATTCCATACCCCCCAAATGAATAAAACCCTTATTAGCCTAAAATCTGAAAAAAAAAAAAAAAAAAGATCCTTTTCCTCCCTGTGTTATCATGCTTACTATCAGGCATTTAAAAAAATGTAAAAAATCATTGTCCAAAAGTGTATCTCCTTGTATCTGAACAGATTTAGTTTAACACTGTGTGTGTCCATGTGCCTAATAAGGACTTCTCTCCTTACTCTCTAAGTGTTAATTCTGCTTCCTTAGCAATCTCGTGGCTGTAACCCAAGCAATTCAATAGCTAAATCTTATTGCAGTCATACAATACATTCTATTCATATGAGCTCAACAGGTTCTTGTTTGAGAAACAGGAAGAAACAGGATGTACTGGAGTTTTACAGAAACAGAGGACAAATAGATAATTAGACTTTATGCTATAAGATGCTTTTCATTTCACATAAAAGACTATAAAAATAAATACAATACTGGGTAGTAAGTGCCCTGAAGAAATAAACAAATACATATAAGCATGTAGGAGAGGGAAGAATCTCAAACAGCAGGGAGCATCGGGGAAGATTTTTATGTAGTGGTAACATCTGGGCTGTACTGAAATGATGGTACAATTAGGACAGGCAGGAAGAGCATGGAGTGTACAGGGATGATAAAGGCACCGACTGAAAATATGAAGTATGTTCAGAGGAGAGTGACTAGAGCCCTACTTCATTGGCACATCCAGTGCAGTGTGGGAGGAAAGTTTGAAAAGATACAATAAAACCACAGTGGAAAGCACTTTGAATGAGAGAACAAATTTTTCCTTCTAATTGGTATACAACAACTATGGGGTTTAAAATAATTTGAAAATGTGAATGAAGGCTCTTGCTTTAAATCTTTCTTTTTAATCTGGCATTTGAAGACAGAAAGGAATGTTTTAACAAAAACCAAGAAAGTGAGTGTCAGTAATTTTTAACTTGGAGGGAAAATAGACGCCGACTTTTTTGACATATTCAGGTCCCTCTGAGAACTGAGCAGTCAGAGAGACCCAGCATATGTATGAATGGTGCACCTGCAACTGGCCCGGAGCCACAGAAGGAGAACTTAAACAAAAGTAGATTTCTAGGAATATAAAAGAGTCGCTCTTCAAACCAGAGTTTAAGATCTTTTGTATACTTCCAAAATTTAAAACAGAAGGTAGCTAAAAAGGAATCTGAAATTCTATGCATATAATGTAATATTATTGTGCATTAGTATATATTTATGATTTGCCATTTGGGATTGCTCAGACTTAGTACCACTGTGACTTTGTCACCACCTGGTGACAGATCGCTAAAATTTTGGGTTTGTTTATTAAGCATTCAGTCACAAAACTGTATATAAAACTGCACAGCAGCATCACAGACAGATATGACAACTCTCTGAACTCTCTGGATAAGGCGTCTCTGTTACCAATGGAACATGAGGGGAAATGGAGCATGATTTTGCATGACATCTTTTTTGCATCCTTGGGTTTCACATTCTGTTGTTAAATTCCCTTCTGCTATTACAAATTTGCAAGCCAAAAGTTGGGGTTACAGAGAAGCACAGGTATGACTTTCTCTAGTAAGTAATTAATAATCAATTTGTAAAGATAGAGCCCATACATTAAAAAACAGAATCATGCAGAACAGAGTAATGCCAAACACAATTGAGTTTTATTGAAAAGAGGAAGAGATCATTATGATTGAGCTCAAAAAGAAAAGCCCAGCAGAGATGGTGAGATTTGAGGTGGCACTTGAAGAAATAGGACAAGTTTAGGTCCTTTCTGGGGATCATGAATGACAAATGCATGGATAGACTTTGGCATTTGTCATAGGTCAAATACGAGATAACCAAACAAGTTGGGTAACCGAGATTGTTTTTCATCATGCAGAGAAAAGAGCTCACATAAATGGCTCTCCAATGGATGGTGACCTAATTCAATCTCATTTAATGATACTCATACATGTTGTGTTTCAGTTGTATGTATGTGTGTATATGTATGTCTTTTCCTCATCACAAGAATATAAATTATTACAGGACATGTACCTTTTATATTTTTTATATTACTTTTAATGCCAACAATGGTGTTTTATATTATTAGCTACCTGAACAATATTTGCTAAATTCAAGAAGCAAGGTAGCAAGGGAAAAAGGAAGGAAGAATAAGTGAAATAGGCCATATTTTAGAGGGTCTGGAAGAGCAAAAGGAAAAATGTTGACCCATCTATACCTTCCTTCTCAAAGATGAAAAATTTTGGTTTGGGTAATATAGATAAATGTGATGCTGGGGCCTTTACTCAAGTGTTTATAGTTATTCATTAGCCCTAATTAGCAATGCCATTTTGATGGCTAAAAGTCACTTATAATTCTCCACTACTTATATGCTCATTAATATAGGTGGTTATATCAATAACTATATGCAGAAACCCCTTCCAAACTTCTCATACATGGTTGGAAGCCCACAAAAGAAAGTAATCCATAGAGAGAAGTAGAATCTTCATAAAGCACAGCAATTTTGCATGAATATTTTAGGGCCAAGGGATGAACAGAAATAAGTTTCTGCTCAAAAAATCTTGCAAGTCAGAAAGAAAACAGTTCTTCCCTTCTTCTCCTCTTAAAATGTCTCGTTGTAATAAGGTTATGCTGAGTGAGGCTGGGAATGGCAAATAGGGACTTTGCAAATATCCTCCTGAAAGGTCTGGATCCTCATTCTAAGGTTACGAGCAGCTAAGTCTCACTCTCATGGCTTAAATTTTAAAGAGTAGTACTTATTAAAGAACATTCAAGCATCATTCCTTTGTGAGTAGGGTATTTTACTTGTTTGGGTTCATATTGAAAATTTACTAAAATATCTGAGAGCAGTTAGCCTTGACCCTCAGAATTAAATCTCATCCGAGGAAGATTATACCAGATCTTCCAAAAGAGAGCTTTCCAGGAAGATCTAATTACATTTGACTCTGCTCACCTACCCCTCCCTGCCTTCTCGGGGGTGGAGAGGTTGAAGAGGAGAAGAAATGCATGCATTTTATAGACAACACATATTGGAATGTGACGTTCTTGAGGAAGAAAGAGATTCTGCTAATCGGTCCCCAGGTTTCTAGAACACCAACCTTCCAAGCTAAGCACAAGAATTCTTTCTGGCATTTTTTATTTTCACCATAATGATTGAAATGTAATTCAAATTGCAGAGGGAAGAAAAGCCTGTTGTTTCTAATATAAACTTGCCCTTCACCATAATGTTCTTGCACACCCATTACGTGTACACTGAGGATGTGACAACTTTTATAACACTTAACTCACTGTGCCTCAAACAATTCAGTTGAAGTATAATAGCTTATATCAAAGTCCAAAGACAATTTAATCCTTATTCTGCTGGACTTATTCTTCGACAATAATATAAATAGGAAAAGGCAGTCTTTCAACTTACAAAGTTGGATTCTAAAACTAATTTTGAGCATTAGGCTCCAAATTATAATAAATTATCTTATAAAAACAAACACACCTTGTTTTCAACTGTGACTAAGTTCTTAGGTTGGCACTATTTAGCAAAATTACTAGCCCTGATGTTGAGGAACATGAGGAAAAGAGGGCAGTGGTTAAAAGCAGAAATCTCCCTATTTAAAGTCTTCTGCAAAATTTTCATGAAACATTTCTTAATTCTCCCCTTACTCAGCCTTAGTGGCTTCCCGATGACCTGAGAAAACATGCTGCAATGCCAATGTTTGGGGTAGATGGAATAGTCTTTTCTATTGTGTCCCACATTCTTCTTTATACTTGAATTCAGGCTGAAAGAACTGTCAATATTAAAGCAAGAAAGGTAAGTGGCCATGCCTAGCCTGTCTCCTCCCTGCCACATATGGTGCTTCGGCAAGACTTGCATTGCTGTCATTCATATTCAACTGGGCAAAGCAAGTCACCTGGCCCAACCTGATGTCTATGCCGTGGCACAGAGGCACTGCCAGGTCTGCAGCAATGGTCACTGTCATAGATTTCCTTCACAGAAAATAATTAGGAAGAATAATGCAATTATCCATTATTATCTTTTGATGTTAAAACCAACAAATAACAGACTCTAAAACTAAATAGAAATACCATGCGGGGCACAATTATTATTATTTTTTTTTTGGCATTTTATACACATCTTCTATCTCTACTAAATGTGAAAAATAATTAAGGTTTGATATAGATACTGGATTTGTGACACTAAAAGTCCAATGTCATAAATAATTTTTTTAAAGATATAAATGGTCTTAGTGTGAGCCACAGAATCATTTACCAAGACAGAACAGTAAAACCTTTGAATAGACAGAAAAGGAGCCAAAAGGTAGCCAAAAGCCTGGCAGACAATGGTGTTTGACACTCTGAATGTGCAGGCCAAGTCAAAAAAGAATTCAGGGAATTTTTATTCTCAAGTTTTGAGCCTTTCATAGATTTGCCTCTCCCAGCAAGAAACATTTTAAATAAAAAATGAGCTTTTGACTATTAATATAAATGACAATATCCTCTGAGACTATTATTAATAGAATCCACATGCTAATTTCAGCTCACAATTAATTGGGGAAAAGGAAAAAAAAAGTAGAACAATGGTTCATGCAGATAAGGAGATTTCTGTTTCCCATTGAGAATGACACATTGGGTATACAATGCAGAAAACTTGTTATTCAAATTAATGTAGACTTGATACCTCCATTTCTTTTAGAATTTGATTATTAATTTGCTATGGGTTGAACATCCTTGCCAAAACTCATGTTATAATTTAAGTGCCATTGTAATGATATTAAGAGGTGATTATATCATGAGGGCTCTGCACTTGTGAATAGACTGATGCCTTTTATCCCTGCAGTGAGTCAGTTATCATAGGAGTTTGGTCCCTTTTCCCTCTCTTGCCCTCCTGCAGGCTCTTTAATCTTTCCCCCACCTTTCTATGCTCTGGCACAGAGGCAGCAATGATTAGTGGTTAACATTTCCCCCATGTTATGAAGCAGCAGGAAGTCCCTTATGAGATGCTAAGCAGATACCAGCATCATGCTCTTGGACTTCCCAGCCTCCATAACCATATAAACTTCTGTTCTTTATAAATTACCTAGTCTGCAGTATTCTGTTACAGCAGCAGGAAATGGACTAAGACATAATTGTTTACTTCCATCTGTAGGATGCAAGACTTTCTAGAAAACTCTAGATACAATTTTTCAAACTGAAGCTCTCTTATACAACTTTACATTCATCTAATAATTTAAAATGATTATAAGAAGCAAAGATAACTGTGGCAGAATTTTGAAAAGCATAAATTATACTATATATTGTAAAAAAAAAATGAACTGCATGTAACATTTATGCATGAAACATAAAACCAGGCTCCATAAATAGGATACTAATTAAGAAACTTGAGGAAATGTTAATGAAAATACACTCCATTTAATAAGACTATATTATCTAATATATCCTAACTGTATTTTTCTTCAGCATATTAGAACTAGCTGGGGCCATTATCAAAAGCATATTTTACTGTATAAACAAATTCATCTACAGTAGCTGCTTTCTCACAATTATCATGAAAATGGATGGCTAAAAATTTCCTCTTCTAAGTGAAAGAAAACTGAATGAGCTGATTTAATATTAAAACCACATGTGTGGAAATGTTCATTATGATTATGGATAAATCTAACAATACTGCCAAAGTCTGCTAACTCATTAGGTTGTCTGGTTAAATTCCTCAAGTCCTTCTAAGTTATTCATCTGTATTTATATAGCTCTGCTTTATGTCTCTTTCTCTTTCCATATCTGTTGGAAAACACCTAATGATGCAGATTTTTCCTAGTTTTTGTTATCAATATGGCCCTTGATCAAGGGAACAGAAAGATTTTAAAAGTAGGGAACTGTCTACCAAAATTCTTAATGAGGATTTTGCCTGGACTTACTCCAAGCATCAATACTTGGGTCATTATGTTCTGACTTTTACTGAATACTTTTCTGATTTCTTTACAAGTGATAATGATGACCTAGAAGTAATATTATTGTTTGTTGCCTATTTCTGTAGTCTTTTTGAAATTTTTTTTTTTTTTTTTTTTGAGACAGAGTCTCGCTTTGTTGCCCAGGCTAGAGTGAGTGCCATGGTGTCAGCCTAGCTCACAGCAACCTCAAACTCCTGGGCTCAAGCAATCCTGTTGCCTCAGCCTCCTGAGTAGCTGGGACTATAGGCATGAGCCACCATGCTCGGCTAATTTTTTCTGTATTTATTAGTTGGCCAATTAATTTCTTTCTATTTATACTAGAGACGGGGACTCACTCTTGCTCAGGCTGGTTTCAAACTCCTGACCTTGAGCAATCCGACCACCTTGGCCTCCCAGAGTGCTAGGATTACAGGTGTGAGCCACCACGCCCAGCCACCTTTTTGAAATTTTAAATCTGAAATCTGAGCTGGATCTCAATATATTGCTAACTCTTGACTGTCTCTGTGCAATATAAGGACAGTTAATTATTGGCATTATTATTAAACTCTAAGCTCAGATATACCTACTGAGCCCCCACCTGTTTTCTTCGCTCACATTCTTCTCACACCATACTTTGTTCTCCTCTTTGCTGCTAATATTATTTTTATAGCATTGCATGCTCTGTTAGTCTGAGTGGGCTTTTTTTTTGTACCTGAATCAAAATAATCATTAATTTGGCACATCTAACTCTCATCAAATAGCTGTGATAATAGCTGGTATGATTATGAAATATGACCAGAAACTGAAAAAAAATAACAGTCTCTGAATAAATTATTTGACCAATTTTGTTTCAACAGCAATTATGAAAAATAGCCTATGTCATATTATTTAGAACATCAGGATCTTAATAGTCACCATATTAACTTTTCCCTTGGCAACAATATACTGAACATTATTAATAGTTTGGGTGGCATTTCTAAAAAATGCCAAGAGACATACTGTTCTATAAGTATACTTTAAAAATTTTAAACATAAAGTAAGTAAAAGGTTTTAAACCAGGCAGTTGCAAAATTTACAATCATTCTCATGTAGTATGTTACCGAGTAAGTTCAATTTTAATTATGTGTGTAGTACAATCATGCTCCTTTTGGTACATCTATGGATGGATGCAGCTATGGTATCCATGAATACATTTTTAATGGAGCAGAAATTAACTAGGGGGTATAAAAGAAGAAAAAAAATCCACCATTGTGAATAATGGTGTACATAGTTCTTGGAGCCAGAAAGATGTATGAGATGAGAAAATGAATGACAATATCAGGCTATGAGAAGATAAATATAAAAAATGATATAGAGAACATTTGTTGATGATAATGTGATATACTAGATAATCTTATAAAATGCCAATACAAAGAATTCTGAATAAATTATAAAAAAACATTTATTAAGATGCAGATTTATGCTCTTATGAAATTAAGGAAAATATTATGGGATGAAAAAATGAAAGCAGAGTAGCAAAATGAGTGGACAGAGAGATTTTAATGGAACTATTCCAGGTCTTGGTGACAGGGAGGGCCACAGGGAACAGATGGTTGGTACTTGTTTCTAGACAAGGTACAGAGTTGACGTCTAGACTTCCCACAAAGAGTCAGGATTTTGATGGCTACATGCTCAATGAACAGGTAGACTAGGAAACCTGCTCACTACCTCCCAGCCTACTGTCTGGGTAGAATCATATGGTCTGTCTTGAAGATCTGTGGTCTCAGATGTGCTATTAAAAAGGTTTAGTGTTCTGATGCACACTACCTGCAAGTTACAGAAAACCCAGGGCTAGAAATTAACATTAAAAAGTGGTACCAGTCTGACAACACCTCTGGATTAATTGGTAGAAGCAAAATAACCTTTTCATGAGGGAAAAACATTCAATCCAGGCCTCACAGTTAGTTAAAATTGATCTCTTGTAAGAAATAACAAGATTATAACTCAAGAACCCCACATACTGTGATCACTGCATAAAGATTATAAATAAATGTTAATCTGGCATAATATAAAGTATTAAAATATGAGGAAAAACAATCCATGTATCAAAAGACCAAAATTATTTCAGAGAAGAACAAATAGACACATAGAAATGAAAATTTTAGTCAAGTAAATTAAAACCTCAATGGATAGTTATATAACAGATTTAAAATATTGAAAAAAATTAATGAAGTAAAAAAATACATCAGATGAAATTATCTGGAATACGTATAGTAACCAAGTTCCAGAACACAGAGGAAAAAATGTAGAATTTACTGAATGAACAGGAGGAATGCTTCTATTCATCAAAACCGTGGAACATTTAGTGGCAACATAATAAGTATTTACATCCTCAAATGGCCCCAGCTCTAGAGTAAATTTTTCAGCATACGGTGCTAAGACACCGAAAATATTAAATCTAAAACTATCAGACAGTGATGTTAAGTTCTTGAAGTATGTTTAACCTGAGGAGATATCTGCTTAATTATCAATTGTCACTCCAATTTTAATTATATATATAACTGAGATTCTGGATAGAGACAAGAGCTGAGGAAAAAGAGAATAACATAAAAGGGAAAAGACCAATTTTTTTAGGACTTGGGGTCATTATTCAACCCAGGAAATAACTTGTAAGGCCTCTCAGTCTTAACATCTTGGAGGATGTATTCATGAATATACAATTTAGCAAATGGCCATATTAGTGTATGTTAGCATAATGCTGTTTAATTTTCTATACCAATACACAGAGAAAATATGTGCGTTCTTATTTATCATACTGGCAGTTATGGTGAAATAGCAAATCTCACATTGCTACTATAATTTCTTTATTTTAAAGGAAGAAAATAAACCCATGAAAATGAAAACATCATTCTTTACTTCGATAGCATAAATTACAAATTACCCAGAGGTAAAGCCTCACAGCCTTATGGAATAAAAAAGGATATAAGTTATTTGTTGTAAATCTGAGGTAAATATGTTCTCCTTTGGAGGCTGTTCACTGAGACATACATTGGTATACGTTCTTCTGTTTTCACTTGTTTCCTTAGGATTCAGTAAGCATTTCCCAAAAGATACTGACCAAAAGTTCATAATTTTTCTCAGAACACTCGTAACTTTCATGGCAAAACTTAAAACTGAATCTAGTGTCTGAGGAAGGTTTTAGTTAAAAGCAAACACCCCAACTTCCCACTCCCCAACCTCCAAGGGAGCCAGAGTTATGCCATGTCCCTCAGTATTAGCACAAGTCAGTTATCCATTCTCTTGATTTCAGGAATTCAGAGAAATTAAACAGTGATATTACAATGAACTTTGTGAATTATGTTAGTATAAGTTCAAAAATAAATACAGCAATATTAGATGTCTTGCTTCATAAATTCCTATTATTGTAAATGTAATATGGTAAAAGTGAATGAGAGGAAGTTTGAAAGCCTTTCTCTTTCCTCTGCCCTTCCAAACTGAACTCAGATGTTTTGATTTCTTCTCCTTTCCCACAAGTCATGCTCTCTGGGCTTGTGAGCTGCAGAAAAGGGAAGAGGGAAAGCATTTGAGGTCTGTGGGATGGGCCTGGGGAAGGAGGATTTCAGGGAGTTACAAGAGACAACTGAAATACAAGGAGAGAGAGTTTGGGATGACTGCTCTGGTTACATAATATCTTCTGAGTGTTTGAAAAACATGATCAAGGCATTTACTCAGTTTCATCAAATCTAAGTGGCCGTAGATTAAAAGATAGAACATTATAGATCCTCACAAAAAGTAAATGCTGCTCTTTGAACTATGACATACTACTAATCGATTTCAAGAGATGTACAAACGTGGGAGATGTATGTCTCAAAGGACGTGAAATTCAGTAAGTTCATTTGAAGTTGTTTTGTGATTGTCATATTTGTTTCTTTCACAGGGGCATCATTTTGAAAGTGGGCCACGTGGGAATGGCTTCATTTTCCATACCTAGATCCCTTCTCCTCAGAAGACACAGAACTTGATGAAGAGTGGTAGGGTAAACCAAAGACACCCAGGAGAAAGTCTCAAAAGAGAAAAGATGACACAGAAAGAAGAATACTCCCTAATGAAGCACAGTTAGGACTCCAGAAATCATGGTGGGTGGAGTATTTTGTGCCTAAGGACACAGTGCAATGCAGTTGATTGGGAAGAACGCTTCGAGAATTTGCTGAGTCAGAGTGTCCACAGGATATGAATGTAAGACAAAAGGGATGAGAGAAACATTATTAGGGGTTATGACTTGGAATCCTTTAATATCTTTCAAGAAAAAAGAATGAATTGAGGAATTCTTTTAAATTATTGTGTATGCGTTTTGGACTATGCTTTCTAAAATGAGATCTGAATTCGTGTTTTGAGATCAGATTACAACAAAAACATAACCTATTGCTCCCCCCTTATATATGTATATATTAGGGAAAGTCAAAGAAAATAGAAAAATCTAGAAATCAAATATAATTTTATAGTAATATAAATTGTTAACAGTTTATAAAATACAAATTTTTGTTTTTCTGAGAAAGTCTTTAGTACTCCTTCCCTTTTGAAGGACAATTTTGCTGGATACAGAATTTTAGGTTTGTGGACTGCTCTTTCTTCCAACACTTTAAATATCTCACCCTACTCTTTTATTACTTAGATGGTATCTAAAAAGAAGTCAAATGTAATTCTGTAAATGTTTTTATCTCCTGAACATAAGAAACAATGTCTATGCAACATGTTATAGTCTAGTCTCTAAACTGCCATTTATATAGAGAAAATTTGTGAAAAATAAGATCTAAAACATTTAAATGACAGTCATTTAAAATACAGGTTGAGAAGCATCCTACCAAGGCACCAGAATAGGTACCCACAATTTTCTACTCTCCCTCATAAAAATCCCATTAAAATCATAGCCAAGAAATACACAACGTAACAAATTGACATCAGTGCTGAGAATGAGAAGGAGGAAGATTAACAGGTAAACTATTTTAATAATTTCTGAAAATTTAAAGTGAATGGGACCACACTAAGGAAGAGATCATGTAAGAAGAGACCATAGCCCAGCAAGAGGATAGGATAAACCTGTTCTTGTAGGACAGAGTCTGCAAATGTGCCCCAGTATTTAGCAGTCCAAATAAGTAATTGAAGGTTTGATCACTTAATGGCTAGTATTACTATCCCATCTCCCATCTTCATCCCTGAGGAAGGTTAGGAAGAGATCAAGCATGTTTGCCCCAGGAAAAATCTGAAGAACTTACCTGCTCACCAGAGAACACTATTGTCAGGAGAAACAGATTTCTTGGTGATGTAGCAACAGGTTCCAGTTTAAGTTCTCCTCACTTTGGCACTGAGCACGAAGATATTTATTCCTAAGCCTCATATCCTAACATAAATGTTAGTTGATTCTCCCTCCTACATACCCGAAGCTCAAGTTTAGCCCTTCTAGTGAAAGGAGAGAATGTAATCAATATCTATTGAATTAAGGAATTTACCATGAACTAAAATCTTAGCAAGTAAAATCCAACAGTACATTTTAACGAGAAATAGTCCACAATGAAGTGGGCTTCATGTGAGAAATGCAAGGGTAGATCAATGTTGAAAAAATATATAGTAAAAAGGGTAAAAACCTACCTAACAGATACAGTGAACACTGTTCAGGTGATGGGCACACTGATAGCCCTGACTTAAGCATTATAAAAGCTATCTATGCAACAAGAACATTTGTGCTCTGTCAATATTTTGAAATTAAAAAAAGAAAATTATAGTGGCATAATGCCCTTATTAGTTCAGGATATTGTAACAATGCACATAGAGTAGGTGGCATATGAACCACAGAAATTTATTTCTCACAGTTCTGGAGGTTGGAAGTCTGAGCTCAAGGTACGAAGCACAGTCAGGTTCTGGAGAGAGCTCTCTTCAGGGTGGTAGAGGGCCAACTTCTCACAGTATCTTCACGTGGTGGAAAGAGGACAAGAGAGATCTCTGGTGTCCCTTTCATAAGGAACTAATTCCAGAGGGCTCCATTCTCATGGCCCAATCACCTCCCAAAGACCCCATCTCCTAACACCATAACAATGGGTTTCGGATTCCAACATAGAAATGTTGAAGTTTTTTCAAATTCTATAAATAAAATACTACATATGAAATTAAATCAATACCCGTAATCAATTATCTGGTGTTCTTAGTATATTTTTTCCATATATTTGAAAGTATGCTTTAAAGACTTATTTTATGAAATAAGAAATTTATGTTTTGCCATTTTGTTTGTTTCATTATCCCCTTCCTCATCTAAAAATTTTGATATTTCTGCCACCTGATTGCTTGTAGCCACAGTTAAGAACTATTAATAGGTTTTGGAATCCTGCTCTGCAATGACACTGGGATATTTATACATCTATTCATGAGTAGATGCTAGTTTGTCCCAGTTTCTTGTCATCAGAATTTGTCTTTGTCTTTTTCTTCTGATTTACCTAGGTCCAGAGTTTTCCATGAAGTCATGGACTCTTGCAGTTTTAGTTATCCCAGATTTTTTGTATGCTGTTAAAGACCAGCTTAACCCCTGGCTTTACGTATAGGCCTACATCCCTCTTATTAGCCCATTTTATATGAAACACTGGCAGGAACCAAGTTCCTATTAATAGCTGCCACAGCCTGACTTTCTTGTAAATTTCAATTTTCTTTACTCTTTACAAATGCAAAGAGGAATGTTTATCTTGTTTATGAGGCCACAGATATCCTATTGACTATCTCATTCAGATTATATCTATTGTTGTTCTATGTTTATAGCATAGGAAAGGTTATGCCAAAGCATATGATTATTGTGCTATGTTTATAAAATATATTTCTTGCTGATTCATTAATTTCACAGTATTACCTACCTCTAAAAATTTTGTGATCTGATAAATTGACCAATCTCAACTCCCTTGGCACAAATTCACAGATTTCCCTTTTTAAGGTCATCTCACTAACACCCGGAAAAAATGTATCATCTTTCAGAAAAAAATCTATTATCAAATAAAAGAATTGTAATTGCCATACTACATGGCAACAACTGTCTGTTTCTTTTAAGACACATTCTTAAAAAAAAAAGGAGAAAAAGAGAAAGAGGGAGAGAAAAATAAAGGGATTAAAAAAAAGCTCAAATTCCCAAATGTAGCAATTTTGAAGACCCATCCAGCTTGTTAAAATGGGATCACAGCATTGCTATTCATTTTCCAGACTTGTAACTTTTATTGTCATAACCCTCATTAAATAGCACATAATTGAGTGTTCCTTTGGTATTTGGCACTGTTCTAGGTGTTTTAGTATTTAGCTAAGGAATTAATGAACAGTGGAAACAAATCAGTACATGAGGTTTTTATCTCTCTAAGAAATAGCCAGAATATACCCAGGGCAGCTTTTTGGAATTCAGATAGTCCAATACAAAATATTGTTAGTCCTATCACCTCTCTGAGAGTTATTGCAGCATTCTGCAATGTTGAATTGCTCATTTATTGAGTAATTAATTCAACAAATGCTTAGTGAGCATCTACTTTGGGACAACCACTCTATCAGATGGGGAGACAAATTATTCTCTATAAGTATCTTTGATATGTGTCTCTTTTAGTCACTCAAAATATTATATCTAGCTTATGTTAAGTGCTCGGCTGCTTGCTGAAATTAATGAGTAAATCAAATAAATGAACAAAATCGAATATTTTAATGGACAAAAGGGATACAATTATTACATATAGGTTCATTCTTCTAATCCAATATGATAATCACTTAAATTTTAGAGTTATCACATGTCTACTGAGATAAATTAATTTACTTGTTAATTGTCCCATATGGCTTGGGCGGTTTTAGTGATCACCAAACTCACTTTCTATTTTTCTAGAGCCCACAACCAACTATATTCCCAAACTTCCCTTGCAAGTAGAGAGTTTCAAACAGGCAACGTGAACAGAAATGATGTAGTGTGTAGATGTGACCACCTACACAAGATTTGATAGGCCCTTTGTATTTTCCAACCAGCTAGAGTCATGACAAGGTGAACCTAAAAGTCACATGCTAAAGAAGATTGAACTACCATATGGAGTGAGAAGGGTCTCCAAACTCTTACTTGGGAGAATTGTTCAAGTAAAAAGGCTCTCATTGGCTTGTTAAATAAGCTAGAAACAGATTTTCATTGTGCTAAACAACTGAGATTTTAGATCTTATCTGTTACAGCTAGTAGTGATCCATTAATAGTGATTTCTCAAAAACAAGTTCACATGATAGTGTAAGAATTAAACCATATGATCTCTTCATTATAATACAAATATATTATATCACTTTACAGTTTAGTAACTAGAGATTAATCTTGTGACAAACAACAACCAGTGACTGTATTCCATAGGGAATTCAGAGGAAGGGTACAAGTAATAAGAGAGACTGACATTTTCTTCAAGTTAGATGCACTGGTCATTTTGTGTTTATTTTCCTTTTTAAAAAAAAACAAAGCATTACTAATGGGCCAGTCATAGGAAGATTGTACTATTATAAAAGTGTGTTGACACCAGTTTGGCCATCAAATTTGAGAGCATGTTAGTCCATTGAATTGCCACTTATCTCTATAAAATTTGGGAATTGAATGAAAGGAAACTTGAGTGACAGTGCACTGCTTATAGTCCATTAAACCTAGAATAGTATTTCTGGTTTCTTGGCTTTTGCTCATACTCTTTTTTTCCTGGAATGACTTTGTCTGCTTCTTCACCTGGTTACTCTGTTTTATTTCAGTCATCACCTTCTCAAAGGTTGATCCTTCAAGATTGAGCTAAGTGACATTTTATATTTACATTGTCTTTTTCTGTCTCTTCCACAGATCTTGGAAGAAGATATGCGATATGGGAAAGACTCCTTCTTACTCATCTTTCAATTCCTAATACCTAGCATAATGCTTGCTACTTACACCTGGGTCTCAATAAAACTTGCACATGACCAAAAGAGCTCAGTGAAGGAAGGTTCACTTTTGGCTGGAGAAGGATCAGAGAATGTGACAAGGAAAGTCCAACAAATCACCTGGCTTTGGGAAGAGAGGCTGGTTTTCAACAGCTCCATGAAGGAGGCAAAGCATTCCAGACAGAGGGAAAGGTACAATTGAGGGTGTGGAGGAGGAGAATATGTATTTAGGAAGATTTAGAGAAGTATCTAGTGAATGGGATATTCATTACTGGGGACAGGTAAGTCCACAAAGGTATGTTGTGAACTGATTGTGGAGGACCTTGAATAACTCACCATTGTTGGATTAGAAATGGAAAGTCATGTACATTGGACCCCAAAGTCTGAACTCCCAGCCTTGGAGAACCACAACCCTAGTGTTTTCATGGAGCCCTCAAAATATTGTAACTGGAGAACTAAAAGAACAAGCCCTGAGTGTGTGTTTGGCTGGGTCAAGGTCTCAACATTTTGCAAGGTGACAGGCATTGTTCATCAGCTGATGAAGACAGACTACCTGGGAGAGGAAATCAAGCTATACGTCACCAGACATATCCTTTTGGAATGCCATTGTTCCTTCCTTCTCCTACAGAAATCTGACCTTTCCTTCAAAGGTCATCTAGAAAATATCACCTTCACCATGAAGCCAGCAAAAGTCTTTTCTCCTTCTATGCTATTTACCACCACAGCTATCATAAACAGCTATTATATCACATGGAGTTTAATCAAATATCTGCTCACTATATGTGTTCTTATTCAAATATAAAATTCTTAAGGGCATAAACTTGAAAATAGCTCTGTCTCCTATGTTCGTTGGACTAGTAACTATGTCTGATCAATTGTAGGCACTAAATTCTATTGAATATTGGTATAATCCTCCCCCTTCTTTCTAACTTCATAGTTCATAGCAAGGAATGTCAAGATTTTCACTGACAAAATGGGGCAAAATGATCTTTCCTACTAACCTTCCAGAGTTGCAGTACGAATGGAGCGAAATGCCTATTCATGATAGACGCTGCTTAAAGTATTAATTTAAAAGTCACTTCTACCCCTAAAAATTACTCAAGTGACATGTGGCTATATCGCGTAATAATAATAATAATAATAGCAAACTCATACATAGGGCTTACCACATGGTGGGCATGGTTCTAACAGCTTCATCTTTTGACCCACTAAATCCTCACTACAACTTAGAGGCAGGTTCTATTACCGTCGTCTCCATTTTGCCCTTTAGAAAATTGCAACACGAAGAGTTCAAGCGAGCTGCCTAAGCTAGTGAGGAGCAGAGCTAAACTCAATCGGGGTGTCCAGTAGTACCACCACGTGCTCACCTGCTGCACTATATGCCACTTATCCCTTAGCTTAATGGGACGCAGGACAGGTGCCCTGCCTCCCAGCCACCACACCACAAAAGCTGCCAGCCCTTTAGCTCCTCTGCCCTCAAGGCACCATCTCATTCTGCTCCCCAAACTCAGCAAATGCAGAAGAGACTCTACTATCCCCAACCCAGAGGAGCATGCTTTTTATCAGCCCGCTGGGGAAAATTCAGATAAATATCAGAGAAACAGTGACTTAAAAATACATAGAACAAGATGCTCAGAGGCTTCCAGGGTGGCTATGGCTGTGTCTAAGTACTGTGTCAGTCACAGGGGGCAAACTAGCCCAGATAAGTCACCGTCTTCTTGAAGAATCTACCGTGAGAGTGTGGGTGACACCAAGAAGGCAGAATTTTGTTTGTGTTTCTGCAGCAAGTTGAATAGATTTTTAAATTGCCATTTGTTTGGTGGAAAAGATATATAATCATAGACTACTAATGCTGGAAGTGACCTTAGCTTCAAGTTGAACAGCTTCATCATAAAGAGTCCATGCCTGGAGGGACAATGTATCTTTTTATGTTCATTTACGTTTTTTAAATTTTTATTTTTATTTTTACAATAACAGCATGTGGTAGAAATTTACAGCATCTCTGGGCTTCACCATTTTGAAAAACTTTTCGGTATGCAAATTAGCTTCAACAATGCTTTCCTTTCTCGCCCTGCCAAAATGGACATTTGATGCATGTGCGGTGAATTTGATGATTTTAATTAAATAATGTTAAATACCAAGAGCAGATACCGGTCTCTGGTCTCAGTGGAGTGAATGGGGAGTGGGGTAAGGAGAGAGAGAAGGAAGATTTGGTCTCAGAATGACTGATATTTACCCCAGAAATGCTGCTACGGTTCTATCTTTATAATTTCCCTTCTGAGATAATGTGAGTTTGGGGATAGAAATATCCTACACCATATGTGAGAGACATGTTGTCTTTTTGAAATCTCAAGTGATAGAGGTTTGCCTGTCAAATGAATGATATAAGGATGCCTAATTGGCTCAGGAAAGCAGTACTTTCCCTTAAATGTTCTCCCCTGGCCTGAGCACATATGCTGAGAACCCAGCCGCATGTGTCTTACGCCTTTCTCTGCCTTGGTGATTTTTGAGACTTTGAGTTTTCTGCTTGGATGCTGCACTGCTCTCCCTGCTCCTTATCAACCTGACAGCTGAGTCCCAGCTGCCTCTGCCTTAGAGCACGACCTCAGCTGCTGCCGTTGCCTCCTCCCCCCTCTCACGGAAGCCCGTCAGACACAGCGCATAAGGAGCTTGTGCCAGTGACATGGGGCCTTACGTTGCAATCACGGGTAAAGCACAGCAATGAGAATGCAGATGACTTTCTGCAGAGCTCACAAAAAGAGAAGGGATTTCTGGCCGGGCGTGGTGGCTCACGCCTGTTATCCTAACTCTCTGGGAGGCCGAGGCGGGCGGATTGCTCAAGGTCAGGAGTTCGAAACCAGCCTGAGCAAGAGCGAGACTCCCGTCTCTACTATAACTAGAAAGCAATTAATTGGCCAACTGATATATATATAGAAAAAATTAGCCGGGCATGGTGGTGCATGCCTGTAGTCCCAGCTACTTGGGAGGCTGAGGCAGGAGGATCGCTTGAGCCCAGGAGTTTGAGGTTACTGTGAGCTAGGCTGACGCCATGGCACTCACTCTAGCTTGGGCAACAAAGCGAGACTCTGTCTCAAAAAAAAAATAAAAAAAAATAAAAAGAGAAGGGATTTTTAAAGAGGATGGAAAGTCTCCCCCATACCAAAGCTAAATAAGGCAGTGATCAAAAGCAACTTTCCAAAGTCACAGCCTGTGTTCCTGATGCCGGCTACCTACAAACTGGCAAAGACAGTCCCAGAATGGGAGTCTAACATACCTACCTGGTTTTAGAGAATAGGCAATACTTCCCTGAGAGGGGAAAAACCTTCTAGAAAAACGTTACCAGGAAAGGGGATGAATTAAAAAAACACACACAAAAAACCCCAGGGTTTAGACATGAAGTTCATCATCAGTAAACTTCATCTCAACCTCGCCTCTTAGACAATATAGCAGGCACTTCCTGGAGCTTGAATAGCAGGAATATGAGTACAATGACCTTAGAGATTGTTAATATTTTATACAATATTCTGTAGTTCAAAACGATAAAGTGACTTTCCCAAGGTCATACATTTAGGTAATGGCAGAAATGTGATGTCTCTATGTTTTAAAATTTCAGCGCTGGGTGTTTGAACAGTTTACTTCCACCTTCTGGTCTGATTGACAATCCAAAGCCAGGATATAATTGTTTCAAGCAGAAATTGTCATTTACTTAGTGATGTGTGTATAAACCGCATTTTATGCCATTTTAGACCCAGGATGTAAGAATTACCCTCTTTAGATTCTCCTGAAAACTTTGCCTGGTGTTTTAGAATCCCTAGGGCTCACCTTTTAGGATGTTTTCTTGTTTTGTTTTTTTTTGTTTTTTGTTTTTTGGTTTTTTTTGACCCTTTCAAATAAACATCAGGAAATGTCCTAGATTTCCCTAAGGCAAATGATAAAAACCCCAGACAGGGCCATTTGTAACACTGCCCAGTGCATATTAAATTCACATACTATGGAAGCACGCAGAGTTCATCATTTCAACAAAAACTGCCATAAATCAGGATATGCTGCAATGATGATTTACTCGGTAGGACCTCGATATCACATAAAATGTGTGGTCTGATTGGCCAGAAAGTGGTGCCTGCAGAACAATCCCCGGGCATTGAAAATTAGACTTAGAATTGATATGGTCTTTTATATTTTCAAAGCCTCTCACAGTCATGCATTATTTAGATTCAGGCTGAGCTCCAGAGCTGACACCCCATGCTGAGGAGGAATGCAAGCCAACAGTAATACACGCTTGAGTTCAGGGAGGTCCTGCATCCCAGCTCCATCCAGGCGTCCAATTGTACCGGGGTCTCTGCCCACCCCAGACTTGGACCTTGATTAATTTATTTATTCCTTAAATGCCAATTGAACTCTGATATGCACCAGTCACTATTCTTGATGCTGCAGATTCAATGGTGCAAGCAAAACAAAGAGGTCGTAGACAAGGTCTTTGACCTCATGATGCTTATATTCTAGGTGGGAAGAGCAGGCAATAAGCATTTAAACACCTGACTGGGACCATTTCAGAGAGTGATGAATAACGTAAAGAAAGAAATCTTAGTAACAGGATAAAGTGTGATTGCTGGAGATGGGAGAAGGCAGCAACTTTTCTTTAGATAGAGGAGCTGAAGAAGGCCACGTTAAGGAGATGACATTTCCAGTGGGACCCATATGATGAGGAAAAGCCAGCCATACACAAAGATCTGGGGAAGAGAGTTCCCAATGAGGGTCTTAAAAAGAGAAGGAGCTTGGAATCTCCCAGGGAAGGAAAGAAGGTGGCCAACATGCTGAACACAAGGCTGTGGCAACCGTCGGCTGGTTTTTGGTGGCCCTCTTCCTAATGTTTAGAGAATTTCTCACCTTACATGGTCTGGTGGGAAGCAGAATTTGCCTCCTGCTATAGAAACTAATAACTCAAACTTCTTGCTTTTGCAGCTTCTCTGTGTCGATGCCAAAGAGGGTGGTGCACAGAAGGTCACGGGCCTGTCCTAGGCCAGACCAATTGGACATACCTTGAATTTGGAGCTACAAATGTAAGACAACAAGACTGTGTCATGGCTTGGCTGCCAGCAGAGGCCACTAGGGGTTAACCTAGGGGTGTCTACACAGCACGCGCTGGTTTTCTGTGCTTAGGGATGCAACACATATGTTCCTACAAGGCCCACACGTTATTTTCAGCAGGAGTTGCTCTGTTTTGTCCAGTTCTCTGCCTTCAGAATTACCAGTTATCTCTGTTCTTCAGAATTCCCAGTAAGTTTATGAACATACTAACAGCTCTTTCAAAACTTTCACTTGCTGCCTGAACCATCCAGAGTCAGTTCCTTTGCCAGCAACTAAAACCCTTTTTTGGGATTGACATGAAAATTGGTTCCAGGAGTGGATGCACATAACAAATCGTCATGGAGCAATCTGGAATCAGTTAGAGGGAAGGGTGATCCAGATGGGCCAGGTTTAGGGAATGTGACCCTGGCACTTTATAGCAAGCAGTGGAGAAGACACTAATTTAATTATCACCTGTGGTCACCTGAAGGGCAGTGCCCACTGAAAGCAAAGCATTGGAGAGCAATGTGGACTTAGCCGTGAAGAGAGGGCTGAATTCAAGGATTATAGATTTGGGAGACTGTTCCCAACCACACCGGGAAGCTAAAGGAAAAGGACTGCCAAGCCGAAGTTTCTAAAATTTCCAATTAAGTTATAGACTGTTGTCTGTGACTGTGTTAAAGGCATTTTTTTAATGGTTGTGTTAAAAGAATCTCACCTTTCTTGCAGCATGGAAGCTGAGATGTGTTTCTCCTTGCTGCTTTAAACAGGCTGATCTGATGGGCTCTATGATTATATTCCCACTTAAATGTATAGCCTCACAAAGTCTTCTATAGAAATTAAGACTTTTACTAGGAAAGTAGATGACCTTGAAAACTGGAAAGATATCCTAAACTGGAATAATTCAGAATTTCCTGTACTATGCTTGTCCCTACCCTTTACAGCACCCAAATACTCATTAATCTTTTTTGTCCAATGAAGTGGCCTCGCTTCTCTTATCCAGAACGACTTACTTACTTACTTAACGACTAACTTAACTTACTTAACTTCCAAAAACCTAGAAATGACTTTGTCCATGGAGTCCCTATGAGGGGAAGCCAATTCTTCTTCTCATGGTCTAACATCAACCTTCGCTGTTTGAAGACTTAAGATTAGAACCAGATCCCACCCTGCAAACTTCACCTTGGGGAGCAGAAAGCTGACAAAGCCCTCAAATTGTAAAACTTTTATTTTTTTATTCCCACAAAAATCTAGGGGAATATGTGTGGAAGGAGACTGAAACAAAGGAAGGGGTAAGTATTATGTTGGATCAGGTTGAATTTACCAATACAGGTATACTGACCAGAGGTTCTTGACTGGGCACGCTAAGTGAAATAGGTACAGCTGATTCTACCTATTTTTTGCATGGTTTTGGCATGGTTAGTTGAACGGAATCTGGACTTAAGAGTGGTTGTGTTTCTGAAGGCCCCCCTGTCCATAAGTCTGGATTCCCTGGCCAGTTTAGGATAAAAAGGAAACAAAGGGTAAAGATAGAGACAAAAATATCACCTGTCCAGGTAAGTGGCCTACTGATAGAGACCCTGAGGAAAACACAATTTTAACTCTATTAGGCTTTCTAATATGGAACCCCAGACTTGGGAGATGTATTTATATTTTTGCAAGTGTTGGATCAGGGTGGACCTCCATACTTCCTACCTAGGCTAGTAATTAACCATTTAAGACTAGAATTCTACTCATTTTCACCATGGTACTCACAATCTAGCTATATCAATTAAGAAAAATAGCAAATGATAAGTTATATTCCTAATGCTTAAAAGTTTACACAGGCTTTCCTTGCAATGGAATTCTTGCTTAACCTCTGACATATTAGGAGCAGCATGGTGGGGATAGTCCAACTAGTTTTGAGCAATAAAGAGATGCATTAAGAAAATTATGAACAAAAATAAAATTACTAATAGGTGGGTTTTTTATATTGTCATAATTTATCATCTACTCTAAACAGTGTCAGTGGTAAAATGTTCCTATCTAATAAAATCTTTTGCAGGTCTAAGTTCTAAACAATTGCTACTGTTTTATTTCAATAATATATAAGCTTTAAATTAGCATACTTTACTTATATTCTTTAATAAACATTGTATTTTACCTAGAAATTTAATTCTGAGCACCCCCAGGAATATAGTCACTCCCTGATAGATGCAGATTCATCTATATACACATGTTTTTGTTTTTTTTTTTTTTTTTGAGACAGAGTCTCACTTTATTGCCCAGGTTAGAGTGAGTGCCGTGGCGTCAGTCTAGCTCACAGCAACCTCAAACTCCTGGCTCAAGCAATCCTCCTGCCTCAGCCTCCCAAGTAGCTGGGACTACAGGCATTCGCCACCATGCCCGGCTAATTTTTTGTATATATATATATTAGTTGGCCAATTAATTTCTTTCTATTTATAGTAGAGACGGGGTCTCGCTCTTGCTCAGGCTGGTTTCGAACTCCTGACCTTGAGCAATCCGCCCACCTCGGCCTCCCAGAGAGCTAGGATTACAGGCGTGAGCCACCGCGCCCGGCCTCACATGTTTTAAAAGCAAGTCCATATCCCTGGAGTGCACAGATGGTTCAACATATGCAAATCAATAAATGTGATATACCATATTAACAAAATGAAAGACAAAAACCGCATCATTATCTCAACAGATACAGAGAAGTCATCTGACAAAATTCAACATCTTTTTATGATAAAACTCTCACCAGGTCAGGTGTAGAAGGAAGTAACTCTACTCAACAAAGTCCATATACAACAAGCCCATAGCTGACATCATACACAATGATGAAAAGCTGAAAGCTTCCTCTAAGTTCAGAAACAAGACAAGGATGCCCACTCTCACCACTGCTGTTCAACAAAGCACTAGAAGTACTAGCCAGAATAATTAGGCGAGAAAAATAAGTAAAAGGCATTCAAACAGAAAAGGATGAAGTGAAATTGTCTTTGTTGATAATATTATTTTATATATAGAAAACCTTAGACTCCACCCAAACCCAGTTAAAACTGCTAAATAAATTCAGTAAAGTCACAAGATACAAAATCAACATACAAAAGTCAGTAATATTTCTGTTTACCAACAATCAACTATCCAAAAATCTCATTTAAAATAGCATTAAAGATAAAATACTTAGGAGTAAATTTAACCTATGAAATAAAAGATCTATATTCTGAAAACTACAAAACTTTGGTGAAAGAAATTTAATATAACACAAATGGAAAGATACCCCATGATCATATATTAGAAGAATTAGTATTCTTCTAATATTTGGATAGTATGGACATTGTTAAAATGTCCATACTATCCAAAGCTATCTGTAGATTCAATGCAATCCTTTTCACAATTGTAATGCCATATTTTCATAGAAATAGAAAAAATAAATCCTCAAATTCATATGAAATAACAAAAGACCTGGGATAGCCAGGGCAATTGGCTTTTAGGCATCACATTTCCTGATTTCAACATACATTACAAAGCTACAGTAATCAAAACAGCATGGTATTCGCATAAAAACAGATGCATGGGCCAATGCAACAGGAAAGAAAGCCCAAAAATAAACCTACACATTTACAGTCAATGGATTTTTGACAAAGGTGCCAAGAACACACAATTGGGAAAGGACGATCTCTTCAGATAACAAATGTTAGTGAGGATGTGGGGAAAAGGGAAACTTGTTATACTCTTGGTGGAATATAAACTAGTATTAATACAACCATTTTGGAAAACAGTATGAAAGTTTTTCAAAAAAGACAAAAAACAGAGCTACCATATAATCCAGCAATCTTACTTCTGAATATATATCCAAAAGAAAGGAAACCAGTGCGTCAAAGAGATATCTACATACCCATGTTTATTGCAGCATTATTTACCATGCCCAAGTAGCAACCTAGTTTTGTTGGTGCAGAAGATAAATAGAATTGTGATTCACTCAATGAGATCATGATTCCAATCTCAAGTGTTTTCCAGATATGTCTCTTTATTACAATAAATCAAGGAAATCCCTGGATTTAGTATGCATGCCTCATGGTCCCTTCAGTTCAGGCTTTGCTGCCAAATGAGTTACTATAACTTTATTTGCAGAGTTTTAATTTCAATTTTATGATTGTAGATAAAAACTCTTTTCCAATTTACCCAATTATCTGGTTATTTCTTTTCATCTTTGCTCTAAATATTACCTTTTGCCTATGGCTTAAATGCTGCCATTTTCCTGGATGGAATTGTAAGTCCATTTCTCTCCTAACTCAATACCCTCCTCTTGGGTATTTGTATCCATTCCTCGGGATTAAATTTCTATCTGGCTCTCATGAGTTTGAAGTGTGTATCTTCTGTCCAGGTATCTCCCCATGAGCACTAGTTCATCTACCTAAAGGATTTCCATTTAGCTCCACGGTAGACAGCTCGACCTCGTGACATGTCAAATTAAAGCACTCCACTCCAAATCTGCCTTATCTCAGCAAACACTATGCATATTCTCACCACAACAGTTTCTTCAGCCAAAACACAGGGAGGCATTTTGCTGCCTGTTCTCGATCAGGAAGCCCAGGATTTCGATGCCTGCCTGGCTTCTAAATTTAGGAGTGAGATCTTGTGCAAGTCGCTTAACATTCTTGGATGCAAATTGTATCACCTATAAAATGAGATATTTTAAGAGAAAAGGCCTGTATTTGAGACGTGGCTCAACCGCTTAAAAACCATGTAACTTTAACCATTATTTTTTCATCAGTGAAATGGTATTAAGGAGGACACAATATTTATAAGAGTTTTTTTTTTTTTTTGGTGGGTGGGCAGGGGAACCCCAAAAACCAAGGCTATAAAGGCCATGATGCATTTTGCAAAGTGTAAAGCTCTATACAAACGTTTGCTTGCTATGGTGATGAGTAAGTCTTAAACTCTCACACTCTGGTTCTATGAGTAAGAAGAACAGCAAGCTCAGTTATGAATTCTGAACAGAATGTCCTCTCTGAATACCACAGACAACTGCGATGTTATAAAAATCAGGAAGTTGGAATGCATCTGCTCTTAAAAATGTCAAATTTAGTGAAGAGGTCACACATAGCCATTTCCGGATAAGAGGCTCTGGCCATTCAAGGCCAGAAGGAGAGACTCCTTAGGTCTCAACTTTTTGCAGCCCCAGCTATGAAAGTTTTGTTTGGATCCAACTGAATTCAGCACCACCGGCTCCCTGGGAAACGATCAGAAACATTTTTGAAAGTCAAATGTGCAAGCAGAGAGCTTCCTGAGCAGGGTAACACCCTTCATCTACCCTCCTTCCTCCTCCTTAAAGCTTTCAAATGGTGCGGCAAGTCCTTTTTTTATTTCCTTAAAGTCTTTCTTTTCATCTCCAGCACGTCTAACTCTTGTCTCATTATAATTTCACTTATTTCTATAAAAGAAACCTGACAGCTACAGAACATTTGAGGGAAGAGTGGAAGGAGGGTGGGCATGCGGGGGAGGGAAGGAGCAGGCAGAGAGGAAAAAAGGGATCTGCACATGGCTGTGAGTCCTCAGAGAACCCCTCTGTGTGACACTTTCAGAAAGGCCTGCGTCTCAGGCATATGGCAGCCCCTGGCATTATTTTCAGAAGGCATCTAGAGCATTCGTAGAAAATGGGATGAAATCATTGCAGCTCACCTAGCAGAGAGGTCACTTGATTTCTCCTTACATCAACTCCATATGTAGTTCTCTTACAGGGATGTTTAACCAAGGGTGCTGGGCACCTTTCACCCTACATTCACTGCAACCCATACTCTGAGTTCTTTTTTGGAGGCAGCAAGTTCTAACTCATTCATTTAGTCATTTATTTCTTACCTAATTCCAAGGGTGTTATGGAATGCAATTCTGTGTCTCCCCCAAACTTCATGTGTTGAAACCTAACCCCCAATGTGATCCTATTAGGAGGTGGGGCTCTTGGATGGTGATTAGGTCATGAAGGTGGAGCCCTCATGAACGGGCTCAGTGCCTTAAGAAGAGGAGGGCAGAGAGCGCAAGAACACAAGGATCAGTCAGCCATCTGCAACCTGGAATAGGGTCCTTATCAGAACCTGACCATGCTATCACCCTAATCTGACACTTCCAGTCTCCAGAACTGTGAGGAATAAATTTCTGTTGTTTAAAAGCCACTGAGTCTATGGTACTCTATTATAGCAGCACGAATGCAGTAAGACAAAGAGATACGAATTTCGACTGCTTTTTACATAACTCACCTTCTCTAACAAACAATTTCTAGCACGGCAGTTTCCTCAAACTATCTGAGAAAATAAGTTGTCTTTCTGTAGGAATAAAGAACAAAGGACAAGAAAAAAAAAAGACTTTCTATTCTGATAATATATTCCACTGTTTCAACAAGTTTAGAGTCTTCCTATTTCCTGTGATCCTACCTATCATTTACATTCTAGCACAACACTGATTGCATATGCATCTTTTTTGCAGGCTCGCTACGTTGTAAATTAAATCCAACCCTGTTTTGATCACGGCAATTGACATGATCCAAAACATGATGTGCAACTTTTAAAATGAAATCTATCTCTTACTGACTTATCAAAAATATTTGAGGTATGGATTTAAAGTATGGTCTAGATGATTTTACTTGTGTTACTCTTAGAAATGTAGCATGATACAAGTTTTCCCTGTGTTTAGAAGTAAAAGAAATGTATTTATGTATGTGCACATGTGTGGATAAAGGGTATTACCTATAACTCATGGTTTCCCTGTAACTTTTACTAATTCCCATTAAGTCACCTGAACAGTAACTTTCTTGATTGAGTAAAATATTTCCTTCTATAACTTTCATTCCCTTAGAGTTGTCGCTAATCATTTTCTTTGACAAATTTCGAGTGGGCAGAAGATGGGGTTTTGACAGCTGCAAACAGGAAGTTGGCAGTGGCCCCTGGGTGTGGGAATAACAGGATGGCACTAGTGCATTTGTGACAGGCTCACCCGCCTCCGATTGATTTCATAGGGATAACGTGATCCTCTCATGCATTTTTAATTGTTATTCTTTCCAAAAGGAAAAGACTATGCAGGTTCAGGTTTGAAGCGTTTGAAATCACTCTTTTTTTCTCTAACTTGTCTTGTCTTTAAGAGGCTTATCTGTACTTTCTTCTTCCTTCTTTAAAGAATCATAATTGGTGTTATTATCATTGCTATGAGAATAATTAGCCATAGCTTTTTGACACTCTAAATTGGGAATGCAGAATATTTCAAGCAACGGGGACTGAACCACTAAGCCGTTCCGCTTGCAGACTGCAAACGGCTATGCCAATTGGATTCAGGTGGCAATGATTCTTTTGCGGCTTTTACATCATATGGCAGGAAGAAGAAATAAAGCAGTTCACATTTTCATACAAGTAACTGAAGGGAAATCTTTTTAATGGCTTAATTGCCTGTTATGACCAATAAATAAAAAGAAGTGAGAGGCCAGTGTATTGAGAATCAGATTTTTCTTCATTGACTTACTACATTGCCTCAGAAAATGACTGCATTGTTTTTAAAATTCAGACAAGGAGGCTATAATCGTCATAGCAGACTTTAACATTTGCATTTCCTTTTGCCATTAGAATGTTCTAATATTTGAATGAAATGGGGTTTTTGGTTCTGATTATAGATCAGTTGAGGAAGCTCTGCAATACCTAGAGGGATAGCAGATTCATTTACATAACCAGAGGGTTATATTTTATGTTTATTTTGATAATCTGCTATAGTCAATCTTATTTTTTCAATATTTATTCGGCTTTCTTACCTGAATTAAAAAATGATCCAGGAACATTGTGAAAATAATCAAACAATGAAGAAAATATCAAGAGAGAAAGAGAATTTGCCTGAAATTATTCCTTCCAGGGATTATTGAAATTTCCTCTGTTAATATCCTCCCACAAATATGCAGTATATTATAAATGAGGTCATGCTACATATGATTTGTAAACTGTGCATTCAACAATGAATGGCAGTTAATAGATACTAACAGACTAACAGTCACTAAAAATAACATTTATTCCATCATAATAATATGCTATAATTATTTAACTGATCTTCTATTCTTGTACATTTAATGTTTGATCTTTTGAACAATCCTGTTGAGAAAATATTTTGTGCACAGGGGAATTTCCAGATTATCCAATTAATGTTTGACCATAGGCTTTTACAGCTGCATGGGAATTTAGAAAAGATCTAATCCAACCAGGGTACAATAGCTTAAAATATTTCCTTGAGGTTACAAACTTAATTAGTGACAGATAAAACTATCTATTTACTAAATGCATGTGGTAAGTAAGCATAGTATTGTGACCAGTATTGAGGGGAACAAAAATGTAAATTTCAAGGCAAGGGCTCCAAACTTGCCCATTGGAGCCTATCAAAGCTGCAGCAAGTAAACTGTGAGCCATGCAAAAGGTGCTCAAGAACCATGTGTTTATTAAATTGGAAAATCTCACTTGATTCTAGAACTTCTCCAAGAGCATCCTAACTCCTCCTCCTGCTCTAGCTCTCCCTGTACCTACCTAATGTGCATCCTGCTATCAGTTATAAACCTAAGAATCGAAGCTCTTTACGTCATACCCTTGTATAAAACCTTTATCTTTGTAACTACTCCTCAACATGGAACAATGCCGCATACAAAATTAGCACACCTTGCTGACTGAGTAATGGGTGGACAGAGTTCGGATACAATGCAATAGAAAACTGGGAGCTGTTATGTTTTATTGAAAAGATTATTAATGAATTAGAACGTGTTTGCTTTTAGAGGTCTCAAGTGTGATGGTTTAAAAGGTAAAAATAGAAGTAGTTTTGGATGGCTAAGTAAAAATATAGCCAGCTCCACGTGGTAAGGAAAAGCCATCTCAAAGAGATAAAGTGAGAACCAAGGCACTGGGCATGCTGAAATTTACCTGGGAGTAAAGAGGGAAGAATTGTAAGTAACACTACAGCGAGGATTGTGGCCACCTGAGAAATTAGGCCTCTTTTTTATTCTTTCTTTCATTAATACAAATCACAAAAGCTATACAGGGAGAGTGCTTAGAGAGAAAGTAGAGGATTTCATTTTAGATTTGTGGAATCTAATTCCATTCTTTCTTAATAGCTCTAATTCAACCTGTTCATTGGGGAAAAGATGCCCTGACTTGTTGGACTGATGAAAGCAGGGTGACATGAGAGTCTTTCGCAAATATACGGCTGAGATCATGGTATCTTCTGCAACGCCAAGACTTAATTATTTAGTGACTACCAAAAATAGGAAGAAGTGCTTGCATTTCATGTAAGTAAACACATCGTTAGACTATCGGCTATTTCATAAATATTCACAATCTATCTGTTTAAAAATTTAGCTTCACATTTTACAGATGATGTGACTGTTGCACACCCATCTATAGTTTGCAGGGGAGATTATATGTGCTGTTACATACAATATGTTTAGAACTGTATTTAGCATATAGTAAAGTACTCAACATATTGTAGCTGTTTATAAATTCATTCAACAAATGTCTATTGAGCACCTATTCTAAAGCAAGTGAGTACCTATAATAAGTGCTCAGCATGTTACAGCTACTTAGAATTCAATGTTCATTAAATCAAAATCCTCCATTTCCCTTTCCTCCTCTTTCTTCCTTTCTTTTGTCTTATATATGACTTTGACTTGAACGCCAAACAAGAAACCACTGGCCAGCCGCAGGGCCTTTGCAACTACTCTCCTGGCTGCCTGAACAGCCCTTCTCCAGACATCTGCAGGGCCCCCTCCCCCTCCTGTCCTTTTGGTTCCTGCTCTCATGTCATTGTCATGGAGAGGACTTGTCTAACCACCCTGTAAAAACAGCAACGCACCCTCCTACCATCACCCATCATCCTGCTTCCTTTACAACCGTCTTAGGTTTTTTTGGTCACTGTTGTCACAATATTTTCACCACTTGACATATTTTATATATATGTGTGTGTATATGTGTGTGTGTGTGTGTGTGTGTGTGTGTGTGTGTGTATTTACTTATTTATTTTGTGTAGGGCTACCTGCCCTTTTCCCACCTGGAGGATGGACTTTGTTGGTTGTAGTCAATGTTGTTTGCCTGGCACCCAACACCTAGCAGTAAGTAGACACTCAATAATTATCTGCTGAATGAATGAATAAAGGAGAAGACAAAGAATAACAACCGTCTATTAAATGTCATGATGTGTCAGGTGATATGCTAAGCACTTTGTGTACCATTGCATGAAGACTCAGTTACCCTATGATAAAGGCTTTATTGATACCACTTCAAAATTTTAAAATAAGTGACTGTTAGAGTGTCAGAAAGCATGGCAGAGTAGCTTCTGCACCAGGCAGAGGCAAGCATGAATTCCCACAGCAGGTAGGTTCTTAGGAAAACCCCAACTCTAAGAACTCTGTACCATTTGTGTGGGTTTGATTGCCACAGAGAGTCTGAGCCACCGTCCCCAGGGATGCTTTTGTGCTGACGTCTATGCACACTCCCCTAATGGGATTTGGCTTGAATTATGTACTTGTTAGTCAATTGGAACTTTTACATTTCATCTGGTACTTCGCCATATAAATAACCCTGTTGTTACTCAACACAAGATTATGTACTAGCCTGACCGCCCTTTTAAATTAAACATTACAAAATCAATGCAGTATCATTAAGGGTACACTGCCAGAATAAAAAAAAAAAAAAAAAAAAAAAAAAAACTTAAGCAAAACCCTTCTGGGGTTCTTTCTGGGTGGAAGATTGGTGGAAATTAGAAGTTCTGAGCTACCAGATTGCATAGGCTGTGATAGGCTGTGTTTTTATTTCTTCCTACACTGTTTTGACACTTTGATGAATCACTCCAGAATGGCAGATAGTGGGTCTGATGTGAATATCACAGCGTCTCCTATGACCAGAAAGATATCCGTTAAAATATGTCAAAAGCAACCAAAGAAAGGGGAGTTTAAGCAAAGGTGGGAAAAGAATAAGAGGGGAAAAAAAAACAACCCAAACCTGTTTTACAACTGAAATCATGATAAATTACAGACATAATACGTTTCTTCTGTAAAGACAAGCATTCTGAACTGGATTTTCTTTGTTTGTGCAGAAGTTTCTTTCCTGATATAAAAGTGAGAGGGGGAGCTCTTAGTCCATAAGGTTTAGATATTTGACTTTATAACTATATTGGGAGAAATATTTCTAGTTAAATCAATTTTTTATAAAAATTCATTCTAATGGAAAGACCATCGTAGGGCATATTGGACCATATGGCGGGTATAAACGGACAGCCCTTTGGAATTCTTTGTGCAGTTGAAGAAGCACTGAGTTAGCATATATACACATGCATATGTGTGAATATATACATATACAAACCTATAAGCACATATATACATAGGAGGTATGTACACATGTGTGTATATACAGGTGTGTATACATACATGCATATACATATATAGGCAAGTATGCATTGTGAATGGTGAGGCTACATGCTGCTATTCCTGATCTATGATACCACTGTACACTAAAATCCATTTATTTCTTCTAATTCTGGGACCCTGTTTATATGATTCCTCCCAAGGATTGTGGTCCAGGGGAGGAAATAAATCAAAATGTGAAAGAAAGGAGAGAATTAAATCAACAGAAGTTTTTGTAGTAGTAAAGTACTGTAAATTGCCAGAGAGCAAAGAAATTTAATTTTGTTTTGAAGTAATTTACAAATAATCACCAACACCAACAGAGAGACTAAAACCAACCAAGGCCTAACATGTAATGAATAAGTATTAAAAACAACAACAAAACACAGACATGTAAGTGGACGGGGTTACCAAATGCCAGCTAGGCAAAGATTCTAGGACTGAAATATCTGAATTAGTGACATTTTAGCCAAGTGACAGAAGTTTTGTTTTTATGTTCTATAATTATTAAAAGTTTGTTGTTTCTTTTATTGTTGTAGAAATAAATAAAACTGTATATATTCCATGCATGTGGCTAAAAATATGATGAATCTGAGAGCTAAAAAATTCAATATTTCTACTGGGAATTCTGGCCACAACTCAGGCAAATTGTGGGATTTCTGGATTCACTCTCTTCAGTTCCAAACTGAGGGTAATTGTTACAGATACTTCTAGATTTGAATTCAATAATCCAATAATTCTATTTATGTATATTTGGTCTAGATGAGAAGTAAAGGTTGAGAAACATTTTATCACCAAGAATTAAGGAATCTGTGGAAGAAAGAAAAAAAGGCCTGAAACCATAAGATTACTAGAATAAAACATTGAGGAAATTCTTCATGACATTGGACTTGGCAAGGATTTCTAGATAAAATCTCAAAAGCACAGGCAACAAAAGCAAAAATAGACAAAGGGGATCACATCTAACTAAAATCTTTTGCACAGCGAAGAAAACAATTAACAGAGTGAAGAGGCAATCTACAGAATGGGAGAAAATATTTGCCAAATATACATCTGACAAGGAGTTAAGAGTCAGAATACATAAGGAATTTAATAGCAAAAAAAGAAAGAAAGAAAGAAAGAAAGAAAGAAAGAAAGAAAGAAAGAAAGAAAGAAAGAAACTCACAAAAACCAACCAACAAAGAAACCCAAACAACCTGATTAAAAAATGAGCAAAAGGCCTTAATAGACATTTCTCAAAAGAAGACATACAAATGGCAAAAGGTATATAAAAACTCAACATCACTCATCATCAGGGAAATGCAAATCAAAACCAAAATGAGATATTATCACTCAGAAAATTGAAAAATTTGAACGTAGTGAGGTGAATTGGGAAGCTAAAAAGAAGAAAATGAAAGTCTGTATAAGTAACAGTAAGTTCCCTGAGTTTCTACTTGTATCCCAAGCAAAACATCACTTCTAGAAATAGAAGCCTTTAGTGGTTCAGTCTTAGATATTAAAGGATATGCAAGGATCATCAAACCTTAGAGGAATGCTTCAAACCCCAAAGACCTGAAGAAAAAAGTTCCAGAATAAAAGAACTCCACTAAGCAGAAGAGAACTTAAAAGGAATAATAACTAAAGTCCAGCCCAACTGAATACATTTGAAGGCAAGGTCATAAGACAAAGTAGAAGAAGTTGTCTTCTGAAACATAGAAGAAAAAGACAAATTAAAAAGCAATAGAAGAAAAATAGAAAAATAAGAAATCGATATAAATGGTTTAACATTGGCTTAATAGAAATTTTTAAAAAGTACACAGAAAACAAAGGAGAAAATTATGAAAAATTAACATAACAATGTATTCAGAACTGAAAATCATGACAGATCAAGAGACATGGTCACATGTACATTATTTAGAAATAAGGAAGGTACTTTCAAAGGAAGCAAGGGATGTTGTAAATGATCACCTGTGAGGAATGAGAGAGGGAAAGATGAGTTTATAATCTTTCATTGTAATTTGGCTTGAAACTATTACTTTGTAATATTTTGTTAAGGAAAAAAAAACTGAAAAGTTATACTTCTGAGCATATCATTTGATATATCAGAAACCTATAATAAGAGAAAATCCCAAAATCCTTTAGAAAAGGAGAAAAGGCCTTATGAACAGAATCGGTGATAAAAATGGAATTGTGCTTTTAAAATATATCACTGGCAAGCAGTAAATCATGCATAATGCTTTAATTCCTGGTGCAAATAATGCTTTATTTTTGAGTGAAAGGAAATAATTTTAAGCCTAGACTTCTATACCTAGCAAAACTATCAATCAACTGTGATGGTAGCAAAAAAGAAACTTTCTGATTTCAAGTCTCAAATGCTTTATCTCACATGCACTCTCTCACAAAGCAACCATAGTATAAAAATAAGAAAAAGATGTGTTGCAAAAATCAAGAACCCAATATAGATTTTAGAGGAGACAAATTTCTATATGACTGAAAAGAAAAATTTCAGGGAAAAAACTTTGTAATAAAACCATTAGAGCAGCCACCTGGAATGAATCAAGAAGTTGCATAGCTCTATGCAGGAAATCTGCAAAAAACAACAATAAAAACAAAATAAAAAACGAAGCTCATATTGATGTTTGATATTGTGAAAAAGTTATTTAAAGGTATTTTACAAAACCATTCAAATATATGAAAAGGTTTAGTAATAAAAATTAACAAATTGCAAAAATGAGGCAATTATTAATATTTATTACAGTAAAAACGATAATTATATAAGTAGCATAATACAGAAAGAACACAGGATAGGCTACTTAAAATATTTCCATAACAGAAAGTAGATGGGTAATTATTAAATATTGATTTTGCCGTATCAGTATATATATTACTTAGAAATTTGGCAGTTGTTTTTTTTCCAGAAAACACTTAATGAGTTAAAAGTTCTTGTATTTGGGAAATGGTATGATGAGATAAGAAGGTGAAAATAAGAGTCTAATTTGGTTTTCTACTATAACATTTTGGTGCTAAATGACAAGATTTCTTTAATATTACATTTGCATGTAATACTTTGACAAAAGTAAACTTAAAATGAAAAATTAGTGAAATAAGAAGTCAAAAATCATAAAAAATTAAAAAAAACCCAGGAAATATAATTTAAGAGGAAAAGAATTAGGACAACATGATTTGAAGATGTACTAGATAAATGGAGGATAACTTGGCAGGGAAGAGGATAGACAAGCCTAAGTATTTGCAGATGGCAGGTTCCCAACATCCTTTCAGAATTGAATTAGCCTCTCTATCCTAACTTCTCTGAGCATCAGATTTCTCAAGGTAGTAATGGTGAATAGTCAATTAATTATGTGTAGAATTTAGAAGGTGTACATTCAACAGCCATCATGGAGCCATTCTACAGTAAGATTCACCAAGCCATATTCTAGCAAACTGTGAATATTGTGATGGCTCTTTATCGGGGTCCTAAATCACTAAATCATTATGTACTCATAGAAAGATAGCACTGTACTCCAAAATGGGAAATATGGTCTACTGTGCTCAACTTTTAAAATTTACAGCCAAATGGAACATTCCTTCTTTTAGTTTGTAAGGAGGTTCATTTTACAACTAAAAAAAAAAAGTCGGAATATTTATTTAACATCAGTTAGATATAATCCTTCAGTGGTTTCCCAGAGCTCTTGGGATTCTTGAGATTTCAAAACAGAACAGACTCCGGGTACTCTAACATAATCCAGCTGGCCACTGCCTCTTCTAGCTCATTTCACCTCATCTCATCTCTTTCTTCCTCTCTAAACCGGCAATGCTCATTCTTAGCTTCTGCTTGTGCTGTTTCTTAATCTGAATTACTGTTTCCCTTCTTTGCTGCTTAATTCATTCTTAAACATCATTTTAAAAAAATATTCTACTTTAACATTATTTTGAGGGAAGACTTCCCATGCTGACTTCCTCCCCCCACCACTCCAGATCAGCTAGAGGCTCCATGTTTCTAGAAGACCCTGCACCTTTCTTTCAGAGCACTTGACATAATTTATCATCATACAGTTCTATGATTATTTGGTTAATAACTTCTGGGCCAACACACTACAACACACCACTAAGACTGGGTCTGTTGGGTTCCACTACTGTATTCTTAGAAACTAGCACCAGAAGTGGCATACAGTAGGTTTTCAATAGTATTTTATAAATGAATGAGTAAATGAACAAAAACCTAGTTGTAAGGTTGGAAATGGTAGAATAAGACAGGCCTGAGCAAATAAATTTTATAATTAATTCATATTTAAAAGAAGTCATTATTCATGAGATATTTATTTTATTAAAAGAGAAAAGAATCGGGGGATGGTCATGATGGAGACTCAGACTTGTGGGGGGAGGGGGGAAATGGGCATTTATTGAAACCTTAAAATCTGTACCCCCATAATATGCCGAAATAAAAAAAAAGAGAGAGAAAAGAATCATAGAGTCATAAGATTCTAAAGAATAAAAGAAATCACTGCATTTTTTTTTCTTTTCTTAGAAGGAATAGTATCTAATCTTCATATTCAAGACACAAAAATAACCATCTGCAATAGAGTTGCAATTTTGAAATAGTAAAAGTACTTCTTATTAATGCAGTTACCTGCCTTTATGGTCTAGCTTGCACCAAAATTCAAGGAGAAGGCAATCATGGGATTCCAATTAAGACACTCTAAAGAATATAATAGAAAGTAAAAGCAAATTATTTTACTAAAACCTCAGTGCAATGTTGCAATTGATGGTGGGAATTAAACGGCATTTCTTCCCATAAAAAACAAGAAACAAAAAATCTGTAAGCAAAGTCTGTTAGCTATTCATTTTGAAAATGCATGGCAATTTGTCAAACATAGTGGTTTGAAAATTGCTCTGAAATAAATTGAGTTTATGACTTTTGCTACATAGGGTGCTTGAAGAACATTATTATGAACTTTTACATTAGTTTTATTTTCTTAGAATGACACACTATTAAATACTACAGAGCAAAAAAATGGTGAAAGGAGAAAGAATAGATATACCAGGGAATTTCTGAATCCCTGTTTCTTCCTGAACAATTTACCAAATTATAGTCCCATTTATATGATCACCCTCTACTACTTAACTGAAAGCATATTTTGTAATTAAAACAATATATAACGAAAAGCCAACATTTTTAGTAGAAAAGTACTAGTTCAAAGGTCATCTGTGTACATTTGGCCAATATATTCATTCTACCCAAGTTTTAGCTTTCTTATCAGTAAAACAGTGATAGATTACCTACCTCGGAATTTTTTGGGCAAAGATTAACTTACATATTAAAGTACTAGACACACAGTAAAGGAAAAAAATTTGAAAAACTTTGAAATTATAGCTGTACTTTTTAATGTGAAGGGTTAGGAATGAGAGTTCTTTAATTTCTATTTCCCTGACTGGTATAATTTTATAACATCTTTTTTCAATGCTTAAGGATTTCTTCAGAGGGTCAGATGGAATAAATATGGCATTTGTTAATTAATCGCAGTTTGAATTCAATTATAAAGCTGAGAACATGTACATTTTTGTTGTATAAACAGTAACTTATTTGAATGAAAGATGCACATTGTACCCAATTTTCTGGTTTGCTTGAATGCTGTTTTGAAAGCTGTTTTAAGGCTGTGGTCAATAAGAGAAGAAATAGTTTGTTACCAGCTATGTTCAATAGCTACAGGCTATTAAAATCCTCCTGATAAAATTCTCCATCAGTGTATAAGGGAGGGGTCCTCAAACTGAGGGATGGGCCAGTTCACCATCCCTCAGACCGTTGGAGGGCCGTTGGAGAGTGCAGTGCACATTCCACACATGCGCACTGTGGGCCAGGACGAGCCGGCTGCTAAGCAGGACAGGCAGTGGTGGCAAAAAACACCCAACAGGCCGGATAAATGTCCTCAGTGGGCCGCATGCGGCCCGAGGGCCATAGTTTGAGGACTCCTGGTATAAGATAATACATTTGTCAGACTGGTAGATATAGATATAATTTATAGATTTCTAAAGAAGCAAACAAGGAACATGCATAAATACAGATCTCTGCAGCAGGAAGACCATACAAGATCGGATAAGCAGATACATTTCCATACATTTTAATATTCTGATATCTTCTTTGCCACATTTAATTTGACAAAGCATTTTAGCTTTTAGAGTTAATGCTTCTCATTGACTTCTAAAATTAACATCCACTTGGAGAAGGCAAAGACCTGATAAACAGCATCTGTTTCATAAAGCTGCTTGGTGGATGAAAACTTGACAAAAGTCTAAGGCTGGAGACTCTCTAAATAGATATCTCAGCACACACAGACACACGCACACACACTCATACTAATTTTAAGGCTGATTAAATCCACAAGTCTGTTTCTGCTCAGCCACTATCCAAGAGAGAAAAGTTTTCTTATTTATAATTTGTCAAAGTTCATTATATCATCTGAAAATGGATTGGATGTAAACAGGTGAGTATAGATGTGAGATTATCAGTCACATCAATTAAATAACTTTAACCTGACTGGGGTGAAAAAGGACCTAAGACATAATCAAGATATACTTGTCTGCAAAAAAAAGCAAAGTGCAGATGAGGCCATATCTAGATTATTGAAGCAAAAACAGTTTTTGAAACTATTTTTTTGTGATCTCAAAATGTTAGACGAAAGAAGGCATTTTAAGATCTCAGGTATCTAAATAATTTCTTTGATTGTTTTCATCGTGTACATGCTTCTGGGACCTATACCTGCAGAAATCCAAGTATTCCTCACACTATCAGTTGAGGGAAAAGGGAGCAAAGAACCCAAAGTAAATCTCTGAATGTTTTATACCACTTATATTTTCCTTAGAATGCAAAGATACTAGCTACCACTTTATCATTATCATACATCATCATAATTCAACTGCGTCATCTCAGTGCTTCCCAAATAATATTATGAAAGCAAGTAAGCAATCAAGCAAGAAAGAGAAAAAGGAAGGAAGGAAGGGAGGAAGGAAGAAAGGAGGAAGAGAGAAAGGGAGGAAGGGAGAAAGGGAGGAAGGGAGAAAGGGAGGAAGGAAGGGACGGAGGGAAGGATAGAGGTTGGGAAAATAATGAATCAGTGAAGCTGATCTGGTTGGAAGTGGAGCAGCTTTGCAATCAAAGTATTCTTAAGGGTTGATTGTTATTTCATAATTAATATGGTATCCATTAAATGGAAAGAGAGTCTGAGGTTGTTTTTTACTTTTTAATTACTGAGAAATATTTCTGGGCATTTACTTTCTGGTTACCGAACTCTCCTTTTCTATCTTTATGATATTTGTAAGTCCCAAAAATAAATATTGGCAGAGACATTTAACAATTTATGAGGATAAAATTTTGAAATTATTGTTTCATATACACCTAGACAAAACTTAAAAATGTATTAGGATTATTACAGCAAAGAGAATTTATGTGTGGTGTAACATGATAAAAATCAGCAAGAAAGGTGAATTTTAGTATTATAGACTGTGAAAAATCCCAGAAGGGCCTCACAAATTATTACTTTGCCTTGAGAGGGGGCCTTTATCAAAGCTGTCTCACCCAAAGAAAGGGCAACTAACATATCCTTCAGAAAAACATAGCATGCCACACAACCCTATTGGGAAATTACTTTTGTTAGTATTACATTTAAAAGGAGAAAAACAAGTGCTTGAATTTTACTTACTTTCTTTTTTCCATATACGTATAAAGGCTCATTTAAAAAAGAACAAGTGACTGGACAGTGGCTATTATAAATCTGAACATATGCTCGGATGTTAATCCATTTTTAGAATTTTAATATTTTTTCTTTATATCAATATCTAAACTCAATAAAATACTTAACAAGGTGGTTACTATTGTATCAGGCTATATGTACACATTTCAATGATCCCTACATGTTTTTCTATAATCCTCTCTCTTAACTACTTGACTTGAGTTGTTTCCCAGAAATGGTGGATTCTGCAAGACAAAGGAGCTGAGATTCTGAAGGCTTTGGGAAGACTTCTTGAGCCAAGATTCGCCATCCCCCCAAACCTGCCCCAACTCAAGTAGCCCCTTATTAGTTACACCAAGCCCTGCCCCAAGGCATGTGCCCCCTTTAAAAGCCCAGGATCTCTGTTAGTCTGAGAGATGGATTTGAGGCAGCTTCTGCCGTTCTTCTAACAAAATCCATTTTGCATTAATATTCCTTTCTTCCTTGGCAACCCTCATTGTCTCCACAATTGGATCTTTGTGTGATGAGCAACTTCACCAGGACTGAGACTCCCTCGCACTTTCGACAACACTAGAGATTGTCAGAGATACAAGATAAATTGGCTTTAAAACTAAAAGGGAGGCATTTATGCTTTCAACTCAGATGGTGTCACAAGCCGGAATTTGACTTCACAACAGAAACAACTAAAAAGCAACACAATCAACATATAATAAAAGTTATTTTTAAAGACACTGGACATCAGGCAACAAAAGTCAACGATTCGTAAGAGACAAGAAACAAATGGGAAGAGTCCTCAGATTCTTTGAGTTATTGCCAAGCCAGGGTTTTCTGGCTGCGGCATGAGAAGAAAAACCACTGTCGTCTCCAGAGTTCTCTGAGATAAGTCTGGAATTCTGGTTATGAAAAACATCTAACATTCGCAAGACAGAATGACGTGTGCTGCACAGAGACAGTGGCATCTGAAGATCTGCAGATGGTCCCCGCCAAAGTCTTTAGCTGAGCACTGATGAGTGCACATGTTAGGGAACATGATCTGAGGCCGAGAAAAATAACATTAAAAGGACTAGAAGGGGCTTAACTGTGGCTGAGAATAATTCCTTTCCCCCCATCTAGAGTGGGACACCTCGTGACTCACAGAATGACACACAGAGTACTTGGAAGAGCCGTAGCTTACTGGTGGGGCAAAATCAACCTTAACTAAACAGTGCTCTCTGGTCCCGCACCTAACAAACATGAAAAAGCAAGACCTGGAAGGATCATTTTCCCAGTAACTTAACTGAATCACCCTCAAAATGCTTAAAAACATTTATAATAATACAAAGATATCCAGCATATAATGAGTAAAACCCAGCAAAAACTACTTGACATGCAAAAAAGCAGAAACATAATTTTTATAATTAACAGAAACAGCACTCCATTGAAACGAACTCAAAAAAAGACTGACCATAGATTAAGTAGATGAGTACATTAAAATAGTTATTATAACTTTATTTAATATGGCCAAGAAACTAGGTGAATGATTTAGGAAGTTACGTGGAGGCACAAAAGATGAAGGAAGACCCAAGTTTGACTCCTACAGACAAAACCTACAATGCCTGAGATAAAAGAAAATGTAGGAAGAAGAGTATATTATGCATGGTAGTTGATAAGATTAGGAAACTTGAGTATATATAGCAATAAAAACTGTGCAAAATGAAATAGAGAAAAAAAAAGACTAACAAAGAAAACAAATGTTATGATCTGTGAGACAACTTTAAGCGGCTTAACTAGAGTCTGTAAAGGAAATGGAGCCAAAGGGAAAATATTTGAAGAAATATTGTCCCAAATTTTCACATTAAATGAAAACAATCACCTCACAGATTCAAAATCTCTATAATCCAAATAACAAAAATCAGAATGACAGAAGACTTTTCATCAGAAACGACGCATGCCAGAAAGTACAGCAACAAAATCAATTTACTGAAGGGATTGAAACAAACAAAAAAAACCTGTCAGCTTGGAAAAGATTTCTAAAACTAATACATACATCTTTCGGAAATGAAGGCAGACTAAGTACTTGGACATAAAAAAGCTCAAAGAATTCAATACCAGCCAAGGTACACGTATGAGAGGTTAAAGGTAGAAGGAAAATGATATAAGATGAAAATAATTGGTCTATACAAAGAAATTAAGAGCACCAGTGTTGGTAATTACATTGGTAAATATAAATGACTATATTTATGATTATTAAATCTCTTTTAAAGAGAATGTACCAAAAGAATGAGAAGATAAGCCATAGATAAGGGGAAATTATTTGAGCAAAAGAGCTGAACACACACCTCATCACAGAAAATATATTCATGGCAAACAGTAGCATCTTAGTGTTACCGAAAGCTTGGCCACTTGTCCATGAGGCCACGTCAGAAGAATAAGGACAAGTGGTTTGGGGAGGAAGGAAAGAGAGTTTACTTTGCCAACAAAGGAGGAAAATTGGTAAACCTTCTCCTCTCAAAATCCAAATTTCTTGAATATAGGGAGAAATACAGAGCTTTTAAAGGGAGGCTTCAGGCAATTACTGTGGTTAACTATTCTAATCATCCCATCTCCTTCAAAGACAAAGACTGTGAACTCCATCAGCCACTGACCTGGGGGGGGGCTGGTGCCACCTGGGAGTTTTAACAAAAGACTTAACCTGCCTCGGGGATGGATGCCAGAATGCAGTTCCCAAAAAGAGTGGGGGAAATTTTAAGGAGACAGAAAATCTCTCTGCCATTTTTTTTTCCAGGCTATTTCCTCTGTTAGGAGAGAAGGCAGGATATTGATGGATTGTCCTGGGGGGTGGGGAGGGTGGAGTCTAGCAAAGGTGGGCCTTTAAGTGGCTGGATGGGGGGACTGATAGGGCTTGAATATAGTTTATGACATAGTATGGAATTGATGGATGAGTTCAGGTGGGGGCTTTAAAGCAATCTTGAACAGGAAAAGTTTCTGATAATCTTAGTTAAGAGATCTATTCGCCTAAGGGCTTCTTAGAGTCATTCAATGCTTGGATAAATGGATTTGGGAAGATCTGTAAACAAAATTATTTGCAACTTTATCTATCTGAGTAATAATAAAGGTATATTGATGCAGGCAGTTGGAAGTATATATCCCGTTAATGTTGACAGTAAACTTTATAGTTGCAGGTGGTTTGGGTCAGTGGTAGCATGGTTAAGGAAAGGAAAGATTACCTGAGGAACAGTAAGATTAGGCAACCAATTATATATAGGTAAAATAAAAAGGGCAAGTTAGGATGATCTCAAGATTGATATTTGAAAACAGCTCAATTTAATTGTATTAATAGAATCATAATTTGAAGGTAAAAAGTTCACAATAAGCATTGAGGACAAATGTGTTCATTTAAATGTTATTAAGTTCAGATAAAATTATTAACTCTTTAGAATTCTATGTATACTCACTAATTGCAAATACATCATAGTCAAGTCAAATTGTGTTGGAAACAAAGTAGGTACATATGATGCAATAAAAGTAAATGAATTGGGATACATTAAAATTCAAATTAATTGCATTGGTTATATGTTCATTTTAAAGTGTTTGTATTTGTGATCACAAAGTGAAATCCCTCGTTTGCAAATGCCTGGGTGACTTTTCCTACACTAATTCAAGAGTTGCCTTGTATTAAGCATGACTTCTACTCCCCTAGATTTTGTATTCTTCGAGGATATCAAAGAAAAGCTGGACTAAATAGATTTAAGCAGGCAAGGAAGACTTTATTCGAAACTATTGCAATAAAGGATAGAGACTGAATTAGACTCTGCTGAGCAAACAAAGGGCTGGAGGCTTTTTAAGCACTAGGATGAATTAGTGGAAAAGTGCTGGAGGAAGATGAGGGAGGCTGGTCAATGTGACTTGGCCACCTATTTGCTAATGGTCACTTATGAAAGTTAGGCTCCTACCCTCCCACAAACACAGGGAGACAAGGACTCTATCTCTTCCAGGAATTACATTTCAAAGAAATGGCTCCCAGGTCCTGAAATAAGACATTTCTGGGTAGTAAAACAGAAAGAGACCACCAGAAGATTTGCATTTCAAAGGGGCAGAGAAAGAAATTACAATTAGAGTTTTCTAAAGCAAATGCTCTGCAAACAAGGGAGATCAGGGACCTGTAGTCATGGCATATAACCTGTCTCAAGTTTAGTCAATCTAAGGGGAAGGTCCCTTGATCAAGGGCTGAAAGGTTTGGATCCACCATCACTTATTTCCCTTTGCAAAGACCAATGACTCCTGCATATCTAGTGCTCAGTAAACATATCTACAGATAGATTATAAATTGCTGTAGATGAATCAGTATACATATTCTACAAAAATTAGGTATGATAATTTGTAAGCAATGCCTTTGTGCTAAGAAAAGGCTGTTTTAGATATCTAAAGGTATTTTTAAAAAATCGGAGCATAGGCTTTGATTCTACTGTTTTTTCCTTAGATCTTTGAAGGCTCAGTAGCTGCTAAATGTTTAAATTAGCTTGAAAGATAAATGTCTTCAAGGGTCTAGGTCATCCCAGTGCTATCGCCAAGCCCATTGCATTGTATAACACAAAAAATTCTGTCTTTCTTAAGCCAAAAATTATATTTGTAGTTGGTTACATCTAAGACAAATAAATCTATTCCTTTTTAGAACGAGGGCGTTGCAACATGTTCTTTGAATAAAAAAAGAATATATATATTCCCTGGTTCCCTTTTCCAAAATGCACCACTTCCCCTAATCGATGAATTCCAACCATTAAAAAGTCTTGCCATCTGAACTAACAACTGCTTGTAAAAAATTGTTTCCAAATCTATACAAACCCTTCTTACCTATTTTGCTTATCAAGTATTTTTGTGCCTGTGTGAGAAAGATAAGTCAATACTATTTTAAAGACCAAATTTACTGATGTCTTAAGGAAAAAAAAAAAACTCCACCCTTAAGATTTACATAAAAAATGAATCATGCAAACTAACTCAAGTTTGCAATATTTGTAACACAAAGATTTCTGTCAAAAAAACAGTTGGAAATAACATGCTGTTTGCAATGTAATTGTTACTATTCACTAAAGCAGAAAAGGCAAATGCTGAGAACTTAAAGGCTGACAACCTAGTCATTTAAAACTACAGGTTGTCTTAGGAATGACAATGGCTTTGAAATTCAGCTCAACCCATGCTGAGAAGTTGCTAGCTCTAGATATTGGAGAACATTTAACACTTTCATTGAATAAGATTTTTTCTTTCTTTATTCTTCAGAACATTCTTCAACCAGGCAAGGAAATCTTAGCCAATTTTTAAAATAAAATCTATGAAATATTCAAATAGGCCCTGGTTTTCTTTGCAGAGAGCTTCTGGAACCTGAATTTTTGATGAGGGTATTTGTTTAAATGTGTATCATCCACAGAGCTTTAAAGCTCACAAACAGTGTGTTACCTCTGCTAGAAAAAAAAAAAATACTGAAATGTACAGCTATGCATTTGCTGTGTATAACTATTGAAGGAACTCAGGAAATTTCAGGCCAAAATATAACTCCTTGGCATAAAGAGTATTTTGAAATAAAGGCCCTAAAGATCAACAGGCCTTGGAAGAAGCTTTCTCCCTTTCTTCATAAAAACAAGACCCATTTAAAAAAAAAATTGACTTCACTTCCCCTCCCTGTTATCTCAATATATTTCAGGAAAAGAAGACCAAGAATGCAATCAGACCTGGCCCAAATCATTTAAAATACGATACCTGTCTCTCAAGGTTAATTTGCAAAGAGAATCACTTACAAGTCAACCTGTCATTCATCCTCCCTAGCAATCACTTACTGCCCTTAAACAGAATTACCTGTATTTCCTCATCTCCCACTCCCCTCTAAAAGGAGGGTATAAAAATATCTGGATCCCACTGGGATACTGGGTAATCACCCTGTGATTCTCCCAGTACATATGCTAAATAAATCTCTTCCTCTTATTAACCTGCCTTAATTGGGAATTGATCTTTCAGGGAACTTTCAGGGGAAATTTCCCCCTCACTTCCACACACACAAGGAAAAGGTCAAAGTTTAATAGCCCACTCTCTCTGTTTAACCCTTCTTTTCCTGGCTCTTTATCTTTCATGACCTTTGAGTTAAAGTTACTCAAAGACCAGAGAAAGATTCCCTCAACCACGTCCCCCATGATTTATGTTAACCTGAACTTAAAGGTAATTAAGATATCACCTAGCCCACCAACATTTGACAAAAGAGGAAACCGAGGCTCAGGACTTTGTATTTCTACTGAACAGCAATTTTAAGATTAGAAACCAGTTCCTCTAAATTTCAATTCAAGGGTTCTTTCTGCTAGAACACATCACCTCATAAAGTCTACATTTTCTAAAGATTTCTACTCTTTTTTTGTTTTGTTGATTTTGTATGCATTGTCAATGTACTGAATTCCCTTTAACAAGGTAACATTTATCATCCTTGATATTCCTTTTCTAGAGATGCTAGAATAGGACCTATGATGGCAGACACATGGGACTTCAGGACTTGCTCTCCCAGTTACATGTGACCTCAGTCTTAGATATGTAAAAGACAGATTGGGAGCATGAACAGAATAGCATATGATTATCATCACAAGTGATAAGTGTGATGTTGCAATGCTCCTGCATGGGTCACTGTAGAAATCTTTGATTTAGCTGCTTTGCATTTTTAAACTTCAGATCTCATCAAGACATCTATTAAATGAAATTTTTAAAAAATCATCAATTTATACTTCGGAGATGAAAGAAATTCTGAGCAACACGATACGAGGTCTGTTCCGAAAGCATCAGCCATTGCTGATATAAGGAGAACGGGTTGGCAGGGAAAGAGATGGACTGGGAGGTGCATGCGTGAAGAGTGGTGCCTTCACTGTACTAGTCAGAGGGGTGCTAGAGTGAGCATGCGTGCTGTGTGGCCATCGCATTCAAATTAACTGAGCAACTAGAGCAATGAGTCTGCATCAAATTTTGCATTAAGCTTGAATAATCCTCTGGGGAAACTATTCGGATGATTCAGAAGGCTTTCTGGATGATGCAATGAGTGCAGTGTAAATGAAAGTGTGGCACAAACGCTTCAAAGGTGGGTTGGGCATCTGTTAAAAGTGATCCACGTTCTGGAAGGCCTGCAACATGCAGAACACCTGAGGATGTTGAACAGGTGCGGGCTGCAATCAACAGAGATCAGCGACCGACAACCCGAGAACTAGAAGCTGATCTGGAGATTAAAAAAAAACAAACTACTGTGTCTGAGATTTTGACGCAGGACCTTGGCACAAACTTGTCATGGCAAATATGCGTCCCGTGGCTTCTGCTACTAGACAAGTGGGAATATCGTGCTGCATTTGCTAAAGACTTGCTTCAAACCGCTACCAACGAACCAGATTTCCTCAAGAACATCATAACCGGAAATTAATCATGGGTCGAAGGCTATGATCAGGAAACGAAGGCCCAGTGGTCCCAACGAGAGTCACCTGGTTCTTCACACCTGAGGAAGGTGTGACGAAATTGCAGCAAGATCAAGACCATATTAACAGTGTTTTTTTTTGATTGGGAAGGTGTTGTCTATCCTGGGTATGCTCCTCCGGGCCAAACAATGAGAAGGTCTATCTCAATGTTCTTTGTAGGTTGAGAGGTGCAATATGATGAAATCGGCCAAAGCTGTGGGCAACGAGTGATTGGCAGCTTCATCGTGACAAGGCACCCACCCGTGCATCATGTCTCCTGCAGAGTTTTTTGGTGAAACATCAAATCACCCAGGTGACTCAGCATCCTCTACAGTCCAGATTTGGCATCCTGTGACTTCTGGCTTTTGACAAAACTAAAATCACCTTTGAAAGGGAAGAGATTTGTGAACAACGAGGTGATTCAGGAAACTAGGATGAGGCAGCTGATGGTGACTCCAATGCAGGATTTTGCAGAGTGTTTTGAACAGTGCAGAAGATGCTGGGAGAACTGTGGGAGGTCCCAACGTGCCTACTTTGAATGGGACTGAGGTGTCATTGTCCTAGGTACAATGTTTCTTGTATCTTGTATCTTCTTCAGTAAATGTCTCCCTTTTTCATATTGCCTGGCTGGATGCCTTCTGGACACACCTGGGTACATGCTGACTGATTGCCTCTAAGAAAATCCCCCTCAAGTGTGATTGGATTTGCAAGTGTCAGAGTTCAGAGGTAACAGAACATACTGACTCTCTCTGTAACACACACACACAGAAAAACTCAGCATACTGTAATCAGATCAAAGACAAGGCAAGCTGGACTCCATCCTTGTTTTCTCCTTGGATTTAGTAGTCTTACAGGGAATTGAATTTTGGTCCATTACCATGATGGGGTATTTTTGCACTTGCAGTGACAAACATTCATAAGATAGAACTATTGTTACTATTCTTCCCTCCCCCCAGCCAGGGAAAACTGCTCTTTAAATAACATGAAAAATGATTGGCATTGCTTTACAGATTATAAATAACTACTAACCTGTGGAATTTATTTGAAAAGCAAAGTTTCTTATTGAAAGTGTGGTTATTTATTCTGTTTTTTTTTTTTTTTTTTTTTTTTGTATACATCTTCTTGGCTTCAGCTAGTAATCCTCCTTTGAAATACCATGGAAACAAACAAATATGCCTCATTAAACTTTCCTTGCAGGAGAAAAATTGAAAGAATTTTTAAATTGTAGAGTAGATAAAAATAAAACACGGTTCCTCTAGGGGTGATTAGATTGTCCTTTTTAATTCTTTAAGGAAAGCTACCAGAGTTGGCAAAAAATAAATTAAAAAAACCCTCAAATCCAAAACTATGTATTTTCATATCTGTGAAACTTGGGACAATTTTTTTAAAAAGGGGATTTGTTTTATTTCTTGAATACTGAAAATAAACATTCTCAATTATGTTTCCTATGTAGTACTTAACATTTCAGAAATGTAAAATAACCATTTCTGATAATGTATAAACATAATTGTGAGTGACGTTACAGCACTTTATTAATAAGTCATATTTTCATAATGCCTTTTGTTATGGGGAAAATGGCTTTATAAAAAGCATTACTTTGTTTCATTCTATTGTATCCCATGACAGGTGATTGGTATCTTTCTTTGACTGACAAAAACAGAACCAGGTAGGGTGCTAAGCTGTTTCATAACATGGTGGCATTCTTAGTGAGACATGGCTACTGAATTCTCTGGTCTCTTAATGGCCAAATAATAAAGCCCACCCATTTGTTTTATGGGCATTTTAGTCCCCCCCCAAAAATAATGAAGCTCAAATTGTCATTTATTTCTTATTAAGGGTTGATGCTTTCACATGGCTTGGAGCTTGGGAGTGGAAGGCAACGTTGGCTTTCAGTAATCTTCATTTATTCCTTCACTGTTAGGAGAAGCTTAACGAGTGGAAATCGCAACGCACAAACGTCAGTTAGTTAGACCATCCCCTCTTTATTCTGCCGACTTGTACTGTGTACTCTTAACTAAGGCAGCAACTGTGAGGAACGTGTTCTGAATTCAATGACCAACGTTTGAAAAACTGAATGATGTTTTAAAGGCACACAGTCAAGTGAAAGGAGTTATTGATTTTTGTTGTTAGTATTTTGTACATTGAAATCCACATTTAACAACAGTAATCAATATATAACTCTCTCAAATCACTGTTTCAGAATTGTTGCTATTGTTTTTTGTTTCGTTTTGCTAAACCATGGATGTAGTTCATGTAACAGCAAGTTTATTTCCTGTCCATCTGGACTGAAAGGTTTCTATGCCAGTGATATGTTAATGGAAGTACCTAAAGGGGACCCTAAAACCTTCAACACATTGAGCAAACAAAACAAAAGTGCCTTGAGGTATATTACATCACAGACCCGAAATATGACTTGTTTGCAGCAATTATTGTCTAAATGTAGGTAATGTTGTGCTTCAGCAACTGGTGGCTATTTCTTGTCAATTGAGGATATGAGTTTTATTCTATTTCTTGTAAAAAGGTCATGAGAGAATAGGGAGGTATTATTGGATTTACAGAGTTTAGGTATCAGATCCACCCAAAGCCTTAAATGATGACAGTGGTCCCATTCTACATAGATTGTATTTGTGTTTCAGTAACATAAATCTCAACCTCGATTAAATTATATAAGGTAACTGAAAGTGACCGATAAAGTCTGGAATAAGTAAGCTATTCAAATATATTCATGTTTTCTTTTTCTTTCTCTTATGTAATATAGTTTTCTTGTTTGCCTTGTCTACTCATAGTACCTATTCACTTGGGCTCTGAAATCCCTTTGCTTGGATAAAATATCCCTAATTTGTAATATAATGCTGTAATAACTATACTAGATATCTTACGTATATTATTAAATATGACTAACATTTTCTTAGCTGCTGATCAAAGTTATATTGATTTTTTTTTTAAATTCAACAACAGATTTTTCTTCAAGTCTTTATAACAGAAGGAAAAAATGTACTGATTCTGCCTGTCATTTATTTTAAACTTGTGGGACATGTTCAGCATCAATTTTGCCATCAAATGTCCAATGGGGAATGGCAGCATGTTTCAAATGGTTGTGCTTGACATTGTAAATCTCTAAGTTTTATAATATAAACTTATTTTGACATTTGTAAATATAACAAGAGAAAGAGGTATCTCCCAGGATTTCCAGAAAAAGGAAAAAAAAAATCTTCATACTTTGATGTCTGTACAACAAGGCAATGTCCCATTGCGTGGAGTCACTTCATCTACAGGAGACAAGTTAGGTGGTACGGTTCCTATGCCAATTTGGACATGGCATCATCCATCTGCATGATGAACATGTATCTTACATAATTTTTCAGGTTCTTTCACTGGGAATTTTACTTTTCACATTTGTTCACTGAAACACACGTGCCATGCGGTGTTTAATTTTATATTATCAATATTTTACTGGCTTTATTTTTAAAAATCAGGTTTTTGAATCCATTTGGATTCTGAATCTCGAACAGTACAAAAGATTCTATGGGGAGGGAAAATGAGGATATAACAAAGTGCGGAGAGGTAAGATGAAGATTAGGAAAGGCTTTATGAAGAATGGGGTGTACCTAGCTAAGGCTAAAAGAAAAATCAGCCAGGCAAACAGGAAGGGCGACATTGGGAGGAGACTGGGAGGAGTACAGTTGAGAGAAACAGATTGACAGGAGGCTCAGCAAGGGATTAGAGACACTACCTAAGTGAAAGGGGGTTGGAGACTGATCATAGATGAACTGGTGGGGAGAACAGGAAAGACTGGGGAAGGGATTAGAAGGAGTTTGGATCAGACTATGGCCTCTTCCTAGAAGACCTATTCACTACTTTTTTGTCTGTCAAATATTCATCCGTATTTTAGGAATTGCTATATATGACCACACCTGCCATCCTCTCAACGTAAAATCCCTCCTTTGAGCTCCAGCGTGGTTTTGTTTGTATTGCTAGTATAATATGTAGTAGGAAAAAAAAAATCTCACCCAGAATATATTGGATCTGACCTTTTAGGGATTAAATTATTTGTCTTTGAAATCTTTTTACATCTGAGTATGTAGAGTTACTCCACTCCTTAAAGCTGCTGCATGGAATTTCAAAATGTAGATTAACTTCCACAACTTCACTTCTCCATTTTTGCAGCTTTATGCCTTATATTTCAATATTAATTATGGCATATTTTGTTACAAAGATGTTTATATTTTGATACCATTAAATGTATTAAATTGATTAGGGATGACAAGAAATAAAAAAAATGCATCAGTCCCTTCTTTATGGATTCCATGATGTGCATATCCCATATTTTCTTCTAATAATTTCATAGTCGTTTCATTTTTCCTCTTCATTTTACATTTATGTCTAATTGAAATTTAGTTTTACCTTTGGAAAAACAATGTAAAATTATACCATTTTCTCATACCAAATGGTCAATTTTCTTAATACACTTTCTCCCTTAGTAATTTGAAATGCCATCATTTTTATATTCCAAAGTCTGAAATATATTGTACCTTCCAATGGACTATTTGTCTTGGTCCAGTGATGTATTTGTCTACTTCTGTACAAATACTACACTGTTCTAGTCTTATAATTTTATTATGCATTTTCATATCTGGTAGAACAAGCACTGACTCCATGTTTTACTTTTTCAAACTCTTCTTGGCTAATTTGTCACATTTACTAGTCCATACGCACTTTTTACTTACTGGGTTTACGAAAAATTTTTGAAACTTTTAAATTGAATTGCATAGCATTTCTAGTAAAATTTGAGAAGATTAACGTCTTTTAAACAATCATTCAAACTATGAGTATTCTTTTTTTTCTATGTATTCAGTATTCTTTTATATCCTCAGATTGTATTATATGGGTATGTAAATAAAGGTCTGGCACATTTCTGGATGTGATTATTCTTATGTATTTTATAATGTTTTTTACTGTTATGAATATTTTTTACTATCATATTTTAAATTAATTTACTGGAATATAGAAAGCTATTAGTTATTTTATATTGATCTTGTGTTTATTCACCTCACTGAAATCTCTCTGCAAAGGTTTGTCCAGTAGTGAACTGTCTATGTGTATACAATCATAGAAATGCCAGTTTCATTTCTAAAATTATAATTTAAAATACCATTTTATGCCTTATAACATTTTGTGTAATTTTAAGTAAAATATGCAGTAATCATGATGAAAACAGGCATCCTTTTCTTGTTCCTGAGTATAGCATGAAAGTTACAGTTTCTATGTCAAGGACACTTTTTTCATAGGTTTCTGGTAGTTCTATTTTGCTGTTGGCTTTTTACTCATTCTGTGGCACAGCTGAGGAGAAATGTTTACATCCTTTTATCATTCTTCCTTAAATGAATGGGTGCTTACCAGATGTGGGGGATTAAAAAGGTTGTCCCAAAGATTGAGGCTGATTTCTTTTATTGCTATTATCCGAAGTTCAGGATGATTTATAGGTAGATTAAAAGCAGAAAACTTTTCTGACCACTTTTGGCACCTGATACCTCCTGTAGATCCTTCTTCATGACCTTAAGCCCATTTAAGAGAGACAGGAGTTGATAGTTTAAGAGTGTGGACTGCCAGCATATTTTAAAAGACGCTGGGATATAAGCTATGCCTAATGAGTTTCATTATGGAGTGTAAAAAGGCAACAGGAAGGCTTCTTTCATGAAAGGAAGAATTGTTGAAATCTTTCTTCCTTCCAGATTCAAACCAGGTATATATTTAGATAGCTCACTAAGTGTAATATGACCATAAATTTGAATTTATTTATACTATTTAAGCTATCATTGGAATTTTAATCATTTTCTCCACACACATATTATCTGATATTTCCACATTGGATTAGTTTTTGACAAATGTTAAGAAAAATACTTGTGTACTTCACATCTGGGGTTAGTATGAGAGGGAATATACCATTGCACCAGCGTACCATTGTACCAGTGCACCATTCCAATGTATGCACGAATTCAGCTTTGCAAGAATCTCTCTCTTTGGTTCCTATGATGGTAGAAAGAGAGCCCAAGGAAGCATGATGTCAGAGATGGACAAAACTAACAAGAGCAAAGGAAGAATTTGTGTAAGAAAAATAAAAATAAAAGACTTTCAGAATTTCATTTAACGGGTCAAGTTGCTGAGAATAAAACACTCAATTTTTGCAACCCAAGGCATGGTAAAAACATGAGCTCAAAATAAACCAGACTAGAGCATGTGCCTTAGCTTGTGGGCACCAGGAATTTGAGCAGGGGACCACCTTGGGTCAGGAGGTCAGCACTCTGCCAACAGAACATGCTCTCAAGTCAAACTGCTTAAAAACATGTTTCACAGAACCAATTGGTAAGTCAATAATATTTTAGATGGAATTTGATTTTAGAATTCTCCCATGAAAATGAACTGCCTGCCCAGAAATATAAAATAAAAAGTGCTTGGTTTCTTAACTCCAAGGAATGCTATGAATATTGTGTCTCCTACTGTGATTATAGGTCTAACTGTTAAGCAAATAATTTGAAAAAGGATCCCCCCCCCCACCTTGGATTATCAGAAAATAAACAGGACATAGTACTGTAGTGGAAACAACACAGAATTTTGATCTCATTCTCAATGCAAGTTGGCATAATGACTTGGATATTTCATATTTTCCTTTACTTCTGTGTCCCTTAGTTTTTCTTTAACTACAAAGTGAATTAATTTACAAGTGATTAAAAAAGGAAGAATTTTGTAGTGCAAACCTGTTATGAAACAAAATAGGTGCCCAATATGTATGAACACCCAGGAAGTCTGAGGAAAGCCCCAATGAAAGACCTACCTACAATACCTCTTGGCCTCCCTCCAACTTTGAAGCATTTCTAAATAAACTAGCAGTTTCTTTTGGTTCTCACTTTCTATGATTTTGAGTTACATGTCCTGTTGAGAGCTGTTTCTTACCTCCAATGTTCTCTTAAATAGTTGTGCTTTACAAGTGGTGGTTCAGTGTCAGACTCTCGTTGATGCTATTCCATGAGACTGAATCCTTTTCACACCAGGCTTGCAGGTAATTCAGCCTGCTTCAAGTGCCACAATGCTGGAAACTGGTTGGTAATTTTCCAGCTGGGAATCTTAAATCTAGCCCACTTTTAGATGTCTTTAGGGGGGAAAACGTCTCCAAAACAACCCAAGCTCTTGTTGATCTAGAAATAATTCAGCATGTCTCTGACCCTTCTCTACCCTCTGGAAGAATCCTTTCTCTTAAAACTAATAAGTGGGCAATCAATGACTAAATGTAAAGCTGGACTATATACTACCCGAGGGCAGGCCATGTATGTAGTTTCCTTATCATTTTAATCCCCATACTTATCATTTCCTGTTTTTAAAGGACCCACCATCCCAAAGTAGGTCACATGTGACTTAACCTCATTATTCCTTCTATTAATAACTGCAAAAAAAAAAAACAAAAACAAAAACAGCAAACAAACAAAAAATACTGTTTCAAATGAATGAAGGCAATCCCCATCTCCAACATAGCTAATTGGACCAGGAATAACAGACAGCTGGCCAGAAGCGTCAAATATACCAGTGCTTTGGGTACTCTGATTTGAAAAACTAAATCATGCTAATTGAATTCTCTTCTTCAGAAATGGGAACTCAGAGAGGACAGATTAGGAGCTGTGCGTTGTCTGGCCCCACTAGGTCATTGTTGATGACTCGTGACTCAAAGTCAGTCATTAAAGAGGTCGTGGGAATATAGGCAGCAGAATTTATTCACATTGGGGAAAAGTCCACAAAAAACATGTTTCCTGTTTGCAATGAGTTCACAGTCTGATCCAGAAGGAAGAAAAACACACAGAAATTACTCTGCAATGTGACGGATGCCAAGAACAAGGGACAGGTGGCTTGGGAGTGGAGAGGTGGGACATCTTAATGAAAAGGGAGGAGCAGGATGGAGTTGGCCCACAGCCTTAGAGAATTCCAGGGTAGGGAGCTGCACTCCACCCTGGGCTAAGTCTGAGACGGCTGCCTTTGTTGCATTTCTACACAATGCTGCATGGCAATCATTATTGGAGACTGCAGGAGAATTGTCCACCAGAGAAGAATATGCTTCTAATTCTTATTCCATTCATCAGAAACAAACGTGACTGCCGGCAATAATGAGGCTGTGTCACAAGTGACCTGATTCATGGTCCTTGGTATGGGGGGCGGTTTCCTTTCAGGAAAGGAACAGCTGGAAGAAACTTTTGAGATCATTTGTTTTAACTCCCTCTTTTCATAGAGGAAGGCAAGATCTCAGGAAAATAATTTATAGCTAAGGTCACACGAGCTATTTGACAGCTGGATGTGTAAGGCCAAGCTGTAGCCCTAGGAAATGTTTCACTGCTGTGGCAGATAAAACACATGGATGGGCAGCAAGATGTTGCAAGCTGTTCTTGCAGATTATATGTGAGAGTGAATCCTCGTGATGTATGTGCCTCCGCCATTGATGTATCTGGGAATTATCAAATTAATGGGTCACGTCTGACAAAAGTAAAGTGTTGGTCTTGATAGGGTAATATTAAATAAGCAAAAGAGTCAAGTTAGCATGGTGAAAAATAGGGCTCTCTGAACAGTGACTTAGGACATCAGTGGTGCACATGAAGTGACATAACCAATTTATCTACTCAGTAGGCCATGGGTAGCCTCCCCATCTATCACAGAGTGATAGGTTCTGCTCTCTGATTCCATCTACTTCTCAAAATGGTACTGACATCAAAGTAAGCCCCTAGCTTTTCACAAGAGACCTCTGCGAAAACTATTCAGTATCACTCACATACGAGCAAATACCCTATTCTTCTGGAAGAGACAAGTCATTTAAAAATCTTAAATAGATTCTGCTGTAAAAACCAGAATTGCTGCTTTGGGATATATCTGAGTCTTTGATATTATTACTTGTGTAGAGAATGCATTTTTCATAAAATATCACAGAATGGAGTTGGTTTTCATCATCCCCGGAATAATAGAGAGCACACAAGTTATAGCGGATATAATAACCACACATGTATTAATTTATGAGTGTATGGTACACTATAATATGCTTAATCAAAATTTAACCACCTGTTCTTTAAAAACCTGATCCAAGCAAATGAGAAATAAGGATGAGTGAGAAAAAAAAAAAAGAATAAAAAAGAAAAAGAAATCTACCCAAGGACATAGTTTATGGATGACCGGATCAGTTATTAAATATAGAAAGAATTGATATTATTTCCTTTATCTCTATTGCATCTTCTCCTCACTTCTCCACATGATTTCTATAGCCTGTCTATCCTGTTAGTGCTGCATTCAGGGATAGAGTGTACTTGAACAGTCCAGGCTTGAGGAATAAATAAAAATATGGGTGATAGTCCCAGGAAAGATTTGGATAGAGCATAGAAACATGAATGGAAGGGGTGTGATAGGGGTAGAGAGAATGAAGGGTGGGGGAGATGAAGAGAGAGCATGGTTGCAGGAGGGAGGGAATGGGAGGGAGAGAGGGAATATGCAATTGGTAATATTTGTCTTCTGCCACCCAATTCCCAGCGTGAGTCTTAGAGAATCTTAATTACCAGAAACTGAGGTGCACAGAGAAAGCTGAAAATGTCCTCCTCCGGAGACACTGACATTTTAAGTTATTTACTTTGGGACCTCTTTTAATTCAAATAACAACTGTCTGAATTTATAAGCTAAACAGAGATTCAAATTCATGTGGGGTGTACTAATGTAAAACAATGAGTTTTCAGTCATTTTATATCTTAAAAAAAAAAAAGAAAGAAATCATCCTTTCTACAATTCCAGAAGAGAAAGAACTGCTATCAGCTTTTGAGAAATGTCAAAAAATACACTCAACATATATGTGTGTTTCATGTTTATGCAATATCTTTTGTGGATGTAGTAAAATATTTTGCTACTGAGCATTTTAAGTATTAAATGTCAATTCAAACTTCCACTGCAACAGAGATGTATTTCCTAGTCTTTTAGCTTGCTAGTCTTTTTAGACTGGAAGACTAATAATAGTCATTAATTCATTTATTCAACAACTAAATATTTACCTATTATTTGTTTACTCTCTACCATGTATTTTTCTAAGTCTGGCTGACTTCAAAATAGACACTGTTCTTACTCTTAAGGAGTTTACAGCATGGGAAAAAGCAGGCCACCTCGGCACCCTTTGTATACAGTTACATCCTACAATGTGTAAAAAATAAAACATAACCATAAAATCATATCATGGGGGCTTTACTGCTCATCTCTTTGAACCTTCCAGCGGGAGAAAAATTATCGATCTTAGAATTTTCCTTTGTAAATGGTAATTATGTTTCTGCTTAAATATATTAACAGGTAGCCTGATAATTTGAGGCTGACCTGTTTGTTTCTAATTCAGTTCTCCCAGTTAGTAGATACTTTGTTATATTGTATAGTTACAGCAGACTTGTTTGCCTGCATAGCCACTCTCCTCTAATTTCACAGGATCAGAGACTTAACTGACACGTGGTGGTTCAGCTGAAGACTGCATTCCTCAGTCAGCAAGGCTGGCCACGTGACCATGTCCTAGGCGAGTGCAGGAAGAATAAGTGATGTGCACCAGGTCCATGTCTTGCCATTAAAACAATTGAGTGTACAGTGTCCTGTACCATTTTTCCTTACTGCTGGCTGGAGCTGTCTAGAACTGAAGGAACCATTTGACTCTGGGATTGAAGCCATGTATTCAAAGTGGCAGGGCTGCTCCTTCAGTCCAGCAGCCTTTACTTAGGGGTGGTAGAAGAATAAACTTCTATCTTATTCCTTCTACTGTGTTTTATATGTTGCTTTTGTTACAGCAATTTAGCTGGTACCCCAACTAATACTGCAGTCACCTTGTAATAGCCACAAAGAGACTTATTACCTTATACTGTACGGCCTTTTAAATATTTTATAAGAGCTATAAAATCTATTTATTCAAAGCATTTAACAAGTATTTATTGGGTGCTCACTACTTCAGGGCTCCATAGTAGGAAGCAGGCATACAATAATGAAGAATTTTGTCCCTGTCGCCCAAGTGTGTAAAGCCTTTAGAATGTGTGGATGTGAATGGAGTTCAAGGTTTGTGTGGGGGAGTTCAGGTTGGGCCAATGTGTTTGGGGAGGTAGAGGCAGCTATATGGACAAAAAGCTCGAATTCAATATAATAAGCATAAAGACAGAGGAATCTGAGAGTGGTATAGAAAATCAGATATCCAGATTCCTTTGTGGCTCACAAGTGTGATGATTGGGACTTCAAGTGCATTTGTGACGTGTACCTCCCTCAAACCTTGTTATGATGTGGGCACATTATCCACCTGTTGTGGAAAAAAGAAAAAGAAAAAAAAAGAAAAGAAAATCAGATATCCAGGCCTTAAACCTATGCAGTAGAATCAGTCTGAGAATATTCCAAATGAAACATTTCTAGATCCATCTATTGTGGCGCATACGCAACCACTTCCCATCTTTCAGTGTTCCCGTCTTCATTTGGATGCACGGTATCAGACTTGATCAACAGAGTCATGGATGCTGCAACTGAAAGATTCTCATGTTCCTTATGGGTTTCTTGTGGCTACCCGAAGCAAATGTTACCCTTTTGCTTCTTCTCAAGTAAGGGAATGTAGAGCTTCAATATCTGCCTCCTGATACACACCTGGATATTTGCCCCTTTGGAATAGGAAATACTACAAGTGGGGGACCTGCAGGAATAATATCATGTCACGGGGAGATCCTGGAACATCTACAGATGGCAAGACATCACTTTCCATGAAGTATTGTTTTTGTGTTCCTCCAGGGAGTGGTAAAATACGTAGGCTTTGTAGTCACACAAAACTGGGTTCAAATCTGGACTGTTTCGGGGCATTTGACATGTCTCTTAATCTTTTAGAGCCCCGGTTTCCTCATTTGAAAAAGAGGCTGCAGTGAGGGCTTAGTTGGGATCCCTTGGGAAGCATATGCCAGTTGGAATTTGAAAGTGGAAGGGAGAGACTGGTGGAGACATTTGTAAAGGACAAAGGACAGAGACAGAGGAACTGGGTGGGGAAGGCCTGCAGACTATGATGCAGCCCTGATACGCGTTTTGGCAGAGGGAAGTCTCAGACTGCAGTGCCCTTTGGAAAAAGTTTCAGCCATGCCAGTGAGAGCCCTTGAACAAAGATGGCTCCTGAGAGGAGTCCAGTGCGGCCAGGAAGGGGTAGGCGCCGGTCCCTCTGATATAGTCACTGGCTTCAAGAAATGGAAAGTAGTCAATGAAGTTTTAAAATAAATGGATTACTTGAAAAGCAGATTTATATAGCTGAAGAAAACATTAGCAAACTTGGTGACAGAGTAAGTAACTCAATGAGAATAAGCATAGAAATAGTAAGGAATGGAAAACATACAAACATGCTTAAGAAATTAAGAAGCAGGCAAGATAGAATAAGAAGGCTGTTTGTTCTGATAAACAGAAAGAGTATATAGTTAACATGCAAAGGGATGAGATTTTTTTCCACAAATGAATGCAGCAAAACTATTTTCTTCAAATCAACATGAAAATGTAGACTTTCTTACAGAAAAGCACTCAAATATTAGAAAAACTATATAATGTAATTCACCACATTAACAGGTCAAATGGGAAATATCTGATCATGTTAACAGATACAGAAAGATCGTTTGATAAAATTCATAATCAATTCATGCAAATCAGACTCATAGTACAATAGAATAAAAGGGAACTGCCTTACCCTGATAGAATATATCTATCAAAATCACCCTTCATTGTGAAACAATAGAAGTCATCAGAACAAATGAATACGGAAATGAGGTAAAGATTATTCCTATCAGTACATTTATTCAACAGCACACTGAAGGTTTCAGACAGAACAATTAAAGAAAAAAGTGAAGGGTGTAAAAGGCTGAAGGATTTAAAAGGAAGACTCTGAACTGTTATCCACAGAGGATTGTCTAGATAGGAAATTCGAAAGAATATGTGTAAAATACAGAAGACGTAATAAGGGTTTCTCAAGCTTGCTGGGTAAAGATCAGCTTATGCAAATCAGTAATGCACCAAACATCAGCACAAGCAATTTAAAAATGGAATTTAAGGAATCTCCTTCCCAACTGCAACAAAGCTCACAAAGCATAAATCTGACCGAAATATTTTAGATGTTTACAAATAACACTCAAAACATTATGTTCAAGGACATAAAGATTTTATCTCATAAAGATATTGATTCTTTCAAAATTTAGAAATAGGATGCAATACCAATTAATATTAAAGAGTCTTACTTTTCTGGAACTTGAAAAACTGATATAAAAATATATGTCAAAGATTGACCCATAAAAAAAGTAAGGCTTATTATGACTTGCCAGACATTTGACTTACTGCAAATCTATGGTAATTAGAACAATTTGGCAATGCCCCAGGAATAGACAGACTATTGGAATAGAATAGTGGACTCAGAATTAGATCCAAACATAGAAGGTGACTTTGCGTATAGGTGCATTGGACATCAACTTGTTTGCCTTCTCAAAATGGCCTTTCCTTTCTTTCTGTCTTGATTCGATGACTGGCACCCTCCCCTCACCAGTTTGTCTTTTTTGTTTGTTTGTTTAACTGGGATAATATACTATACAATGGAGCATGGAATATGGCTTCCTGAGACATTGATGAGGGGCTGGAGATGTAAACCCATGTTCAGGGCAGTTAGCCCTTTGTGGTGTAAACATAGACAAATAAACCAACAGAAGAAAGGAAGTAGACAGGCAGATGCACTCCTCTCCCTCTTTCCTATAGACAAGGGGTAAGAACACTTAACATGAGATCTAGTCTTATACATGTGGTAATGTTTTTAAATTCAACTTCCAATTGTTCATACTGGTATATAGAAGGCAATTGTTTTTTGTATACTGACCTCGAATCCTGTAACCTTTTAAACCCTAACTAGCTCAGCTATTATTTTTCTAGGTTACATAAGATTTCCTACGGAGATGATCATATGCCTATTGGGAAAGACAAGTTTACTTGTTCCTTTCCAATCTGAATGACTTTTATTTCTTCTTGCCTTATGGTACATATGAGAAACTTACTGAAGTGTTGAGTAGAGGTGGTAGGAGAGACATCTCCTTGTTCTAGGAGGAAAACATTCATTCTTTGGACATAAAGTATGTTTTTTAGCTGCAGGTTTCTTGTGGGATGTCTTTTATCAGGCTAAGTTCCTTTCTATTCCTAGTTTATGGAGAGGTTTTATTAGGAATTAATGTTGGATTTTATCAGATGGTTTTACTACTCCTTTTGAGACTCTCATGTTTTTTTTTCCTTTTTAATTTCTTACTATGGTTATATTGATTTTTTTAAACCTTAAACCTTGTACTTCTAGAAGAAACTACACTTATTAATAATGTATTTTTTGTATACTGTTGGGCTTTACTTGTTAAAATTGTTAAGAAGTTTTCTATCTATGTTCATGAGGGATATTGGCCTGTAGTTTGCTTCTTCTTATAAAAGTCTTTGTCTCATTTTGGGTTCATAGCCATACAGACATCATAAAATGAGTTGGGAAATACTACTTCCTCTTCAATTTTCTGAAAGACTTTGTGTAAAATTAGTATTTCTTCCTTAAAAGTTTCCCAGAACTTACCATTGATGATATCCTGTAAGCCTAGAGTTATTGCTAAGGGAAGGGTTTTAAAAACAAGTTCAACTTCCTCTAATGAAGAAAGGCTAATCAGCTATTTTTTCTTCTGTGAGTAGTTCATATCTTTGAAGGAATTTATTCACTTCATCTAAGTTGTAGAATGTGTTGCCATGAAGGTATTCATAATATTTCTTACCATTTTGTCATGTCAGCTAATTCTTGATATTAATAATTTGTTTTTTCTCTTTTATTGTCTTGATTCATCTGGCAAGAGGTTCATCGATTTTTACTTGTCCAAAGAACGAGGTTTTTGTTTTATGTTTTCAATAGTTTTCTATTTTTCCATTTCATTGATTTATCCTCTAATTTTCATTATTTTCATTCTTGCAATCCTTTTGTAGTTTTTTTTATTTTTTTCTAAGCTAGAAAGTGAGGTCATTGAGTTGGACCTTTTTCTTTCTACTATAGGCCTTTGATGTTATAAATTTCCACCTCACCATTTCTGTAGCTTCATCCCACAAATTTTGTTTTACCTTTGTTATAATTCAGTTCAAAATACATTTGAACTGAATTCATTTTCATTTTCATTTTCTTTTGCATTTCCTCTTTTTTGCTCTGAAATCTATATTCTCTGAATATTAATACAGTCCCTCCAACTTTCTTTTGAGCAGTGTTAGTGTAGTATTTTTTTTTCTATCCTTTCTATCCTTTATCCTTTATGTGACTCCTAGAGTCACAATGATTTAACCTATCTACAATAAAATAATCCTAAGAATAGGATTATCAGGAGGAAAGCATAGCTGGCATAGAATATTTCCATGAGCAGAAAAACTTCTACAAGTCAATACCTAAGTCCTTGTATAAGATCAACTCTGTACAACAGACTTGAATTATTTTAAAGTCTTCCATTGTCATGACAGATTTCTAAAGGTAAGGAAGTAAAAACTCATTGAATACTACTAGTTTAAGTCTTTGCTTTTATTTGTGAATGGATTTTGGATTAGGGAAGGGAATATAAGAATGCCTGGCAATGGTTTGTGGAAAGGGGCTTAATGATTTCTCATGTTTACCTTTAATGAAATTACCCTGAGGGGCTCAATGATAGTCTTTTTAGGTTCCTAATCCCCCCAAAAATGCTCATTTCATTCCTCTGTGTTTTGTCTTATTCTTCTCTTTTATGACCTCATTAACAATGAGAGCTAATTGAACCCATCTTCTCTTAAAACAATAAGTACTCCCATGTCTACTACATTATCTCTAGGATTGATGGACCAAAAGGATTCAGTGGAATGAACTGGTTTTTCATGTGAGCAAAAACTAAGGTTCGAGAATATTTTTTCCTACTGAAAATGAGCATGCTGTCACTGCTCACTCATTTGTTTGTTTGTTTGTTTTTTAATAACATTCCGAATTCCCAGAAGATAACTCTATGCATTTTCCCCCCTCAAGCTTGTAATAATGATCCTATAAAATGTAGTTTTTTTTGCTTCACATATGTACTTAGTGGCTAAATGATATCATAATCACACCATAACAAAGCCTGATAAGCAGCTCTCATGGGATGTGAGACTGAACTGTCAGGTCAGATTTCTAAAGTTGCTGAATAATTATCTCATGTATTTAGTTGGTATAAAAATACTCATGGACTCAAATCCATAGGAAAAAAGTTATTAAGTATGCCTTTTCTATTTATATATCTTTGTCTCATGAAACTATTTGGTCTGTTTCTCTAAACTAGGCTATTTTTCCCTCCTAACGACTAACGATCTCTGGAGTATGATGGTCGCAACTCTAACTGGGGGTACCACAGAGTTGGATCTGTTTTCCCATCAGCTAATCAATTCATCTTACAATCGCCCAGTTTTGTCTTTACTTAAATATGCCCTTAAGAGTTCAGATATGTTTTCTATGTGATGGCCACTCAATCCATTTTATAATGGCCCAGTTTTGGATTCATTTAAATATGCATTGAATCTCAAGGGAGTGGATGCCACCAGATTCAGCAAATTGTTTTTATAGTACCACACAATGTTCTGGACTATCTGAGAATGATTGTGTCTCTGCTTATTATTATTATTTCCACTTACCAGCAATAACTATGTAACTAGTATGGTGATATGCACTGTATTGTATTAGCTCATTTAATTCTCAAAAGAACACGAGCTAGGCACTATTACTGTGTACATATATAAGCAAATTAAACTGTTTATGGGTTAAGTGATTTCTCCAGACTGTTACATTCAAATCCAATGCTCCTAGGGTAATATACTATATTGCCGTTGGTCAGATCTGCTTCCATAGATCTATTTTACAATAATACATGACATACAATCAGGAAGAAGAAACTTGAATATAATTTGATAGTTTTTTTTTTTTTTTTTTTTTTTTTTTTTTTTTTTTTTTTACCAATGTCTGGCCCCATTCATTCAGAGAGATATGTTGTCTTCTAAATCTGGGGTAAGGCTTCAGAAAATTTCCAGAGTGATATCATGGGAGACTTTTCTCTTTTAACCACTTAGGTACCAGCGTCCACTATAGTCAATTGCCACAGATGAACGCGCACAGCGACTTTAGCCAACAGCTGTGAAATGACTTTTCTAATTTTTCATTTATCAACATAAAATTGTAAAAATAATGTAATGAAAACATATATGTATATGTTCCCTATTCTGATTTACCTTACAAGTAAAGCTGCCTGTAAAGTAAAACAAGCTTTCAGTGCTTTAAAGCTTTCCTCATCACACAAGAGCAAAACGGACTTGTCGTCAAAGCACAGCACAGACTACCGTGTGGATTATGAGAGCCAGCTGTGGGCAAGGCTTTGTGGCCAGTGAGCATGGTCCCGAAGTGGTTAAGACTCAAAAGAACAACAACACTGGGTCCATATACCTACACAATTATAATGATTCATTATTTAGTGGGGGAAAGAGCCTTAGTGGACAATTTGTAATTGATTAGTGTATGATTCATTTTGAGCTAACACGGTCCCCAAACATGTGTAAACTAATCTGGCAGCTTGCAAAGGGATTTGATGTCAAAGGATGGACTAAACAGGCATGGGGAAGATAGACAGAAAAAAGAGAATTAATCATAAAATGCTAACCATGGGTAACGTGAACATATTATGCCAAAATATTCTTGACAGTGTCGGAAGACAAAAACGCATTCAGACAGACATGAAAACAGTGACTTTATGCAGAGTTCATAAGATAGAGTTAAGTTTTTGTCACTATCTCCACCTGCTTGTTTCATATGACTGATTGTGCACACATGCACACACCCCCACGCTCTAGGCAAGTAAATTTCACCTAATGGTTATAAGAACGATATATAAGGAAAACCTTTTTGTATGTGATTAGAATTCAATATTTTGAGAGAAGGGGGAAAAACAACAACAAAATTTGTTAGCTGATGGAGAAGAGAGTACAAAGACATTTAAATTTGAGTATCATCATTGCCCCCAAAAAGAAAATAGCTGTCACCCAATATAGCATGCATAAATCCTCCAACAAATTGCAGAGAATGAAGAATGGTTGCTTCTGGATCAATGCACAGGCATTTAGTGGGTCTATCAACCTGACAGGGAAAGCACCAAACCTGACACACATGAATGCCCAAGAACAGTGTCTCTGGATGTCAGCCTTGTGTATGTCAATGCAACAAGAGTACAGGGGTATCAAAGCATGCTCTCAAACCACTGGCAAGCTTGCTTCCGCTGCAACAACAGGACCACGAGCTAACTCTGATCTACTCCTTGAAACTTGGACTGTAGCACAAATGACCTTTAAGGTACTGACCCACACCTACTGGGTAAGGCAAACGAAATAATTGAGCTGAGACATGAGAGGGAGCTTGCATTACATCTGACAAAAAGGTATCACTCATTTAAATGGTCACAATTATCTCACAAGTGGCTTGTTTTTGTGTACCTAGTCTCTGCCAGCTCTCATGAATTGGTTATGATGGCCATTCAGCACCTAAATGGCCTGAGCTTAGGAGCATTCTGTGAAATGGTTAGTCATCTTTATAATGCAGTCCTCCAAAGAGCCAGGCTGCCCATGGTGTTGATCTTTATAGGTATAAGCTAAATGCTTTATATGCTTTATGTTCAGTAGTTTACAGTAAAGCATAGAATACTTAACTTTATGGAATCCTTTAATTAACGTACAGGAAAGAATCCTTTCGTATTAGTAGCTAAAAACAGTATTATGTGATAACAGGTAGTGCTGGTAGGAAAATAGTTATGTTATAGGTATGGAATGAAATTGCTCTTCATTTTCATATCATTGTTAGGTATTCAATAACTAACATAGCATACATTAAGACACAAGTGAAATATAGCATTCAGTTATCCTACAGCATTAAAATGTGTCTATTTTTTTCTGAAGCTCAAACTACTTCCCCTGAACCACAACAAGTGTCCATATAAAAAATCTGCTGTAACACAGTCAACCGGCAAGATAATGAACATTATCCTTTTTGCCTAATATTAGCATTGTAAGAGGTTAATTATTCTCTACATGTGCTTATAACTACCAACATTAAAATATTATTAGCATTTATTTATCTGGACTTTGGATCAACAAATATTCAAACAGTTCAATAATGATCTCGGCAGTGTCGGGAATATACTGTCAGTGCCTAAAAAAAAAGCCTGAGATAAATCCTTAGGCTGCAGAGGGTCTGGGAAATTTATGCGATTCCTCCTGTGTTATAGCTGCATTTGTTCCTGCTTGGTGGGTGAACTCTCCGAGAATCATTACTGAAATACTGAATTACATCATCTGCACGAGTGAGTTGAGTGGAAATACCTTGCTCTTAAGCAGATGGCTTTCCACCCACTTACATGAGCCATTTGATCACTCTTTGCCTGTCTCTTCAGTTGAAAAATATAGAACATATGACAGGATCCATAAAAATATCCATACCTTTATGCTCATAATTCCACTGCTAAGGATTTTTGGAAAACGGATTGGCCTAAGCAAAACCTCATTTGTATGAAGATACTTATATATATATAATGAAGACTATATGTATGTGTGTATACATATATTTACACATACATCATGTATTCTTATTCTAGGCATACACACACACACACACACACACACACCTCTAATATCCAATAATAGGGGAATTTATTTAATCGATTAAGATATGTAAACCAGGTAAACTCTTACACATCTATTAATATTATTCTTATACATACTATGGAAATTTGAAGAATGTTTGTTCCATTTTAAGTGACGTGCCCAATTTTTTTTTTAAACCATTATACAGGCTCTGAATTTGGGTTACTTAGATGTGAATCTGGGTTGCACATTTACTCTCTGTAGGTTCTTGGACAAATTATCTTTCCTGGGCTTCAACAGTTTCTTCAACTGTGAAAAAGAAGCTAGCATTGAAAGTACAATGCATTGTTAGGAGAGTTAAATACGATTATACACATAAAGCACCTTGTGAAATAACTGCTACAAAGCCAACCTACAGTAAACAGGTACTTACTAAATTTTTGGTAACGAGGAACATGTATAGTAGAAAAGTCGCTCCTGTGTGCCTCACTGAGATGCCATGGGAATAAATGAAAAAGGAAAGAGTAAGTTTGAATTCTGTGTAGGGAAGTTGTCAAATGCAAGGCTGTTATGGTCCTCGGATTGGGACTCATGGTTTTTATTCAGGAACCGGTTTTTCATAGACTCATATTGCTTGATAGAAACAGGATTAAGCAATTGAATGCAATAGTAAATTTACAAAAGAAATAAATAATTCATGTCATTAAAACAAGACTATAACCCCCACATCCTCCATTTACTTGAATAATACTAACCTCTCACAATAGACTTTAGGAAGACAGCCACTCAAACATAAAAGTCTGAAGGTAAGAAACTCACAGTAGCTTACCTGGCTTTTACTGAGTCCCCACTATAAATGTACATGAATGATATCTCCCCCCTTTGAGAAGGAACATAGTTTTAAAGGTTAGTTAAGCATGACAAAGAAAAAATATCTAAGTTTGGGATGCTTCCAAGAGATGCCAATAAATCTCCACATCTGCTCTCTCAATTGCACCAAGAAACATTCTCTCAATTAGTTAATTAACTCTAAGAACAAACCAAATTAGTTTAAAATGCAATTTAAACGCAAGCCTGTAAATTGTAATTAAAACTGCATGCTGTTGGCATAAAATTTTTTGAAATATTTAAGGAGGGTGTATTTCAAAGGACACATATTTCATGGGAGACTGGCAAATAGAGGCAAATTTATTCAAATGGTGGATTTTAAAATAATGTTTTAATTAGCCCTTCAGTCACAATGATTTGGAAGTCTAGATAAGAAAATAATGTCTACTTATTGCAGATGATTAATATGAGATTTCCTCTTGTGTGTCTCAATAGTCAATAAAGTCTGTTTTTCCTAATAATGAGCTGGTTTGTTGATTAATAAAATACAAATGAAGAATTCAAGATTCTTAAAACCGCTTACAAACCCCTACATGGCTGCTGGTAATGTGTTACTCCAACATGATTATCAATACCAATATTTAGCAGTCATAAATAGCGCTATTAATGTTAAAAATTTCTTTAGCCTTGAACTTCAGGGTTTGTAGGAAACAGAGGCTTATTTAAATGTATTTCTTAATTATAAATCAAATTAATGGCTTTATTCTCACTAGTCACCTACAAAGATAGGCTTAAAAATATATATTTCTTTTCTTAAAGGAGGAAATAAAATTCCAAAACAGAGGAGTGCTTTGGGAATAGATAAAACCAAATAGTTTCCCAAATTGGTCTGGCAAATTTATATTTCCACCAGAGGCATGTGGGAGTTCCAGCTGTTCCAAACCTTTGTCACCATCAGGGTCAATGTCAACTATTCTGTGGGTATGAAGTGTTACCTCACTGTGATTTTAATTTTTATTTCCATGGTGCCTAATGAAGTAAACACCTTTCTATACTATATAGTTCATTTGGATATCCTTATTTTTGTGAAGAAACTAGTTAAGTCTTTTGCACATTTAAAAAAAATATTTTGTCCAGTTTCTTACAGATTTTGTAAGATTTTTTGCATATTCTGAATACAAATTCTTTTAAAATATGTGTACAAAAACCTATTCCCACAATGCAGCTTGCATTTTTCTCTCCTCATGGGGGTGTTTTATGAACAGAATTTTTTAAAATTTAAAGTAGGACCTTTGTTTTTCATAGTCAGGGTTTTATTCTGTGATATTTTCTCCTTCAGGCTAATGTTTTCCCTCTAGGTGCTTTAGTATTTATCTTTCACGTTCAGATGTATCTGGAATTGAATATTTTGTGTGCAATGAGGTGGAGGTGAAAATTACCTTTGCCATATGAAGACCCCAGTTATCCAGCATCATTTATTGCTAAAACCATCCTTACCCCTACTGGCCTGCATTGCTACATATTTAATAGACCCCATCATTGTTTGCAACAAGGCCACACTTCCCATAGGCTGCTCCTAGTCAATGGCTGAGGGTCACAGAAACACTAAGGTAGACACAGGACTCCTGACAGCCCACTTAGGCTTGAAGCCTCTCCTGCCCTTCCTCTTTGTCCACCATTCCCGAGAATGCCTGCAACCACCTAGAATGCTTCCCTGCAAACTTTTCACACCTCTCTCCTTCCCTGCAGGTCAGCATCAGAATTGCATTGTAGCCTGACAGCTCTTCCAGATTTCTCTGGCTCCTTCCCTACACCCCCCTCACAAAGGCATTTTTCTCTGAGAAAATATGCACATCTTTAATCCCATCTTGAAATCCGCTTTTTAGAGGACCTGGACTAACACAAACGGTTCCAAGAGTGGCCTGAGAAAACAGGAAGGGAGATGGGCATTTGGTATTGGCTCAATGGAGGGATGGAGCTTGGATACAGGTAGCATCAAGTAGCAACTGGATTATTAATGATTTCACAAGTGGTGACCTGGGAAATGACCCCAGTGGAGCAGGGATGCTGCTGCAGGCTCATTTGAGATAGATGGGGTGACCAAGCCTACAAATAGAGCAGAGTTGGCTGGTTCCTGCCAAGTCATGTTGACTCCCTGAAGGAGGATAATGAGAGACTGGGGGTCTGAGCAAGCAGATGGCAAAAGCTAAGTGTGAGTGCCAGAGAGCCCCAGTGGCGAGGCCCTCATCACCTTCCCTGGAAGGGCAGACACAGATGAACAGCAGGTTGAAGACTTAATTGCAAGAGCAGAACTCCACAGATGCTTGAATTCTTACCCGAGGCAGATCTGTGAGGTGAAGGGAAGGTAAGGGCCTGGGAGAGGAAACCTGGAATCCTAAAAACTTGGATGAGGCCATCCAGACAAACATCCCTGAGAGGGTTGACTCTGCCATCCCCCCTGGAATTTCTGGACATGTGTAGGGGGCCCAGCCTTCCCTAGTAATGGCTAGCACTCACACTGCACTGCAACATATTGCAGGAGTCTCTCCCCCACAGGTGACAGGTGGCCCTCTTGGGAGCTGCCCCCCTTCTATCTTAGATGCCAGGCTGGTACTGAGGTTTAAATCCCAGCATGAGCTGCCCTCCCCCACATGCTGGGCCTAAAAAGAGATGATTTAAATAAAGAAATGCAAGAATCAGATGGCACGTACCAGCAGGAGTGAGGGGAGTGCTCTGGTCGGATTTCAGGGCGTCTCAACAAAAGGCTAGACTTTGAGGCTGGATAAGCAAAAATGTACTGACTTAGGGTCCTTCCTCATGACGCAGGATTTAACACCTGCAAGGACACTAGGGGATGGGACACATTTGCTGCTGGGGTGGCTCTTACTTAGAAGCCTGGAAGAAACAACGGTCAACTTTCAATAAAGTGCAAATGCCTGAATTGGCCCAGAAGATAGTAGAGGAGGAATGAAGAATCTAAAGCTGTGGTCCCCAGCCACCCACTGCAGCCCTGTACCTGTCCGTGGCCTGTTAGCAACTGGGTTGTGTATCACCATCTGAGCTCTGCCCCATCCCATCCCCACCCTGGAAAAATTGTCTTCCATGAAACTTAGGAACTAGGTGCACAGCGGGAGATGAACAGCAGGTGAGCAAAGGAAGCTTCCTTTGTATTTACAGCCACTCCCCATAGCTCATGTCACTGCCTGAACTCTGCCTCCCCCCATCCCTCCATGGAATAAAACCATAAAACCAGTCCCTGGTGCCAAAAAACTTAGGGATCGCTGGTCTAAAGGATATGGATGTGATAGTTAATTTTATATGTCAATTTAACTGGGTCATAGGATTCCCAGATATTTGCTTAAACATTATTTCTGGGTGTGTCCAGGAGGGTACTTCTGGATGAGATTAACATCTGATTTGGTAGATTTCCAACCCCGCACCAGCATGGGTGGGCCTCATCCAATCTGTTGAAGGCTTCAGTAGAATAAAGGCTGAGTAAGAAAGAATTCTCTGACTGATTGCCTCTGAGCTGGGATGTTGGTCTTCTCCTGCCTTTGAACTTGGACCAGAAGAGACACCATCAGCTCTCCTGCTTCTCAGGCACTTGGACTCAGACTGGAACCGTGTCATTGGCTCTCCTGGGTCTGGACTTCTCAGTCTTCATAATGACATGAGAAAATTCCTTACAATTAGATCTCTTTATGTGTATACCTGTCCTCTTGGTTTTGTTTCTCTGGAAGATCCTAATGCAGCAGACATGCTGGAATGCAGAGCTTATGTAAGGGCAGAGCACACAAAGGAGGCAGGTGGGGTGACTCCTACAGTGCCCATTTGATGCACCTGTCTGACTTCTCCAGAAACCGTCTGGACCCGGGACAATACCTCTTTACTATTTTAAACTTGATCACATAGTAGCCCTTGTTGCAGCTGCTGCGCCAGATGTGATATCATTTCTAGGGCATGTTCATAAGCACTCAGCCCTCATGTTCATGCAGCCATGGATTTGATGAATGCATTTTTTCCATTCCAATTAGAACAAAGGATCAGACGCATTTTTAATTCACATGGGATAGGTAATATTCATTTATAGTTTTGCCTCAGGTCTATGTTAACTCTCCTTCCCTCTGTCATAATATAGCTCTATGATATATGGACTCCTGCAGAACATCATATTTTTCGCTTCATTGTTGAAATCAGGCCAATTGGACAGGACAGGCAACAAGTGGCTAGCATATTGGAGGCTTTGCTGTCACTGGCTGTAGGCCACCTGCAGGAAGCAAGGCCATGGTTCCAACCCAGGAATGGACTTCGAAGCACAGCAGTGGAAGCCTTTGCTCAATTAACTTCCCCGTAGTTGGAGGTCTTCCCGATACATCGCCTTCAGCATCTATTCAAAATTTGTTTCTACCACCAATCACCACTCATTGCTTCTAGATTTACAACTAGCCTGAAATCCCAGCAGACAGTATGGATACAGATACCAAGTGTTTAAAAGCATATTATAGGCACATAAAATAATCACAAGTTTTTGCCAACTAATATGCACAGAAATCTAAAGAATATGCATGGAAATGGACTCTCAGGCAGATAGAATATAATGTTGGGATGAGACAAATTTACTGATATAAATGGTGATACAGGGGAAGCTTAAGAAAAATTTGTATTTTTATGCAAACTATGACCATTCTCAAAAAGTGCTAATGGTTTGTCTTTACTGCCAGTGGGAGGTGAGTAGATTAGAGGTAGTGCACAGAGTCTGCTCCAGATGTTCGGATCACATTTTTTCAATGATTGCTTATAACTATATTTGAAGAGACCCCACAAGGGTGAAAATGTGAATTCAGTATGTGTTGAAATTCAGCCACTTGCAAGATTAAATTTTGGGTTGTTTTTCAGAGTTCTTATCCCTGTAGCTACAGGGATAAGAGGGATAAGGGTTTCTTTCAGAACAATCATGCAAACTTTCTGGCTCCTTACCTAGCCCTTGAGTTGGGAGCTTTGAGCCCTGAAGTCATCATCTTTCTATAAGTTTTTGAGTACCATCCGAAGAAACGAGGCAACCCCACAGTCTTTATAATCTTTATCCCCACCATAATGTTTCATTGTAGTAGCTACCTGATCATCCAAAGCTTTCTTTGGTCACTTGACTCTTACAGGTGACAACCTGAGCAGGTGTTTTGACACTGTATGCCACCACTGCCAGTGTTCCATTTACCACTAGAAATGGAGGCGAAACAGTTTGGAGAATCAGCTCAAATTCTCATCCTTAACACTATGTTATCCTGGGAGCACTTCCATGACCAAATCCTTTATCAATCTGGGTTTGATCTGAAAAACAGAACTACTACACATATGTTTTAGACTGAATTCCATAGAGTCAGACTCTGAAACAAGGATTCCCTTGCAAGCGATTAAGACTGTACTCAGAATAAACTGCTAAGAAGGAAGAGAAGAAAGACAGGACTGGGGGTAGGTGGACAAGCAAAGGTGCTACTTTAGGTGAAGTCTAGCCTCAGTTTAAGACCATGGTGAGTTCTTGAGCATGAATGGCACCGTGCAATTGCCCCACTGCAAGGCAAGGCAGCCAGGATTTTGTCCCCACAGTCAGTCACTGGGAGAAGGCCACCTGAGGAATTTTTGGGTGAGGTGGCATACATCTATAGGTTGGCAGTTCTTCAGAGAAGAGAGAGCCATGTGCTATTAGCAGCCTATAGTCACAGCAGCTGGGGACGAGTGCATTAGCCCAGTAAAGGGGATCTCAGTGGGTCACCAAGAGTATTTACTAAAACGTATTATGGGGATAAGGGAATTAATAAGGGGAAAAATGTTTATGCAAATATGGGAAGAGCTGGCTGATTGAAGATCTACAAAGATGTAGCCAGAAGATAGGAAAAATTGCCAAAAGTTCTCAGTCTAATGCCCTGGAGAAGAAAAGGAAGCTGCTGCTTTCAGGAAAGTCTGTGATGCACCACAAATTTGACCAGCATATTAAAAAGTTTAAAGAAAGGTTGAGCCTATCAGCTGCCTGAAATGATGACTCAGTTACGTTACTCAAAATAACCAGCTCATTCCAGTGAATTCTAAGGTCTTGCGATTGAGGTTTATTGCCTTAATTGATAATGAAAATCATTCCCAAACTGTAACCTATGTGCTCATTTTACCCTGAGTGAGTTTCTACTGCTGGCATCCCAGGAACTTAACCAATGCACTCACATATATCACTTATATGTATATATTATATGTTGCCACAAAATTATAAGGCTATAAAAGCAGAAAATATTTTTTATTTCTTTGTCTTCAAGGCATTTATGAAACTTAAATAGTATTTTTACTAAGCATGTGTTGAACTGAATTGAATTTTGTATTTTATTTCAGATTCTGAAATGAAAATAACTCTTATTAATAAAATATAATATCATTCAAACTAAAAGAAGAAATTTAGAATTTCTGATACCATGAAAACAAGTATTATAATGTCCTTCAAAATAAATCAAGGTTAAAATATAGCTAATCCAATAATGTAAACCACAAAAACAAAAGAACAAATTAAAGAAATTGAGTAATGTGCCCATTTATGAACATGATTATGGTTCATTCTAAAACATTACCTTTATGATGTTTGCAGTGAAATCTAACCATAGTATGAAGAACATACTAACAAGTCAGTATGTTTTCATAGTTATAATTTTATAACAAAGCGTGACCAAAGTAGCAAAAGTAAAATGACCATTTTTACTTTAAGAATTAGTAACTTGGAATTTAAAAATTGTTTCAAATGCTGTGTATATTTCGTGCACACAGAATAGACTGCTGAAATAAAAGTAGAGATGTCTATAAACATAATAGGTTGTATTAAGCCAGCCATTATGCTGGATACGATTTCCATTTAATGTCAGAAATTGGCTTTTGAAGATGGCACTCTAAAAAAAATCAAAGCTTTCAATTTTAGCAGCTTCTAAATTGATTAAAGTAGAAAAAGAAATAAGTGTTAAAGAAACATTTTGAGCATATAGTCATTCAAATCTCATTCTTTTTTGCAGGGGTGGGGGTGTGGGGGCAGGTGGTGCTTTGTTTTTATTATATAAGTAAAGGAAAAGGAATGACGGAGACCAGCAATAAAAAGAATACTCTTCCCAAGGAGGGAAGAGTATTCGCATCAGAGCTCTGTAGCCCTTCACTATTAGAATATAAATGCTACATCTTGAAATAAACTAGAAAAATGAAGGAATATCTCTTTCTCTTTAAAGTGCCAGATCAGAAGAGGTGAGCTCTTCTCTGAGAATCAGGAGAGCTGCCTTCTGAGGTTTCTGTGATCAAAAATGGGAAAGCAGTGATGTGGAAAGACTGATATTTGAATCTCACAAAACTGTTTTTCAGCACCAGTAGTGTTAATAGAAAGGATGTCAGGAATCCCAGCCCTGCCTAAGCCACTTGCACAATGAATTGGTGCATTGAGCAGCCGGGAAACCTAATCCCAACTGACACAGGAATGCCACTCAATAATATTTCCAGTACATGAATATGCTTATTCATGCAAATTTTTGTTTTATTAAAGCAATAAATGAGCATTGTTATTTGTAGCAAATTAGGGGTGGGAAAAAGTAACACTTTTAACACATTGTGTCCTGGGTCCACTCTAGCTTATTAAAAGGTTTTCCTCTGCAGGCTTCAACGTTATCTTCTAAAGAGAATCTCTCAAAGGTATGAATTCTGCTGTCTCTCAGCTGAGTCACAATGAAAAGAAAATAGAATATAAACCTTGGACAAAAAATTAGCCAAGCCCTCTCTTCTAAACTCTGGTCCAGATTTGACATATCTTTGGTATCTTTTCATAAATCATTTCACCTGACTGCAGTCACCCCAATTACTTAATTTTATTGAAACTAGTTTGTTCACCATACTTTTCATTTAGTGACTTGTGCTAAGCATACATTTCATGCTTAATAAATATTTATTAAGTAACCATTCTAGTCCAAATCTATCTGAATACCAATACACTAGTGTAAATTAGGACTAAGTCCATAATTAAATATATCAGTTAGGAACATCATTTACCGGGTATGTAGCTTTTACATTGAACAATTTACTTAACCTCTCCCAGTTTTATCACCTATAAAATCCTACATGATTGTCCTGCAAATTATAACATCTACGAAAGGCCTTCCACAGAGTCCAACACATCGTACATGCTACTGTTATTTTTATTGTTATTGCTAACATTTGCAAATGACAAATAAGGCTTCCTCTCTTAGACTTGTGAAGCTGCTTTTCCTCTTCATTCAATATCTTAATAAACGACCACTCATAGGAAGCTAACTTTCAAAGTACTAAATCAGTCTGGGACAATGATAAATAGCACTTTGTTTCTTTGGTGATTTTTTTTTTTTTTTGTCCCAGGACACACATACAATTTCATTACTCTATTAGGCAGTTTTGGAGGGTTTTCCATAATTTATTTTAGTGGTGCTACTTTCTCTGCTGTTTATTTAATACAATTCTGAGGGTGGGAATATGATTTTCAAACTGCTTTCTTATTTCCTAGGTCTTCAATTGAAAGCTTACTCTCCTAAACGGAGTGCTCGGGTGTTCGAGAAAGTCACAGAATCGTATTGTCATAGGCAGGGATGGTTTAACACTTCCAGGAATTGATTGGATATTTTCAAGGGGAGCTATTCAAGAGCACATTTATTTACTTTTACTTATGTCCTTTCGCTCCAGCATGAATCACAAAGAACAGGCAAATTGAGGCTCATTGAACACACTACTAAAAGGCAAGGCATTTGCTTTGGGGGATGAACATTAGGGCAGGGCTGTCCTCAGGTTTGGATGATAATCTATTTACTTAACATGAAATACCAGCACTGGAGGACGACCAGTTTCAATGAGAAGAACACTGCACACCTTCAGCCCACAAGTAGAACAATGGTCGGTCTAATCCACGAATCGAAATGAATAGGTAGCAGCTCTCTGCGCTGTACAGGGGAATTTAAATGACTTACTGGTCACAATGTGAAGGGAGCAATACTCATGACAGAGAGGAAGTGAGGACGAGATGTAATGACAAGACTGTCTTCAAGCAAGACCTGACACTGGCCTTCTTACACCTTTGCCATTATGATAACCTATTTGAATTGAGTTATATTAATGGAGGATCCCTGTTACAATGGGAATATCATTAAGTCCTTTCTCTTTCTCACCCCTTAGTGTTAATCATCTGCCATGCCTTTTATCTCTACCTACTAAAGCTCTCACCTCTGTCCGCATGGGCAGTGCATTATGTCTAGCCTCCTATCATGACTTTGTTTCTGGTTTTGTTCCATTCCAACCCACCCTTCTCCCTACACAGCGGTATTTCTCAACTAAAACTTATTTTCTTTCATCCACCTATTAAAATCCTTTAACTTTCCCTTATTTGCTTTTGGAAAGATATGCAAATTTCTTACCACGGCCTTTTATAATTTCCCAATATGGCCCTATAATGATTTTTATTTCTCTCTTTCAGTGAAAAAAATGAAATCAATAAATTATAAACTCACTCTTACTGTGAAGGCAAGGTAAGCCAAAGAGTTTGCATATGGGTACTAAAGAGAAGGAATTTCCAGCACCCAGGTTTTTTGCCGATGTATCTTTTTACTTATAAATTATACTTGCTTGCTTTTCAAAATGAGATTTGTCTATTGTGAGATACATGCATTATGTGTGTGTATATGTAAACATACATTTCATTCGTATTGTACATTTCACTCATAGCGAGGACTTGCTGCCTCTTGTTGAACATAAACGATCCCGCAAAACATCTGATAATGCCAATCAATGTGTGGCCATGAAATGGGAGCAAAATAAAGTCCACTTAATACTTTTGTCTAATGACAGACAAAAACAAGGTCACAGCACCCTACAAAGTACCCAGCATCCCCCACTTCCTGACTTGCATGAACGACGGCTGCTTCTTTTTCAGTTATGGTTTCAACCTCCCTCTCACTGGTCCTTTTTCTGGAGAAGGTTTATCAACACGCCCTTTCATAGAATTATCCCCTGCTTTCTGATATCACCCAATCCAGAGAAAATCCCTGCTTCCTTGAATCTTCACCAAAATCCCCTACACAAAGCCCAAATTGTTAAAGTCCTATCTCTCACCTTCCTGTTGAAATGCCTCAGGCTGTCTCATGTTGCATGGTCTCCCTGGTTGTAGCAAGAATGAAACCCAACTTATGTACAGCCAGGCTCAGGCAAAGCATCTTATCTCGGGTGGTGTGTCCCTACCAGACCTTGGCCCCTGTTCAATAAAGTTCTCGAGGGAAGGACATTGTGCCCCCAAGATGTCCCTAATACAGAATGAAACCCAAGGGTCAGCGCGACCCTCCTAACTTCAGGCAATTAACACAGTACTCGATGCCCTGGCCAACAATTTGCCCCATCTGCACTTTTTTACATACTCATTGGCCAGTGGTAGCCATGACAATTTCTTGTCTAAAACTCTCCCCCTTTGGGGAAAGAACTCTGGGAATCTCTTGCCTCACAGACATCCCAAATGTAAATAAAAGTCACATGTGTCTCTACATATTCTAAAGCCAAATATAAGGCCTCACCAATATACTCACGCTGTTTGGAGTTCCAGGACGTTACTGACAGTGACTTGGGTACTCATTTAACTTAACTTAATTGCATTAACTAGGACTTCCATTATGATGTTGTATAGGAGTGGTGACAGGGAACATCCTTGCCTTTTCCGAATCTTAGGAAGAGAGTATCCAAATTCTTACCATTAGCAAGACACTACCTGCAGGTTTTTAAAGGCGTTCTTCATCAAGTTGAGGAAGTTCACTTCTATTCCTATTTTGCTGAGAGTAATCGTAATGAATGGTTGCCAGATTTTCTAAAATGTTTTATTTGAGTTGATATCTTCATAGGATTTTTCTACTTTAGCCTGTTCCTGTGTGGTGTATAACATTAATTGATTTTTGAATTTTGAACCATCATTCCATATGTGAAATAAATTCTACCAGGTAGTGAATATAATGATTTTTATCCAATGTTTGATTAATTTGCTAATATTTTGTTGAGGATTTTTGCATGTATGTTCATGAGGGATACTGGTCTATAGTTTTCCATTCTTTTAATGTCTTTGTCTGGCTTTATTATTAGGGTAATGCTAGCCTCACACAGAGAATTAGGAAATGCTCCCTGCTCTTATGTTTTCTTAAAGAGATTGTAGAGAATTGAAATCAATTGTTTCCTCTTTAAACATTTGATAGAACTCACCAGTGAAGCTTTCTGGGCCTTGTGTTGTCTTTTTGAAAGATCATCAATTATTCATTCAATTTTTAGAATAGATTTATGGCATTCAGGTTATCTCTTCTTTTTGTGTGGCTTTTGGTAGCTTGTATCATTGAAGGAATCAGTCTATGTTATATAAGTTTTTAAATTTGTAGCTGTAGAGTGTTTATCGTATTCCTTTATTGTCCTTTTATTTTTCATGGGATCAATAGTGATGTATCTTTTTCATTTCTGATTTATAAATTTGTTTCTTTTTTTATTCTTAGCATGGCTGAAAGTTCAGCAATTTTATCTTTTCTAAGAACCAGCTGTTATTAATAGTTTTATCTATTTTACCTTTTTTTTGTTGTTTACCATTCTGCTGATTTCTGATCTAATTCATTATATGAATTATAGAAGAATTTTTCACTCCAACTTGTATTGTGGAGGTCTATTTATATTTATAAACACAAATGATGTATTTGCCCACCTTACTGATGTTAAGCTGACTACATATAAGTAGTTATTTATACAGGACATAATCACTGACCCCACTAAAGTTTGGGAGTGCTAGAAATGACACTTCAGAGTGCATTCAGATTCAACACTCTAAGGACAAACCAAAGACAAATAACAGCATTTGGGCAAATATCACCTGAAGTCAACTTTTGTTGCATCATTACTCCCACCTTATTTTCCATTGTACCCTCAATGTTTACAACACTATGGATACAATGGATAATAGATAAATTAATGAATAGTGAGTAAGTAAGTTGTTAAAATCTTTCCTCAAAATTGGCAATTTATTTCATGATCCTTAGAGTTTTCAAGTCCATGGATCACACTTTTCAGAATCTTATCAGTGGATTTCTTTATTACTTCAAAGACAAAACATATGAGATTATTAACTATTGAATTATTTTTAAACATAAGACTATATAAGAACAGAAAAAGAAATGCATAAATCATTGCAGGAATAAGTAAATGATAGAATATTACATATCTTTCAAAGTTATGATTTCAAAGAATAAATGCATGAATTTGTCTTCAGAATAAAGACTGCAGAGTAGAAATCAATATAGAAATTAAGATCAACCTCATAGAAAATAGAACTGAAGGGAAATGTCAATTAGGTGATTTTATTAGGATTAAGTTCCCAGTTTGTCTTGGCTATTATTATTTTTATTAACATTTTAAACTTTCCTTTGATAAATTTCCAAATTTTCTAAATTAAGTATGCTTTGCTTTTGTAATAAGTAAAATTATTAAATCATATAAAAGGAGTGTTTCTTCCAAATTCACTCCTTTAAGAAGTAAAAAAAAAAAAAAAGAGTAATTTTGAATTCTTAAGGTTTCACAATCTTATGACTAGAAATGAAAGGTTATGAACTATATTTATACTAGATGGAAGAAAAAATTAGTCATAGATGAAAAAAGAGTCAAGGACTGAGAATTTTTCTATTTCATATAATGATCTAACTATCCTATTTAGCATTGTCAAATAGGAATGCTTAGTAATGATATAAATCAGTCTTTGCTGTAATAAACCCTGGAGCAGGCTTCATACAGTGACCTATGTGAAAAATATCTTAATAGTAAAGCTAGACTTATACTATGACACCTGTAAGTTGGTGCATTTGCTCTTCTGACTTTTGACATGGAACATTTATTTGCAATTACTATTGTGTTTTCTGTCCATGGTGTTTTAATATGTCTTGGCAACAGGAAGGGCTACTCATTGTACCCTATTTCATCTGCTCAAGGGGAAACTGCCTGTGTCTTTGAGATGCTAGGAGAACCTTACATGTGAATTTTAAGTATATCATATAATCTATAATTTGAGGCAGAATATTCCAAACACAACTTTCCACGAGGATAAAAAAAAAGAACTATCATTTCAATCTGATATGGTAATAAGCAAATATTCAGAAGTTTCTTTTTGCTGATGAAAACATTATTTGTATGTTGGAAATGAAATGGGACTTTGAATGTTTGGAGAAACTCACTCTAAAATCCCAAGGATATGATAGAAGCTTTTATTTATCATGATGTAAAAAAAAAAAAAAAAGTTTGTAATTGAAAAATGGCTTTCATCTATTTAGAGTCCTCCGAGACACTCATTATTTTTATTTCTCTTTTGATAATGGGATTATGAGGTTTGACCTTCCACTTAGAGAGGAGAAAATCTAATCATGAGTTTATATTCCTTCATATTTCTACTGGTCAGAGTACTGCCTGAAGAAGAAAATTGTGTAAGTGATCTCAAAATTATGGAACTTGACCTTTTTCCTTGATTGCAATGCTTGAACACTGAGGCTGTACCTGTGTACTCTAAGAGCAACTTTGGGGACAAATGGCATCATGTCTCATGACCATATTCATTAGTCAGGACAGGCTGAGTTAGCCTATACTAATAATGAATTCCCAAATCTCCAGACCTCAAAACAATGGTAGTTAATTACTTGTACATGCCAAGCTTGCTGGGGGCCAAGGCTACTCAGTGAGACAGTTGTCTTCCATGTGATGGTTCAAGGTAACTTTTCCACACCACCATGAACGTTCACGGTAGCCATGGCAGGAGAGGAGAAGGGGAGAGTTGTGGTTAATGAAATGCTCTGCCCCAAAGTGAAACACATTATTTCCACTCACTTTTTTTTTTTTTGGGCAAAACTAGTCCCATGGCTATGCCTAATTCCAAGGTCAGGATATAGAAGAGTATGTGTAAGTAAAAATATGCAGCATACCCGGAAGACGTAAACCAGCAGGACATGGTTGTAGTATCTGCCATGTCACATAATTGTGATTTGTCAAAACCCAGAGGTATTCATCATTAAAAAAAATAATAATAAGCTGCCTTAATTCAGTGTTTGCCTTCCACAGAGGGGAGGCATTTAGGCTCTGTGAATATGTTTTTCTATGTTAACATACGTAACTGAGATATGATCCTAATTGTGAATATTACCTAGACTGCTTTCCCCCCCAAAAATACATACACTGAAACTCTTTGAAAAAGTGACTATTCCCTTCATTTGCCTAGTATGGGTGAAAGAGCACTGACTTTAGGGAAAAACTGTCCTCAATTTTAATTCTAGTTTTTCAGAGTGATAGGTAGCTTTCATATATTGACATTTCATGTATTGAAAAAAAAAGTTCCCATTTTATTGATGGGAAAACTAAAGCAGACACATGCACATTAAAAAGTGGCTACAGGGTTGGGTGTGGTCGCTCACGCCTGTAATGTTAGCACTTTTAAGATGGGAGGATTGCTTGGGGTTAGGAGTTTGAGACCACCCTGAGCAAGAGCAAGAGCAAGACCCCGTCTTTACAAAATGTAGAAAAATTAGCTGGGTGTGGTGGCACACACCTCTAGTCCCAGCTACTGGGAGGCTGAGGGAGGAGGATCACTTGAGCCTAACAGTTGTAGGTTGCAGTGAGCTGTGATGATGCCACTACACTCTAGCCCAGGCAACAGAGCAAGGTTCTGCCTCAAAACAAACAAAAAACAACCAAAAAGAAAGAAAGAAACAAAAGGCTACAAACTGTTTGAGAGATACAGGGCAGAGATCAGAGCTATACCAGCCTGACTGTTCATCTTTGAGGCTTATCTTTGCTTTTAAGTAGTTCAAGATCTCATCCTAACATATGAAACAATGTCAATAACATATAACTAAATGTTTACTATAAAACACATCGTAAAATCAGGAAACATGAACAATATATTTTTACAAAATAAAATATTTTTATGTAATACAGTATGTATCAAAAATGTGTAACAATAAACAATCTCTCAGAAGACACGGAGTTGTAATTGTATACCGGTAGCAACTTCTACCATAAACGTTATCAGGATAACTTTTATCACAGCATATAAAAGACACGTCAGAATTCCAAAGTACTCAAAGTACTGGACTCAACTGAATGGAAGTTTCCATCACCAAATGAGTTGTTAAAGTCTTTTCCTTCACAGACAAAGCATTACCCACCTCTGGGATTCTGAATAGAACAATTGTCCACTCCCAGCTTTTCTTCACAAACAATTAAACAGTTTGTTTCATGAAGTGACAACAGAGGGTCAAAAGCTGCTCCCCTACCCAAAGAGTTTGATATTTGGGGAAAAAAATTTAAAAAAAACATGTTTCATGTTGTGTTAATGGTTTCAGACCTGAAATGTTCTGCGCTTACCCAGAGATGTAATAACAGTTTATGTGTATTTACCTTTTTTAATTTCCTATAGTAATGTGTGATGATCTATTAAATTTTTAAACTTTGGGTCATGACCTACTTTGCAGACTCACACATTTGTTCTCCTGTCACATTTCTGAGACTAAAATTATTTTTGTGAGTGAACTGCAACTGGATTTAAAAGACTGGCTCAGTGGCATGGTCCATTGGTTTACAGAATAGATGCAAAGTTTTAAATGCTTCTTTCATGCTAGAATCACCAAGGGGTTTTTTAAAGAATAATTTGTAATACATTTTAGAAATGCTTTTATAAATATGCTCTAAGAATAAGCCCCCTTTGGATATACATAAGCTGGAATGAAGAGGGAATGAGGAAAAGGGAACTCATATTTATTGAGCTTTTGGGCTTTATTCAGTTCCAAATACTTCTTGATGTTTCGTAAGCATTTCCAAACCCAATTTTTACAAACACCCAAACATGCACACAGCTGCTTTCAGTGGTAGAATGAAACTCAGAATTCTCTCTCTCCAAAATCCACATTCTTTCCATTGCACGGAGCAGCATGCTATAATGCCACAATTAATACAACTGCAACTATCACCATTTCAACTTCAGCAACAATGTAAACACTGGAGTTGACTCCATTGAGCTTTACTATATCTCAGGCAATAAGCTTTCCACTGTATTATTTCTTTTAATCCTCTAGAGCCTCTGGGCTAGGCATCATCCTACAGGCCCATTTTACAGATGAGGAAATTGTGATTTAGAGAGGATGAGCTATTTACTCAACCTTACACAGCAAGTGAGTGAGTTAATGGTGGATCAGGAATGGAAACCTAAGTCTGTTTGAAATCAAAGTTAAGATTCTAAACCACTGCTTAACAAAGCTAAGAATTATAACTGACAAGTAGATTTCCTTTCCTTGGTTTAATAATCACAGGTGGCTGAAAAAAATATTTGTGAGATTGAACTCAGGTGACTATGGTGGAGGCTTCTAGGAGCAGGAAGAAGGCACCACCCTGCATTGTAACAATCCAAATGAGCAGAAATTCCTGATCATTGCAAATGATGATTATTTAAAGAAAAGAGGAGCATCAGACTCATTTGCAGGTTATTTCGGGATCTCTTATGGCTCATTAGCTTTTTCTCTTTCCTTTCGTTTCAGTTTGACGTCTCTGTGAACATTTGTTCACAATTAATCAAACTGTCCAATGCGAGGTCACAGAGCTTGCCTGGGTTGACACAAACCTACCATCACCACTGTTAAAAACAACCCAACGCCTTTGTCCTGCTGACAAGTAGGTCAGAAGAATCTCTTCTGTACAAAAAAGTCGGCGTTTCTCGTTTCAGTATTCTGCATGGGGCTCTCTCTGCTGGAGCCTGACACCTCAGCAGAGGCACAGAACTCATTGCCTGTCCTCGGGCAGAGGACAAGTGGCCCAACTCCACAGTCTCTTGCATTTTGGTATCTGGCTGCTTACTAATAACCACAGCTGATTGTACAGAATAGCAGATGTTGTCGGCGCCCCTACCAAGGCAGCGTACTCTGGCTCATGTGGAGCTGCCATCTCTGCATCTCTGTGTCTGAGATAATTTTTCCAGCACTGTAAGTCATTCTGCCAGCATGCACCACCGGCCAGAGGTGCCAGGGAGCTAACACCCTGGGGGCAGCCCTCAATCAATGACCCATGGGAACTGCTGCATAAAACTCCACTCCACACACCCCTCAGGTAACATGATTCTGAGGGGTCAGCAGCACCTGTTGCTTAAACTTAAGGATAGATCGTTTATTGGCTGCCTTCTTCTTCATTTACTTCTCCGCTCCCCCAATGGAATTCCTTACACCCTTCATATACTTCATAGAAAGTAACTTTTCTTGAATCTCTATTTCAGTGCCTGCCTTGGGGGAATCCCGCAGTTAAAAAAAAAAATGTTTAAGAGGAGAGAGTCAAGTCTAAAAGATTCGGAGAAAGTCACATTTAATGAACAAGAGTGTGTTTGGCACATTCAGCTGGAAGAGCATTCCAAGTGAAGGGAACAGCATGAGTGCAGGTGTGGCTGTTTGTCAGAGCACACGCTGCATCGAAATCCTGTTTTCCTGTCTCTCATCCTGCAACCTGATTCACCCCATGCTGCTGAGGAATTAACGGGACAATGGGTCACACAGAAGGAGAAATTTTCACCAAAGAGGCCTGAAAGATAACAGTGAGACCTGAAAACTTATAAAAGTATTTCCCTGACATTCACCGGAGATTTAACTCAAGATCTTCCTTGATACCCAAATGCACACATGTCACTACAGAAGATGCTGTTCTCAGCTACTCAGTGGAAACAGTAATGCAGATCTTCCAGAATCATTACGAAAACTAAATGGGACCATCAGCTTTGTTGGGAGGGAGAAAGGTGCTGGAAAGGGTTGGTTAGACATACCATTAAATAGCTGAGAGATCGGCTCCTCTACTGCAGCCTATCCGCTTGTGATTAAAGTCTTTGGGATTACTTACTCCTGAAAGTTTTAAACTTAGAATTGTACATCCTCACAATTTAATATCCTCTTGCTCTTAATATGGGCAATTTGGGCATGTTAGTTAATCTCTCACTCTCAGATTCTCCAAATGTGATATATTGTACACTAGGTATCAGTTAAGTCTCTGCGAACATTAAAGATGTCTGGACCTTGCTAAACTTTGGCTGAACCTCCAGGGGCCCTGCGGTGCAAAATAAGCTAGGTCTAAATGCCACAGCCTGGCATTCAAAACCCTCCATCATATTCTCCCAGTCTACTGACTCACCCTAAGAGCCACATTTTTCTACAATACAACCAAGACTGCAATCCACGAGAGTAACTTGCTGCTAAGTGCAGCTGAACTCGTGGGTCCTCATGCCTTTGCTCTCCGGCCATTGCCTTCTCCTGGAGTGGATGCTCCCATTCACCAGCTGTCCTTTCTCAAAGTTTGACTCCCTCTCAGTGGTCTCTGGAATGCCTTCCTCTCCAGTTCCTCAGAAAAGGGAGATCGTGCCTTCTATTCATTTCTTCTATGTCCCTTGACACTTGTTTTATTCTGGGTTACAGATATTTAAGTTCATCTCCAGTCTCCCTACTTAAATGTAAATCCCTGAGTTAATATTGTACCTTATATTTCCTTATATTCCGCAGAGCAGTGTAGCATAGCGCTATGTATACAGTGAATGTTCTCTATTAGTGGGAAAAATATAATACTGCCTTCACCTGCTTCCCTGGAATTCTAACAAAGTATGGGTAATTAGGGAGCTTTTTAGCTCAGTGTTCAGAAGAATATCTCAGGAGTGGGTGTAAGTCTTCTGGTTGCTAACAAATCTGTTTGCTCATCAGATAATATACATTTTATACTTTATACCCTTAATAACCATCATTTAATTAATGCAGCCCAGAGCTAGGCACAGGAAAAGTTCTCAATGCATGTTGGTAGGTTTAATTATAATCATCCTTATTTTTGTTTTCAAATTGATTATTAAACAATATTTGATATTGACATTGCATTTTTTAAAATGCCACTGTAATTTTTTCCCATTAAGTATACTCTAGAAAGCGATTACCGGGGGTCTTCTCGACAAGGATGTCTAGAATGAAGGTTTAGGGTTTTTAGAGTATTTAAAGAGCTGCATTAAAAACCTGTTCTGGCTTCTGGCTTCTAGTCTGACCTGTAAGGAGCTTAGAAGTGTTCACTTCATCCTAACAAGGAAAAAGCTAAGCAAACGGACAAATTCTCAACCCTTCTCAGATCTGTCAAAGAAGTAAGGACACCAGGCAATGCCCCCAAAACTGAAAAAAACAGATGGGAGGACGCAGAGAATCACAACTTACCTAAGCAGGAAGCCAGGAGCAGAAACCTCCACGGGAACCAGAGCCAGGGCTGAAAACAGGACTGTGATTGAGGAAGTGCTAGAGACACAGGGTGGACAAGTCAGAAGGGAAAACACTCCAGGGGAACCCAGACACAGGGAGGCTTTCACAGTGTTGTGAGTTTTACCTCCAGGACCTAGACCAGCTTCTCACCGTGAATATCAGAGAAAACAGCCCTCAGGGGCAGGGGAAAGGCGCCATCTTGAAACACACCTGAGCATCCTCTTCTTAATGAAGTCTGCCCTCAGGGGAAACTAGTTAGAAACTAGTTAAGGAGCCTGACCTGCTGGGGTTTTATGAGAGTCTAACTGCCCTTGAGGGGAGGGAAATGCCCAACTCCAGGCCATTGCAGCCATCCTGTGCCACCAAAGGGGAAGGACCTGAGACACACTTTTGAGGTTGACAGTGTGAGGCACAGGCTCACAGAGACCCGAGACCTAATTAATGCCAGTGCTGTGAGACACCATTGCACACCTTATGGGCACGTCAGGAAAGACCTACTTATCAAAGTTTCTTTTGCACTGGACGCCATATTCAACTTTCTTTTTTTTTTTTTGATTTATTATTTTATCTATACCATAGATAAAATTATTTTATTTAATAAAATAATATATTTTTCTTGAACATCATGATGTTTTAAAATATGTATACGTTGTGGAATAGCTAATTTGAGCAAATTAACTTGTACATGAGCTCACATACTTTTCATTTTTGGGGTGAGAACCGTTAAAACCTACTCTCAGCGATTTTTAAGAATATAAATACATTGTGAACTAGAGTCATCATGTTGTACAGTAGACCTCTTGAACTTACTTCTCCTGTCTAATTGAAACTTTGCATTCTTTGACCAACATCTTCCCAACCCTTCCCATACAGAGCTAGTCCCTGGTAACCACCATTCTTCTCTCTGCTTCTGTAAGTTCAAGATTTTTACATTCCACATATGAGTGAGATCATGCAGTATTTGCCTTTCTGTGCCTGGCTTATTTCATTTAACATAACGTCCTCCAGATTCATCCAAGTTGTTTCAAATGACAGGATTTCCTTCTTTTTGTAAGGTTGAATGGTATTCAGTTGTGTATACACACACACACACACACACACGAAAACGACATTTTTCTTTATTCATCCATTGTTGGATGCAGTTACTTTTACCAATGAGTTTTACACTTCTATATGCCTTTGAGTTACCAGTTAGGGTTCTTTTCTTTCTGCTTGAAGAACTTGTAGCATTTCTTTAGAAGACAGATCTAGTGATGATAAATTCTCTTAGCTTTTTATTTCTCTTGGAAAGTGTTTACCTTTCTTTCATTTCTGAAGGACAGACTTGCTAGGTACAGTAGTTTTAATTGACATTTTTAATTTTTCCTTCAGCCCATTGAAAATAATCTCCCGCTTTCTACTGGCCTGTAAGGTGTCTTCTAAGAAATCTTCTGACAGCCTTATCGAAACTCCCTTATATGTGATTTTCTTCTTTTGCAGCTTTCAGGATCCTTTCTTTGTCTTTAATTTTTGACAGTGTGATTACACTATATTTTGATGTAGTCTTGTTTGTATTGAATGTATTTGGAAACCTTTGACCTTCCTGTACCTGGATATTTATATTTTTCTCCAGATTTGGGAAGTTTTATGCTTTTATTTCTTTAAATAAACTTTCTTCTCCTTTGTCTCTCTTTTCTCTTTCTTGAACTCTTATAACTTGAATATTTACTCTTTTAATGTTTTTCCATAAATTCCTTAAGCTGTCTCCATTCCTTTTCTGTCATTTTTTTCTCCTTTAGCTGTCTATATATATTTTAAAACTTAAGTGAAATAAATCAATCCCAAAAGGCCACATACTATATAATTTTAGTTATAAGACATTTTGGAAAAGGAAAAATGGAGACTGTAAAAGTGATTAGTGGTTGCCAGGGGTTGAGGGGTGGGAAAGATGTATAGGTAGATCACTGAGGATTTTTAGGGCAATAAAACTATTCTGTACGATACTATAATGTTAGATATGTGTCATCACACATTTGTCAAACACAGAAAATACAACACTGAGAGTGAACTCTAATGTAAACTACGGGCTTTGGGTGATAATGTTGTGTTGATGTAGTTTCATTGATTGTAACAAATGTATCCCTCTGACGTGGTGTATTAATAGTGACGGAGATTGTGGCTATGTGCAGACAAGGGGTATACGGGAACTCTATTCTGTTCAATTTTGCTATGAACTGAAAACTGCTTTAAATAAATAGTGTTTGGGTTTTTTGTGTTTTTTTTTTAAAGCTGTTCTGTCACCTAAAATTATTGCCATTAGTGGTGGAACTAATTCCTTCGGTTGAAATCTTTGTATCTTCAAAATCTTTTCTTAAAAGAAACATATGTTATTTCTAAAAAAAAAAAAAAAAGCCACTCATCATAAAAATAGCCTTCAACCCATAAATTGAATTTTGTTATGAATATCATACGATCTAAGTATTACTTATCCAGATTTGAAGGACTGGGAATAATAAACCACAACAAAATGGAATCAAATTTCTCCAATTGGCCTAAAGGACAGATAACAATTACGAGATTGCAACACAAGACTATCCACATCTACATTACTGCTGTTACATAGCATTGTAAAGGTTACTTGGCAAATTTATGAAAATCCATAAATTTTTCTTGTTTGAATTCCATTTATATTTCTCTTAGAGAGTAGGTGCTTTTATTCTTATTATACACCTTTAAGAAACATGCCAGGGTTTTGATGTTATGCTAAATAAAAATCATTGAATGAAGGTCTTAGGAATCCACATTTTATATTTTTCGAGTTTTAAACACTAGTTATTGTTGTAGTCGTTCCAACAGTTCTATCTGGGTTATATTTACATTGAATGAGAGGAATTAGTTAAAATTATCAACAAATAATTCCCTAGAGCAAATAGTTCTTTTCCTAGAGCTTAAATAGGATTGGGTAACAGAGAGCTTCAAAGCAAAATTTTAAAACAAATACTTTAAGAATTAATGGTGCCAAGGCAGAGATATGGGAAGGGATATTGTGGATACATTGTTTTAGTATTAAAGAACATATTCTAGTGCCTGGTAGATTCACAACTTCTTTAAAGTATGTATATTCACATGACCCTGCTTACAGTTGTACATCCATTATAATTTTATGATATACATTAAAATAGTATGATTTTTAAAATGTTCAAATAGTAAAGAGAGATTTGTGCTACTTTTTAACTGTTTGATTTTTTTATTATTGAAATATTGCAAAAATTAATTCATAGTTATAGGTATAAAACTTCGAAAAACATGCCAGCAGGAAAATATAACACTGAGGGAGTAATATTTAAAAGGTTACTGCATGAGCAATCACATTATATTTACATGGTCTAATAGTGAAAATAAATATTTCATTTCCCTTCTCATCCAGGGAAAATTTCAGCTATGCTATTGACCAAAAAGTCAGAAGTTTTTCAGAATAACTTGACACATCAATATATCTTCCTTACTGATAACATGGTAGAGGCTGAAAAGGTGAAACTGTTTACTTAATTAGTGGGAGAAGGGGTGGGTGTTAGATCTAAGTCCAAAAGTGTTGAAAGTGTGAGAAAACAAATTGAGAGAAAAATAAAAGTATAAAACTTCTGTGTGGAGTTGAAAAGAAAGTGGAAAAATACTAGAACTTGTTGAAAATAGCAAAGGAAGAAAAAAATAAAGTCATTTGAAAATGCTGCAAAGAATCTGACCCCAATTTCTTCCCAAATTGCTGAGTTGTATCATTTCTGCATCTCTGGATGACATATTCACGAGGGTGTTAAGGAATTAGCTAATGAACTTACTGGAACACTGGCAATTATTTTTGAAAAGTCTTCTAGAACTGGGAAGGTGATATGTTGAAGGACTATTAAAAAAATTGAAGCAATTTTATTTCTGGTATTCAGAAAGTACAAGAGCAGTAATCCATAAGCTCATTGGCTAGTTAGTTCAACTTTAATCTTTGATTAAAAAGAAACAAAGAAAAACTTTTTACCACTTAGTTTATTCTGAAATAGAAAGAAAGAAAGAAGGAAGGAAGGAAGGAAGGAAGGAAGGAAGGAAGGAAGGAAGGAAGGAAGGAAGGAAGGAAGGAAGGAAGGAAGGAAGGAAAGAAGGAAGGAAGGAAGGAAAGAAAGAAAGAAAGAAAGAAAGAAAGAAAGAAAGAAAGAAAGAAAGAAAGAAAGAAAGAAAGAAAGAAAGAAAGAAAGAAAGAAAGAAAGAAAGAAGGAAAGAAAGAAGGAAAGAAAGAAAGAAAGATTTCTGATAGTCAGCAATCTGGGGTTTGGGGAGTTTGTGTTTCCAAATAAATAGATAAGAATTTAATGGTGCCAAGGCAGAGATATGGGAAGGGATATTGCAGAGACATTATTTTAGTATTAGAACACAAAAAGGACCTGAGTCTAGAAATTATTGAGGTATTGAGAGTTCACATTTGTTTAGCTATGAACATTGCTTCTTGAGTTAGAATTGGCAAGGCATTCAGGACAAAGAAAAATGATAAATGATATGACATCATTTCAAGCAGGGAGGATAAGTCCAGAGAGACTCTAAGGACTGGTGTGAGGTCTGTTTGAATGCAATGTCTTCTCAAATGATCCAAGAGTGAGTAAAAGCCAAATATTATTACATTTGCAGATGATATGTAAGGGTGGGTGTTATAAACACCAGTCAGGATTAAGGCAAAATAATAATTCTTTTCAGGCCTAGAGGGAATTGAAAAATGTGCAGGACATAACAAATGAGGTCCAATTTGGAAAATATGAGCTGATATATCAGGGGAAAAATATTCTGAAGCAGAGAACAACAGGAAGAAGCTCAAGTTGAAGATGTAAAAGGGTATTTCTGCTAAAGAATGTTTTAAATTCTGTCTGTCCTCAAAGATGGCTCCTATGTAGGTAGCTCAATGGGAAAACTATACTTTGTGTATTTTCCATCCTATTCAAATGTAATATGTTAATAGCTCTCCCCAGAAAAAGGTTTAAGAGGAGAGTTTATTATGTTAAAAATGAAGATCATGTGCACAAATAATTGAATTGATTGTTTTAGGATTTGACACCTCTTTCTATTCTCTGAAAGATGCCCTGCGCTGTTAAGATCAATAAATAGCTAAAGAATGACCCAACCCATCCAATACTCAATTAACTGAATGTTGGACATGCTCCATTCTGGCTGCTAAGTATAATAGATGACTATGAGATGGTTCCTAACCTCAAGAAGCTAACAATCTAATATGTGGTGGGGAATAGGGGATAGGCGGATTGGGGCAGATCTTAGAGACATTCGTCAGCCTATAATATCTCTTTTGCTAATTAGTGGCTGATTCCTCCATATAGGTGCATGGATATGAAGGATCCCTGATCTATAAATTTTTAGATGAATTTATGCAACCCGTGAGCATGAAATTAACGAAATTCAAAGTAAAAATTTGAAGCACACAGTATGGTTCCATCTGACGATAAAATGGGTTAGGGTTAGGTTGAATATCTGAAGATCAGTCAGGGTAAAAAAAAAAAAAATCATGCTCTATTCCCAACTCCAAGAACCTTTGATTGTTTTACAGATAGTTTCTAAATATCCTCAAGAGGGTCTTGGGAATAATCATTATATTCACTTTTCTTAACATAGGGTGAATGAAGAGGAAGCATCCTATGTACCTGCTCCTCAACAAGTTGTGGGGTGACAAGACATGTGTACACAGTAAGAGCCTTCTATCTGAAGTTTAGAGGCCCTCTTGGCACAAAAGGAAGCATCTATGTTGACATTTTCCAAGATTGTCATTCTTCCTCTGCAAATAAGCCTGGAAATTTCCTAAAGGCCAAAATCATTGACTTTGGAAATCTGCCATAATCCAGATTATAGATGCCAAAAAAGGCATCCTCCACCTTGTCAGAAAGCTGCCCTTCCTTCTCAGGTCCCTTGAGACATTTATTTGACTGGTGAATTTTTGCTTTTATTAAATTTACTCCTGAGCATTTGGAAGTCAGTGTCAGATGACTCTGCAGAGCAATCATCAGGCAGTTCCCAATGGTCAATTGGCAACATTCCATTTAATGGCCCCAATCCAAGCATGGAATGGATTTTGTATGTGTGAATGTCCCTCAATTTCTGTATTATTATAGGAAGACATTGGAGGGATTCAGGAGTGAAGGGAATGAGTCTGGGGGATGTGTATAGCCAGTATATTATGCGATGTGTAAAGCCAGAATGGTTAAGCATTGGGCATGTCCCAATACTAGAAATGGTATGTTCTGTTCTCACAGATGCTATCTATTTGACCATTGTGATGTATATACATTTTGGGATCATTTATTTATTGCATTGACATGTATTTATTGAGGATATCACTATGAATGTAGCTCTGTTGGGTACCTACTATTGGAATGCAGTGGAAAAAAATCTGAGCCAAATAGTAACAGTCTATTTCTTAAAAAGTTCATCATGTGATGGGCAAGATAGACATTATGAATAATAATATTAATAATAAAAATAAAAGTTTTCTCTAAAGTTGCATAACAGATGTTAGCTAAGTGTCCTAGGCACACAGAGGAAATAGGAATATAGTCTCACTGGAAGTAGGAAGATTTCAGCTGGGCCTTTGGATTAGCAGGCAGAATTCAATCCTTATTAATGAAAAACCATTCATTTTAAACAGGAAAAGTTTAATATGAAGAAATATTAACTATAAAGAAATAGTAACATGGGCATAAAGAAAAATCTTAGGGATACAGGAACAGAAGATGTAGGAAACAATCATTATTTCTAGGACTCAGGCAGGAAGGGACCAATCTGCAAGAAGCCCTCACCTGTTCTGCTACTCCAGGGCTCAGGTACAGCCCTCCTCTGAGAGGGGGTGCAGCTGTGGACCACTGGGTGGCAGAGAAGTACCCCGAGATACCACATTAGCACAGAGCATTGCAACGCCCCCTTCTGGGGTGCCAAGGTGAGCCACCCATGGGGAGTTTTCATGCATTAGACATCACTGTAAAACCATTCCATAGTGCATATTTCATTTTTTTGTCTTTCTCCTTAAGAAGGAAACTCCCTAAAATAATAGGACTTTTTCAACATTGTTTCTCCAGCACCAGATATTAGGAGGAGGAGGAGTCTATTGGAAGGTTAAGCACATGCTTACCTGAACACTCACTATGGTGTCAGGCATTTAAATCTCCAACTGGCCCTATAAAATATTCCCATTGTAGAGGTGAGGACATGAAGACGGAGAAATCTCAAAAATTACCCAAGTTCACATAGCTAGTAAGCAGAGAAGCTAAAATGCAACCCTTCACATGTTTTCAAAAGTTTGAAAGCTTCGTGTGTGGTGGCTGTATTACCTTAGTTTGTGTTTAAAGGGGTTTAATTAGAACTCTAACATCTAAGATGTAACCAGTTCTGTATAAGGCACATGTAGAACCAGTTCAATATAAAGTAGTAGAACTCTTAAAAAAACAATTAAAAATAGTATTTGCCTTGTGAAGTAGTGAGCTCTCCGTCACTGAAAGTTTAAACAAAGGCGAGTTAGACATTTTTTGTGGGGGATATTTAGAGGGCATTCTAGAATTTGTAAGAAAGATAGTGAGGTGACCTGGTTAGACTCTAAGAATCCATGGAAATAATTGTGTGATACTTAAAGGGCAATTGAATGGCTGCTCAGCTTGGAGATGAAGCAGGCTTAGAGATGACCTGCAATTTTAGTACTTATCAAGCAATCTTCAGTCACTCTAAATCCTACCCAGTAGGCTGGCATCATGGACCTTCTTTCCCCTTAGTTTTGCCGACATCCAAACTTAATTGGACCCTAAATGTTTTCCCTGTAGAGCTCTTATCTCGAGAACCAACTGCCTAATCTATTTTGGCAGATCCAGGATTCATAGCTCTTCAGGGAGCTGTAAAATACCTTTTTTTTAAAGAAAAAAAATCAGCCTACTCCAGTGGGACAGCCTAGTGACAGACTTCATTTTCGATTATGAAATTTCCTCCTGCATGGTTATTATATTATTATACAATAATTTCTAAAGTCTTGGAGTTTTAATGTCATTTTATGATGTTTGAATGATGAGAATATTTTTATAACTATCAAATTAATCCAATCAATAAATCAATCAGGCCAGTAATGTTGCTTAGAAACTGTATAATATTATAGTAATGTTTTTTTAAATGATATGAAATAGGTTAAGCCTTTGGCCATGTGGGCTAATGGTGGAATTACAGGGTAAGAAAAAGACTTGGCTTAAATCTCACTTCCTGTCACATGAATATTGGCTGTAAAGAAACTCTTGGCAAGCCAACTACTCTATACTCTTTAATGTGCCAGGATTGATTTTACTAGAAATAACATATTGCTCATATGATAATATCTCTGCTTAGATTTAGTGCTTTCTATAAAGGGTAAGAGTTATTTTTGTTATTATTTGACTCATGACTTTTGGTTCATCTTCTTTTCTCTAGGTACTTAAATCTGCAGGGAGATTATCATTCAGCACTGGGTAGATTTCTCTTTCAGAAAGAAACCACAACAAGTTAAAAAGGTATGGTGGGAAACATGGAAAGAAATAAAAATTTGAGAGGAAGCAGACTAAATGTGAAAGATTTTTTTTTTTAAAGATTAGAAATTGTACTTACTTTTCTTGCTTTATTTATGAAAAGTACTTCATACTTCACAGTATGGATAAAAGGCATGAATTATATTAGAAACACTAAGTACATATAACAAATTGATATAATCTAGAGGAGATGGTTCTAGTAGATCTTACATTGGATGATATTTAGTGTGGTTTGCTAGTACTCTGAAAATAATCGTTGAATTAGCAAATGAGTCTTCTATATGTTGAGTATTAGTGTCTTTACTTTCATCAGCTCTACAGATTTTGAATAAAGTCATGCTTAAACCTAACATTAAATACGTCCTACAAAACAAAACAAATACAACATTTGTAAAACTTAGTGGTCACATACAGTTTCTAAAAAATATCTTTGTTCTTCCTATTAGCATTGCTTTTTACAATATATTAATACCAAGTAGGTATTTGAATAATAAAAAATGGTTAAGCATGGGGAGAATAAAATAAAAGTTGAATCTTAAGCATATTCCTACTAATATTATAGTTTTAGAAGAAAACAAGGAAAAATAATTAATTTGGACTTGGAGGGCCTGCCTCTTTCCAGAACCCCCTCCCCAACCCCCAGAATAATCATGTTCTTTGAATTCTGGGAGAGAAGTTCACATGTTCATTTTCTCTTATCCTTCTATGAGCTGGTATATGTAAAGAGTCACTCAGTTGGAAAAAACCACAGAATTTGTATTTAGGGAAAGGTCATATTATAGAATCTGGGAAAATGACAATAAATGGAAAAATACAATTATCAGAAAGATTAGTATAGAAAATTTCAGTCGGAGTAAGGTATTTTAAAATCTAGAAAACACTGAGATGTAGTAATAAAATGATATCTAGGATCTATAGTATTCCATACCTCATATCTATGTCTTCCCTGTCAGTGTTGTGGACTATGTTTTCTGGAATCTTATCCAAGCCAAAGTACTACACATGAGCATCGGAAACAATTCTTTCATTGCAAGGCCCTTTCTAATCAATACTAAATCCACTTGTTTGAACAACCAGCCAACATCAGGCAATCTTTAGGCTGCCAACTCCAGAGAGTCTCTGTTATGCAATCTATTTCTGGGTAATGAAAATAAGAAAGTATTCTCATAATAGTCAAAGGAAATGTTTTCTTCAATATGGAAAGAATAAACCATGCCCTTTTGCACATTTAATTTTGGACTTTAATGTAATTGTTACTCATAGTAAACACCTCCAAATCTTAAAATAGTTTGGTATTGAAAGACTTTTACATAGGTATTTTTTGATCACTGTGTAGTGCAGACTTTTATTTGCTGTAAACCTTTCTGTTGTCCTCAAAAGAGCAAAGTCACAGAATTCAAGGGGGAACTATATCCTATAATTATGGGGAACAATCTCCAGGAGTTGGAGATTCATGCTTCCAATGTTATTTATTACTTCTGCATGTTTGTTGTGCTCAACATACGAGCAACTGACTACAGAAGCAGTATAGCCTCCTTAAAGGCACTTCTGAGTGGAACTATTAGTTTTATTTTATAGCTTACAAAACGAATGTAAATGATTCTTTTTTTTTTTTTTTTTTTGTGAGACAGAGTCTCACTCTGTTGCCCAGGCTAGAATGAGTGCCGTGGCGCCAGCCTAGCTCACAGCAACCTCCAACTCTTGGGCTCAAGTGATCCTCCTGGGCTCAAGCGATCCTCCTGCCTTGGCCTCCTGAGTAGCTGGGACTACAGGCATGCGTCACCATGCCCGCCTAATTTTTTCTATATATATATTTTAGTTGGCCAATTAATATCTTTCTAGTTTTAGTAGAGACGGGGTCTCACTCTTGCTCAGGCTGGTTTTGAACTCCTGACCTTGAGCAATCCTCCCGCCTCAGCCTCCCAGAGTGCTAGGATTACAAGCGTGAGCCACCACACTCTGCCTAATGATTCTTAAATAAATAAGATGATGATCATAATTGTCAGAGCTATGGCTCTAAATGTCTACATTTTTATTGTGATATATTTTTACTTAGTTCCTGGAAATATTCACTATAAATTATTATGCATGTATGTATATATATATACACACATATATCAGTAGCAAATATATATTATTTATAAATATAGCAAAAAGACAAGAATGAACAGTAGATAGGGCAGGAGCAAACAAGAGCTCGTATGCTTAATATGGATCTATTTTTTATTGATTTATTATATGAGATTGTCAAAATGCTTGGAAATATTGTGTCCTGTCTGCTCTGAGGTGGTTGTCGACTAAGATGCTTTGAATCCTCCCTAGACTTGTGGAGTAAATTAAATACGCCTGATTCACCTGAGGTGTACACACGTGCCCCGGGTTACTTTCTACCTGTGTTTTGCCCAGGTACTAGGACAGTTCTGAATACACAGATGGCCACCTCCCTCCCTTCCTGTGGTTGTATTTTTAAAACATGTAAGCCATGGTTCTGTTTTATGCTGTTGTGGAATATAACTTCTAGGGGGCTTAATTTCCTCCCAGCTTAGTAAAAAATATAATGGGGTCAAGGAATAAAACGTTGCAAGAGAGAGGACCTCACAGTGGCACTCCGTTATGGGTGAATTCCTACAGGATCAGTTTTTTCCTTTGTCATCAGAGAGTGGTGACACCAGGAAAGAATTGAGAAGTCTCCATCCTGCTTTCCAGCATCTTTGAAGGATCTCTAGATCTGACAGTTCTTCTAGATCTTACTGCCCAGGGCCACACTGTGCTTAGCTGGCTGCTCTGAGGAACCATAAACACAGATCCTAGGGAATAAAACAGTGTGTCTGACTTTCCATACGCAGGGTTCCAAGGAAGCACTAAAGGTGTCTTATGGGAAGATAGAAGTAAGGCGGGTGCAAGGAATTAAAAACACTGTTATCTTAGAAAGCAACTTGGGAGATGCTGTGGTACAGTGAAGACGAATTTCATGTAAATATATGCAAAAATCCCCATACAAGCCCTAAATCCTCTACACAAGATAGCAATAAAAAAACCCCCAAAAACCCAGAAATACACAAAACCACTCACTACTTCACATGTTGCCTGCCTGGCCTAACTATTCATAGTGTTTGAACATCTACTAATGCAGAGTCATCCTCTGGATTTTGAAAGACAAACAAGAGGCAGGGGTAGAGGGTGTTCATAGTAGTTATTTGCATTCCTACCTGTCTTGCAGAATTGTGATTAATACATTATGATTTGATGAGACGGAATGATGGATTCATGTTCAAATGAATAGGAAGACATTTCTGTGAAGATGTGTGATGAGGAAGAAGTTGTTAAAATTAAATGTGTCACCATTTGATCCAGCAATCCCACCACCGGCTATTTACCCAAAGGAAAAAAAAGTCATTTTATAATAAAGACATCTGCACTAGAATGTTCCTAGCAGCACAATTCACAATTGCAAAGATGTGGAAGCATCCCAAGTGACCATCAATACATGAGTGGATTAATAAAATGTTATATATATATATATATACACACACACATACATATATCATGGAGTATTACTCAGCTACAAAAACAATGTTGATCTAGCAATTCTTGTATTATCCTGGATAGAGCTAGAGCCCGTTCTTTGAAGGGAAGTATCACAAGAATGGAAAAACAAGCACCACACATACCCCCCATCAAGGTGGTACTAACTGATCAACACTTACGTGCTCACATGGAAGTAATATTCATTGGATGCTGGGCATATGGGAGGGGGAGGAGGGTGGGGGACACTCGCACTTAATGAGTGTGGATGGGGGATGGGCTCGCTTGGCTTGGGTGGTGCAGAGGCAATACATGTAACCAAAATGTTTGTACCCCCATGATATTCTGAAATTTTTAAAACATTAATTAATTAATTAAAATAAATTTAAAGAAAATTGAATGTGTCTTCCTGAGATTGGGCATTTGGGTGAATGGTGATTTCACACAGGAGAGAAAGTGATGTGCCAACTCCAAAAATAGCAACACAAGGGAATGATAAATGTTTGAGATGAGAGATATGCTAATTACCCCTGATTTGGTCACTATACATTACACGTATTAATGTATTACTATGTACTCATAAATATGTTCAATTCTTACATGCCAATTATTAATAAAACAAAATTTAAAAATATAGCAAGAGCTTCAAGCCTTCCTGATGGTAGTCAATTTTTACCTGATTTTTCTGTCATAAAAGTTAGCCACAGTTGAGTCACTTTATTACCTACTAATAAAAAGCTTTTGAAAATGTTGAGGACCACTGCCTTGGTATTTCCATTCCAGGGACTAGAAATCACTCCTTCTTAGCAAAGACCTTTCACCCTATGATGAATGGCCTTTCACCTTAGGTGTGAAATGCCAGCCAGTCCCATTGTTTATCACCTGAGCTGTCACTGTTTCTTCTCACCATACACAAGATCTATGTAGCCAAAGAGTACTAGTGATTAAAAATAAACCCAAACCACCCACCACCACTGCCAACAACAACAAGACCCTACTAAGTTAGCCAAGAAATTCCACACATGCCTTTATGGTCATGCCTTCATAATGTATAGCTAGCAACACTTCAACTTGGGGGCTAAACTCTGTTAGGCTTAAACTGTAACTATGTCACCAAATATTCAGCCTTGAAATCTTGTTTGATGGTTGCTCAACATTGCCCAATGCTCCTTAAAAAGATTAATTTTGGTGTCTCACCCAATGCCTGTAATGCTGACCTCCAGTATATATTTCTTTGATTTAGTTGTAGTTTTCTGGTGTGTTGTATGCATTTTCACAAACCTCTACAAATCCTTTGTGGAAAAGAGAACACGTATAAATAAGTCAAAATGAATTAGCCTCACTTTTGCCTAGAGACCAAATTCAGAGCTTGAAACACAGTCTATACACACACCTATATATATATATATATATATATATATATATATATATATACATCTTCACAAAAAGATTTTTCTTTTCATTTTAATTTGAGTCTTTATGTGAATACTTTATGCTCAAACAACAACCATCTGCTGAAACATATGGAGCCACTAACTTTATGGAAGTTTTGATGTCAGAAATCCTTCTTCCCTTAACCTATTACTTTAGGTGATTTCCTTTCAACATAGGCATTGTTCTGAAGACTAGACTGTCTAAAATCATAAAGTGAATGGGAAAGGTGTTTCCAGTCAAGATTGGCTGACATAAATCATTGCACAATCTGTCAAATTGAGTCATTTGTTCATAAAAGATACCACTGAAGGAGAAATTGCATTGTTATGTAAGACAATAATCGTATTTCTTTGCCATATCAGTGTAATAAACCAAATCTTGTTGATGGGATAAAGATTGTTCGAAATGCATTAAAAACTCCTGGAAATGTCCTCATGGAAACGTTGGTTAGGTGTTATTACATATGAATATTTGGAATATATTATGTAAATAAATATACACACACAGTGTAGTATAACATTAGCCAGGTTATACAGCATAAATTTCTGAAGGTACCTAATTTTCAATAGCAACACATGGAAAGCAAAATATTTCAGACTAATTCCAAAAGAAAGCACTATTTTAGGTGGTTTCTTCTAAATCTTCAAGTGATCCTCATTAAATCAGCCGTTCAACAATTACACTACTATAGCAGTTATGTATAATAAAAATCCAGCCACTTTTATGATAATGAACCTTCATTTACTTAAAATAAGTTTAAGAAATTTGAGTAAAAGACCGCCTTATTTAAGCATCTCAGTTTTAAATGAAGATAGAAATGATAAAGGATACACCTTGGTAACTTCTTTAAGGAATTAATAAAGTCTGCCCATATTTCTTGCTACAGCTCATCTTTGTTGCATTGCACAACTTCAAGAGGCATCGTTTACACTGTAGTCTAAGGGAACGGCACATCCAGAGATTGTACAGTTGACACACTGCACATTGCTGCTGAGTGAGATCTCAGGACTTTCATTAAACATGCTTATTCAAATGTCCATGAGGACTTACAAGACAAAAACATTACATCTTTTCTTATAATAAAACCAAAAAATACATAAAACTTTGAGAGAATCACTGGTTTATATTAAAAGCTAAAATTTACTTTTTTTTTTTTTTGCCTCTATCCTATCCTTCTCCCACCAATACTGAAAAATGCATGATAACAATAGCAGTTGATAAATAGCCATTAATTTTTCATATTTTTTTAGGAATGAAATGATGCTGTAGGAAAAGTCTTGGTTTTGGCTTTTCACATTGTCAAGGGCAGTTAGGTCCCTTCCTTCAGTTAGAGATAATAAAATTTGAGTTAAAGCAGGTAATCATGTGTGTCATCTTCAGCACGATGAAATCATCCTTACTATTTTAAAATAACCAGTGCATGTTTCAAAGAAAGCTTTCGGTAGCTTAGACGATATGGGTGTGAGAGAGGAAGAAGAGAGCCTGTTTTTCTCGACTGTGTTTGTCACTGTAAAATCGAGTTGAAGGATGCTCTCTGAGTACTGGCACTCTCAATATAGAGCACACACATTATTCTTACTCAACACGTAGAGAGAAAACACATCCTCCAAACCATGATATTTAAATTGTTCTTTTCTTCAGATGATGCTTTTTCAGTCACCTTGGAAATATGTGCAAATGCAAATCTAAATCCCATATGCAGTAATGATTTGGTTGAAACAAATACTATTCCCTCAAGCTATGTTGGTTTGGGGGAAAAAAATGACTTTTCTAATGGGAAGATTGCAATGGCTCTGCTCCTAAGGGGAAAAGAAAAAAAAAAAAAGCCATACAGATAAGATGTTCTTATTTATAACGTGTAACAAGATATGTTGCTAGACACAAGCATCTTTCTGATGACTTCTCCTGCTGATCAGAGTACAAAAGAGTTTATTTTCATAATTACAACAGATGGAAAACAATAAAATTATACTTTAGGCTAATGTACTCTCACCCTTATTATCCTTTTTTTTTTGTATATATGTCTCCCCCGAAGCTATTTTATAACAATACAAAAATTGCAGAAATATGGCACTGCAAAAGTCTGACCAGATTTCCTAATTATCTGTCATGACTCCAGAGTGCGGTAAGAAATTAGCTCTCCTGGGAGAGAAAAAATTTGACAGAACTTAAAATAATAGAAAGAATCCTATGATGTCTCTCCTCAACAAGTTGAGAAAGAAATCTGTCCATTTTTAGTGGGTTTGCCCTAACTAGCTTTCTCTCTCTCTCTTTTTTTAACTATATATTTTTATCTCAGCTACAGAAAGGTGTTAATCAGATCCCTCAATCTATGGCATGTTGTCATGCAATGAATCACTCTTGTTTAATTAAATTTTACTTTTTCATCCCCAATTCTATTCTAATCCTATCTTCTCACCACAAGCATTAATTATAGCATAGGATGAATAGATGTATGTACTTGGGCCATATATATGTAATATATATGACATATACCTATACATATAGATATGCTAACACACTCACTTCCTTTACATCTATCATTTCCAATCTCCCTTATACTTCGCTGTGCCCATGTGAACAAACAATTAATTCTGGCCAATGAAATGTGAACAGAAGTCTTGTGCACCTGGCCCAGAATGCCTTCCGCGTGCTGTTCTCCCCCCCTCCCCCGCTTTGACATTTTTTGACTGGGCAGCAACACACAGGGTAACTATAGAAGCCACACATTGAAAAAATCATAAAACCTTCAACAGACCCACACCGGGTCCTCGAATGACTGTGTGGATCTGAGAGCCCACTCTCCTAATATGTACCAATGATTATACTTTCACATGATTTTTTTAAAAAAAGACATACTTTATTAAGTCATTGCAATTTTAAAATTTATCAGTATTCCATTTAACTCACTGTCTATTTCACTATAAGGAACTACATCATGAGGTTTTACATGGTCTTTATGTTGACAAATTTGTCAATCAATTTTTGTCTTTTCTAGTTCAGGTAAAATGCCTGGAAAGTGAGTCAACAGGACAGACAGCCATAAGCCAACTGAATTTTTTTTCTTTTAACCTGGTTCAGGTTGGAAGTGTTAGAAGCTGGACTCTGAGAATCTAAGATGTTCTATTTATCACTCAACCATCAATTCCATAGTCTGCAATAGTAGCTTAAAGCAAACTACCTTCACCAAAAGGTATTGTGTTAATGTGGTAATATCATTGGTCTTTAATATGTTGTCAATTGATAAGAATATTTTACAAATATCATAACAACAACAAAAACAAAAAAAAGCCCTCTTTTATACTAAATCACTAAGTTTCTGTCAGAGAACATCTGGACTATTCTAAATTTACTTATTGTTCACAAAGACCCCCAGAAAAATAGATAGTTTGGAAATTCTCAGAAATATTGGACATGGTAATATTAGGGTTCTTCACATGTTGGAGTTGACAGTGTATTTATTTTTGATTTATTTCTTAATAGATGTCATTTTTTAGAGCAGTTTTGGGCTTACAGAAAAATTGAGCATAACGTTCAGAGTATGTCAGATACCCCTTCTCCCCCATTTCCCCTGCACCTCCAGGTTTCCTGTTATTTAACACCTCACACTAGTATGGTATGTTTGTTACCACTGAGGAGCCTACATTGATATGCTATTATTATCTAAAGGCCACGGTTTACATTAGGGTTTATTTTTTGTATAGTATTATAGTTCTATGGGTTTTGCCAAATGCAAAATGTCCTATATCCACCATTATATTATTATCATATAAAACAGTTTCATTGGCCTAAAAATCCTCTAAACCCCACTTATTTATTCCTCTCCCCAAACCCCTGTCAAATACTGGTCTTTTGACTGTCTCCATAGTTTTGTCTTTCCTGGAATGACATATAATTGAAATTATATAGCCTTTTCAGAATGGCTTCTTTCACTTGGCAACATGCATTTAAGGTTCCACTGTTTCTTCTGGTGATTTGATAGACCATTTCTTCATATCACTGAATAATATGCTGTTGCATGGATGTACCACAGTTGGCTCATCCATTCACCTATTGAAGGATATCTTGATGGCTTTCAAATTTTGGCAATTGGGAATTGAGCTTCTGTAAACATTCATGTGCAGGTTTTTCTGTGGACATAGGTTTTCAACTCATTTGGGTAAATCCCTAGGATCACAATTGCTAGATTGTATGGAAAGACTATGTTTAGCTTTGTAAGAAACTGCCAGATTGTGTTCCAAAGTGGCTGCATTATTTGGCTTCCCTACCAGCTATGAATGAGAGTTCCCGGTGCTACAAATTCTCCCCAGCATTTGATGTCAGTGTTTTGAATTTTTTTGCCATTCTAATAGGTGTGTAGTGGTATCTCATTGTTGCTTTAAGTTTTGACCTCTAATAACTTATGATGTTGAGCACATTTTCATATGCATATTTGGCATTTGTCTATCTTCTCTGGTGAGTTCAGATCTTTTAAATATGTCTCATTGGGTTGTTATCATTCAGATTTAATAGCTCTTTGTATATTTTGGAAACAAGTCCTTTATTAGATACATGTTACTCTAATATTGTCTCCCAGTCTGTGGCTTGTCTTTTGATTCTCTTAACAGTGTCTTTCACAGAGCAGATGTTTTCAATTTTAATAAAGTCCAACTTAAATTATTTCTTTCTTTCACAGAGCATGCTTTTGTTGCTCCACCTAAAAAGTCACTGCCAAATCTGAGATCACCTAGATTTTCTCTTATGCTATCTTTTGGCATTAATTTTAATCTTAAAATGTTTTACAATCTTCATACTGTTGGAGAAAAATAGAGCCATGAGTTCACGATTTGCATATCTGATTGCATATAATTTTGACTGGTTCATTGCATTTTGGATATTTACAATATTTCCGTACTCTGAGAAGTCATGATGTGTTTACTGAAAAGGGTTGTATGCTTTTCTCATGCTAGACTAAATCTGTACATTTTTTTTGTGAGTCCTTCAGGGAACTTCCTGAGAGTAGGGCATTACATCTTTATTCTTGGGAAGAGAGGGGAATGTGTCTACAAATGGACCCATGGCATTGGTCACTTTATCCCTCCAAAGCCATGAACATCATATTATCTGGTTTACTGGAAGCTTCCCTTTCATAAGAGAGGAACACAGTCTACTTGAATCAACGATCGACACCTGCAATGAATAAACTGCTGGCATCTTCCCCAAGGAAGAGCTCTAAGACCATCAGACAAAGGTGGTGAAAAGAAGAGTCCACTACTTCCCGTCCAACAAGCCTGCAGAGAGGGAGGAGATGAAGCTGGAGAGAGTGCTCACCCTCTCTAGCTGTACAGTGGATCTTTAAAGAGAACGAAGCAGACACTAGCAATTGCAAAACTCCTATTCCTGGAAAGTTTATATTTTAGATTGTGGCTATGTAATAAGGCACAGTAAGCTTAGTTTTAGAATGTAACACTCTTAAAAGCTACTTAGTTCAAAGTTGCTGCTACTCCTCGAGATACTCTCAAAACTATTGTTTGGAATTATGGTTTTCAAGGTGTTTACAAGAAGTACAAGAAAAAATAACTCAACTTGCTTTTAAATCATGCCTCAAAATAATGACTATTAAAAAAAGAAATTAATAAACAGTATTAAATCTAAAATCCATAAACAATTGGCATTTTCAGATATAAAATAAAATTAAAAATATAGGTATAATCATATGATGTGATTAATGATTAGGAAAATTCAGTTATTGCAAAGATACACAAGTACTATTAATGTATTATTTGATCCCTTGTTCACCACCGAATGTAGTGATATTGACAGTTTTCCTCCTTGTTCTTCATATCTTATACCTTCTTAACTTATTTTTGTGTCCTTTTCCACCAAAGCTGACACTTTTCCACCTCCTCAGTAACCACTGTATAGGATAAAGTTCTAGGACCTTATCTCCCCCCCTTGAATAATTACAGAGAAGCTAACATTCTGTGCAGTTACTTACTTCCATTACAAAACTAAGCTATTCTCCTAATGGAGTCAGTGCTATTAGAACTCATTTCCCTGAAGTCTATTTCTCCTTTTACTTTTTCAGCCAACTCTTAGCTCCCTCCCTAAATTGGATTATCAACTCAGGGGAAGGGACTGTGTCTTACCCTATATCAACTAGGTGTTTAATGAGCATTATTAATTATTATTATTAAAATTCATAATGATGTCAGGCTTGGCCTAATCAATTTTAATTCAGCTTAATCTAGTTCAATTAAGTTTAATTTAGGAGGTGCTGCTCTGATATTTTTCTTTTACCTAGATTTCTAATTTAGCTCTGCAATAGGCTCCTCTTTATATATATATATATATATATATATATATATAAAATTTGCCTCGTACATTTTTTTCTATAGGCAAATGTTTTCTTTATGCCATTGCTAAGGTGCAAGCTTTTAGAAGAGACTGATTTCCTTGCCTATTCAAAATATTAATGTTATGCACAGTGTTTCATGTTAATGCTGGGGTTTTTTTCCCAGTGAATTGAAAGAAAGTGACCAAAACAAGTGGGAAGTGGTGTATCTGAGGAGCAGGGAGCCACCTAATCGTTTCTGTGCTTTCGAGAAAGTGCTTCTGTAGCAGGTGGAAGATGGATTGAACTGAGCAAAAGTGGATACAACAGTATCTGTTTGGAGAATACTGACATTATCCACACTAGTGATAACAAGAGATGGTGCAAAGCTCTGGCAATAAAGATATAGAAGTTTTTGTGTACATGAGAGAGGCAGAGCACAGAGCACCTGCCAATGGCCACAGGTAAAAGAAAGCCCCAGAAACACCTAGCAGCAGGTCTGGGCAGCGGCAGCAGGTGACACAGCAGGAGAAGCAGGTTTGCCACTGCGGCGCTAGTGTGCACATTCTCGGTACAGCCAGTTTCAGAAACAAAGATTTGGAAGAGTGGGGGGGGGGGGGTGTCACCTTTTCTTTGGGAAAGAATGGTAACGACCCAAAGAAACAGCTGAGGAGAATAGAAAATGAAGAGGGCTGAGGCTGGGAATTTAGAAAATGCCAATATGTACAGAGACAAAGAAATACCAATCAAAGAAGTATTCTAAGTAGCAGTGAACAGAAAAAGAGGACAATGAGGAAAACATCTGGTTATGTAAGCCGTCTGTCGTGTTCTCATCAGAGGCTCTTGAAAGGGAGACCTGCACACGATTTTGACCCTCTGGGATGTGTTCTCTTTCAAGAGAGAGAAGCAACTTACAAAGCAGTATCAACAGGGCCGACATGTGGCTGGGGGGCTGTATTTAGCAGGTAGGCGCTGCTACATCTCCAAGCTAGTGTGAGGTTAGTATCCTTTCTGATATATCAGCCTGTGCAGTGTTAAACATTTACAATATCACCCCTGACTGTAACGGTAGCTTCCTCTACTTCCACGCCTCTGTGCTTCCCATGTAGCTTGTTACTCTAAGAACAGGGCAGTGTCTTGCCTCTTTGTTCTTGACAAATTGACTGCTACACTAGAAAAAAAAATTGTTTTTTCCTTGGGGCCACGGTGTTTTATTATGAAAACAGAATAAAAACTTTGAAAACAGAACTTTCCTTTCTAATTTAATGAGAAATTTGTTATTGTTATTGTTTTCTGTGTGTGAATTATATGCAGTTAAATTGTCAATATTAATTGTAACAATAAGAACATCAGCAAGTAAGATTTTCACGAACCAACTGCAGGGTTTTGCCCGGGGGCCACCTATCACGTAACATGCATGCCACGGCATGGCAGCGTGAGTTGCCTATGCACCACATGGCTCCCAAGGTAAAGAGCTGTGAGTTACATATGCTTCATGAGGCCCTGCGCTCCAAACTAGCATGAGTTAACTACAACTACCATAGCAGTTAATGTGTCAAAGCCATCTCGAATGTGTTTTGCCATAATAGCATGATGTAGCCGAATGAGGAATTACACACACCTGCGGCTCAGTCCAACCTATGCCACTTATTAGCTTTGTAAACTTGAGTAAGTTATTCAAACTATCTGAACTTCCATTATTTAAATAAAAATTTTTAAAAAGCACAAAAAAATCCCCAAATGTTATAGATATTAAATGAGATGCCACATATGACACTATTTGACATATAACGAATAAGATAGAGGTACTCAATACGTGTTCATTTTTCTTTTGTTCTGCCCAAGTCAGTTATACCTCCCCTTTCAAGGATGTTTTTGTTCTCTGGTATTCCTGAAATTCTAAAATTAAGGCCCCTTTACTAGTCCTTGTTAGGATAATGCAGATCAATGCTACCTTCTCCTTTTCAAAGTCTTTAAAAGAATCAACTCTTGAAAGAGGAATACAGAGTTAATACCCAGATGAAAAAATTCCACTACTTACTCATCATTCTTTTACTCATTCTTATAAACTTTTCTTGCCTGTACTTTCTTAAGCAATCTTGGTGTATCTTGTGTTGTTCGTGCCTTCATCCCTTTCAGCTGTTATCTCCTTATTCTTTAGGCAAATATACAGTGATGGCTCAACTGATGAAGTGTTGAAATAAACATCTGCTCACACACATCCTGTTGAAACAGGACTAAAGCCTCCAGCATTTTTAGCTGACAAGTTCTCCGTACATATGCAGCATTTTACACTTACCAAGAAGAATTCTATGTGCTAAAAGCACGCAAAATGTGATCACCAGCACCAGAACAGAAAATGAAAAAATAATTTTCTTCAGGCCTTGTAATTTCTTGTGATGGTTATAAAGGTTTTCAGTCTTCATGAGAGTGGTCAAAATTAAGCCATTCTGATTTATTTTGAATCAAACAAATAACACAAATCTGTGAGTTCCAGAAGAGACAAGTTTTTAATTGGAGATTGAGTAGATGAGAGATTTTACGAAAGAAAGTTTCCAAATATGAACCCCTCTCTTACCTATGAAAGAGAGGGTGAGAGGCAGAATGCAGTCATGAGTGGGGCTGGCATCTGGAGTTCTGGTGTTTTACTTCTGACTCATATGTAAAGAGCATGAATTAATACACTGGACTGCCCTATCAATATCTGTAAAATGTGGATATCGGATATAAGAGCTCCGAAAGGAAGACACATGGAATATAAGAGGTCATCAACAAATGCTAGTTACCCTATTCTAATTTTAAGGTGAACATGCTATTGTTGTAGTGCTATTATTCACATGTAAGTGTTCTGTCTCTGTTGACTCTACCGCAATGCATTTCAATAACAACTTCATAGTAAATATAACAGCCAACTCTTTCATTCTCGTTCCTTACTTAAAGCCTTTCACAGTTAAAAAAAAAATTGAAAGTAATGTTTTGGCTCATAAGGAAATGTTCATATTATTATATCTTAAAGTCAGGTTGTCATATGGACAAGATGTTTTTTTTTATTTTTATTTTCTCCATAACACAGTCAGAAGTAACACTGTCGATAGTCTAGTCATTAGCTTCCATAATAACACAACCATCGAACACTTCCGCTCAACCAAATAAATATCTTAAACTATAAATCAAACATGTGCAAAAACATGCCCATCCATTCACTTACATTGATGTTATGAGGGCATCTAATGTGTGGCCTTTTAACCAAGATGTAATCCAGACATGGCTGGCATGAAGCCTTGTGAGTTGCCTAAACATCTATTGCATTAATTTGATTGGCGTGAATTGAAATCACAGAACCATGTCCTAGCCCAACAGGCAATAGAAGGCTTGAGTTGATTAGCCTATTATGCTTTTAAGGTTCAAAGAGAGATTGTGGGTGACTGAATCAAGGTTGATTGGTGGAGAAACCTGCAAGGCAGTCAACATAGAAAAAAAGAGAGCAAACTTAATAACAACTGAAAAGTGAAATCAAAGGTAATGACTCGACCTGAGCTTACAGAGGCTGGGAGACTCAGAAATAATGTTTTTCACTTCATCCATAACACACGCTGTTCTTCTCTGGTCCTTGAAAATGGCATGTGACCTATGAAGCATCCTATTAGCTGTTTCAGGAAGGCACATTTTCTTCTGAAAAGAAATTGGTTTAAGAATCAGGGAAACAAGTACAAACACAAAGCCAAACACACTGGGGTTTACATTCGGCACTCATTCAAAATGTCATGTCATTCGAATACGTCTCCGGTTTTTAATGGTGCTTCACTTGGGTCTAATCACATTCAAACCCTGCTGGGTTGCATGCTATTATATGCTTTAAAAATGTATAGCCGAGATACAACTAAAATAAAAAAGCTCATACAGGCCAGTAGTCGAAGCACAGGAAGAGGAGGCCTTTGGGATTCTATTTCGTCTGATGCAACTGGCTTACAAGGTCATCTATGACTTCTTGCCCACCTGTGTCTCTGCTCCCTCATTGTGAAAATAAGAGTGATCATTAGAAATGATTTATGATCTAGAGCTGTCATATTTATTTTCTTTAAGTTACATTTAGGAGCCTGTTTTAGGAAACCACACAAACAGCCCTGATTATCTTCTTTCTTTTCCCATTAAGACAGGGAAGATACTGGGGGAAAACATATCCAAACATATCTTTCTAGCAAAATGTGAGGAATGCTGTTTCTATATTTTTCCAGGAATGCCATTGTTCTGCAAAGTTTCAAGGAAAAAGGATGATATAAAACTTTCTCCCCAAATATTTCGAGTGGTGAATTTTCTTGTTCTGATCATTTTAGCTTTGTAGAAGGTTATATTAAATTGCATGTGCACATCAAAAGGTATCAGGTATCTTTAGGCAAGTACATAGGAATAACTGGTCCTTTGATTATTTTCCCCTGAAGTTTGAACATTTGCTCATCAAGCCTTTCCTATGTTTTTATTTTTTTTTATTGTTGACATTCAAATGGAATTGAACCAAGAGTTTTCTGGTCAGAAGAAGAAAACAGATAAAACCTGATATAAGCCAAAGAAACTTGTGAGAGTTTCTGACAATTTCCCAATGTGGCTGCTTCCCCATCCCAGCTGTCAGAATGATGTAATCAGAAACAAAGTGCATTTTATGATAAATGCCTTGGGGCAAATGTAGCTCACAAAAGATATTACAGTTTTCCTCTCTTTTGCTTCCTCAAAAATAAATAAAAAAATCTTTATCTTGAATTGCCTTAGTATTAGTTGGTTCTCAAAAGAGAAAAGGAAACACATACACCTGTACACACAGGTGTACTTGTCAAGTTTGGCTGATACAGCTAAGAGGTGACCACGTTATGTTTTATTCTCCTAAACCCAAGACCACGAAACATTAACATGTTTTGCTCTGAGTAACCGGCTGTGACATGAAATATGAAAGAACATATTGTAGGTGCAGACGGCTCTTCCCAAAGTAAATTAAAATGGCACAGGTTTAAAAAAACACTCCTGTAGGAGGCTGCATTCTAGCTGCAGGACTCAATCTGTGCCACTGACAAAATAATCAGGCACCAGGAAAAGAAGTGTGACCCATTAAGCGAGCTGGAGGCTGGAATCCAGAGGCGTTTGGCAGAACATGTGAATGGGCTAAGGAGAGGCTACCTGTCTGCGGGAGCTGCCCGGCACAGCGGGATCCCGTAAGAGCTGCTAAAAGCCTGCGCTGGGGGGCAGGGTGCCAGCAGACACAACGGTCTCTGTGGCCACAGCAGAACTGATGGAATAGTGAATACAGTTTGAGATGGGCAGGGCTGGGTACAACAGGCATAGTGAAGATACATTGTCTTTGGTCTTGGCCACAAAATGGGAATCCCAGCGGGTGCGAACCAATACTCAGGGATCGAGCAATATCCTCCTAATATCATAAGAAACAAAACTTCAAAATAATATAGAGTCATCTGATGTGTATAGTATCAGGACCACCTTACCATGTCCTTCCTGCTGAGTCCTCCCTTTTTCAGGGTAAGTCCAGGTTCAGGTGAGAACCCAGTGAGACCCATCTGCTACTTATGACATGCTATAAACAAACTCTGTATGTCTAGATACAAAGGTATTCTGAGATCTTCCTGGGGACCAAACTAGATGATAACAAGAGCTGCTCAGTCCAAGTGCAGACTTGGAAAAGTAATCTTTTAGTGCTACATTAAAAAGGGGGTGGGGTAGTTAATACCAGGTAACACTGTAAGCCACGAGGCAATCATAATAAGCCTGTTGTTAAATGATCTCTAACCTTGACTAAGTGCAACCCTCTTGTCCAGGACTCCCTTGTCCCGGGAGCTGCTGACCAGCTCGTGAACACAACTGTGGTGTTAGCAGTGTGAGCTCTGAAGGTAGAAGCAGGTTGCTCAGATAAGCCCTCTCAATCTGAGTGTGTGTCAGACTTATCTGGAGGGCTTGTTATATTGCTGGGCCTTGCCCCACAGTCTCTGAGTCTGTGTCTCTGTGCTGGGCCCCAGAAAGAAAGAACCATTTCTAACCACTCCCTGTCTTAAATGATCATCACTCATATAATTGTCTCCCACACTACCTTCTCCATTGTACAAAGAGAAAAATTCTAGAGCTGAAAAGATTGTAGAATTTTCCTGGTTCAAATACCTCCTTTTAGAGGAAACTGAGTCCAAAAACGATTAAAAAGTATGACAACACTATATACCCCAGGTTGCCAGATTTCCAATTCAGAGATTCTTTCATGGTGTATCTTATATACCTCATAGTCTCATAGCTGGCTCCTTTTAATGTCTTTGATGAGTTTTATCTCTACAAAGTTCAACTCAATTTATATCGGCTACATAAAATGTTATGAGAGTCTTTTAAAAAGGAATATGACCCCACCATGTTAAGTTCCAAATTAAGGACCAAACTCTCAAGTTTTTAAGGATCATCTTTAGATTATTAATTTTTAATAATTTTAATAATTATTAATAATTATTAATAATTATTTATTAATTTAATAATTTTTAATAATTTTTAATAAGGAAAGTTCTTCATTTTTATAATTCTTGGATATTTAGTAGATACCAAAACACTTGAATTCATGGAGTCTATTGGAGTAAGCGCTACCTTTTTCTTTGTCAACAGCTTGTTTATTCGACTTTGCTGTGAAAGAAAGCTAACACTGGTCTAAACAAAACTCTGAGACAACACATTTCACTAGCATTGAATTTCAAATATATTTTTGTGACATCCCTCAGTCATTATGTGTGTGTGTTGTAAGGCAATTGGGTGACACAACAATGCTGTCTCTTCCGTGGCTTCATTTTCTCTTTGCATTTGACTATTCTCGACAGATACCATTTCAAAATTATTTCAGTTTTTCCCAGACAGAGCTATTCCTTGGGTTGTTTGTGCAAATAAAGTTTGAGCTACACTTATTCTGTAGTAGAGGATGGATCACTATAAAATATAAACCTACAGTATGTGGAAAAAAGTCTCATGTCTGTAATATACTCAAAAACTATTTTGTAGATATGGACAACTTCACATGTGTATTGATATAGAGTCTTGAGGATGATTTTCGTGCAGTGATTTTTGGGAAGATGTGGATTTTGAAAGGTAAATCCTGAAATCAAGACATTTGTTTGGATTTATTATTTTGGATTTTGCTATTCTTATTGCCAAATCCCCTAAAGATGGATCCATCCCCATTTTAAGAGGCATGAGATAGTATAGAAGCAAGCTCCTTGAGGTGGATGCCTGGTACAGAGACTTTAGAACAGGAGACAACAGTAATTTTTCACAAATGTTGCTTCTTCTGGAACAGTGGTAGGTGTTTCCTGTAGTATCTTAAGCACTTCCTCAGGAGATGCCAGTTATTTTCAGCCTATCTAAGCTGCTGGCATCCTTAGTTACTGGGCAGCTGTGAACAATATTCCTTTGAGGTTATCCACAGTTACAGTGATTCAGATGCTAATTCCTGAAGCTACCTCTCTTATAATAAAAATGAAACAAATTAAAAAAGCATGAGGACTTCAAATGGTTTGTTATGTTATGGATTTTTAAATTTGGGTTTCTAAGAGCCAGGGCGCTGTGAATACACTTATTGACAGTGGAACCTCAGGGACTCTCAGTATGCTAATCAGTGTGGATCACCTTGAACACCAAAGCTGACAATCTCCAGTCCTTCAGATTTCACATCTCTGAAATTGTCTGTGCGAATACAGCATTGTCATAATGAAAAGAACCTTGAGATATCATCTGGTTACGGACACCTTTGCTTATGGAAGAAGATACTTAAATAACCTGGGACAAATGCTGTCCATTTTCTTTTCTGAACGATTACAAGAATAATTGGTTCTGAGTTAGTTCTTTTTTAATAGTCAATGAAATGGACATATTAGCAGGACAGGAGGCCTTGGCCTCAGGAAGTTTTTCATTGACTAGGAGCAAGAGCCATGGAACTATTAATTTAAAGGATAGGTAATAATTATTAATAAATAAATGTTATAATATAGATAAAAATCAAAATGTTATAGAAGAACAGATGTAGGAGTGATTAAATTTACCCAGGGTCCTTAGAGGAAGGTATCAAGTAGAAGGTAGCATTTGAGCTGAACCTTTAAGGATGAAACCAGCTTTGGTAGGTAAAGAGAGGTATAAGAGAGTCAACCAAGAGTTAGGACTTGTCTGGGAAAAGGGTGAATGTAACCAGAGTGGGGAATTAAGCTGGGTGAAGAATGAGGCTACGCAATTTGAGCAAGACCTTGGATATTATGTTAAAGAATGTGAAATTTATTCTTCAGTTAATTGCAATCCATCCAAGGTTTTGAGTGTAGGTATACCACCATGACCATGCTTTAGGGGAATTAGGTTGGTGCTAACTCCCTCCTTGCCCTAATCTTTTTCTACTACTTGCTCTTCTCTTAACCCACATCCATGGGCCTTCCTGCTGTTCCGTGACCCTTCCGAGCATATTCCTATCTCAGAGCCTTTGAACTTGCTGCCTTTCCTCCCTAGAACAGTCTTCCCCAGGTAATCATATGACGTCCTCTTTATTCTTTCCCTCCTTTCATTTCTCTGTGCAAATATCACTTTGTCAGTAAAGCCTTCCTTAACTACTTTAAAAGTATACTCCCCCCCCAATGCCCATCTCTCTTCTTTGCTTTAATTTTTACAGTACATATCACCATCTAATGTTATATAAAACCCCCCACCCCTCACCCCATTTACTCTCATGAAAGCAAAGATTTTAGTTATGTTTCTTGCTCTGTTCATTGCCTAGAACAGGACTGGAGGCATCTTGCGGCTCACCAAATATTCATTAAGTGATTGAAAAAGAGACATGGTATGTCTTCTTAGTCTATTCAGGCTGCCACAACAAAACATAAACTGGTGGTATAAGCAAAAGAAATTTAATTTCTCACAGCTCTGGAGGCCTGGAAAGTCGAAATTTAGTGTACAAGCTAAAGTTCCAGTGAGGGCTCTCTTCCTGACCTGCACAAGGGTGCCTCCTTGCTTTGATTTCGCATGGTCCAGAGAGAGAGAGAGAGAGAGAGAGAGAGAGAGAGAGAGAGAGACAGAGATCTCATCTCTTCTTATAAGGACATTATTCTCATCATGAGGACCCCCACCCTTATAATCTCATCTGAACCTCATTATCTTGCAATGGCCGCATCTCCAACATTATTACATTGGGGTTAGGACTTCGATATGTGCATTTAGCAGGGGACACAACCACTGGATGCACAATGAAGTAATTAGAGAACAGAGAAAACAGGGATGGGATGGTTTCTGATGTCAAGCTGCTTCTAGACAGCTGCTAGCCAACCCTCCCTCAACCTCTACCCCTCCCGGCAATGGCGAGTCCCACAGGAAAACTGGGAATTAAGAAAGATGACTGCAGCATGTCAGAAATTTAACATGCTTCCTAGATAAAGATGGGAACGTAGTAAAGAGACACAGAGGACCAATAAGAAAATAACAAGAGGCAACACAGACCGAATCCCTGCCCTCCTCAGACACAGCCCTCTGGGGAGGACAAGGAATGGTTATGGCAGTGGAGAGAAAATCTATCTGCGGGGCCTTGTAGTTAAAAAGCCTGACCAAGCTTCCTTTACCCCCATGTGATAGATGCAAGGCCTCCCCATTGGAATGATTGTTGGTGTGAGTACAGACAGGGTGGAGTTGTCCCCAGGAGACCAGTGGGACTTTTCTGGGACCCAGGTGACAACACTTAGCAGAAAGGCTAGAAATGAGATTACAGAGAATTCTTTTTTATGAGGAATTGATCATATTGAACAGAAAACTATCCCAGCTGTGCTGTGCTGTGCTGTGCTTACCACTAGATGGGAAGACAGTAAAAACCATCACACCTATAAAAAAGTAACTAGATCAAAAAAAGAAAAAGACAAAAAAAAAAAAAAAGAAAGAAAGAAAAGGTGGTGACAGCCTGCTAAACAAAAGGAGCACAGCTCTCTGAAAAGTACACAGTAGATGAAGCAGAAAACATAGATTCCTTCTGAGATGACATCTAAATAAAGTTGAGAAAATTATGTCAATTAAATGAATTCAAGTCATCTTAAAGAAAATCATCTTTGAGATTTGGGAGAGAAGAACAGAATCGCCAAATGAAAAATTGGAAGGGGCACCACCCCAGACAAAAGATAGACAGGAGAAGTGATTATTGAAGTAGATGATAAGCTTTAGAAACTCATCAAGAACTCAAAGGAAAAGGATAAATAGAAAATGTGAGAAATATGGGAAAGAAAACATATAGATCCAATCTCTATATAAAAAAATTTCCAGAAATTACAAAAGAATATTATTCTTAAAAGATTAGGAGTAGATAAAATAATTAAAGAAATACCGTGTCTCCCCAAAAATGAGACAGGGTCTTATATTTATTTTTCCTCAAGAAGAGACCCTAGGGCTTATTTTCAGGGGATGTGTTATTTTTTTTTAAGTACAGTACAGCAATCTACATTTATTCAAATATAGTTAAGTTGTCTTCTTCTGGAACATCATCATAACTCTCCAAACTCCGAATTCCATCCTGAATTTCTTGTGACTCTATTTCATTTAGAACCATTGGCCCTAATCTCTCATGTCGAGCACTAGAGCTCTCATGGGGCAGATGAGAAGGGCTGCTCATCTTCTTTCCTGCCCCTTGATGAAATGCATGGGTTGTGCAGACTTGCTGCATAGCCACGCCCATCACTAGGTCTTATTTTCGGGGTAGGGCTTCTATTGCACAAATGTTTACAAATCCTGCTAGTTTTTATTTTATGGGTAGGTCTTATTTTTGGGGAAACATGGTACATGTTCATAAATAGGACAGAAACCAATTATATATGGACCATGGTAGACTATAACATATATCCCACCACCCTACCCCCATCCCAGGGCCCCAACTGCCACCATCTTGCTCTTTAACCTCCTCTTTCTTTGAGATTTTCACCATCTACTCATCTCACAGACCCTGGCTTCTCACCGCTTCTCCAGGAGTAGGATTAAATTTCAATGGGATGCTCAGAAAAGCATAGCATCATCGATGAAATCAGATAGATGGCATGTTGTGTTTTTTCAATCCTACATTTATTACTCATCTATTTGTTAAACTAAGAATTAGGAGTTCTTGATATGCTTCCTTTAAAAAAATAAACAAATTAGTCCCACTTTTTACTTACTGTTTTGAAAAGTGATCTTGACTTTAGACAAAAAAATCAAACTAGAAACAGCTCTTTGTCAAATGAAAATGACTTGGACCCCCATAAAACTCTAATTATTTTCTTAAGTTTGCAGAACAGCAAGTAGGGAGCCTTGATCGATTTGTTCATACTCTTTCTGGATTTTATCTCTTTTATTTTAATCTCTCCTGAGTCTCATTTTTGACTGTCAGGCCTAAATAATTTACAGAAAAATTATATTGTATCTTTGGACTAGAAACCACAACAAAAACAACTGGTGATTTTCACATTAATGAAAAAGACAATATTTTAGGGCCACACTGGACTTGGAGCACAGGTATCTATTTGACCTCTGAGAGTCAGTGATGGGCCCTTGCCCAGCTCTCCGGGAGGAAGATGTGCAGGTCCCAGCCGCTGCCTGTCCCCTGATGGACGATGCCATGGTGGGGGGCTACTTATGCCATCAGCTCATTTGCATTCCTTGTTCTCCAACGACTTACATTAAGGGCTTGCAGATCATTTATATTGGTGGGCGTTGTGATACTGTACACAGTACTAGGTCTCTGATAACTCAAACCCATTAATGATAAACAAAACATCCAAATGCCTACCTAAGTGTACCATGCGGGCAAGCGTCGTCACACTCCCTGGGAGCTGCTCAGCCCCGCCTGGTGCAGCCCAGCACAGCTCAGTGCAACGGAGCCAGCACAGCTGTCTTCTGTCTAACTAAAAGACAACGTTTTGCTCTACCTTGAGCATGGGCAGTCTTCTGTAACATGCAAAGGGATTCCCGTGGGCACCCCAACAGCCACATTTTTAAGAGAGACTTTCGTTGAAGTAAAGCAATTTGTTTTCGTTCCAGGGCTCGCTGGCACAGATACTTACAGAGGTTTTAGCACAATGTTCTTTGATATGGTTATTCTCATGCCCCACCCCAGCCCTCAAAGAGAAGAGGAATTATAGCCTGGACATTTTTAAAAACACTCAAGCTGTATCTGTCGAACAGAAAGTGTGAAATGGAAGTCTTCACCCGTCATATGGTAAAGCTTAGACAAAGCCCATTTAGGAAGTATACACAGAGTCAAAGAACATAAGAACCGCAACGGACCAGAGAAATCCTACTGATCCAGAGTACTCCTCTTATCATCCACTGGGTTTATGACAAAAGAGTTAAATTTGATTAATGTTTGCTTTTGTGCTAGGATTTCATTTTAGGATGATCACTGGTAAGAAATACACATGATGTTTCTATCTGCAACCTCTTTGGGTCTCTGTAATATTAATAATTAAGGGTAAGTATTACCTTTAAAACGTCTCCACTAATGCAAGCCTAAAGTGATTTTTTTAAATAATAAAACATTATTTTAACAACCCTTTTAGCCAAATCAAATAAAAATAACATAAAAATCTACAAAAAAAAAATAAAGACAAAGAAGAGAGGAAAAGAAACTAAATGCAACAAAACCAACTTTTTCCAGTTTTCACCTGGAGTCCTGTATCTTTCAACTTTTTATTTCTTAAAAAATAGAAGTGAAATGAATCAGTGATTTTTGAATAAATCATTCCACATTTTCCAAACTTTGTTCTGTAGAACAAAAATGCAGCTTGAAACATTAATCAATGTTTTGTGGGGGAATAAAAACTTTCATGGCCCAATCAATTTTGGCAATGCTTTCTGCTGTAACCTCTCTTGGAAAGAGGGTATATTCAAAGCTCTGAGAAGTCCCATCGAAACCTGTTTCCGCTTGTTTAACCTCACATTGCCCACAGTTAGGGCACTCTCTACCCCTTTTATAATGGAGGTCTGGCTTATACAGTCAGATGGGAAAAATAAGTTCTAGTGTTCTATACCACTATAGGATGACTATAGTTAACAATAATATGTAGTTTCAAATAGCTAGAAGGAGGATATTAAACATTCCCAATACAAAGAAATGATAAATGTTTGAAATGATAGATATGCTAATTATCCTAATTCGATCCCTATACATTATATGTATCAAAACATCATTATGGACCATAGATATGTACAATTATTATTTGTTAATTAAAAAACTAAAATAAAAAAAATTAAGGGGCCACTTAAATATTTTAAGACAGTTTATTATTACTTCAATATGTGTTAAAATTGCCACCTGGATAAAAATAACACCACCACACCATGCACGGTTAACTCCCTTAAACCAGGAACTCTCCTTACCTGCTTATTTATTTCTAACCCAGTGCTGGAGCACTGATTTCACAACTATAAACTTTTCTGTGCTGCAGTGCTGATAAGTTTGAGACAAGCCTTTTTCACTAATAGCATCTCTAGTGGTATTTTTTATTTTCCCTGTGCTTCCCTGGTTCTCAGAATATGACCTTTGTCCACTTCTGTCTTTTGATGATTATGGGCATGAAGAGACTTAGATATGGAGGGAGAAAAGATAATTGCCCTGGGCCACAGGAATAAGTAGAGACTAAGTATATAGGGAAGATTCTACATCTTGAAATCTAGTTTCCCCCGGCACCATGATTACTTCTGCCACTACCACCCCGTGAGGGAAGAGAGCTTACTTTTATTTGAAACTAGTTAATAACAAAATAAAGCTCAAAGAAAAAAAAAAAAAAGAAGAAGAAAAAGGAATAACAAACACAACCCTATCCTTTCCACCTTATCCTATTCCCTGCTAAATGTATTTGACACTACCAATTTGCATTCATTATATTTGATTTATAGACCTATGCCCATTCATCCAATTGTAGCCTACTTAAAAATTTTGCCTACAGCAAAACAGTTAGAATTCATGCCCATAGCATAACTGGAGCCAGGGGTGACTGGGGTTCTGATAATGTCAACATACTTAAAATTGCATCGACTGTATTATAGATAAGTCCAAATACAACACAGGCTAAATGCCAGAAGAGAGAAATGGTGTGAGAATGGTTGAGATGTTTTGCTTACTTTTTTTGTTTGTTTGTTAATTTGTGGTAATGGTTGTGGTTTTTTTTTTATGGCACGGAATGTGTTGGTGCAAGAAATTTGTATGTTTTGGAGCTCAGCAGTTAAGGAGACAATATCTGGAGGTGTTTTTCTTTTTTGGTTCCTTGTGAAGGCAAATTAGATATTTCCATTCTCCTTTGCTTAATCAATATTCATTTGGGGCAAAGATTTTTGTCTTAGTAGAAGCAACCTGGCAAACGCCCCTACAAAATGCTGTCCAAGCTAAAGTCAGAGATATTTCATGCTAAATGTTGTATAGGGGAGGAATTGGAATTAGACAGCTTGACCAAATTAGGTGGTAGACATCAAGACCCTAGGATCTTCTTTTTCTCTGCAGCAAAGCAACAGGCATCTTGAAGGCCTGGCATCTAATATTTGTTTGCCTCATGGCTTTCCAATCTGTCCTCTTACCCCTGACCTAAATTGGAAGTGGGTCCTCTTCTCAAGAAATTTGCTATTTTGTGGTTCCTACATTTTTGTTCCAGTTCAGTATAGGAGTGGTGCCAGATGGGTTTACATTAATAAATGGTCATTTGCTTATAAGGACTAGTGAGACTTAGCTCATGCCTCTCAGGCAAATTTTTATTTTGAGCTCATCTTCAGGAGCTCTTTCCTAGATTTTCAGGTTAATATTTAGACCTAGATCTTGTGAGACCTTAAAACCTTTTTAGTAGATGGACACAAAGCCATCTGGTCAGCCACGGCAGCAGTAGTCCATGAACCTTCTTTCACCGGAAGAATCTAGTCCAGCCTCTAAATTCCATGAAAGTTGAGACAAACCAAACCAATAAACCCAAATATTTGTATTTACTGGCATAATATCTGGCATTCAATAAAAATTTTGAAAGAAAGGAGGGAAGGATTTTAGACCAGTTCCTAATCTTTCAGCTTCTTTACAAACATGGATGTGGCATTCACATGCACACACACTTGAAAATAATTGAGTCAATTTGATTCTCTATAACAAAGTAAAAAGGCCCTTCTAGACTATTTCCAGTAAAGCAAATCCCACTTATTTTTATAAGATTTTTTTAATACCTTTCCTTTCTTAAATAAATAATCCTATTCAGTTGCAAACTATATGACATTAATTAGCTACCCCTTAGATAGAAATTCTACTTGCTTATTTATAGATATTCAAAAAGCGATCTATATCTTAAATAGTTTATTCTCTGTGTGAGTTTCAGGGCGTCTACCATGGTCACACAATTTAATCACACATATATTTTTATATTGTTCAGGGAAAAGAGAAGAGGAAAATATCTGAAAAGTGAAATTCTAAATTACACGATAGTTTTTTTTTTTTGAAGAAAAAAGAAAACAAGTGGTTTCAAAATCAGTGAAATTACGGTGATATCACGAAGGCTTGAAATACAGTCCTGATTTTTTTTTTCCAAGGCAGTTTTAGCCGGGACTTTAAAAGTGGCGAGGGGGAGTCGAAAAGCAACTGATTAGAAATGAGCTCACTCCTCCACATGCCTGGGTCAGTAAGTACGCAGCATCAACAAATTGAAGTAAACGCTCATGACTTTTGTAGTTAGTCAATTGTGAATCCCCGGTGCCTAAAACTTGGAAACGAGGAAGAAAACAAACACTGTAGAACCGCCGTAGTCCACCTGAGATGATGCGGCTGCCCCAGGAGTTACCCAAGAATCCTGTGGGCAGAGGAGGCCCTCCTTTCAAAAGAGCATTGCTATATAATGAAGTCTATTCAATTCTCCACAGCAGGGTAAAGAACACAGTATTAGTGCCATATCATTTTCCCCCATTGTCTATGAAGTATTTGAAGTGGAAATGGCTTGTTTCAACACCAGAGGCCATGTGGGAAATGACCTATGGAGTGGATGAGGTGACAGGCACGGTGGGGAGTTTCATTACACCTTAGGATTTGACTGGCACGAACAGCTCACTCTGGGCTCTCCCCAACCTCTGGTGAGTGCTTGGAATTGAATCTGTAAATGTTAATCAATATTTTAGGCCTATTAAATAAAGAAAGGCATTGTGAAAAATCAAAGAACTAATGGCCAGTCTGGCTCTGAGAAGTCTGTGCAGCTGTCAAAAGCATAATATCTAGCAAGAGAGAATATATTTTCATAAAATTCCTTCAAAGTTATATAAAATGCAATGTCTTTGTTCTACCACAGTACACATAGTATCAGTGCCTCAGAATATTCAATTATGTTAAACTAGACTGCCCTTATTACTTTTCAAAAACACTGGGAATTAATATCCTTTAAATATACTGGAGGAAAAAAATGATCATTTTGACATGAACTTTCAATCACTTAAAATCTTAGGAAAGAAGTCATATCATACATACTATTCATAAAGCCATTCCCCAAGGCAACAGCAAAATCCAGGTGTATGTAAGAACTAAATTTAAAACACAAATGTATAGAAGCATTAAAAAAAAAATCTCTGGAATTGGGGACACATTCTTACAGAAAATACGAAATTGAATCCACGAAGGAAAAAAATTTGAATAAATAAAAATTAGAAAGTTATTTATGAAGAAACCATAAAGTTAAAATCATACATCTTCACGGTAGAAAATATTTTAAACTTGCACAGCAACCAAAGGAATTACACCCAAAATATGTAAACAGATCTAATAAATCAAATGAAATAGTCGCCACTCGCCTCATACCATCCGACCAGTTCCTGGCAGGCCAAGGACCTATGCCCATCTGCAGCCCCAGGGTTGGGGACCACAGTTCTAGACGATATAGATACAGAAGAGATACAGAAGAAAAGGAAATAGAAAACAGGAAAAAAGGAAATAGGCAGAGACACAAATCTCTGCCTAGTCTTGGGTGGAACAGGCAATAAACAACACAAATAAGTAATACACATACACTGCATACACTATACTAAGTAGTAAGTACTAAGGAGAAAAAAAAATATGTAGGGATTGGGGTTAGAAAGGGCTTGGGGCATGTATTTCAATTTTAGATAGGATGGTTTAGGAAGTCCTCACTGTGATGCCATTTGAGACAAACTTTAAGAAGAGAAAAAACCCAGGTAGCCATCTGAACATTGAACATTCCAGACAGAGATTGTCGTATGTATAAAGACACTAAGGCTGACACAAGCCTGCTGTGTTGAGTGAACATCAAGAATATCAGTGTAGCTGAGTATGAAGAAAGGTAGAAGATTAGATTGGAGATGTAACAGAGTCCAGGCAACGCACAGGCTGAATGCCAGTGTCTGGATTTGGCTTTTGTAAGTGAAATTATAAATTTGTGCTCTGATAAGGCTCTTGAAGAGTCAGTCTGACTACTGTGTTAAGAAAGACTCAGAGGTTCAAGAACAGACTCATGAAGACCAGTCTGAAGAAAATGTAGCATCTTTGTAAATCTGTTGTGATATCATAATAGGAAAAGAAAAAAGTCAGCTAAAACTCATTAATACCATATTGTCTGATAGATATAGCTAAATTGTGATATTTTGGAATACTATATGGCTATTAAAAAAGAATGATGTAGACCTATTCTATGTACATGATAAATGTTCAAGACAGTTTGTTGAGTGAAAAAAAAAAGTATCCACTGTGCTCTTGCTTATGTTTAAAAAAAAAGCAAAAGTTACAAAAAACAAACATATCTACACATTAGTAATGAAGAACTTTCCAGTTATATATACAACCAAGAAGAGGGAAGGGCAAAAGGATAGCCTTAATATTCCACTCTACACACGTTTGTAATTTTTGGATTTTATAAAAGAATCTATTTATTATTATTGTGAAATTTTAAATATCTTACTTTTAAAGAAGGAAAGATAGGAAATTGTGAATATACTGTTTCTTTCTAAGAATGACTATTAAAATGTGTCATTTGCCTTGTTTCATTAAAAAAATTAAAATCCCAGTTGGGGACAAGGGAGAGAGAAGCAGAGGCTTGTCCAGTTGGAGAAAGAGCCTCTGCACATGCCACCTTTCTTGCTCACTGTACAACAGTAAAATTCTCAGAGCCCGCCCTTCTACCCTCCTGGGGAGGTGGCAGCAGTAGTCCTGCAAGTGTGTTTTGAAGGAAACGTGGTGTCACAGTTTGGAAAAATTCTCCCATTAAAAATAAATTAAAAAATTTAAAAAATTAAAACCTGTTTATTGTCCCATAATACAAAAAATATTCTAAATAAAATTCTTCTTTTTAAGTTATTATTTTGCTACCAAAAAGGGACTCCAAAGGGGAAAAGAGTAATCTCTAAAAGTATCAAGGCTTAAAAATATGAATTTTATATGCCTTTGTAAACATTTTGCATTGCTAATGGATAATCAAAACAGAAAGACAGAATATTCCATGAGGCTCATTTCTTTAAACATTTGGGTACCTATAATCTAGGTCAACTTTCTAGGGAGCTTTTTTTAAGTGAGGTAATTTTAGTACTTCAACTGAGCTAAGAGGGAAAAAAAAGTTGTGTAGAAATATGCAGGCTCTGAATTCATAGTCAAATTTCTGAAGTGGGACATTCCAAAAGCATAGGTATATTCACTTGAACATAGAAAAATATGAAGTGACAAAGTCAATTCAGCATTTGACATCATGTTTCAGACATCCCAAATAGAAGTCCAAAAATTCACAGGACTTGAAAAATAACTGGTTAAGCATTTAGAGAAAAAATATATAAATAAGATTTTTCTCACGCAGTTTGGAAGAATGAACACCAGCTGGATTCAAAAGATAAAAATGAAATATTAAAATTATTAGAAGATATATATGAATATTCATATAATTTTGGTGTAGGAAAGGTGTTTCCCAGCTTGGCACCAAAGTCAGAGACTAAAAAAGTAAAGGATGGTTTTGATTAAATATAATTTTTTGACCCATGGTACAATGAAAGAAAGGAAAACTTTAAACCAAAAAACATTTGTAATATAAACATGAAGTTTTAATATATAACATGCTCTCACAAAACAACAGGAAACAATGAGTATTCCAACAAAAAATATGCTAAGGACATTAGCAGGCAGTACACACACACACACACACACACACACACACACACACACACAAGAATGCAGATGGGCAGTGAGTATATTAAAAAAATTTGAGTTCACAAATACTACAACGCATTTTCAAATAAAAAGGTACCCTTTTACATTAACAAAAGTAATGTGTGTGCATGTGTGAGTATGTGTTGTGTGTGAGAGTGAGAGTAAGAATGTAATATTTCAGAGATCCATTGCCCTTAATGCTTTCTCTGAATAGAATTATGTCAGCTTTCAAGCATGCTTAATTCTCCTATAAAAATTAGTGTTAATTATTATATTTTTCTTTTTTAAATTTCAAAACATTATGGGGGTACTGTTGTTTTTGATTTATGGCTCTGGTCAGGGCTATACATGTGCCCATCACCCAAATAGTGATCATTGTCCCCAGTATGTGGGTTTTTTGCTGGGTATCTACCCAAAGAAAAAGAAGTCATTTTGTTGAAAAGACACCAGCACTCAAATGTTTATTGTAGCACAGTTCATAATTGCAAAGATGTGGAATCAACCCAAGTGCTCATCAATTCATGAGTGGATTAACTAAATGTGGTATATGTGTACTATAGAGTACTACTCAGCCATAAAAAGATGAATTAATGCTTTTTGTGGCAATTAATTATTATTATTTTTAAAAACCAAGAAACTCATTTGTTCCTACTTTCCTCTCTTGCTACTATCTTATCCCGTTTTTTTCCATCATTTGATAAATTTCTTGTAAAGTCTTCATCTTAGTGGACACTCCTCTTCCCTTGACTTTTGAGGCACCACACACACACACACACACACACACGTTTTCTTCCCACATCTCTTACAATGTTTCCTCTTTCCTTTGTTGGCTCACTGCCTTTACTTGGCTCTTAAGTGTAGGAATTCTTCTAGACTCAATCCTGAGTACTTTCCTTTTTTTCATATATATATATATATATATATATATATATATATATATATTTCTTTTTTTTTCTAGGCTAACTCAGTTTCATGGCAACCAAATCGCAGGTGACTCCTCAATGTACATGTACAGTCCAAATTTCTACTCAGTGCTCTGGAGTTGTAAATAAAAACTACATGCTTAATATCCTCACTTATATATCTCAAAGACATTTCAGCTTCACTTGACCAAAACTATATTCAGTGACATTTGATCTTCCAATATTATCTATTTTAGTGCATGGTATCTACAGCCATTCAGTTTTGAGAGCCAGAAACCTAAGAGTCTTTCTCGATCTCTCTCTTTTCTTTAACATTCATATCCAAACCCTCACAAAATCCTGTCCTAAAAACCTCTTTAATATGTACATTTCTCTCTATCCTCATCACCATTCCCATACATAGTCCAAGCTACCCTTTGCACTTACCTAGAGTGTTACAATCACCTCCCAGTGATTTCCAACGCTTTTGTTCATGTGCCATGTTAGTATCAGAGTGAAGCTCTCAAAATGTATGTTGCATCTTGTCAATCCCAGCTTAAAACACTTTTATCCCTTCCATTGTTTTCAGAATGAATATCAAATTTCCTAACATATTGTCTTAGTCCATTTCATGCTGCTATAACAGAACACCGGAGACAGGTAATGTATAAAAAGTACTTTTCACAGTTCTGGAGGCCAGGAAGTCCAATATCAAAATGCCAACCTATGTCAAGGGCCTTTTTGTTATGTCATCCCTTGGTGGAAGGCAAGAGGGCAAGAGAAGGTGAGAGAGAGAGACTGGAGGATGGGGCTGACTTCACCCTTTTCTATGGAACCCACTCCTGCATGAAGGAACTTATTCCTGCAATGACTTCATGAATCAATTCAGGAGACTGAAGCCCTCATGACCTAATCACCTCTTAAAGGTCCCATTTCTCAACACTGTTGCATTGGGGATTACATTTCTAACACATGAACTTTAGGGAACACTTTCAAACCATAGCACATGTCCTTTAAATCTGTAAGTGGTCTGGTTCCCACAAAGCCTCATGCCATACCACTTTTTCTCTAAATCAGTGATTTCTTAAATACGATTTCCAGACCAGCAGCATCAGTATCACCTGGAAACTTGTTAGAAATGCAAATTCTCAAGCCCTACCTCAAACCTACTAAATCAGGAACTCTGGGTAGTTGGGATCAGCAGTGTGTACTTTAACCAGCCCTCCTGGTAATTCTCACATGGTAAAGTGTGACAAGCAGGGCCTTGGAACTCTGTGCTCCAGACTCAGTGACCTTTTCTCCTGGATTTGCTCATTCCTACCTCCAGGCTTTTGCACATGCTGTTTTCTCAACTTGGCATTCTTTTTTTCTACCCTTTGAAATAGTTAATCTCCTATTCTTCTTTCATATCGTAGTATAGTTATCCTCCGGTCAAACCTCCCTTTTGTATTCCTGCACAGCATTATCCCACTTTTTCATAACACTCACCCCAATTTTAATTTTAGGTATATTTTTAGGTATTGTGTGATTATTTTCTGCCTCTCCCAATAGAATGTGAGCTAGTGATGGGTAAGCCTGGTAGGTTATTGCTCACCATGGTACTCAACACCCTTGATGGATGACGTGCCACAAAATAAGCACTTGATAAATATTTTAAAGGAATGAATACTGGCACTTAGATTGGCATGGCTGTGAACCTAAATGGTCTTGGTGTTATTCTCCAAGTGGCTAAATTATTTTCTCCTGTAGAGTTTTCTGTATATATTGTTATTTTAAGTGGGCGTAAGTATATTTTATAAACAAGAAACAAATATATCCAAGAGTGAAAAAAGGAAATAAGACATTATAGCTACATGTTAAATGCTGGTAAAATTAGACCTGCAATTAATTTCTAGTTATAAAGAGACTGCTCATCGTTAACAGAAATTCTACTTACCCCATGCTATTGAATTTGATTTTAATGAAATGATTATCAACTGCATATTTTCTGGCTGAAGCTATTGTCTTCCAGCTGGACATTAAAACTTAACTGATTTAATATACTTTGTATAATTTCATTTACATATTCATATGTATGTATATAATTAAGACTATATAATTAGGATTTTGCCTAATTAGGTAGGTAAAATTATATATGTATAATTAAGAACAGACATTATTATAACAGCAATAGGGGTTCCTGCTATGTCTAGTCAGAACCCACCGAGGGTACTCATTATCTTAATTTTTAATAGCATATATTGTTTTTTTTCCTATTTTTCCCTACTTTACATAAATGGAACCAAATATTATATATTCTTTAGTGTCTAGCTTGAACAGTATGTTTGTAAAATTCATCCATATTATTGCATGTAGTTGTAGACCATTCAATCTCAATGTCAAATAATATTCCATTGTGTGAATAAATAAAATTTGCTTATTCATTCTACTATAGTTGGGTATTTTGGTAGCCTCATGTTAAGACATATTCAAATCTGTGCTTCCTTGAACATGCTATGTGTGTTTCAGTGAACATTTACACTTAATTCTGTTGTGTGTTTAACCAGCACACTCACAGAATATGCATGTGCTTAGCTTCAGCAGATAGCAACAGTTTGGCAAAACAATTATACCAATTTACACTCTTGCCAGTAATTTGAGTTCTGGCTGCTCTACCTCTTTGCTAACATTTGTATTTTCTAATTTTGACCACTGTTGTGTCAGTAGTAATATGGTTTCACTTAGAATTTCTCTGATGAATAATAAAGTCAAATGTCTTTTCAACATTTAATGGGATTTTAAATACTGACTTAAGCTTTCCAGGTCTAATTTTACAAATGAAAACAATGAGTTTAGTATAAATATTACTAAATCTTTAAATTAATAAAATAATACTACTAATTTCTTAACTATATAGAGAAAAATATGTGTCTAATCTGAATGTGTATATATATGAATATGTATATATATATGTATATTTACTGGCATTTTGAAAAATATCTTAAGATAGTTTATTTCTGAAACTGAGACCCTGTTGGTTCACCATTTCATTACTCCCAATAGTGTCAGGACTGTATAATTATTTCTAACATTGAAATTCTCAACAACTTTGGCAATGGGACCATCAGAAAAGACAGCATCTATTCATTTGAAAAATTCCCACTGAAAAGGAAAATCATTGCTGTCTTCTCTCCTACAATTCTAGCTAGTCCGAGGCAAAGATTCTCTCTCATTTAGCTCTTATTTAGACACCTCTTGTTTTATGGCCTCTAGGCAAACTCCAAGATTTCTTTTTCATTAGGCTACTGGGATTAAATGAATATTGTGGCTTGGAATCATTTTCAAAATTGTAATGGACACTAGTAAACCAAGAGGTCCCTCATATTGAGAAAAACTAGGGCATATGTTTATATGACACTAGATGGGCTTTTCTTTTCTTTTCTTTTCTTTTCTTTTCTTTTCTTTTCTTTTCTTTTTCCTGTTTTTAAATCTCTCCATGAAGAAATCAAAGCATTTCTATCTTATTAATATCAGAGCCACAAATTTGCCTGGAAACTTTTTCCAACAACGTTATCTTAAGGAATTTGTTCCTCGTTACCTTCACTCTAATTGGAGCCCGTATTCTTTTTTTTTTTTTAGGAGTAGCTAAAATTTATTAATAGAAGTAGCCAAAATACAATATTACACAGTATTTGTTCTCAATTGAAGATGTTATCTGATTAAAATCCTTGTTTCTTTCCTGAAAAAAAAAAAATAACGCAATAGTTTTCTAATAGGTTCCATTTCTAGTGACTTATAAATCACATTCTCCCTAGGGATTTTGAGACAAGGTCTCCCTTTGCTGCCTAGGCTAGAGTGCAGTGGTGTCATCATAGCTTACTGCAACCTCAAACTCCTGTGCTTAAATGATCAATCATCCCGCCTCATCCTCCCAAGTAGCTGGGACTATAGGTGCGCACCACCATATCTGGCTGATTTTTCTATTTTTATATTTGTAGAGAACTCCTGGCCTCAAGAGATCTTCCTACCTCGGCCTCCCAAAGTGCTAAGATTATAGGTAGAGGCGACCCACCATGACCGGCCAAACTTTTGAACATAATAAAATTGGAATCAAACTACTTATTCTTCTACAACTTGTGTCTTACTCTCGATTTTATGGAGCACTTCTGGCTTCCTGTTTGATTGTCTAAATTACCAATCCACCATTACAGGAAATGAAATCCTTATTTACTTTTGGGGAAAAAAAAAAAAAAAAAAAAGCTTGGGAAATAGGTTTGACTCTCTCCAACATAATTGACCAAAAACTTGAGATTCTAAATTTTTAAATGACTTGCCCAAGGTCACAATAGTGAGAGGACCATGACTCAAATGATGTTTTCTGATACTTATTTACTCGTACTTTTCTCTATACCAGACATATTCCCATTATACTCTAGCTACCTCTTCTTTCAGTTACCTATGTATATATACAGCCTTAGTACTTGATTTTCTCAATTTTTAAAATTGAGAAAAATTAGTTACCACATATCATGTCTTTATTCCATGTCTTATTTATCTTTTTGTGTATTTATTTACCCAGTTTATATCGTGCACGTATTGCAAGTCTGACAGTGTGCAAGGACAATGTCTGGCAATATGCTGGATCCACAATAACTCCAATAAACATTTGTTGAATTGATATGCTCATAGATATAGGGGAGGTAATGTGACAATGGAGTCATTAGTTTAGAGCATTGTTCTGGTTTTATGGATGGTTTTTCCAAATGTATTGATTAGTGTTTGGCCAGGAGGGATAGTAGTAAAATCACTTAACCTCTCCATTTGGGAAAAAGACAGAATATAATATATAATCGGACATTTATTCCTATAGTTTGTATGAGTGATGTGAAAATTAATAAATCAGTAGACCAGATTACATATTCTGAAATTGTGTTAAATGATGCCAAAGCTATTGGTTGATTTCTTTTTTTTTCCTAAAGGGGAAAAATCACAAATGGTTATTTCACTTGCTCAGTGAACCATTCTGTCAATGAACTTATGTGCCATGATAGAAGGATTTATTTATTTTCTTTTTCTTTTACATTCAGTACCTGCCTTGAACTTGTGTGTTCGGAGCTACAGACTCCAAGTGTAATATTCATAATAGTGTATCCAGTTTTTAAAAACATACTCTCAACTAATGTTTATCCTCTGTAAGATAATATATTTGTAGAAAAAGAATACATCTGAGCCCAATTTTTGCCATAAGCCTCTTCTTTGGCTTTCTCTTCCTAGCGAATTTTAACTTCTTTCTTCTAGGCATTTTCCAAGTATGTACTGCTTTAAAAATCAGACTTTGTCTAAATGTAGATTTTCTTTACATTATTTCAGTTTGTTGTTTCCTGTTACATTATCTCTTACCTTACCTTTTTTTTTTTATTAATCACACATTTTTTCCTTCCATAATTTACTCGCCAACACATCACTACTGAATTCTGTACATGTTCTTTGTTGTCTTATTGGATATTTCCATTAGTAGTTTCTTTATAAAACAAAACTCAGAAATCAAGAAAGCTCTAAGAAGAAAAATTAAAAACTTTAGTATATGAGTTAGTACCTTGTACATAATGGTGATGAATTTCTCAGTTAAGGAATGCTATATTTTTAGGGAAGGCTAAAAACAAGGATAATTTATTTGGAAAACACATCTTGATTTTATACTAAATTTAGGCAGTTTTGCATGACTGACCCTGAATTTATCTGGATTTTTATTTATCCATCTCTTTTCACATTCCTTGCAGCAATGCTATTCAAGCAATGGGGGGGGGGTGCATCCCATCATGCGTACAAAATGAGTCATTGGCGTGCAGAAGGCAAGCATGAGAATGTCTTTTCATATTTTTATCTTTCATCTCATCCTTTAAATTTTTGTATTTTCCGTATATCAAATACCAGAGGAGCACTGCATCTTTGTTCAATAGATTAAAAAAGCCAAATCTCATGAAAACCATTTCACTTGGGTAACCTTCAGAATGAAGGGGCAGTTGTAGAATATTAATAAATTTGGTGAGATTGTTTAAACACTGTAAGAGGTTTTGTGTCTATGTAGGAAGAATGTATTTTTTTTTTTTACTTCAAAAAGCTGTCAGCGAACTCTGATAATGACACTTACTGTCAAACTTATCATGCCTCAATTATGTTAACACCTTCTTTTGAAGTTTCCTTTTTAACATGAAAAACACAATTTATTATAAAAGGTCTCCACATAAGCTGGAAGTATTCAAAGGCCCCCAACAGGCTGCTCTTAAGAGAACCGTAGGCAGGAAAAACTTGATATTCAAACTGCGAGCAACTTCGTTTTCACTTTGCTGTGAGAATAAATCATAAGAAAAAGTACATCTTGGAGGATCTGCAGCCATCATATAAGAATTTTATAGCCTCTGAACCAATCCCCTCAGGCTCCCTGAAAATCACTTCAAAATCTCCAATCACAAGATTCTCTGAGCTCCTCAGGCATGGCGTCGCCATGTTTTAGTAATTCAGTTATAGAGAGTTCACTTGTACTTTCTCTGTTTTATATGTTATTCCTGGTCCTTGTTTGTCTGCCTTTCTACTGTTGCACACTGTTTTCTCTGCTCTTAGACTTCAAGACATCTTCTTGTTAAGAAAGAACTATATCCCACAGATAATCGACAGTCTTTTTAATATGACTATAATCGGGGGTAGCACACAAGGTTGGCAGCCTCATATTTTACTTTGCTTTTCTCTGCAATGTTTTTTAATTCAACGTTTTATGGGGGTACAAATCTTTTTTGTTACATGGATTGTTTTTATAACGCTTGAGTCAGGGTTATAAGTGTGTCCCTCCCCCAGACAGTGTTCATTGTACCCATTAGGTAGGTTTTCACCCATCCCGTCGCCTCTCTCCCCTGCTCGATTTCAGTTCAGTTTCATTTCCCTCTAAGCACATGTGTGCTCATCAATTCCAGTTTAATAGTGAGTACATGTGTTATTTGTTTTTCCATTCTTTAGATACTTCAGTTAGGATAATGGTCTCCAGTTCCATCCAGATTTTAGCAAAAGGCATTAAGTCACCCTTCTTCATGGCTGAGTATTATTCCATGGTATACATACACCACATTTTATTAATCCACTCATGAATTGATGGGCATTTGGATTTACTACTCATTTTTGTGATTGTGAATTGTGCTACAATAAATATTCTTTCTGACAAAATGACTTCTTTTTCTTTTGGTAAATGCCCAGTAGTGGGATTGCTAGATCAAATTGGAAGTCGACTTTTAGTTCTTTAAGGAATGTCCATGCTGTTTTCCATAGAAGTTATACTAATTTGCAGTCCCACCAACAGTGTATAAGCATTCCTTTCCCTCTGCATCCATGACAGCATCTATTGTTTTTGGACTTTTTAATGAAAGCCATTGACTGGGTGAAGGTGATATCTCATTGTGGTTTTGATTTATATTTCCCTGATGATTAATGCTGTATGTTTAAACTTTCTCTCTTCTCTGAGTCCTCATAGCCAAAAAGCTGAGATTATTGATTATATTTTGAACTGTATATTTTCTATTAATTTTACTCATTCACATCTATTAATACCAGCAAGCTATACTATTTTTACCAATCAATACTGCCTACTTTATGTACTTATTGGTTATGCAGTGAATCTCTGTGTGTATGTGTTTACCCTTTCTCAAAGTATCCAGTTGCACAAGAAGATTTTATGCACTACCTTCCATTTCCTTGCCTTTTCTTCACCCTTGATTATGTTCTTATGTCTGTTTCCTCATTTTGGACCACACTTATCATAAAAATTTCTTCTCTATGAATCCTGTTTTCAATTTCTATAACAATTCTGGACCTCCTTTGTGATCTGATTGTAGAAAATGCAGATATATTAAATTTAAGAAGACATTCCTTAAGCAAAGAATGACATCCTTCTTGAATATTCCTGGTTTAGATACCAAATACTGGCATAGAACAGTGTATTATCATATGTAGCTGCGTTTGTGGTACAGATCACACAAATATACTTTGAGCCTCATGGTCCAACACTTTGCAATAATCTCATTTTGAGTTTGGCATACATGAATTTATTCTACTCTTCAAATTCAACTAAAAAGGATCAAAGGTCCCAAACCTATTACTTGTTGAATTTTGTGTCTTATCCACCACTTAGTAAAAGTACTTGTGCATGTTTCAAAAGAATTCAATCTTCTGACACTACAAAAAGTAAGCATTTATAAACCATTACTCTCTTAGAAGACTCATTTTTTTCCCCTGTAGGTTAACCCCATTAGCTCCTTGCAATTGCTGAATTCTCTTTTCTCTATGTCTAATTCAGGTGTTACTCTCACAAAAAAGAAATGGCAAATTATTAGCACAGTAACCCCACTTGCACCTGTTGTAGATACAATGAATACTCTTTCACACTAGCAAAGATAGATCTACAACATGACCTCACTGAAGCTAAGACCCACTTATCAGAATGGTATGCAAATTAAAATGTGTTTGCTATCTTTGTCATGACAAAAACACACTTCCTAAAATGCTTGTTAAATTCTAAAGTAGTATTTACATTTGATGGCTAAGGATAAAATATAAGGTATATAATATATACCATAATATATACCATATATACCATGGTATATATATAATATATACCATATATACCATGTTAATATGGTATATCATATATACTATATACAAATTATTATATATTTTTGAAAATATATTTTATATACATGGGCAAATAGAACAGAGCAAGAGTATGGCAGCAGCTTTCTCTACTTCTCATAGCTGTCCCTACACTTTATATCATAGACTAGTCTGAATACATGCAGATTTTTAATTTTTTTCAAATTTTCCAACAGCAATTAGACCAGGAAGTAGGCCACCAGACCTAACTTTCATTTAAATGTATGCAAACACAAGGGGAAAAACAAAAGAGTTAGCTCACTATTTGGATCTTTTCTTCTGAGAGGTCTCTTTTCCTACTTGCCCTCTTTCTTCCTCCATGTAGTCATTTAAAAAATAATTTTTAAAAATAATTTGACAATCAGAGATAAGTTTATGGTGACAAATGCTCATCTTCAGTCAATTCTTTTCTCCAGAGTAGGTGTATTTGCTTTAGTTTATGTAGCTAAGAAACTTCAAATGCTGGAACATCTGATGGAAAAGGGTTACTACAGTGCCAGCCAGGACATGCTTTTATTTCAGCTTTCAGGATAAATTATAAGTTAAAGGAGACTAGAAAAATCCTTTAACTTCTGGTTTTCCCTTTTAGTGAGAGCAGTCATGGGGGAAATGATGATCATTATCCAGCACACACATTTAGATAACGCAAAGGCAGGCAGCAGCTCCTTGCCACGCATTTTGCCTGGGAAAGAAAAACGCGGCGTACCTACTATGCAACACTTTATTCTCTTCTCAAAGAAAAACGTAGACAATCAAAAACATTTTCACCAGAAATTAAAGAAACAGGGTCAGACTGCCCCAAAGGCCTTCAGAATGTTTCTGAGGCTTGCAATGTGGCTGGAATATTTTTACCCCCCAGTTCTTCAAAATGGACAAAGGGGAGAGATTTTATGCATAAGTCACCTAAGATCTATTATTAAGGGTACAAACAATCCAAAAGCATAATTTATTCTCACCTACTAAAGATTTTTGGTGTTGTTGTTGTTTAATACAACTTATTATTACTTGGTTGCCTTTGCAACCCACCCGAAAGATGTGCACGTAAGTTCTCATCTGTTTTTGGAAGGCCAATGTTGGAGACCAACGCCCTGAAAATATTTCTCTAGTTGGGATTGGTTGGTGGTCTGTATCAGTTAATCTCTTGCTGTTATCCCCAAACTTTGTGGCTTAAAAAAATAATTTATTTTTTTCTTATGGCCCAGTGGGTTGTGGATTTGAACAGGGTTCAGATTGGTACCACTAAATTCTACCAGGTGGTAACTGTGATCACTTAGATATATTCTAATAGAAGCTGGGCAGGACTGAAAACTCCAATAAGCCAATCTGTGTTTTTTCTACATTCTTCCTAGACATCTCTTTAGCCAGATTTGCACGTTCATCAGGTATATTTTCTGTACTCTCTATCCTCTATGTGACTGCAGGGGTATAGCCTTTCTTGATCCTTTAATAGCAATTAGGTACTCCTTTTTCTAGCCCCCAACATCAATTTCTTCACTGCAATTCAAGCTCCCATTAACAATATTCTCCCTTCTCCTTGAGCTTCCTTCCCAACTCCCTACAAGGCCATTAGCTCATATTTCAGGATTATATTATGCAGCAGCCTATTTGTGGTACCAATTTTTCTTTTAATTAACTAATTCTGAGTAACAAACAACCTCAAATCTTGTTGGCTTATTACAACACAACAATGAATTATTATTTCTTATAAAGCATTGTGTTAGGAATATCAGGCAGGGCTCAGTTGGCTGGTTCTTTGGTTCCACTTGGCATTGGCTGGGGTCCCTCCATCAGCCGCATCCAGATGATGACTTTACTAGGATGGAGAACCAAGACCCAAGAAGGTTTGATTCACATGCCTGGTGCTTCAGTGATTCTCCATGTGGGCTCTGCCTCCCTATCTCCCTCTATATCTTATCTTATCATTTAATAGGGCTCAGGTTGCTTTACATCACTGAGGGGCTACCTCACCAAATGGTAAAGGCTTTAGCTATGAAGCCACTAAAAAGCTACAGTGTCAAAGCAGGTCACAAGCCCAGACCTCTTCAAGGGGAGGGAAATATACTCCAGTTTTTTTTTTTAATTTTTTTTATTTCAGCATATTATGGGGGTACAAATGTTAAGGTTACGTATATTGCCCATGGCCACCCTCCCCACTAGAGTCAGAGCTTCAAGCATGACCATCCCCCAAACGTTGCACATCTCACTCATTGTGTTTGTATATACCTATCCCCTCTCCCCCCTCCCACCCGCCCGAAATCCAATAAATGTTTTTCCTATATGTCCACTAAGGTGTTGATTCATTAATACCAGTTTGCTGGTGAGTACATGTGGTGCTTGTTTTTCCATTCTTGAGATACTTCACTTAGTAAAATGGGTTCCAGCTCTATCCAGGAAAATACAAGAGGTGCTATATCACCATTGTTTCTTAAAGCTGAATAGTACTCCATGATATATATATATATATATATATATATATATATATATATATATATACTACATTTTATTATCCATGCATGTATTGATGGGCATTTGATGGAATCATACAATATGTGGTCTTTTGTGACTGACTTTATTCACCTAGCATAAAGTTTTTGAGGTTTGTCCATGTTGTAGCATAACGGAGTAGTTTATTCCTTTTTATTTCTAAACAGTATTCCATGGTGTGAATACACAGCAATTTGTTTATTCATTCATCATTTGATGGACATTTGGGTTGTATACACTTTTTAGCTATTATGAATAATGCTACTATAAACATTCATGTATAAGTATTTGCATGGGCATGTTTTCTTTTCTTTTGGATATACGAGTATTCCTAGCAGTATAATTGCTAAGTCATGTAGTAATTCTGTGTTAAACTTTTTGAAGAATTACCAAGCTGTTTTCCGAAGTGGCTGTCCCAGCGTACATTCCCAGGAGCAATGTGTGAGGATTCCAATCGCTCCCCAGCTTATATCTAATCATATTTAAACATAGAAAATGTACATTCAAAATACGGAATAAAAGAATAAAAAATGGTACACCTGTACAGGAAACTTACCATGAATGGAGATCACCAGAATGGAAGTTTCTTTAGGTGAGTCTGTGAGTGGTGAGTGAATGTGAAGGCCTAGGACATTACTGTACATGACTATAAGCTTTGAATGCACTGAACACTTAGACTACACTTTAAAAATATCTTTCTTCAATAACAAATTAATCAGCTTACTGTACCTTTTTTACTTTATAGCTTTTTAATTTTTTTAACTTTTTGACTCTTTTTTAACTGCTTAAAACACCCATTGTATAGCTATACAAAAATATTTCTTAATGTCCTTATTTTCTCTCTCTGTCTAAATACATATATATATATATACACACACACACTTTTTTTCTTACTTTTTAAACTTTAAAAAAAGAACGAACTAAGACACAAACTCACACATTATCCTAGGCCTATGCAAAGTCAGAGTCATCAATATCACTGTCTCCACTTTCACATCTTGTCCACTGGAAGATCTTCAGGGGCAGTTCGCACATGGAGCTGTCACCTCCGATGACAGCAATGCCATTTTCTGGAGTACCTCCTGCAGGAACTTCCTGAGTCCTGCCTTCAGAGAAAGGCGGGCAGCTAGCACGGAGGGCACTGGGGAAGTGTTAGGGAATAGCCCACAAATGGCCTGCATCATCTGCTTCATCTCTCCGAATTCAGTCATCTGTCTTACCGCATGGCAGGGAAAGTTGCAAAGTATAATCATGTCAAGTGCCCGAAAGGTAAAGAAAATAAAGTTGATGAATATATTACATTTTCTTTGCCACCACACGTTATAAATAAAGACTGACCAATTCTGTTTAAACAACATTCTTGATAACAGGAACTTTTTTTTCCCTTACAATACTTTCTGATGGAAACTCATTGTGCAATCTTGGAATAGCCATTAAACATTTCTGGTGGCAGTTCTTCATCCTTAAATTCATTCTTGGTATTCATATGACTTATAGTCCCATTTTTTTTTACTGTCTTTTGGTGTAAAATAATCTTTAAATTTATATTATTGTAATGAAATGTAATGGTCTTTGGGATTATTAAACAATCCATTGAACACAATTTTAAAAACAAAATCCTCTTTGATACATTTATTTTAAAAAAAACACTCCCTAAATCTGATGTTTAACCTATTATTACAATGGAAACTAAGATTATGTTCCCAGATTGAAAGTTTATTAGGTTGTTTCACTCTGAACTGCTGTTTGCAATTCAGATTATAACATGATTGTGTCCATAAATATATTTACCAAGCTTTTAAACTGAAATTATTGGCATCATAAATACTGAAATCTTCCTTGGCATTGTAATTTTCTGTGGTATAAATCTTGTATATTCAAATTTTATATGCATATATAGTATGTATCACAATAATATTACCAGAACCCTACGCAGTAACTATTGGACATAAATTTTGCTCATTATGTAAATATTCTTATTTTCATTCTTTAAATTTAAGAAGATTTTTATTTGTGGAACAACAAATTAAATTCTATTTTTAATATACATTAACCATACATAGTCTTGGAAATGTGTTGTGCTTTTTTTAAGGATATATTTTAATATTTATATTTCTACTGCATTGGCTAACACTTGCCAACCCATCCTTGTTGATTTCTCCTTCTATTTCTTTATTTAAACTAATAGATTTTTTTTTACCTTTCCCTTTTACTTGGTCTTCTCAATTCTACTCTTTCATGTTAATTATACTCTCAAGTACTTAACAAGATAGCACAGTAGTGATTCATATAAATGTTGATAATTATGTAGGAAATACAGTAATGTAGTCACACTAAAAAAGCAAAGAGAAATGTTTAATGAAACAAAAAGTATTTGTTCCTGAATTACATATAACCTGAGCTAAAAGACACAGAATACTAAACTAGAAGAAAGTATATTGTGATGTTTATAGTAGACAAACTACCAAGCATTGTTATACACAATTCTGTGAATTCTACAATAAATCTGTGGATTACTCAGCTTTTTGAATCTGTAAGTTATGCCTCATGCCAAATTTGAGAAATTTTAAGTCATTATTTCTTCAAACATTTTTTAGGCTCATTCATTTTATTCTGTCTTCCTGGAACTCTAATGACACTAATGATAGATCTTCTGTTATAGTGTCACAGATTCTTGAGATGGTGTTGATTTTTTTTGTCTCTTTTGTTGTTTAGTCTTTTTATTGTTTAGATTGATAATTTCCATTGCTCTCTTTTCAAGGTCATAGACTCTTTCTTTTTTTTTTTTTTTATTGTTCCCCATTCTGCTATTGAGGCCATTGATTGAATTTTTAGAATTTTGATTATGAAATATTTTAGTCCTAAAATTCCTGTTTGGCTGCCTTTTTTATCTTTAATTTCTTGTTGGCACTTTCAGTTTGTTGAGAATACAAATTTTTTTTAATTTTTCTCATTTGCGTTTGGAAATCTCAGTGAAGCATTTCCATTGTGTCTGTTTTAATATCTTTATCAGATAACTCTAACATCTTTCTTCTCAGTGTTGGAATTCGTTAATAGTTTTTTTCTCATTCAGTTTTCAATGCTTTTTGTTCTTTGTATTGTTCCTCTAAAAGGTACTAAAATTCTTGACTGTCCTCCAGCCCTGCTATCACACTACCCTAGAAGGGAGGGAAGGGATACCTCATTACCACCAGATGGAAGTGGAAGTCCAGTTTCCCCTATGTGGTCACAAAACACTATGGGGCTCTGATGTGGGTGGAAGTCTAGGACCCAGGTGGCCTTTGCTGGCAGGGACTATAGTTTCTCTGTGGTGTTGCCTAGTGTAGGACAGTTATTATCTGAAAGTTTTCTATTTTCTTAGGCTTTTTCTTTCCCATCCTTTGGCTAGAAATATTTTCTTGGTGTTCTTTATTTTTCTGCACTTGTTGACATTTGCTGCTTGCCAGCTTCTAGAGCACCCAGTATGAGATATTGAGACAAAAAAAAAAATGCAGGAGACTCACCACTGTGCTCTTCCTTGAGTTCTATGGTCTCTAGATAGTCTGCCATCTTCTCTCCACCTTTCATAGCCTTCTTTTATTTACTTAATATATAATGTCCAGGCCATTTATTTGTGCTTAGCAGAGGGAACAGAGAAGACTACACCTAATTCATCTTCCTGGAAATGGAAGACTCACGTATTCTATTTTTAATTACCAAGAGTTCATTCTTGTTTCTTTCCTTCAGAGCATCTTGTAATTGTTTTGTATCTTGTCTCTATAATGACAGTAATCATGGTTGACATTTTTAAAATGTTTTCCTCTCCCCATCATTGTCTCTATTTCTTCTAGTCTCTTTAGAATCTTCTTCTATGTTTCTATACTCAAAAATCTGAAAATCCTTTTTTAAAAGTGAGATGCTAAAAATCTGAGTGGAATTTCTTTATAAGTAGTCAAGACTTCTTAATTCCTAGGTTTCTTATAGTGTGAATGTGTGATAAGCTAGCTTCTAGTTTTCTCACTGAGGATAAAACATAATTGTCAATATGTAGAAGTCACTTTCTCTGGGATAGTTTAGATTCCCTAGTACTTAGGTGCTGTGCCCTGGGGAAGATGACCTATAATTCTGGCTACTTCCATTCTAAAAATGGGTGGAGGAAGAGAGCTGGGAACCCAGTTTTCTGGTATGTAGATTTTCACTTAATCTTTATTTTTCAACACCTTTCTCTTCTTCTCCCATGTCTCCTCATAAACCTTCTCTGATATCACCAAAGTCCCAAATTCTTTTTGATCAATTTTTCCAGTCTCCCACTGATGGAGCAGTTTTCTAGTCTAATCAATTTTCAACCAGTTGTTGAAGTTGTTTTCAACCAATATGTTTTAAATTTAGCACCTGACTTATTGCTTTTGAAGTAAATTGAGTCTCTAGTTCCTAAGCATTTTGGGAATTCTATGGAAAAAATAGAGTAGTTTCTTGTTGGTATCACCCTCTGTAGTCACCTAAGTTATAACTTCTTTTTCTAACCAAGCCAGTTATCATTTACTATCTTATTTACACCTTGCAAATTGTTAAAATAACTTATCTGCTATTATTTCTTTTCCTTTTCTCTTTGCCCTTGTGAATTTATACCCTCATTATCTTGCTCTTATTTTAATTGAATTTAGCAAAATAGAACAAATAAAAGCACATATAGCCACTATGCTATATTAAGAAGTCTCAAAATGTTTCTATTTGCATTTATAATATATTAACTATTTGTTGAAGATTCCTATTTTGCAACTAAATAGTTCATACCATTTGCTAAGTGAGGTTGATCAGCTGTGATTTTCCTAACTTATTTGAACACTTCAGTTTGTTTTCTTAATATTCTATGTTTGAGCCCATTATACTTTAATTATATATTAAGCTATGAATACCACACCTCATGAATAATCTAATTACTAATAAATAATTGCATTTTACCTTCAAAAGAGCAAGTGAATTTCAAATAGACGTTGATAGAATAGGGCCATAAGTCCATTTAAGAATAAACTTATTAAGATTAAGAAAGGCATGAAACCATGAGTGACTAACCAATTTTGATTTGTGTTTTTTGGTAGGCATAAAGTATAGTGAAAAGTCACTAAATTTTTTTCTAGGACTACACTTTTTATTAATAGTTCTAACTACTATATTCATGTATGTGTAGAAATACAGTGCCTACAAACACTCATTTTAAATGACAGTTCATGGATTTGCACATAATCCTGCTTTTTTTTTAGTTCTCACTAGCTTAGGAATTCAAATGAGCTCATTTTAAATTATAATGCCCGGATCTTGATTTTTTTAACAAAAAATTTCCCTACTTATCTACTCACGATGCAAACCTTCCTTAAATTAAGTTTTCCCATCCCTTCAAATATTTCTAGGCCATTTCAGGCACTGATTCACCTGTTCTTAGTTATCAAAGTGGATTGCTGTACTTACCTTTGCCACTGCTTCTTCTCCAAACCATCTTTTCCACTGATCCAAGCTCCATTTGGAACCACAACTCATTTGGACCATTCTAAGATTGAGTCAGTCACTCTTATTCCTATGCACCTTAGAAATTTAGCTTTAAGCATCCTCTGTGTTTGTGTTAGTTGCTGCATAACAGTGTCATTGGTAATGCTTGCTTCTGCAGCCCTGACTCACTGCTGGTGACTGCCACAGCTGCAGCTGGTCTGGACTTTGTCCTGAGCCACCTGGCACTTCCGCCATCTGACAACCTGCTGGGGCACATCTCTGCTGGTCACTGTGCTCACTAGAGCTGCCAGTTCCCAGGCAGACTGTGGTGAAGGAAAAATGGAAACGAGTCACTCCCCTACATGCGAGGCTCTCTTAGGTTCCAAGGGGAACCTTGTTTGGGTTCCGGTGTGTCTCAGAGTTTAATAAATCAGCTTTCTCATTTCACTCAGAGGCATTTTCTCTCTGCAGCTAGCACGTACCCTTCAGGTGACAGTGTCAGAAAGGAATCAGGGCCTAGAATCATCATTTCCCTTTGAGCCTCAAGTTCACGTGGCAGACGTTTTCAACTGAAGATAATTTTTGCTTTCCAGGGGACATTCGTCAATGTCTGGAGACACTGTCAGTTGTCATAACTCGGTGGTGGTGTTGGGGGTGCTTCTGGCATCCAGTGGGTAGAGGCCAGGGGTGCTGCTAAACATTGTACAACGCACAGATCCCCGTGACAAAGAATGATCCTTCTCTGTCAAAATGCCAATTGTGGGAGATGGAGAAAGCCTGTCACACAGCGGTGGGATGGAATGGGCAGGCACGCTACAGTCACAACAGAGAAATCCTATGAACTCCAATCTACCTGTGGCTGATACATAGATGTTTTTTTCTTTTTCCTACAGAAATGAAAGCTTTTGGAAGTCATCTGAAGTGAACTCACTGTATACCTAGTTCTGCTTGAAGCCCAGGAATGGAATAACAAGTTTCCAATGTAATCATAGCTCCAGAATTTGCAGAATGACATGAGGGAACACAATTGTTCAAATCCTAACGTTTTAGTAAATGTATTTCATATAAATTTCTGCTGTGCGCAACAATATTTCCCTTGACTTTAAACACAAATTCACATAAAAGGAGGTAACTATAGGTTAGGATGATACAGTAGTGACTGATTTGCCTCCTTTCAGGTTTTCCATGAAGGTATACATTTTTCTGTAAAGATGAAAATGTGGAAGAGCGCTAGGAACAAAAGCTGACAAAGACCTTACGGAAACCTCTGAAAAGATCTCTGCTAAGTGGAAATGAATGGAAATCGAAAGCAACGGCCTCTAAGATAGGAAACCCAGGCTGATGAGGAATGAATTTAAAAAGCCTCTGGCTTTCTGTACTGTTTGGCACAGTTTTGGGGCTACAACAAACAGAAATCAAAATATTCCCATCCCCCCACCCCACCCCGCCATCTCCAAGGTATGAGAACTAAACTGTGAAGCAGCCAGAAATATATCTTCTTTCTACACTCTCATCTCCACCTGCTTCACCTTTTCTTGTTTTATTTAATACTTGCATTTATGACTTTTAGTATGCAATATTGGAAGAGGAAGGGGGTGATAGGACTTTGCCTCTCGAATGTGTACAGAGCCATGTACAATACTAAAGAAACATCCAGAGCTACAGGTTGTGTCTTGGAGCAGTGTGTGCATCTAGGTTTGTACTAAATTTCCTCTGCACAAACCAATACACAAGAATGCCTTTTGGGCAAAGAATTTGGCAACCTAGATCTTTGTAGACTTTTAATTCTGCTCAGAAAGTGCCATTCTCAATGAGTTCCTGCTTAATAATCCAAATTGTATTTGGGGCTATAAAAAGCAATCTTCCACCTCTCTCCAGTGTTAGATAGAGAATCGTGAACAGTGAAGAAGGCTGAGGACATTGTGTCTGTTGACATGCTGTGGGAGAGAGTAGGTGGCTTGTATTCATTTCCTATTGCTGCTTTCCACAAACTTAGTGGCTTGAAGCAATGCTCACTTATTTATTTTATAATTTGGAGAGCAGAAGTTTAAAATGAGTTTTACCTGGTGAAAATCAAGGCACCAGCGGGGCTGTGTTCTTTCTGGAGTCACTAGGGGATAACTCATTTTCTTGCCTTTTCCAGCTTCTAGAGGCCACCCACAGTCCTTGCCCTGTAGCCCCTTCCTCTGCCTTAAAGCCAAGAGTGGCTGGTCGAGCCTTTCTCATATGGCCTCATGTTAGTTCTCTGCTTTATACGTCTCCTTCCCTGCTTCCTTCTTTTCTTATAAGAACCGTTGTGTTTTCATTGGAGCCACCTGACCATCCCGAACCCTCTCTCTCTCTCCCTCTCAAGATCCTTAACTCAATCTGCAAAGTCCATTTTGCCATTAGGCATTTTCCCAGGTTCTAGGGATTAGGACTTGGGCATGTTCAGTGGAAAGGGTGCATTAGTCTGCTTAACACATAGCACTTCACGCAAGGATTAGAAACTGTCACTTGTAGCATCTAAATTAACCTATTCGTAAGAACATCTGCAAAGGAGAGTTCAGGATGAATCCCTTTGTTTTCTTGTTCTATAAAGAGTTGGCTGAACTTTCCTCAGTGGCCCCATTGTTCATTGACAGGACACACAGGGAGTACTTACAGATGGGTGCTGTCGAAGATAATCTGTGGTTGGAGAACATTCAGAAAGGGTCGGTTGTGTCTCAGACCATAAACAAAGAGACTGAATAGCAGCACCTGGCCTGTATTCTCTCCATTTTTTTTTTATTCCCCTTGACTTTAATTTCTATGACCACTAGCTCATTCCTTTAGCTCCTATTTCTCTGAAAAAAAAAGTAGCTACTGTTTTCGACACCCTACCTTGTGACAAATATTCCTCCAAATATTTACTTGAATTTAAACCTCTTAAAAATATTACAAGGTAGATATACACTTATCAGACACAGGTAAGGGGTACTGGACTTGCCACTCCACCATTCCTTCTGGATTGGCCCCCCAGAGACAGGGAAGGGTGGGGCCAGACCCCAGGCTCAGTGCAGACATTCAACATGTGTTAAATGAATCAGATTAAACCTAATGTTTTATTTTCTGCCTGATAAGATAGAGATGGTGGGGCAGAGTTGAGAATTTCTATTTCAGTTAAAATTTCTATCAGTCTAAAATCGGATCAGTAGATGTCATTTAATCAGAAGTGAAAGGCTGTGATTCCAGGAAGCATCATTATGAAGCTTATGTTGTTATCTGCCACTTTAATTGGAATTTGTCAATATTTACAAACACATACCTGTGTGCATTTAACAAGAAGGCGGAAAGAAAGTATCCTTATTCTAGAAAAAGAAATCACAACATTTCCCCCCTATTGCTGGGTGTGTGTGCATTTGTTCTACTTTTCCTGACTTCCTGGACTTTGGATTCTGCTTGTCTGTTTATACCCTTGGTGTGCATCTGAGGAAATGTGGAACAAAATCCACTTGAAACCTAGGTTCACATCTTGGTCTTGACACATACTGAGCATACATCTGATATCTTGTAAGTTTCTTCACTAAGCTTCAGTTTCCTCATTTTACAAATAGGGAGGAATTGCCTATCTCAAGAGGTGAATATTGAGATTTGGCTATGTTGCAGAGTTGGGGGTTGTGATATTGTGAAATGTATATTTGGTCTTCAACCCCATTTCTGGGCGTATACCTCCTAAAATCCCTAGGATCTCCAAAGCAATGTCTTTTGTATGCTAATGAGTTGACTGGTGGCCAGCAGCCCCTAGGTAGCTCCAGGATGGGGGCTTGTTACTGGAAACACTAAGGCAGGATTGGAGGGGTGGGACTTTCAACCCCACCCTCAACCTCTGAGGAGGGGAGACGCTAAATGTTGAGTTGATCACTAATGGTCAATGGCTTATCAATTATGCCTGTGTAACGAAGCTTCCATCAGAACCCAACAGAACAGAGTTTGGAGAGTTTCCTGACAGCTGAATGGGGAGGTTCCTGTAGGGGGCCATCCCCAGGAGGGCATGGAAACGCTACACCCCTCCCCACATACCTTGCTTACACATTTCGTCACCTATGTCCTTTGTAATATCCTTTAGAACAAACCAGTGAACATAGGTAAGTGTTTCCCTGAGTTCTGTGAGCAAATACAGCAAATTCATCTAAACCAAGGAGGGGGTTCTGGGGACCATTATTTGTAGCCAATTGGTCAGAAGCGCAGGTAAACCAACCTGGGACTTGTGATGGCATCAGAAGTAGGGCAGTCATGGGGACCGAGCCCTCCACCTGTAAGCTCTGACGCTATCTCCAGGTAGATAGTGTCAGAATTGAATGGGATGACCCCCATCTTGTGTCCACTGCTTGCCTGGTTTGTGGGGGGCTGGGGAGGATCTGTACATATCAAGTCACAGAAGTCTTCTGTGTTAATTGTGGGATGGGAGCAGCAGCAGAAGTTTTTGTTTTTCCTCACAGAGTGGACAATAAATGCTAACTTCTTTTTTGATATTATTTAAAATATTGTTATGTTTATAATGACATTCAACTTACTGGGCTTGAGGATTTATGTGAAGAGTGGGTAGAATAATGCCTGGTCGAAAGTAACAAAAAATCATTTCATATAAAGGCTAGCTATTCATACTATTGTTTTATTAATTATTACGTTATTAACATCAGCTTATCTTTGTTTCATGGTGTCTCCTGCCTTTTGAAACCAAAGTTTTCCTATTTTCTATCTAAGCAGAATAGCCGGACTTTGTATTCAATCTCCCCGTTTTATGGTACTTGCTTGCTTTTCCTGATATTATTTAAAACCCTTGACCCTGATCAATTCCATATACGCTCATAATATCTAAAAACACCCTTCAACCTAAATAGCCTTCTGGAATTAGCTTGGCCTCTGCTGACTTTCCTTTGTTGCACCGTAATGAACACCTCAGTATAACAGTATCCTAGGCTCCATGAAAATTATGAAACCATAAAGCCATGATATTATGTGATAAGTTGTCACTCTGTGAACTGAAATATTTCTCTACATCCAATTCTCAGTCCTAACGCTATAGAGCAAGTCATGGCAATTTTTTTTTCCTGTAAAGGGCCAGATAATAAATATTTCATGCTTTGTGAGCCAGACAGTCTCTGTGGCAACTACTCAACCCTGCAGATATAGCTCAGAAGCAGCCATAAACAATATGTAAATAAATGGACATGCCCATGTGCAAGTAAAACGGTTTACAAAAGTAAGTGATCACGGTCCTACCTTGCCTACCCTTGTCATCAACTGGGGTGCTATCATCCCCAAGGGAGTATATAATAAATTGGATTTGGGGGGATGTACGGAAAAACTACTCTTTTTGTACAAAGCACAGATATATATATATATATATATATATATATATATATATATATATGACAAAAAGAGATTGTTCTAGGTTGAATAATGTCTTCCAAATATTCATATCTACCTGGAATCCTGGGATGTGACCATATTTGAAAATAAGGTCTTTGCAAGTTAAGATAAAGTCCTGTTGGATTAGGGTGGACCCTGGTCCAGTGACTGGTATTTTCATAAGAAGAGGAGAGTTTGGCCATAGAAACATGAACAGAGGGAAAAGGATATGAAGACCCACGGGTGAGCACCCTGTGATTGCAGTGATGCCTCCTCAAGCTGTGGAATATTGTTGCCAGCAACAACCAGAAGCAAGGAAGAGGCAAGGAAGGAGCCTCCCCTGTAACAAGCAGAAAGAGCTGATCCTGCTGGCATCTTGATACCAGATGTTTGTCCTCTAGAACTGTGAGAGAATGTTTTAAATTTCCCAGTTTGTGGTATTTTTATAGCATCCCTGAGAAACAAATATATAGATATACAGTATATCTGTGACATCAAATTTCATAGGAGTACAGAGGTGATTGGGGTAAAAAAATGGGAGATGATAATTTATAAAAAGATAGTTGAGAAACATTACTCTAGATGTACCATTTTTCTGACTACCTTTGCAGACACGTCCCAACATTTACTTTGGAAAGACTTTCTGCTTTTCTACACCTGGCCCTGTGTCCACCCCTGCAAATGCTGCTGTTTGGGTTTCATCCTCAACCTTTCTCTTGAGTTATTCCAACACTTAGGAGTGATGACTTCATCAAAGGGACTCAGTCTCTGCCCATTTCACCTTTATCTTCAGGAACGAAGACACAGAACAGCGCTGTCCCAGCCTCGGGGAAGCTCCCCACTGTCTAATAATGCTGAAGAATTTGGCTGTTCCAACTCTAAACTTCCAAACGCAGGTAGAATGAGATATTAAAGAGCTACAATTCTGGGACACTACTGAACTTGTATTTCTGCTGTGGACCAGATTATGAATTAAGTAGTACTGTGAGCTCAATGCTCTTAAGCCTGATTTAGAAAGAATCAAACTGAAGCTTAGAGATACTAAGAAACTTCCCCAAGGCCACATGTGTTTGAGTTGTCAGGTCTGGATTTAATGCTAGTTGCCATACTCTTAATTTTGTGTTACTTTGTATCTGAGACCCAGAGGAGAAAAGGATATAAAGGGGCCTTGCAGAAATCTGCCTTTGGGAGAGTTACGATTCTTTTAATTAGACGCTCCTACCAGCATGGATGATGCTCGAAGGCTGAGCAACAGAGCTTTCTTGCCCAGAATTCTGTTGCGTGGTCAGACAGGAGCTACCCTGGTGCCCAGCCACACACACACACACACAGCCGGAAAACACCTGTCTCTAAGCATCCCATCTTGACCTCTCTTGGACTTAACTCCTGAGAATTCCCATCTCTAATATCAGCTTCCTTTGCCCCCAGAGAAGCGGCATGGTTTGGTCAATAAATATTAAGAATCTTCAGTGTTTGAAAACCACGGTGAGGAAGAAAATAGGGAGAAGTAGGTCAAAGGGTACAAATTTGCAGTGTGTAGGATGAACAAGTCTAGAGATCTGATGAATGGCATGAGGGCTATAGTTAACACTACTGTATTGTCTACTGAAAATTTGCTAAAAGGGTAGGTGCTTTTACACACACACACACATACACACACACACACATTTGTGTTCAAATTCAGAATAAGGGGAAAAGGACAGCATGATTGCATTTCTCCTGCATCTGTCAGAAAAGCAAAACCCTTTCCAGAAGCCTTCCCTTGCTTTGACCAGAAGAGGGTCACCTTAAATCAGCATGGATGTGGCAAATACCATGTAATAGATCATTCTTTTAGAACACCCTTCATTGTTTTAATTTTATGTTTACATTTACTGTGAGAGTTTTCTACACACAAATGTTCCCATGAATACTGTCATTAAGACACTATGCTCCTGGGTAAATGGAACATGCTCATGGTTTCCTTTTGTGAAATGCCTAGCTGGGTATCACCGGCTGCAAGGTACTACATGAAGACTTATTACAAAATGTTGATACTTGGTAATAAAGGATAACTGGATTCATTTACTCACAAAAATCTTAGAACATAGGTACTATTATTATTCCCATTTTAAAGATAAAAAAAGGACACAAAGAGATTTAGTAACTTGCACAAAGTCATATAGGCAGAAGGAACTGGAAATAAGATTTGAACCAGGCAGTCTGGCACTTGTTCAAGATGTTATACTTGGCACATGATAGTCACTTAATAAGTATCTGGGTAAATGAATGCATCAAATTGGAGGCAACATACTAAATCCAAACTACTACGAGCATGTAAGAGTGGTGCATGCCATTATAGAGTTGCGAACGCCAGGCTGTTATGTCAGTTTGAAATACAAACTAGGGCTTGAGGACTAAGAAGAAATCTCAGTAGCCGGAATGGCCTTTTTATTTCTTTCCTTGATGATTTGAAATACTGACAGTTGGGATAATTGGCATTTACAACAATAGATTTCACAGTTTTCCATAGTAAAAATTCATATTGAAGAGCTTATGATCTGGAGATGCCCCAGAACTTCATTTGTTCACAGGATCCTCAACACATACTAATTCAAGACTTACAGCACCTCAAATATTGTTTTCGGAAGACAGACAACAAAGCAAAGGTATTGCTCCTTTTGATCGGAAGAAAGAAGTTCTGAGCCAGAATAGCATACGTAGAAGCAAAAATAGGTGAGTAAATAGTACTTTCAGAAAAATGCAAGAGATTTTGAAATGCCTGAAAGCTGAATTATCTATGTTACTCTTACAGAGTTCAGAGCAGTACCTGGGGAGCAGCTTCCTTGGACCTGGTCTTCGGGTTGAACAGCCTGCCAGCCCTTCAGTTCTCTTCTCCACTCTGCTTTCAGTGAGCCTAGCTACGGGATGAGAGAATTGCAAGAGGCACGGGGCACCCCATATTTTCTCTAACCCTCAGAGTAAACATTCGTACTTGCCAAACAGAGAAACATGGGACCCAATGTTCATGTCAGAAATGTATTATATAATAACAATCAGTTTCTTGGCTTTCTGCAACACCCTTTTAGCCCATTGTCAATGCTTATGGTACAAATTTAAATAGAGATTATGCAAATACCTACGATACAAGGATGCCAACATAAATTCCATGGTGCTTCTCAAAGCAGAGCAGTGCCAGAGAAGACATGGCTTTCAAATTAATTGCATTAAAATTGGTCTTGTTTGGCATATTTTCTTGGAAATAAAAGGGAGATAAAATTATATTATCTTTTATCTGGGGTTTTTTTTTTTTTTTGGCAGAATTTTGTTATTCTAGAAACAACTCACCACTCATGAATAAAGACCCAAACCCATTTCAAAATATTTCACAGATATTAAATACCAGAACTTGAATCCAAATTCCATAAAATGGTCATGAGGATATACAGAAGAATAAATAATTATTGTCTCTATTGCTTAGGAAATGGGTCCTTCTAATAATTAAACTCTAAAACAATTTGCTTATTTAAAAGGTTTAGGCCGGGCGCGGTGGCTCACGCCTGTAATCCTAGCACTCTGGGAGGCTGAGGCGGGCGGATTGCTTCAGGTCAGGAGTTCGAAACCAGCTCTCGCAAGAGCGAGACCCGTCTCTACTAAAAATAGAAACAAATTAATTGGCCAACTAAGATATATATACAAAAAAATTAGCCGGGCATGGTGGCGCATGCCTGTAGTCCCAGCCACTTGGGAGGCTGAGGCAGGAGGATTGCTTGAGCCCAGGAGTTTGAGGTTGCTGTGAGCTAGGCTGACGCCACGGCACTCACTCTAGCCTGGGCGACAAAGCGAGACTCTGTCTCAAAAAAAAAAAAAAAAAAAAAAAAAAGGTTTAAAGCTTACTTAAAAGGTTTAAAGGAAGACTAGTCAACATCCCTCTGCCACTTTTATTCTCATGACCATTGGTCATTTTTCTCTTCCAGTATGGCTGTCTCTAGAAATATGCTCCATGGACATAATGGTTTGCACAGTTGAACCTGAACACCCCAGGACAGTCCCGCATGTGGACTTGCATTAGTATGCATCAAAATGGCATTTCAATTCTAATTTCTTAGGGTCCCTTATTGCTACATAAACACATTTTTTGTCTGCCTTTAGTAAAGCATTTAGCTATAACGTTGCACACGCATCAAGGAATTCCATGATAGAATGATAAGAGTATTAGAAGATAAGAATCTACTTTTTTTCATAATACCCTCAGAAAGATTTTCTTCATCTACAAAATACCATCTCATAAAGAGAGCAAGCTCAGTGGCTCAAGCAATAGGTTCTGTTTTTGTATTGCTCTCAAAATATGAAGAACTAGCAGACAAATGTAGTAGCAACAGTTTATTTTTGAAGCATGAATAATGTGATCTTCTTACTGATTTTTTTCACAAGAAAAAAAAATAACTGAGATTTCAGTGCACAGAATTTTCCTTTTGTTGGAAATATAAAGCAGACATTGACACAGACCTGTACCCACTGGGACATACCCCACCTCTAAGGAAAACAGCTTCCTCTCCTTTCCAAGGCCAGAGGGTAAAATGCAAGCACCCATAAAAATATACATTTTTTTTTCTTGCCAAATGCTACCAAAGATGACTGTTAAGCTGTTCCATAAAAGCACCTGATTTGTCCTCTTTCTGAAGGGTGAGGTGTCCCTTATGGCTGAATGACTCCAATATGTGTTGACTCATTCAGCAAGAGAGTTAAATAAAAGAAAATTTTACCCACATCATGCCTTTGACTTCAAAATCCATTTTCTAACCTTTGAAATTTCAGTGAAAAACATGCTTTCTCTTGTGTGCTGTCACAGAAACCTCGCTGCAGTCCCATTTCCAACGCCTGGCTCCGCGTCAGTGACAGGGTCTGGCTGATGGAACCCTTCTAACCAGGCTGCAGTGCGCAGCCCCCTGAGCCTCTGAGACTGTCTGCCTGGCGACCCCCTCCGTGAAGGGCGATGAATTGCTTGTTACTTTTCGAGCTTCTTCAGAGACAGAGAGACTAATGCAAACTCTTGGGAGATGGTTTTAAGTGAAGTTATTTAAAAATCGCCATGGTCTATGGAAGATGAGCTTTACATAATTATATCTGCCGATAGCTCACCAGCTCATGCCATTTCTCCAACTGGGAAGCTTATGTGTCTGCACCTGGGAAGAACACGCATGTGTACTTGGTGTAGTGTTATTTCAAATAGGAACAAACAAAACAGAGATAATGATTTGGTGGTAAACAGTTTTTTTCCAACTGGTAACACAGATAATTTATTTTGAGAGCCGTGGACCCTGTCCACGCCGTTGTACATCTGCACTAGACTGAAAGCCTGAAACAAGAGTGTAATCCACATTGTTTTGTCTTGTTTTCCATCACATCACATTGGCAGCACCTAAAACAGACACTGGCGCACAATAGGTGCTCAGCCAATATATATTGAATCAATAATATCACAAGTCCTTTAATGAATTGCAAAATCCCCTCTTAAACTATTCGGGCATACTTTTGGCACGACTTGATTTATTCTATTTTTCTTTCTATGACTTTAACATCTACAAAGTGAATTTCTCCTGGCCAATTGTGACCTTAAAAATATTTCTCTGTCTTTTGTTTTTCTTTTTATTATCAAAATTCTTATTCAGATACATTCTAATTTTGAACAACAGGAAATTAAAATAAATGGAAAATAATACATATTACCTTAATTTTAGCATATTCTTGCAAACCAATATTGTTCTTTATTATAGGGCTGTAATTGATAGTCTAGCTTTAAGATTATTACTATACATGAAGTGTATGGTCCATATAGAATCCATGGAAGATTATTTTGCAGCCAATACATTTCTACATCTTGATGTATTTAAATAGACATTAACTTATTCCTTAAATATGTATTGCGTATTGCCCATTAATGTGCCAGTATTGTTCTAGACATAAGGAATACAGCTGTGAACAAATTGATAAAACAACTTACCCGCATGGAGCTTTTGTTTTTTGGGGCAGTGGGTGGGGGCAGAAAAGTAAAAACAGATGAAAATTATGTTCATATACTAAGAAGTTATTATTATCATGGAGAAAAATAATGGGGAAAGGGGTGGATCATTTGGCATCCTAGTAGTCTTACAGTTTTAAATAAAGTGGCCAAGACAAGTGACTTTTGAGCAAAGACTTGAGCGGATTTGAGAGAAGTGAAACAGTGAGCCATGCAGATACCAGGGGGAGAGCATTCCAGGCTGAGGTGGTAAAATGTGATTAGATTATGGACATTTTTTTGAAAGTATAACTGATATGTTTGAAAGAGAGGAGTCCAGGGTTTTGACTTATACACTGGAAAGGTGGTCTTGAAGTTAATTGATATGGAGAAAACTACTCATGCAGCAGGTTTGAGGGGAGGATTTTATGGTAAATTGTATGTGCAGGGCGGGGCTGGGAGGTGAACAGGCAAAGAGTATGGAAGTCAGTGGCTGCATGTCCAACTGAAGAGGGTCTGTCCTCAGCGAGCTGCACTATGTTCACACTACTGGCTGTAAAAAAGTAGTGTAAAAATAATGAAAGATAGCCTTTTCAAATCATTCAGATTTGGTACTGAACTAGTCAACACAGCAGATTATATAATTTAAAATTATCTGATCTATGTAAAAGAAACTTTTCTATTATAGGTACTACACATCACAAAAATATCTACACATTTCTTTGCAGAAGGCGTCAATTTTGGCGTGGATCTTTTTGCTATAATAAACTGTATCCATGAGTATAATAAATTCTGAGTCCTGTGAATCCTTGTAGTGAACTACCAAGTCTGAGAGTGGTCTTGAGGACCACTAGGCACATCTTTATTTAAGATACATTCAAAAATTGGACCACTTAACACCGACTACTTTGCCACTAAATATGTCCATGTCACCATTATCTCTCCCTGGATTACTGCAATAGTCTCCCAGCAGGGGTCTCTGCTTATACTATTGCCTCTATTTTATTCTCCACATAGTAGTCAGTATGATCCTTTTAAAACATAAGCCAGAGATTTATACTTCTAGCTCTGGGATTAACCTGCATCAGATTAAGCTTCCCAGCAAAAACAACCAGGAAAACAGGATAAAATATTACTGAAATAACTTTAAGGCACTAAAGAGTTACAAAGCAGTGAGAATTGAAGGGTCATGATCTTAAAGATAAATGAAATATAAAAATGACCTTGGCATTTGGCACAGCTTTTCTTCTCAAGGCATTTGCTGATTCAGATACAGCATACAAGAAACTGAAAAGTTAAACAGATAAGCCCAGTTTTGGAGAAGCTAAACAACAGAGAAATAAAGTGAACTGAATGGAAAGCAGAGGCCAAGAAGTTATGAAGCCAAGCCACATTTTAAGCTAGCTCATGAGTTTGATGGACTTAAATAAATAAATGAAGTTCAGGGCATATCAAGGATATCAAAACAAAGAAAAAGCAAAAAGGTGGTATATTTAAACTTAAATATATCTGTATTACATTAAATATAAACACTACCCTAACTACTAATTAAAAGGATACATTTTAATAAACTAATTAAAACAATGACATTATTGATCTAAATAAGAAAGAAATTAACTATAAGTTGCTTATAAAAGAAAAAACACTTAAAAATAATATAGAAGGATACTAAGTAAAAGGATGAAAGGAAATAACATGGAAATACTAACAAAGCAAAAGTTGACATTGATGTACTAATAAGTAGACATTGAGACAAGATGCACTGCTAGAGATAAGAGGAGATTCCATAATGACAAAAGAGTCACTCCAGTAAAATATAATAATTCTAAATTTCTACACATAGCTTCAAAATACATTTCTATGTATAGCCTATAAATATTGTTACAGACTGAATTGTGTCCTCCCAAAATTCTTATGTTAAAGCCCTAACTCCCAATCTGAATGTGTTTGGATAGGGCCTTTAAAGAGGCGATTTTCAAAAAATGGAGCAATTAGGGTGGGCTATAATGCAATATGACTGGTGTTCTTATAAGAAAAGAAAGAGACACACCAGGAAAAGGCCCTCTGAGGACACAGGCAGCCTGCAAGTCGAGAAGAGAGGCCTTGGAGGAAACAAGCTTCCAGACACCTTGATCTGAGACAGCCCACAGAACAGTTAGAAAACAAATTTCTGTTTTTCAAGTCACCTAGTGTGTAGTATTTTGACATGGCATCCCTAGTAAACTAATACAAATATATAAAATAAAAAATTTATTTTTAAAATAAAGAACTGAATAAAATAGAACTAAATAAAATCGAGATGATGGTGGCTTCCTCTCCTAGTCTATTAAACTAGAAGTCCTGTCTAGTTAAGGCAAAATAATAAATCAAAGGGAAAAAGATTATAAAGGAAAAAGAGGATATCCAAATGTAATTGTTCATTATTTGCACATTATATTATAATATACAGAGAAAATCCATAAGAACTTTTATTAGATAAACCCTTAACAAGTAAATTCAGCAATAATTTTAATAAACAAAAATCAGTGTTATTTTCATATACTAGCAACAAAGAAAAAATAATTTTAAAATGATGCCATTTATAATGGCACCAATATATCAAATCTCTCTATATATGTCAAATATCTATAAATCTAACCCTGAATTACACAACATAGTCACATAGAAAGCTGCTAAACTCTACTGAGAGAAATTTTTAAATCCTTAAATAAATTGAAGGATTTATCACAACTGATAAATTGAATGACTTGATATTATAAAACCATCAATTCTTCACAAGTTGACCTATATAGTATATGCAATCCCAATCAAAACCAAATACTAAGAGCCAGGATAATCCTGAAGAAGAAGGTGAAAAGTGGAAGATGAAAAATTTTATTATACAATACTAAGATAAACTTTGTTATAAAGCTACAGAAGGATAAACACAAGATAGAGAAATAGACCAATAAAATGGTCAGTAAAGAGACTCATATGTATATGGAAACTGCTATAGAGAAATGAAGGTCTGTTCAATAACTGTTCATTGGATACTCATATAGAAAAGTGAATTTTGGCCTATACTTGATACTATGCACAAAGATAAGTTCCAACTGTATTGTATAATAATCTAAATGTGAGCGATAAAACAATGGATCTTCCACAAGGTATCATAGGAGAAAATGTGCATGATCTTTGGGTAAACAAACTCATCTTAAATAAGAAAATAATAATTGAGAAAGAAGTAAAATTAAGAATGACAACCCATCAAATACTATTTAGAGAGTGAAAAGTTAGAAAAATGGGCAAGGGACTTAAACAGATGTGTTTACATGGGCAATAAATACAGAGTTTTGAAATGTGAAAAAATTGACACTCTCGTGTATTGCAGCAGAGAAGGTAAACTGGTTCTACAGTTTGGAAAAGCATTTGGCAGTGTCTATGAAAGCTGAAAATAAATGTACCCAATGATTAAGCTAGTGATAGACATATTTAAAGGAGGACATTCCAGGCAGAGGGTACCTCAAATCCAAAGACCTTGAGATAGTTGATTGTCTGGTACATTTGAGCAACAACAAAGAGGCTGATGTGTTCAATTTTTTCTCTAACCTTCCATTAGAATGTAAACAACATGTAGAGACATCTGACCTGTCTGCTTCACCATTGTGTTCCCAGAATTTGTGCTTGTATCTGGCATACAGTATAAAAACTCAATTAAATGTCTACAGAATGAAAGAAATAATGAATAAATGAGAAAGAGACATCCACTTTCTTGGCTTTTCATTAGCATATCTTTCTTCTTTTATTAATGGCATAAATCTTTGTGATAACCCAAATGTTTAAGAGATGACAGCTTCTGCCTCAGGAACGTATTTCTTTAAGTGTTTTTGGTGGGCCATTAGTTCCACAAAATCTCACCAAATGGAAACAGTCCTGTGATCATATATGAAACCTCTTCTTGCCATGCCTCCCACTTGGAAGAAAATCACACTGTGTGTTAGCATATGAAAATATAAAAGTTTCTGAGAATTTTTGCAATCGGAAAATATTCCCATTACAACTTTCCAAGCATTTCCTGAATTGATTTGACCCTAGAATCCTTTTCACTTGGTACTTATTCGCATTCTGAAAAAAGTGAGGAAATTAGGAGAAAATTAGGAAATTAGGAGAACACTGAAAAATAAACAAGGTTTGTTGTCTCGAGTTCTGCTGAGGCCAAGACAGAGGGAAAGTCAATGGCTCAGAAAAAAGGGACATATAATCATTCCTTTCCTTTGAAAAGATTGTACATAGGAAAGCCACATGGCATAGAGAGGGGGTGATTGGTTAATGTAGCAAAGAGTGTACAAAAGAAATACAATGAAACGTAGTGGCAAGGTTCCTATGGAACCAATACTAAAAATCCTGTTGCTTTCAGTGACCATAAAAACCAAGTAAATCCAAAATGAAAGTACCACGTTCTACTGAGGTAGCCCCAAGCCCTTAGTATCATTCCCTGCAGTTCTTGCTCAACACACAGAGAAGGCAGATTTTTTTTTTAATGATAGCTGTGATAAAACACAAAAGTAAGAACAGAAAAGAGTGGAAGGAGCACAAATAATTGTCCCCATCTCTGAGTATTTGTTGTGTGGCTGGAAAAACATTTGGTGGTTGGATAAATTACTCCTTTATTCCCTCTTTTACCATAATGTGACTTTGAAATTGGTCCCACATTTCACAAGTGTTCCCTATACAATTCCAAGCCTGATATTGCCTTCTCTGAGATGTGACTCCGGTAACAACCAGGATCCATGCCTTCCTGTAAGATGAAGCATTCTTAATAGCAACTTTCCCTACCCCAAAAAAACCAAAATTCTTTTTTACTCAGCATTGCATAAACAAGTCATATCTAATTCTCTGAAGTGAAAATGCCATAAAAGATATATACATATACATTCTTTCAGCTAAATTGGTGTCATAAAGTTGTATTACAAAAATGAATAATGCTTTTCTGCAGTGATGTTTAGGGCTATACAAATACAGTTTAGAGACATTTTGTTTGCTTCTACCTTTGCAGGATAAGACATTAAAAGAAATCATTACTATATATTATTGAAGATAAAACTGTTGGGTTATAACATTTTTAATATGGTGAACCTAGGCCAAATATTGAAGCTGGTATTTGTTTTATTGCTTTTGACGTCTCTTGTTTAAAGGCTCTCAGAAATAAAAAATTCCAATGAAAGCCATTCTGAACTTTATTGATATAATCGCCATAAAGTAAAATCTCAATAAAAATTTATGCTACCTTATTTAATGAGAAGACAGGAAATGAAATCATTCTTGGAGACATTTTTAAATGGCCAATCAGATGTAATTTAACTATCGCCTGGATATTTTACACTACTGGAGATTGAAGGATGCATTTTCAGAAATGTTTTGTTGGTGCCTTCTTATTCTACAGAGGACTTAATCATGGTTATTACAACACACCATATTACACTGATTGTACTAAAATAATTCAATAATATAGCATTGAAATGTTATCTAGGATCTATAAAGACTATATTAATTCTCCTAGCTCCCTACAAAGGCCTCTATAAGTTGGAATACATATGTGATAAAGAAAATTGATATGCTATTAAAATTGCTGTAGATATTTCTACATATTGCTTTCATACTATTGAATGTTGAATTGGAATCAAAGGTACATTTGGAGGCATATACCATTAACTCTTGCTTTGGATCCCCTCATGTTTAGTGTAATGCATATGAGGATTTAAAAAAAAACCAAAGTATCTGAAGTTCTGATCAGTAAATAAGAGTTATTTATGCTCTAATTCAAGGATTCCATTAACATTTTTCACAAATAACATATATAGGATGCTGATCAATATCAACAGTGTTTGTCGCTAACATTTTAGAACACAAAACTCTTGTGCAGTTTGCCTTCAGTCAAGCTTATCTTATGTGTCTATCAAGCAGTTAATTTCTCATTGGTTAATTCCTGGGTCCAATAAGGAAAACTTTTCTTATGGATCTGCCCAATGATATTGGTGTCTCCTGAGGAATTTTTTTCTCTCCTCTCTGTGTATGTTCTCATCTACTATATTGACAAAATCCTAAGGACTCCAACATTTCCTAACTAGACCTTTATCATGAAATTCAAACACCACTTGTCTAAATTTACTGGACCCCCTTCCATTAGATGTTCTATAAACACATCAAATTTAGTCTCTTGCAATTTAGAGCTGTGTGTGCTGCATTGGTCCCACGATGGAACTCACATTCGAAAATAACATGAATATTTGACTTATCCATGGTTTCACAAAAATTGCTTTAAAAAAATTTGAAAGAAAATCACAAGCCAAAATGTGTGTTTGAAAGAATGAAGAGGTACCTTCACAATAAAAATAAAACAAGATGTGTCAAAGTGAAATGTCAGAGATATCAACTGTTAACCTTAGTACTTAAGGAAATTGGACATTTCATACTTAATAACCTAATAGTATATCTTGAAGTTAGGTAATGTCATTTCTCTAAGTTTGCCTTTCTTCTTCAGTACTGTCTTGGCTATTTTGGATACTTTGCCTTTGCATATAAGTTTTAGAATGAGTTTGTGAATATCTACAAATTAATCTGCTGAGATTTTGTACTGGATTACATTGAATCTATAGATTAACAGACATGGCATTTTAATAGTATTGTGTTTTCCTGTTCATGAGCACAGGATATCTCTCAGAATATTTATTTATATCTTTGATATCTTTAATCTGAGTTTCATAGTTTTCTGAGTATAGATTCTCTCCACACCATCAGATTCACTCCTAAGTATTATTTGGTGCTAATGCAAATGGTATCTTGTTTTAAATTTCATGTTCTAATTCTTTATTGTTGGTTGTATTTGGAATCCCCAAGACCACACTCAGGATTGACTAATTGCCAGGACTCACAGGACTCAGAAAAGCTGTTATAATCATGTTATGGTTTATTACAGCAAAAAGAGGCAGATTAAAATTTGCAAAGGAAAGAGGCACATGAGGCACAGTCCGTGAGAAATCAGGCACAAGCTTCAAGGTGTGTTCTCCTAGTGGAGTCCCACAGATTTACTTAATTTTCCCAGCAATAATATGTGATGTGTAAAAAGTGTTGCCAACCAAGGAAGGGTACTTGAGCCTTGCTGTCCATGTTTTATCCGGCACGAGGTATGCAGGCATGTAGTACCTACATGACTAAATTCAGACTCCAACTCCCTGGAGCAAAGTTTTCAACATAAATCATATGTGTTAGTATAAATTATGTGATCAATTTGGTACCACCTGGGTCAAGGCCTCAAGAGTACAAAAGTTGGAATTCACATTTTTAGCATATATTATCTGATCAAATAGGCATGGTATGGACCCAGGCCTCAGATATGGATAAACCCTTTTAACAAGAAGAATATTTCAAGGGCTCATAACTCATCTCCCAGGCTACAGCAAATTGCTAATTCTAATGATAGTCCTTTAATCAAAATGTGCAACATTTGAGAACCCAAGCTTGCTGAGTTAGTCCTTTCGTGTGGATTGATTGGTACATGGGAAAGCAATTGGCTTTTGTATGTTAATTGGCTTTTGTATGTTAATATTGTATCCTGCCACCTTGCAATAATTACTAAATCCAGGGGTAATTTTGTTGATATTTTTGGATTTTCTACATAGACATCTGTGAACAAAGACAATTTTATTTTTTCCTTCCAAATCTGTATGCTTTTATTTCCTCTTCTTGTCTTATTGTACTAGCTAGGATTTCTAGTATGATATGAAATAGGAATGGTGAGAGGAGACATCCTTGCCTTGTTGCAAATCTTAGGGGCAAAGCATGTAGTTTCTCATGATAAAGTTTGACATTAGCTCTAGGATTTTTGGAGAGATTCTTTATTGAGTTGAGGAAGCTTTTCTTTAATCCTAGTTTACTAAGAGTTTTAACATTAATGGATGTTGAATTTTGTGAATCCAAACTTTCTCCATCTCTATTGATATAATCATATAATTTTTTTTAGTTAGCTTGTTGATGTTATGACTACATTAATTGCCAAATGTTGAACAGCCTTGTAAAACCTTTGTCTAACTAGAATAAATCCTGTTTAATTATGGTGTATAATTATTGGTATACATTGTTGGATACAAAATACTAATATTTTTTGAAGATTTCTGTGCCTATGTTTATAAAAGATATTAATCTATAGTTTTCCATTCATGTAATTTATTTATTTAGTTTTAATGTTAGGATAATACTGGCCTCATAGAATGAGTTAAGAAATATTCTCCCTCTTTCTCTGGAAGAAACTAAAAAAGAGAACTGGTATTATTTCTTCCGTAAATGTTTGGTAGAATTCACAAAGGAAATCTCTGGTCTGTTGCTTTTCTTTTCTTTCTTTCTTTCTTTCTTTTTTTTTTTGGTAACATTAATTATTGATTCAACTTCTTTAGTAGATATAACTTCATTCATATAATCTATCTCTTCTTGTGGGAATTTTGGCAGTTTGTGTCTTTCAAGGAATTGGTTCATTTTTCTTAGATTATTAAATGTGTGGGCAATGGGTTGTCCATAATATTCTTTTATTATTATTGAAGCATTCATGAGCTCATAATGATGAATGACCTTTCTACTTTTTTGATATCAATAATTAGTGTTTTTTTATCTTCTTCTCTTAGCTAGCCTGGCTAGAGGTTTATGATTTTTATTAATATTTTTAACAGTTATTATATTTGTTATTTTTATCTATTCATTTCCTGTTTCTACTTTCATTGATTTTTGCTTTAATTTTTAGTTTCTTTTTCATGTAGAAAATATTTAGAAATATTTTTGAATATTTAAAAAATATATAAAGATTTCTCTTGAAAGTTTTTTTGACCCATGATTTATTAGAAGTATGTATTTTAATCTCCAAATATTTTGAAATTTCCTAGCCATCTTTGTGTTATAGATTTATGGTTTAATTTAATTGTGACCTGAGAACATATTTTATATGATTTTTACTCTTCATAACTTCATGCTATTAGTAATGGTTTCGGGCAACAGTAGGCTACTAATAGTTACGTTTTGGGGGAGTCAAAAGTTATACACAAATTTTAGACCATGCAGGCAGTCAGTGACCCTAACCCTCATGTTGTTCAAGGCTCAACTGTATTTGCAGATTATGTGAATGTCTGCATAGAATTCCATATGAATTTTATATTCTATTGAATTCAAAGATTCCTTGAGACAAATGGTTAGATTCAGAATGAGAGCTACTGAGTATTAGATCATTATGTGAAAAGTAATCTACATTTAAGTGATCTATGTGTAAATGGTTTTATAAAACAAAACCAAACAACATTTAGAAATATATTAAAATCTCAAACAATGGAGACTCACAATAGCTTGATGAACTAGTAAGATACAGTAGTTACTCCATCAATTTTCTCAAAATGATACAAAGATTGAATATAATTTTAATGTAAATATCATCACAGATTTTTATGGAACTTATTAATTTGATTCTAAAATTTATATGGAAATGCAAAGTTGTAATAATAGCTAAGACCCTCTGCAAGAACAAGCTGGGGGATGGTGTTTCAAATATTATGATTATTAACAAAAAATAAAGTTCAAGTTATTAAAATACCCAGATATGTAATATGGTTAAACAAGACTAATGAAACAAGAGAGATCTCTGAAACAGACCCACACATTTATCATACTTATTATTTGGCCAAAAATCTACATTTTATGCTAAAGGGGAAAAATGGATTTTTAATAAATACAGCTGAAACATTGGTTATCTATGCGGAAAAACACAAAATTGAATCTCTAGGTCAAACCATACTCTTAAACCAATCCCTAATGGATTAAGAATTTAAATATGAAAAAAAAACTTCTCTTTCCTTGGGAGAAAATTTTATACCATGTCTTCATACCATCAAGTATCATTTATCGTTATAAAGAGGGTGAAAAATATTAATATTAGCTGTGTATCTGGAAGAGAACATTATCAAGAAAATAAAAGACTCCCAAGAACAAAAAAGAACAATGAACTAGAAAAACCAGCAAAGGAATTGAACAGGCTTTTTCACAAGAGAGAAAATGAAAATAAACAATGCAAAAAAAAGTGTCAACATTATTATTAATCAAGGGTGTTCAAATTACAAACAGAATATATTTTAATTTCATGCATACCAGATTGGCAGAATAAAAATTGAATATAAGTGTTGGACAGGATGTGGATCAATGAGTACACATATAATCTACTGTTAATTATGTAATCTCTTTCAGAAAACAATTATTACTAAGTAAAGTTGAACATATATTCTGTATAGCAAATAATTCAACTATTAGGTGATTAACCTATATTCAACATAGTACATGGTCACATTGTAAGAGCAAAAACCTGAAAATGATTGAAATGCCAGCAGGGATATAACTGGAAATCATGCAAAGGAATACTACACAGCAATAGAAATAAACTATGGTTACACTTCATGATATTAAAAGAAAAGAAAACAAAACAAAACAAAACAAAGACAAGTCACAGAGAAATGCATATTGTATGATTCCATTTTTTGTGTAGGTCACAAATGAGCAAAACAAAACAAATAAGTGATCAAATTAATTTTTATAGAGAATTATTAGCATAAAATCAAGATGGTAATTACTTCCGGAGAGGAAAGGCTGGGCGGAAAGCCAAGTGATGCCCATGGGGATTTTCAATAATATTGACAATGTTCTATTTATTCAGCTAGACACAATGTATTCACTTGTATTCACTGATTAGTATTCTTTGCAATGCATCTGTATGTCATATCTATAGGCCAGAATAAAACAATTATAATGATATTTAAAATGAAGTATGTCTTTTTCTTTACAAAGAAAATTCAAATATATCTTCTTAACACAATGCACTATATAATGTAGTAAATAACATACTAAATGTTTTTTGCTTGGAATAAATTATTTTGAGAGTTTGATGAAACTATTAATATCATCTTGAGCAACCTACAACAGAGTCTGGAAGGGAAGTAAGTGGATTTTAAGGGGGTGACCTTAAACTTTCGTGCCTTTTGGGGGTTTCTGTTCTGATTCTACTTCAAGAATCTGTCAACCTGTATAATTATAACTCCCTTATAAAATCCTTATGTATTTATTTTTAAGTCTCCTGACAACATCTTTATTTTATGAAGACTCCTGCCTCACACTCAGTGATCCCCTAAAGGGATTAGACATAGCCATCACTTTAGAAAGCCCCACAGGGAATTGTGAAGTTATTTTGCCCTAAGAAGGCAGACCAAGCCAGAGGAATAGTGGTATGCACTCTGAAATCAAGACACAAAACTGAGCTAATCACTTTCGATAGCTATTCCATTGCCTGCACAGCTAGGTGCAGTATGCTCATTTTGTAAATATGCTTTGCTATTTTCCTGGTATTAGTCAGCTTGCTTGAATAGATTAGAAATTTGAAAAGTGCTTTGTCTAATGTCATGGTGAATTCATATCCTGATACTAGAATGCAGATATCCTGACAAGCACAATACTGCCCTTAGTTTCCTTCACCTGGTGCTGGAAGCCAAGGAGTGAAATACCACACAGAGGCTTAACCTCAAGATTCTTAAGCTCTTGTAGCAGCTTAGAATTGTCATAAAAAACATTTAATCCACTGAATTTTGTGCAATGTTCAAGCTGTTGGTATATTTTGGCACTATAAGAGAAGAGAGATTCAGGAGCAATAAATATACTTTTCCTTCATTTTACAAAGCATTTTTCTACAATTAATTTACCTCTACCATGAGCAGTAGGAGCATTATCAGGTATTTACCCAAAATATCTTTAGAATAGGAGATAAATTTATCCAAACATTATGAGTTCCACATCTCTGATTAAGTGAATAAAAAATATTTAAAAGGCATTTTAGGTGGCCAGACCTGGATGAGAGGACAATCAGGGGCTATTCAGAATGTAAGAACTGGAGGCAACTTAAAAAAAAAAAAACAACTTAATTTCCCTAATTGTCCTAATGGTAACAAAGAAGTTGTGGCAGATTTTTTTTTTTCCCCAAAGCGGTTGTAACAATAACAATATCTACTATACTGCATACTCTTCCAGAACCTTGCGTGTCCCTGATCAAGAGGTTGGGTCTAAGCCTCTTACCTGGACAGATGGTTGTGCCTCCACTAACACATACAGGAGACAGTGTCACTATGTGACCTTGTAGACTACTAGATCATAAAAGGAAACACAATTTTCCACCTGGCTCTCTCTGTCTTGGGACCCCTGCCCTTGGTACCCACATAAGAGGAGGCCCAGGCCACATGGAGAGTCTTAAGTCAAGTAGAACAGAGTTTCTCAGCCCTTAGTCACACATGAGCAGAGAACAGCCAGTAAGTGCTAATCTGCAGCTACCTGAGCAAGTAAAACTGTCAGCAAGTGCTCCAGCCCTCAGTTGATGCTGCCTTGAGTAGAAAGTAATTGTTTCTATCAAAGCAGCCCAAATTGAAGATTTGTAAGTAAAATAAATGGTATTTTAAGCTACTCAATTTTGGGATGGTTCATTAGGCAACAACATATTACTGGAATGGAAGTCCACAAAGTTTGGCTGGGTAGGCATAAACTAACAAAGAAGTGAGGTCAAAAAAAAAAAATACCAAGATAACAAAACAAACAAACAAAACTCAAACATTGGATGGGCTCTGATGGAACTCTACAATCAAAGTTTCTCTAAAGTTCTTCAAAGAAAAAATTTTGAGACCACTAGAAGAGGTTAATAAAAGTAAGCTTTGAATTACAGGCAATTGAGAAAATAATTAGATTATTAAATGTATGCTTTAATGCAGTCTTTGGATGAATCACTATCCAAAGTTCTCCTTTGAAGTAGGGATCACCAGTGCAAATGAAGGCCCCTAGAACTTCTTGGCAAGGAAAGTGCCAATAATTATGGAGACATAAGAAAATCCTCTTAACTTCTAAAGGGCCGACATTGGGGAAGTGCTGAATATAATGTGTAAATTATTATTTTTACAAAGTTTTAATTTTATATGCATTAGTAATTTTGAGGGTTTTTTCTTTATGGGCATGGCAGTCAGAGACTTCCTCTACTTCAGTATAATTCAGTTCCATAAAAGTAGATTACTGACTACAGACTAAGTTTCAAGTCTGCTGATCACTTACTTATAAGCACATCACTTACTTAGGAAAGGCAAAATGGACTTTGTAGGTGATATAATCACTGACTGTTAAGAAAAATATGTCACATCCCTAGGCATTTAAAAAAACTGATAATATCCCACATAATATGCTTATTTATTTATTTATAAAGTCTTGTTATGTCGCCCAGACTGGAATGCAGTGCCATGATCATAGCTCTCTATAACCTCAAACTCCTGGGCTCAAGCGATCCTCCTGCCTCAGCCCCTCCCTCCAAGTAGCTGGGACTATAGGTGTGCACCACCATGCCCAGCTCATGTTTTTATTTTTTGTAGAGAAACGGTCTCTCTATGTTGCCCAGGCTGGTCTCATATTCCTTTAAGTGATACTGTTGAATTCTATGGACTTGAAGTCACTTCTTGTAGGTACTTTCCTAAAACTCCCTTTTTATATGTTGATCCAATCCTTAAGGACAGAAATTTCTTCATGTCACTCACATAACTCCACAGTGTGAACAAGGTATTCAGAGAAGGCTTATAGAAGGATGATGTTGGATAGTTATGAGATACCTAGAGCTCTTTCCATTCTACCCTGATTCAACTCAACAGAATGCTCAAAGGATAAAATGGAGTTGTTCTAATTACAGGTCATTTCAAATGTATAAGATATGGGAAGTAAAGGAGTATGAGGAAAGGATATGAAATAGATCAATTATATAGGCACAAAACCAATGTTTCTCCAACCCACATTTTGAGTTCTTTTTTTTTGGGGGGGGGTTGTTTAATTCAGTTTTGTGCAATATTGGCAATCAATCTATCCTTGTTTTCCTGGCCATGTAATGTTAAAATTCCCAAGTGATTTTGGTGGCACAAGTTAGTTCCTTAATAGAGAGTTTATTGAAATTGGTCTTCACGGGAATGAACTCTTAATCTCAAAATCATTAACATAGAATTTTAACTAACTGTATATATACATGTATGTATATATACATGATTTTGGAAATACCTCATGAGAGTAAAATCCATGGACTAATACATTCTTTTATTATAAGCTATTATATATATTTAAATGAACATGTATCTAAATCTAGATCTGCATCTATCTACCCATCTATTCATCTGCCCATCTGTCTATCCATATCTTCCCATGCTGATGAACACAAACTCTAACAAAAGATTATTTTTCTTGAAAAAGCAATTTCTCATCCTTAAAACAAGAAAGCTGGCACATCTCACCAATCAATGTAATTTGATTGAATTAGTGGATGACTGTCAAGGCATTTTGGAAATGAACATTTGCATATAATTAGTATACTATTTAACATTTAGATGCCGGGAATATAATTTAGTCCACAAATTAGGATGCTTTAAAATGAGTGTGTTTACCCTGAAAACTGTCCATTGATTTAGTATAAGAGAGTTTATGTGAAATATTTAAATTTTTAATTGAGATAGATGCATATTCAAACTGAACAATATAGAAATAAGATATAGAACAAAGTATCAGACATACAGCCTGCTTATAATTGCATTTCATTTTCTTTTTAAATTTTGGCTAACCAGAGTCAACAAGAGTTCAATTATTTGTTACTGTTTATTATCAAAAGCAAATGTGCTAAAGAGTATTTTATATATTTATGCATTTTTCAAAGAGCTTAGGTAGTTGATTTATTCATGAAACATTAAGGGGACACAAACAAATCCCCAAAGTGATGCTAATTTTTAAATTAAATATACATAAATTAATCCACATAACTCTGGGAGCAAAATAATTCTTAGAAAATGCATGGAATTCATTATGAACCATTAAAGAAGCATTCAATAATTACTAGCACTAAGAATAATTTATAAAATAAACTTACACTTTTCCCCCCTGTTTTGTAATATTGAAGCTTACATAGATTTAAGAGAATCCAGCTGCTGTTTGTAGTGTTTTCTTGAAAGAATAATGTTAAATTTTCTGCTCTTCTAATAGAAAAAAATAATACTCAAGCTTCAAGATATAGAGCTTAAACAGAAAACTTTTGACAGGAATATCACTAAGGCTAAAACTACCTCGTAATCTCAGTCTATTGTTACTTAAATAATTAACTATCTTTCATGGTCTTGCCTAATACTGCACTGGGTTCCACAGAGAACCCAGTATGAGTGAGTTTAAATATTAATTCACTTGCCTGTATCATAATGATAGCTACATTTAATGTCTATTAACAGGCTACATACTGTCATAAGTATGTTACATTACCTCAGTTACTCTGAGTGAGTGACTTCAAACCTAGGAAATAAACTCTATTGCCTCTATTTTATAAGTGAGGAGCTACAGTAATTTACTCTCTGTCAGAGGTCAGAAAACTATGGCTTAAGGTCCAAAATTGCCTATTACTTGTTTTTGTAAATAAAGTTGTACTAGAAAACAGGTAAGTCCATTAACTTACAAGCCGTCTACAGCTGCTTTCTCTCTACAATATCAGAACTGAATATTTGCAGCAGAGACCATATACCCTATAAAGTAAAAAATATTTGCTATCTGGATTTTTACAAAACAAGTTTACTCTGCCTTAGGTCAGTAAGACATGCCTTTCAAAACCAGGCTTTTCTCATTCTAAAATCTTCTCTTTTCATTACACCGTGATACATCTCAAAGGGAAAAAAAAAATGTTGAGAGGAGGAATACAGTATGAACTTACTTTTTAAAATATTTTTATTTGCCTTTATGATCTACAATAAGAAAATGAGGATTTTGGATTTAAATTCTGTCTTAGAAATGTATTACCATTGTGAATCCAGACCAGGCATAGAAATATTTATGGACTGAGACATATCATTTTAAAAATGAGAATAATAGTACCTGATTTTTCTGCATCTAAGGTCTTGGACAGATAGGCTCTTTATAATTCTTTTATCTATTTTTCCGTAATTCTGATTTCCAAACCAGACCTGTCACAGGTCTGATTCACTTAGCTGGAAATGATCTAAAACAACTTGCAATAGTGTTTGCAACTGACAATGTAGATGAACTATGCTTTATACCTACACAATAATCAATATATCACTAGTATATTAGTAGTTCATTTTGAGTTGTTATGAAATATAACCAATAACAATTAAATTAAATACAAGAAGGATTTTTGAAAGGATTTTCTCAGCATTTTATGATGTCCTCTAGGTGGTAATAGTAATTAATATTTGCATAGCTATTGATTTAATATGAGAACCCCCGTTACACATATTGCTCCTCTTGAATTGCCCATATACACAAACACACATAATAAACAAACAAGTATGGCCTACTTAATCTAATTAACATTTAATAATCAGCTACAATGTGCAAATTACTATGCGAGGTGGTAGGCATCAAAGCTCTATATTCTTGAGAAGACATATTATGAAACACTTTTTTCCCCCTACATTACATGGAAAATTTTATAACAAATATAATCCAGGCACCATGATAGATTTAGTTTGAAGAAACTGATATTTCAGATTTGAACAGGGGAAGGAAATGTAAGTGTGTCAGTGTAGAGCAAAGACCTTTAACCCTAGCCCATCAGCACTACGGACATTTCAGGCAGGATGACTCCATGTTGTGCTATTTTGGGCATTATGGGATGTTTAGCAGCATCCCTGACTTCTATCCACTAGATGTTAGTAGTAGCCTTGTGTTTCCTAATGGTGACAACCAAAAATATCTGCAGACATGATCAAATATCACTTAGAGGGGAAAATTGCCCATGGTTGAGAACCACAATGTAATGAATGAATCACAGGGAGCAAGATCAAAAATGAGTCTAGGACATGAAAATAGAGCAAATGCCTATTTTTGTCATGAACAGAAGAGGGAATGAGATAAGGGCATATTTTGGTGGTAGAATATGTAGGACTTGATAGACTGCAAGTGGGTTGCAGAGCAGTTTTCCAGCTTTAGTGGTAAGATGAATCACCAGTGATGCTTGTTATGAAGTTGAAATTATGGCAATTTCGATGCATTTGGTGTAAAATAATGGTGCGAGAATACAGTTTTTAGTACACATCACATTTTGAGAAAAAATTTATATAGCCAGTGGAAAGGTATTAGAAGGGCTGGGAATAATGAGTAAATCAATTACCGGGATAACCAGCATAACTAGAATAGTTGGCCAAGAAGTCATAGTGAAGTAGGATATTATCCCTTTTGGGGCTGGGAATCTATGGGGAATATATGAATAAGTGGTGGTTTTCTTGGTTATTAAAACAATACATACTTTTGTTCAGGAGCTTACTGAGCAAGAAAGGGTTACTGTATTGGTTTTAACAATTCCAGGAAATAAAAAATATAACCTGCAATTGTCAAAAATATATATGACACCTACGAACCATGTGTATGAAGTGAGGTAATTTGGGGAAACATTTCATGTTTACAATTTGTAAGTTTGAAGTTCCTGTTTCCAAATACAAGGAAGAAGAGAGTAATTTTTGGATCTACTGGAGGGACAGAGTGATGCTCTATTAGGCCTTTTGCTGTCTGTGCTTATCAAGTTGGAAGATACTGGAGGCTTTAGCTCCTTGGAGGAAAGAATCTTGCAACAGACTGCAATGCCTCCCAGTACCTCCCATGGATTATTGTGTATGGTTCATGTTCAAGAGCCCTGTGATTGATGTTAATAAAATGAAATGATTCTGAAGAAGTATCAGAATGATAAATATAATCTTAGAAATTGAATATCCTGCCCTCATGACCCCAGTTCTTGACTTAAAACCTCATCAAGTCATTTATAACATTAGGCTACTTATTTGGCATTTATTTATCCATGCTAACAATAACTCTTTTGCAAAAAGGAAAAAAGGAACAATTTACTCTTCTAAAATATTCAGTGCATTTTTGAGGAGTCGAAGAGAAGCATTTTTAAACATTTTACTCAACATTTGCCAGTAGTTAGTGAACTAGAGAACAAGGCTACTGAGGATGGCATATCCACCAACCACGCATCTCCACTTCCCTAAAGAAAATACACTGATCCAATTATAAATCTTTTGTATTGTCTGTGATTTTCTTTAAAATTCTCCCACATAGATAGGATGCAATTTGTCTTTAAATTATGACCTAGTAAAATTTAATTAGCATTTGCTCTAATTGGAGATACATATTCCAGGCAGTAATGGTATTTTAATTCGCATGCTGGCTGTTGGAAATAATTTTTCAATTGTCGAAATCTGGTGATGTTAAAAGATATGTGGATCATATAGAAATATTGTAGGGGCACTCACTTCCTGGTCTGAATAGTGTATAAGAATGTAAGTGATTCATATTCTCTAATCTTTCAAATGGAGGACTAGGTAGGGATTCTTATCTTCACGGTTCAGTGTCTAAAAGGGACTTCATTTCACTGTATTTTGTTGGCCTGCCATGTTAATAAACGTACATCCTTGTGGGAAAATCAGTCTGAAATTTCTTTCTTTGAGCCACACACCTTAAAGCATGGATACAAGGTAGGAGAATGAACACTATATTTCATTGACTCTAAAATGCATCTTTTAAAATAATATAACATTTCCAAAATTCGGACACAGTATACAATCTCTTTTGGCTAGGTAGTAGTCAGGATATACTTGTTACTGTTAATACATTCTGGCAAGATCAAAAATGTTCCAGCATTTTAACTTGCAGAATGGACACTAGCCTTCAAATGAGAGATAATGGTGTTGACTCATTTAAGAAATATTGCATCAATAATCTTTATAGAAAAGAGGATTATATTGCAAGGAGAGAAATGGGGAGGGGTAGTGATAGTGATGCCTCTTGGTCCCAAGTTGACTTAGAAGAGATCAATTTTGAATGTGAAGATGTTTTAAGGACAAATTAGTTAATGTACTTTCCATGTATTTTTCATGTACACAAAAGAATGATGTACAATAATTTCAAAAAACCCTATGTTTGAGTTAAGTGGCTCTTTGATTATGCATAAAAAGTTGAAGTGATAAGAAATATGTGCTCTATAGTTTAGCAGCAAATGATTTTTTCTTAGGGTTGAGTAAAACAAGAGTTTGTTTTACAACGGGTGGCATTTTAGAATGGATGAAATACTGTAAATTTGAATGGTAGACATGTCTTAGTGTATTTCTTACAATACCCTGGTACAGAGTGAACATGTCCTCACAGGCAACTAGACTGAGGAGTGTCACTCACTCATGGGAGCTCACGAACTCCAATTTCAAGGACACTTGGAAATAGCCTCAAATTTCTTTTCAAATTCCACCCCTATTCCCGCTCCTATGCATCTGTGCAAATCTAGCCCCTGGGACAGTAAATAGTTACTCAAGGTAAATCTCCAAATACTGATTTGGGAAACAATTCATCAAATGACTTCAGGGTGTGCCCAAGAGGTTTATAGGTTAAAATGTTAAATTGCACAATAACAGAACTATTCTGTGCTTTAATAAATAACAATTTTTTTTCAAGTTAAAAAAATAGAAAATTAATCTATGCCACTAGCCCAACAATTAATGTTTTTTCAATCCCTCCTATCTGAATATACAACATGGGATCATTTAGAAGGATAGCAACATATACATGTCTTTAATTTAGGATGACCTTTTCCCCATTATAAGGAAATGTGTTTTCACATTGTTTGGTTTGGTTTGGTTTCCGTATAAGATATTTCTTATTTTTCTATTCTTTACCCCAATTCTCAGATATTTAGATTTTGAACAGTTTGGGATGATTAAAATATCAAAACACTAGTTCATAGAAGAAAAAGTCCTAAAAAAGTTCTAACTTTTAGTGCATGTTTTATTCATACTAAGAATGAACAAAAAGGTTGTAAAATTGCCTCCAGTAATAAAATATCATAAAGGAAGCAAACGGATATTTCAAGAAATTTTGTAGAAATTAGAAAGAAACTGCTGAAGAGAAAGTGCTGAAACTAGAAGAAACTGTATACATCAATAAGGATGAGTTTATATCACTTAAAGTATACTGCATTTTAAATTAACTTGTGAAAAATCTAAATTTACCAAAGAAAAAGTAGAGAAGGAAGTTTGTAAATGAAGTGTTCAATTCAATAATCCATTTCCTATGTAATTTTTCATGTGCTAATTCTGTAGGGTAAAATGTCGCTGTGGTTGAAGAAAATCCCTATCCGAGTGTCACTCTTGAAAAGTTGCCTGGGTGGAGGACCTCTGAAGGAAAACCTAAGAGGGAAATAAAAGGCTCTAGCGGGAACTGAGAGTAGTAACTCTTGAGGTTTCACAGAAAAATAAAATTGAAAAGGAAGTAAAGTAAAAGTGTGAAGTTGGTAAGGGAAAGTAAAAAAAAAAAAAAACCCCAAAAACAAAAAACCCCCAAACAACTAAAACACTCCTTTATTAAATTGGAGGTGCCTCTGCATAGGATGCAGGATTTTCTGGGGTATGTGGAGAGAGTACTCTGCTAAAGGCAGCAACTTTGTGGTTGGTGGATTCCTGCCTAAGCCCCTGCATTGCATCTTTCCCATCTGTTCACTGGCAGAATGCCTTCCACAAAGAAAGGTCAGGAGAAAAAGAAGGGTCGTTCTACCAGCAGTGAGGGAGTAACTAGGGCATGCACTATCAACATTCACTAAAGCATGCATAAAATCACATAAATTTGGGCTTTAAGAAGCAAGCACCCATGGGTGAAATCACACCTAACAGGTGCAATGTATACTCTCCACTCTTCGGGTGATGGGCACACTTATAACTTTGACTCAAGCAGTACAAAAGCAATCGAGGTAACCAAAACATTTGTACCCCCATAATATTCTGAAATAATATTAAAAAATTAAGTAAAAAATTACAAAAATAAAACTTTATCATTGATTTAAAAACGAAGAAGAAATAGTAAGCACCTTACTCACTCAAGGAGATTTGGAATTTACCATGAAGGAAACAAGAACTTCAGAAGTCAGCATAGACATTAGGCTCTAAGGAATAAAGAATGTTACCTATGTATTAGTAGTATTGAAGCCTACCAACCAAAGGCCACTAGAAACATGCTGTAGTCACATAAATTTCAAAGTTAACCTTATTTGGTTCCTATAGTATGGTGAATACACTCCAGCAGAGTCTTCTCAGTAAGACAGAGGTGGAAAGGACTCTTCACCGTGTATGGAGGTCTGGATTTGTGCTAGATGTTTCTGAAGAAGGACTATAGAAGTTGGATCCTATTCAGGGTTAGATGCATTCAAAGAAGTTTGATATTGCAATAACGTTTGTCTTCAGGGTATGAAGATTAAAGTGGAGCTAGGATTGTAATTAGTAAGGAAGTAGTGATATTTCAAAATAGGGTAAATAAGTGGTTTGGAGGACTGCAGTTTGGTCTGGTCTATGTTCCAACAGTCTTGTTGGAAACATTGTTATATTATGTTTGTAGCAAGGCAGCTTGATTACCAGCTGGGCAGATTTTTCATTTCCCTGGTAGGATTGACCAGAAAACATAATGACTTTGAAGATTTGCCAGAAAGCTGTATACATTGCTTACTTATTAACTGTCTACACTTATAAAACAAACAAACAAAAATAGTCAAAATGAATGAAAGTGGACAGATTGATTATTCTGATAATACTATAAAACAGCAATAGGTAAATAAATATATGACCTGTATTAGAACCAATCATATCACAGGCACCCTGAAACTTGGCCAGTCATGAGCCAAGTAGAATGCCCCTGCTCAGGCTACCCAAGTAAGCCAGCTATCATCATGAAGGATTTGATAACAAGGGAAGAAGAAAGGGGTAGATTTGAAAGCTTCACAGTGTTGCCAGTCAAAACATACTTGGGGTCACATTTTCTATAATTCTGTGAGTACAAATAGTGTGATCATAACTTGCTTTGCATGATAGGCATTCCCATGTGTTATACTTTGAAATTAAGAGGAACATTCATAAAATCCTTGCTCTGGTTCCCTTGACCCCTGAAGGGGAATTACAGGAGAATTAAATGCAAAAAGTCTAGACATCAGGATTTGAGTCACACATATCATGTATGTGACCTTGGAAAAGGAATTTAACCTTTCTGAGCTCCTATTTCCTCTCTGTAAAATATGAATAGTGATGTAGATCTTTTGGAGTTGCTAATGCTGTTCACTTAAATTTGTGAAAATGCCTGATGCACACAGAGTGGATCCACACAATTAGCATGAATAGAATGTTAATATGAATTCGATTCCTCTCACTCCAACTTCACTTGCAAATTTTCGAACTATCTCTTGGTTAGTCAAGAGATAGCTATCTTAAATTTGTTGTGGTTGTAAATTTGCAAGTAACACAAATGGATATAAATAATTAGCTGAGGGAGGAGGAAGAGAAGGAGGTTGGGGTGGGTGAAGTTGGGGGCATTTATATGAGGCACAGTGCTTAATTTTTGGGCTCACAAAAGGTACCTAGAGATCTAGAACTAGGAATCAACAAAGCCATTAGCAACCCAGCCTACATTCCCTGCATTTCTTGTCTTTGCTTTCCCATTTTTCTACCTTACCGATCTCTTTTTGCGTTTCAGATTTAGCAATGCTTCACATACATGTGTACCCAGCAATGGAAAGACTACATATTTACCATTTGGGGTACCATCTAGACTATGTGGCTATCACTCACTTCAGCTCCATGGGGAAAAGAAGCTGATTGCACAGTTCGTGAGGCAAACCCTGAGTTTAACCTGGAGATTTAACCACAGCTGCCAGAGGCTCAGCTTGGGAGCAAAATCTGACTGTTGGTTGCTCTTGAATAAAGGATGTCAATAGGTCATTGGGAGTTGGAAATCTCTAATAAAGGATATCACAAATATCTATTAATAAACATTAAATATTTTCTAGGTCATGGTGGCAAGAGTAGAATTTAAACTTTGTTTTCATTTAAGGATAAATTTGACTAAAATCATAATAAACATCAGGGGAAAGCATCATCTTTTACTGGCATTGTCTCATTCATTAATCCCCACAAATCCATGAGTCCGTGATGCTGTTATTCTTAACCAGAGATAAGGACTTTGGGTTTTAGGAGGATGTTCAAATCTGTATGCTTTTCATATCTATAATTGAGAGTGGAATGTCTTTAAACCCATTAAATAGTCCAAACCTGATTTGGGACCTAAATATCAGAAGTATGCCAATAATAATCTACATGAGAATGAAAGACATTTCCAATGGATGTTAGGCACATTTTAAGGCAAGAAAGGTGAGAGAAAATGACCCAACTTTTTAAAACAAATGTTTTGAAAGTAATAGCAATTTTTTTATTTTATTTTAGTGACTATGATCAACCTTATAATAAGGAAATCAGCACAGAAACTTCAACATATGATTTTATTTTACAGTGTTGAAGTTTTTAAGTCCTGAGATATACAATTTTAACTATAGCTTTAAGTAATACAAAGACACGAAGAAGATGGTGTGCTATGGATCCCTAACTTGATCAATTACAGCAGTTTAGCGAATGTAACTGAAGAGTGAGTTTGTTAGTCATGTGCCAGCCCATACTTAAAGAATCATTCAACTAAGAGTTAAACTCAATTCTGTACTTAAGAAAAGGTGAAATAAAAAAATAGCCTTCCAAAGGGGGGAAAAAAACCCTGCCTGAAATGAGATGAAGAATAAAGGTGACAGGGGCAAAGTCAAAAACAGTAATTATAACCTTTTGCGGGAGAGCTAACTTTGAGAGTTAAGACTTGTCTTACAGTTTTGTGAGCATGGAATATGAGCCTGATATGCTGGGAAGCAGTATGTCAACTCCCACCTTACAATTCAAACATGTACAGATTTTCAGCAAACACATCTTCACACAGGAAATAAAAAGAGCTGGGTTTTATATAGGTTGCGGTTTCTGAGCCAGTTTTCTATAAATAACCCACTGATGTCAAGTGAATTACAGTCTTCTCAGCTAAGGAAGCTGTAGGCAAACCCAGAAGCCTATTAAGAAGGAAATGACAAGTTGTGGGCACCTAATTGCATTAGCTCATCACCAGGAAGACACCAGAAGTCTAAAACCAACCTGACTGGAGATTGACTGGGTTTGAATCTTTCCTAGATTGTTTTTTCCCATCTTAAAAGCCTTGAATGTTTAAAGGAAAAAGTTTGTTTACTGGTTTGGTCAAAAGCAATTTTATTTTTTCTCCTGTAGTCAATGAGATAAATGTATATGCTTTGATGACCTTTACTAATAGTTATAAGAATAAGAACATTTATAAGAATACACAAAAAATATCTTTGGGAAAAAACAACAAAAGTACATATTTACTGTCTACTGATGAGTCATTGGTTACACAGTCATAAAGTATAACTGGGTATATCAGTATACACGGAATCTATCACAGAGACTTTTCTTTCCCTATCTTCACTCTGTCAAAACAATTTCCTGTCCTCTCTATAGACTGTTTCTTTTTGTGTTATCCAGTAGCTATTGCTACTTATAGCAGATATAATCCATGTTCTGCTCAGATCTTTCTGAATCACTTACTTATGTAGTAGGCGTGTTTGTGCCATGGCTTCTAATTGCCCACACCTGAAACTCCCTTAGGCACACTTCCTTGAGCTGTTGGAAGCAACTAGTCATTAGGCAAGGAGCTGTGCAACACTGGAGTTCACATCCATGATGCCCAACCCTGGTAGGGCACAGATACAGGATGCTAGAGTTAGGAGAGCCCAGCAAGCATCCTTGCTTTCATTGGGGAAAAATCCTCAAGCATGGCTTATGCTCCAGGGCTCCCTGCAGAAGCAGGCTGAGACTGAGACTTTGCCTGAAATCACATTCTTGCTTGACATCTTTCTGCTCCTGACTTGCTTCCTGTGTTCCCTTATTGGTTTCCCTAAGAACATTTCCTTAATAAGTCATAGATAAATTCTCCTCTCAGGGTATGCTTTGGGAAACTTGACCTATTTCTCTCCTTTCTTGGTTTCTTTATTATTATTCTCATGGATGTATGTATCTATTAAATTAGCATTCATTCTAGACATTTCTTAAATACCCTGGAGGGGCCAGACTCTAAGTTCATATGCCCTAAGAACTTATAGTTTACTGGGATAGAGAGAAAAAAATTGGTGTCTTGTTTTTACCTATTCACAAAATAACCTTCACCTATATTCCAAGATCCAGCACCTGCTATGATAATCTCTTCCTAGGGTGTGCTACACTTGATTTATAAATGTGCTAAGCAAGGAGGAGGATGGAGTTGGAAAATTGACCTCTGCAAAAGTTGGTAAGCCAATCAATTTTAAAAATATTTTTTCATATATTAAGTCTGAACCAGAAGACACATATAGTCCTCCCTCAAATCTAATGCAATAGCTAGCCTCTCTTAGTGTATTGATTAATTAAATAAATAGAAATAAAATTTGGTCCATCGAGTTGCTAGGTGATATTAAATTGAGTAGTTCTAAGTGGACTGCATTGTAAGTTTCTGCTAACAGCATATTGGAATAAGAACTGCTTTTGTATTGGTAAATTAGAGAATTGATTTCTTAATGAAAAGACTGAAGTGAAATGGATATAATAACAAGGATTTTCAATTACAGTATGAAACACAATCATACACAGATAAGAAAGAAAGACGATAGGAATGGGGAGTGGACTGGGAGTTGTACTGTCAGCTCCCCTGATTCTCAGACCCTTAGACTCAGACTGAATCATCCCACCAGCTTTCTTGGCTCTCCAGCTCACAGATGGCAGATTATAAAATTCTCTGGCCTCAATAATTGCATGAGTCAAGCTCCACAATAAATCTCATCTTTTATATCCATATCTGCCCTATTGGTTTTGTTTCTCTGGAGAACCCTAATACAGGCATGATGGTTCTTAAGCTGAGACATGAGAAAGAGTAAATATGCTAAAAAATATGAATAATTTAAAACACTTCTCTATATCTCTATATTTATCTTTAAGTATTTTTTAAAAAAGGTTACTGGTGAGACAGAACAAGATGGCTGGATAGAAACCTCCAGTGATCATCCCTCCATACAAACACCAAATTCAACAGCTATCCATGCAAACAAGCACCTCAGAAGAAGCATAAATCAGGGCAGCGATCATACTGCTTAGTTTTGATATTATATCAAGGAAAAGAGGCACTGCAGAGGGCAGAAAAGATCATTTTGCATAGCCTAAGCCACCCCTCCCTCATCTCCCAGCAGTGCCACACCAGCATCTCAGTGGAGAGAGAATCTGTGTACCTGGGGGAGGAGAGAATATGTGGAATCATAATAAAGATGAAAAAAGGCCACTGACTAAAGTAAACATGATAAAATGAATCGTGTAAATTACAACATACTTAGAGTAAGTGTATCTGTTAATAATAAGAGCGCAGAGATTGGGAGATTGGTAATTTGCAGCAAATTGTTGTAAGATTTTTTTTTATATTTAATTAAAAAGCAGGATATTCTTTGAAGACGGACTTTGATAAGTTAAAGATACATATTGTCAATATAATCTCTAGAGCAACTGCTCAAAGTAACAACAAATGCATCATGAGAAAGTTAATGGAGGGAATTCCAGTTCTGGCCAAGTTGGAGTAGCTTCATTCTATTCTCCTCTCTTTTATAACTAAAAACTCTGGCCGTAAAACATGAAAACAAACAAGAGGACTCTGAAATGTGGAAAGAGGAAAGCGGCCTGGCTAGGGACCCCAAGATGTCAGGAATGACTCGATAATGGGAGGTCACGCTAGTTGGTGCCCAGCTTTTCCCCTACCAGTGTCAGCACAGCCCAGAATGGAGTGGAATTCCTGGTATGAAATATCAAAGTTTAAATATCAAAACTTTAGAAGAAAACGTAGGAGAAAATCTTTGGGACCTAGAATTCGGTGAAGAGTTCTTAGATACGACACCAAAACCACAAGTCATAAAAAAATTAATTAACTACATTTTATGAAAAATAAAACTTTAGCTCTAGGACATACTCCATTCTAAGAACAGAAAGACAGACTACAGAATAAAAATATTTACTAACCATATATTTGACCAAAAAAAACCTCATACCTAGAATATATAAAAACTCGCAAAATTCAACAGTGAGAACAAAATTGTACAATACGAAAATGGATGAAATAAATGAACAGACATGATATTTGAATTAAAAATCAGCACATAAAAACACATTCAACATCATTAGCCATTAAATAAATGCAAATTAAGACCATGATGAGGTATCGCAACCCAACTATTAGAACAGCTGAATTTTTTTTTAAAAAATTGCTTTACCAAATATTGGCAAGGTTTTGAAAACTCTAATTTCTCATACATTGCGGGGGCTGGGGGGATGTAAAATGGCTCAGCTGCTCTGGAAAACAGGTCTGCAGTTTTGTTCATCCTTTTAAAATAACTAAACATATGCTTTGCATAGAGCTCAGGGATTCTGCTCCTGGGCATTTATTCCAGAGAAATTAAAATTTATGTGTATGCAAAACCTGTTTATTAATATTCACAGCATCTTTATTTATAATAGCCAAATGCTGGAAACTACCAATGTCTTTCAATGAGTGGTTAAAGAAATTATGGTATAACCATACAATGGGAATTCATTCAGCAACAAAAAAGGAATTGACTATTAATACCACAATAATTTAAATGAATCTTCAGGAAAATATGCTGAATGAAAAAAGCAAATCTCAAAAGGTTTCACACTGTATGGCTGAATTTATATAACATTCTTGAAACAGCAAGCTTATGGAGATGAAAAACACAGCAGTGACTGTTGGGGGGTAAGGATACAGGGGGAGGGGAATGAGTGTATCTGTAAATGGGTAGCAGGAGTTCTCTGTCGTGAAGGAACAGTTTATGTAGCAAATGTGGTAGATTCCACCAATGTACATGTGTGATAAAGTTGCACGGGACTACGCACATGTACACACTCATAAATACTGGACATAAAACTGGTGAAATCTGAATAAGATCTGTAGATTGAGCCAATGTTGGTTTCCTGTATTTGATATTGTACTCTAGTTATATAGAGATGTTCTCATCGTGGAAAGCTAAGTTACAGTTAGGACCTATTTGTTACTCTTGCAACTTCCCATGCATCTACAATTATTTTAAAATTTTAACAAAATCAAAAGAGGAATGTAAAGTAAAATATTAAGATGAACAAGCAATAAAACGTCCATCCATCTATAGGAAGACAGAAAAGACAAAACAGAGGAACAAATAGCAGATGGAACAAACCAAAATCAAACAACAAAATGGTAGACTTCAACACAAATATGTCAATAATGGATTTATTAACAAGTTGAGACATACTATGGAATACTATTCAGCAACATCAGGAATAACTTTTGGTATATACTACAGTAATGAATTTCAAAAGAATTATACTCTGTGAAAAAAATGCAAAATACAGAAATCACTGAGTCTATGATTGCATTTACTGGAGGCTTAAATACAGACCAAATGAATCAATGGCAATACAAGTTAGAAAAGTGGCTGCCTGGGTGGGGGGTTATTTGACTGGAAATGGATGCAGGGAACTCTATGGGGTGATGGAAATAACCAATGCTTTGGGAAGTGTGTGGGCTACACAAGTACAAACATTTGTCAAGACCAATCGAACTGTATGCTTAAATGTGAGTGCATTTCTATGGGTACAAATTATACCTTAATTTTAAAATGTCCTTTAAAAAGAACTTTAAAAATTGAAACTTTAAAAATTCACACATCCGTGTGAATCATTTAGTGTACTTCCTGGGAAGCCCACACTCCCCTTGGAGATCACTGGGCTGTAATAGCATATGGTATAGTGCTGGGAGGCAGTTGGAGCTTTAGATCTGAAGGGGGCTGGATGTGCCTTTTCACATGACTATGGGTTGGCCAGATGCTATTCAAATACTCTACCTTGTTTTAACCTCCATGTCTTAAAGAAAAGACAAAATGAAGAAGACAAAAGTGTTTTTAACCATGGAAATAGAAATTTTTTTTTTCATACATTTTGAACAGCATTATAAGGAGAATGCTGACAACATCTTCTCCTTTTCCTTATGGGGGAAAATAACGTAAAAGAGCCTCAGATCAGTGCAGCAGAAGCTTCAGTTAGATTTTCGGAAACATTTGACTCATCTGTAAGGATATAAATCTAGTTAAAAGCATATCTACGAATAAGGAGCGAGTATGCTCCTCACAAAGTTTATAAAATTACAAATTTACGGTGAAAGCCACTCTCTCAGATGCTACCTTAAATCCATTAAGACTTGTTTCCCATCATTTTAAGAGTTGGCGCTGAACAATCTTTCATCTCATATTCACCGACTGTGGATCTGTTCTTGGAAAATGATCTCTATAGTAAACATTGGTTGGGATATTCTGTCCCTCTCCAATATGGTTTTATTGAACTTGACTTAAAAGGCTAGAAAATAGTGCAACTAAACAATAAAATGGATACAGTATAATGTCATTGGCAGCATTTATAGAGATACTATGAAAAGAGTCTCATCTTCTGAGAATGTTTAAAAATGAATTAAATATGGTGTATGGAACAAGCCCAGAAATGTCCTTCCAACTGCTTCATACTGCTTGTAGAAGCAGCAACTATGTCAAGAAACCATTTAAATTAAGCTCAAAATAAAGTATACCTAAGATTAATAATACATATGTGTGTATATGTATATGTGTATTATGTGTGTACCTAAAATGCTACACACACACACATACATATATATGGCAATTTAGGTGTGTGGCAAAACCTCTACAAGTTTTGTCATACCCTGGGAATTTTGAAAAATGTCAACTTTTCATTGGTTTCTATTATCTTTGTCTCAGAAATAAGAATTAGTGTTTTATGCTTCCCTTTTGTGTATTTTACCATGTCGCCATCAGTTGTAGGGCCTGACTCTGGTCTATTCAAGTAAATAAATAAGCAAGCATATGTATTGAACAGACAGACATACAGAATCCAATGACAATTCTCTGAGAAATAGAAAATGAAACATAGATCCCTGCCTTCATGGAGATTAATATCTTGTAAAAGTTTAGTAAATATTGGTTGATAAAATGAGTTAATAAGTATCAGGTCTACACAGGGGGAAGAAGGAAAGAGAACTGCCATTTATTGCATGTCTATAATTCCTGTGCTCTGTGGTAAATCATTTCTATGTCATCTCATTTAATCTCTAACCCCACCCTCATCTCTCTTTAGAGATGAGTAAAGGAATTTAAAAAATTTAAACCAACTGTGCCGAGGCACACAATTTAAGAATAAAGCCATAATCCCACTCAATTAGACTGCCACAGCATGATATTACAATTATTTTAATTATTTAGTGGTGACTACAAAAGCCTAGTCCAGAATCACATTATTCTGAATTCCATTATTTTAATTTTGCTTATTTTGTGTGTTAACAGCTCCTTTAGGGTGAATATTTTCACTAGCCAAATGCAAATGTCACTTCTGCAGGGAAGCTTTCCTGGCACCACATGCTAGCACAAATCCTTTGGTTATATCCCTTCCTGATGACAAGGATCTTTCCTTTATGTCACTCACTATTTGAATATTTTCTCCCTCTTTCTCTAGATTATAAAAAGGAAATTTGGAGCAGGAAGTTCACTGTCTAATCCACAGCAGGCACAAAATAGTAAGCTGGAATTATCCAGTAAATACCTATTTTAAGGGACCATCAAAGGAAAAAGCAAAGTGTTTTAGGCCTAAAACTGATGGCAAATTGTGGCTAAAATTCCCCGAGGGGAGAATTTAAGAGAGAAAGTTGGGTTCAGGAGATGAAAAAGGGCTATTAGGACACACTTAGTAGTTCAATCCTTCTATGTGGCCCTTAACAAAGTAATGCCCCAGGGCAAACTCTATGTGGATGATAGGTTGAAGCTATTTATCCACTGCTTCAGCTGGGATAGAAACACTTGACATCTCAGAGTTACCCAGACAGAGTTGTGGGTCCATTTTCTCCAATCCCCAAACACTGATTTGTAGCCCCAAGAATGGATATTCCATCTCCCATAATGATTCTTGAGTCACCAAAAATTATTTTTATTCACAATTAGAAATTTGAATTTAATACTTTCTATAGATATACAAAATAGTTGGCCAGAGGGTTCAGCAGAAAAGAACTAGGTCACCTTCATTCTTTTCTCTCAAACAAATTTATTGAGTGCTACTATATTTAGCAATAAAAGGAATTTTTTTTTAGGAAGAAATAAGTTCTAAGTCACCGTAGATACCAGGCCAGCACTGAAAGAGGATGTTACATTGGAGGTGACGTGCCCAGAAGAGGGCCATTTATTGAGTTTTACAATGTGCCATTCAGGTCACCTAAAATCAAACTGAGAAAAAAGAAATTGAGTAACTCTTTTAAGGTCATTCAGTTATTTGGTGCCGCCGGAATTTAGAGTCAAAGTCTAGAGGAATTTTCACTCTCAAGCTCTATGTGATACACTAATGGGCTCTAAAATTATTTGCTGAAAGAATGGTAAAATGAATGCCAGCAGAAAGCATGATGAACTGGAAATTTCATCCATTTCCCCATATCTGGGTTCCACATTGGCTTCCTAGAGCTTGACCTTTTATAAGGAGACTAAGTCACAATAGTATCAAAGAGAAAATGCCCTTGGAAACAGGTACCTTGAGTTGTTAATTTTATTTAAAGTAAGTAACAAAAGAGATTTAAAAAAGAGAGAGAGAGAAAGAGAGAGACTTTAGTTTGTAGACTGAGATTCTGGTCATTTACCTGTGCATTTTTGGCTGTATCCCACACATTATTAACTTTAGGATTCCAAAATTACACCCATGATACTATATTCTTCATCTACTTCCCAAATGTATGTGCATGGATTTTGTCATTTTGTTAGACACATCATGTTAGAAAGTTTAAGTGTGTGCATGAGTAGAAAAGTACATTTCTGACAAAGTTGAACAGGAAAACAGATTGAAAAATCCTCTTACCCCAAAGCTACAACATCCTGTGCAGTTTGGTGAGGAAGGCCTGGGTAGAGTCAGGTAAGTGGTGTGCAAGTGCTTTTCAATGTTTTTTATTTCTCTAAAATCTTCTTTGAAGTGGTGCTTTAGGAATCATAAATAACTTTCACTGTCCCTGCAAAGGGCAGGATTAAGGTCCCATTATTAGGAAGAAATGAAGGCTTAGGCAGTTGCAGCAAATTGTACGAGGCTTTGGCCAAGTGGCAGTGAAAATTACCTTGTCTGGTTTATAGTGGTTTTCGTTGGACATGAAAATAATTGGGGATGGCTATGGTACCTAATAGCATGACAAAGTTTCTTTCTAGGAAACTAATTCAACTCTCTCGTCACGTCATATTCTTAAAGAGCCTTTTATTCCCTAGCTACATTCGAATTCCTACCTCAAAAATAGATACAATGCTCTAGAAATTAATTTCATTTATCACCATTTGTGCTCACAGTATAGTTATGATGGTAGATAAGTGGTATATCTTGGCCTTCTGGGTACTTTCTGTTGTCATTTACATGCTCTCACTGAGTTCCTTACATCAACATCAATTTTATTGTACAAAGCATTCGTGATTTTTGTCTCCTTCCACTCCACTTGAGAAATAATCAGAGTAGCAGGGAGCATGTCCAGGCAAATGAGCTAATGTTGCAGTTAATTTCCAATCAGAAAGTCGATAATTTTCTTCTTCATTTCAGTTGAAGTAATTCATGATGAACATGAATTCTCTCACGAGTCTTTTTAAAAAGCCACATTGCTTGTTGGTCCCCTAGGGGAAGTTGTGATGGTGGCGGTGGTGCCATTGGTATCGGAATGGTTATGAAAAGTTGTCTTTATGTTTATTGCTGCCCCAACAAATTTGTGTTATCTCTTGGACTTTGTCATTACTTTGTCTACTTCTGATTTTCCCTCAATTAAACAAGCACATCTTGAGACTTATTCCCTATCTCACCAACATTTCTGTGCATTTGGCAATTAACATTATGATACTTAATGAATTAAAGAATTAAATGGCTGATCAAGAAACCAGCATACAATTAATTATGTATATGAAGCCCTCCTAACAACCACCATTCCTTCCCAGGTAGAAGACAGACCTCTTTTGTGAACTTTTCTGCACAATACATACTCTTCTCTGGTATTGGTTCTAGATGTTTACATAGATTAAATCTACTATTATCTTTGGTCAAATGGAAAATAATATACAGTTACAATAATTGTTGAAAGGCACTTGTTAAAATTTACAAATCATTCCTAATTTTAAGAAGATTTAGCATATAGGAATAGAAGAATTGACCTTAAAATTATTCTTTAAAACATTATCAAAAACGAACAATATAGAGTATATTTACTGATACAATGAATGTACTGACAGCCAGGAACTAGAACTAAAATCCTAGACTTAATTTATTTTTCTGATGTTCCAGACATTGGGTTAAAAAAGATTAGGAGGAACAAGGACAAATTTGCCATAATTTTCAAATGATGTCTTGACACTGAGAACATGCATGGCAATCTCCTAAAAAAGCATTTAGAAAGTATAAATATTTTATAAGATTTAGGAAATAGCTACAAGTTAAATAAGGCAAAAAGGAGTAACTTATCTATATTTATAAAATAATCAGGAGGAAAATAAATGCAAAAATAACAAATCTACAATGGAAAAACTAATTTGGAGCTTAAAAAAATTCCAGAATCCAGTAAAGCTAATTCTCCCTATTTTTTCCTATTTGTTCCTGTTCAACTTATCAAAGTTTGAAACCCATTTTGAGATTTTCTTGATTATACTTCAAGTTCACAATCATAGTCCACCCACAAAGTGTTTTGACATTTTATTTGGTTTCAAGAGCTCTCAGTGATTTTAGGCAAAGTCAATGGGTTACAGCAGATAGATATATGCAACCTAAAAAGATAGATTTCTACAAAACTACAAGTTTTATACATATGTTCATGCATATATTCAAAGCCAGTTGATCCTTACAATTTCATGTATCTCCTTAGTGAATACATGATTTTTCTGTGCTGTTCTTTGCATTTCTTTCTTGTAAATCAACTTCTGACACACAGTTCTTTGGAATATAAAGACGTATTAGAGCAAATTTCAAAAGGGGCCCTATGTGACATGCCAGAGCCATGGAGCCTGATTAGAACAGGAGCTGGAATCATTTATGGCACTGAATATAATTTAAGACGCCATGTTGTTCCTTAGGAGGAAGCCTTATTTATAACAGCAGTACCATGCTGCATAACAGATGCCAGTGGAAAGTGAAAGGATGATGAAATTAATTTGACCTTTCTCAAGCCCGCAGAACATAAATCAGATATATTTAATAAAGATCAAGTTTGCAAGAAATAGCTTCAACTTGAGAAGTGTAAATGCTTCAATGAGAGAAATGAAGGCAACGCTTTGTACAGTCCTGAATGTGGTTTAAATTAAGCCAGAATGATGAAAAATGTAGTTTGGAGATGTGCAACTTTTCCTCATTAAATATATGTGGCATACTAAGTAATTCAGTCATTCCACTGCATTTTTTTTTAGGCCATTAGGCACTGTTGCAGGTATCAATCTGTTGTGTATCTAACAGAAACTTAATTTCTGATGCTTAATTTCTGACTAGGATAACTGCTCTAGGTAGTATTTTGGTGTTTATTTAGGGGTGATTTTGTTATCAAATCCCCTTTAAAGTCTCTAATCTAATTTTTAATAGGATCCTGGGAGCTTGAAAATCTTTGCATATGAAAAATGTTAGAGCAATTCTTCCTCAAAATAAAAGTAAAATGATTGAAGTTTTTCTGGCAAGGACAGAGGGCAAAAGTTTATTCTGAAGACAGAGAGTTTTGAGATTAAAGTCAGGCTTGGCAGGAAGCCTGCTTTATTTTAATAAAAAAACGGACAGAGGCCAAAGTCATTACTATCAGAATACCTAGAAGCCCCTAAGCACATAAGCAAAAGCAGGAAGAGACCACATGCATTTTAGCTTGCTAAGACCAGGATAGAAAAGAACTGAGTTCACTCATTCATTCCTTCATCCATTAGAATGCCAATCCCTACTATGTGACAGATTCTAGGAAAGTGAAATGAGTAAGGAGCAGATACTGCTTTGAAAGCAGCAGTTCCCAAACTTTTAGCACCAGGGACAGGTTTCATGAAAGATAATTTTTCCACCAAATGGGGAAGTGGGGAGAGGAGTGGGGAGGCAGAGCTCAGGTGGTGATGCCAGCGATGGGGAGTGGCTGTAAATATAGATGAAGCTTCACTTGCTTGCCCGCTGCTCATCTCCTCCTGTGCAACCTGGTTCCTAAATTTCATGCAAGACGATTTTTCCACCGATAGGGAAAGTGGGAGGGGGGTCACAGGGTAGGGGTGGGGGCGGAGAAGGAGGAGTTCAGGTGGTGATGCAGGGCCAGGTTCCTAACAGGCCACAGATGGATACTGGGGGTTGGTCACCATAGCTTTAGAGGAGCTGAGCTGAGTCTTTGAATATAGACAGGAACTCAGAAGGCCAAGCAGGAAGAATGCATGTTCCAGGCAAAGGAAAAAGGATGAGCAAAAGACAACAGAATGGAGAGTGAGTAGGAAGGGCCTTGGATGCTATGTGATGGAGATTGAATTCTATCCAAAGTAATGAAGATTTTCAAAAACGAATTACGCCAGAGGTGTAATCCAGCTATTTTGCATTGTAGAAAGATCAGTCTGTTCGGAATGTGACTCTGAAGCTGGTGTGGGGTGGGCAAAAGTAGGAGCCTGAGATCCAAGGAGGCCTTTTAGGAGGCTGCCTTAAGGAACTAGAAGGGCTGAGGGGGTCTGGATTAAGACAGTAGCAATGGTGGTCAAGAGAGGAAAGATGGATTCAAGTAACATTTAGGAGGGATGATTAACAGGGTTCGTGTCTCTTTAGATGTCTAGGAAATCAAGACAGAATTAAACACCATTTATATTAAAACATTTGGATGTGGGATGCCTCAAGAACTCTGGTAAGATGTCTAACAGGCTTCAGAAATAAAGGACTGATTGAGAAATATGTGGTTGGGAGATACGGTGTCAGAACTCATCAGCATGACTTCTTGTTCAAGTCACAGAGTAGATGAGGTGACCAAGAAATATATATAGGGTTAGAGAAAAAAGAAGACATAGGAGAAACACAAACATTTGGTTGGAGGGGCTGGGAAGTGTGGCAGGAGAGAACAAACTCACAGGGAACTTCCCTGTCCCAGGCAAGGCACTAGGCTTTTTTTTTCACACACAGTTTCTCTTTATTCCCCGTATTTGATTTACTCTCCACAACATTAAGCCCACTTTACAGAAGGTGAATGTGAAATCCAGAGAGATTGAGTAACTTCCTCAGCTCACTAAGCAAGTAAGCAACAGAATCTGGATTTGAACCTGGGTCTTGTTATAAAAGACTCTAGTTATTTGGGAGTAAAATTATATGTGGTATGCATGCTTGTTCTGGGGGATGGCTGAAAAATGGCCTATCTGCCCTAACAGGGTATGATTTTGTGGTAGGGCATCATTGCCTGTGTTAAACACGTTGCGTGATCCTAAAGTTGGATTGTTGCAAATGGAGGTGCTCCTGAAATGCTCTAGCTGCTTCCCTCTTCCCCACTCACATTTAGTCTTTAAAACTGGTCTTGAATTAAGAGCTTTTGTATGACCTACATTCCCTCTGTTGTGCCTGTCTTGTAATAGGGTCGACAGGGCTATGAGCATGGAATTGCTGGGATTTAAGAAGGTAATTTGAGAGGGGAGAGAAGTTCCAACCATAAAGGACATTACTCAGAGAGGAGTAAAGTAGCAAGTGATTTTGTTGACAAGGGAAGGCAAATGAGGGAGGGGATGTCAGAATGCAGCCCATCTGAACATTGCACAAATGAACTCATGCTCAGGCAGAGCTGGCCTCCCACTCCCTCACTGAGTCAGTGTGGTCTCCAGGGCATTCCAAGGAGCAGACCGTGGCCTGCACCCACTTCTCTGCAGCCTCTTGCACAGCTCTTAGGCTACTCTCTAGCAAGGTAGCCGCTCCCTCTAAGTTTGTTTCCAACACTCGAATTTGGAGGGATACAGAGAAGTTTTGCTCCCCACTGGAGTATCCCCTAGAATGCTGGGGAAACTAGAACAGTTCATGAATAAAGCAAATTAATCTGCAGTTTTCAACTCCTAACTGTCAGGAGGGACAGCTTTTGGATTTGGGGAACAACTCAAAAATCTTGAGGCACATTCAATTGTGAACAGAGAATTATTATGATTCAGATTTTATTACATGTATGTACAGCCAAACTAGCACTTGGCTGTGTCTTGGCTTGATAGCAGCTGAGGACTCATCTGAAGCTAGAAAGTTTTGCTTTTAATAAAGTGTCACGTTAACATTGTTGTATATATCTTGGGTCTTACAGATTATAATGACGAGAAACTGGATAGTTCACAAACCTAGAAGGAATCATTAAGATGATGGATAAAGATACTTCTCCATGCAATTTGTAACTAATGCATGTGATTTTTAAGTGTCTAAGTCCACATTCCATTTTATGAGATAAGAGTTTACTATAAATCTTCCTCCTGAAAAGTTTGGTATTTTATTTTAGGAAGAATCATCTGGAAATGTTACCTATTTGAGCTGGCTCAAAAACAAATAAAATAAAAGTTAATTTTTATTGTGATTTAACTTGATATTTTTCATAACCAAGTGTCTTTGAGAGATTGTTCTATAAAGCAGGTGCCAACATAGCAGAGAAGCTAAAATACCTGTATCAACAGTAATGTGATCAATTTCTCAAACACTGTGCATCAAAACCCTATTATTCAGGCATTATTACCTGGAATTGTTGATGACAATGTCAAATATTGCACTTTAAAAAAAATACAAACTGTGCGGTAACTCGCCCATCCCCGTTCATTTTTCTTTCAATATCTTCATCATTTTGAAAGGATCATGCTTTGAACAAGCAGCAGATGTTAATATAGAAATATAGAACATCTCAATTTTCTCACTGCTAACTCAGCTTACTGAGCCAATTTCACAATTCTCACATTCCTGAGTCCTGGGAGAAAATGCTAATTTAGATTGTTAAAATTGACACGGGTTAGGGTATAAAGGGTAATTAGCATAAAATCCTACACAAAGTGTTCTTAGCACCATTAATCAACACCCACCTAGGCATACACTTTTTTAGTCAAAGCTGATGTTTAAAGAAGCTGAAAAATACCTAAAATATTCTCTTCTAGTTAAGTAATAAAAAATGCAGAGTTTGTCCTCAAATTGAGTTTGAGGATTTTTTTAAGAAAAAAAAAATCTAATGTGCAGTTCAGGCATAACTTGTATTTCACACTTAAGAATTATTTAAAGCATATAAAAGTATTCTCTTGAGGAAAACGCCTCTTAAACACTTGTGTTTGACATGTTTGTCTCAGTGCTGTTCTATACATGTGTTGTTATTGCTGAAGAGACTGATCTGTTTTCTTTCTCCCCCCTCAGCTACTTGCAAAGGCTGTTGCATTTGGCACCATTGTTCCTATTCTCAGTACAGGACCCTGCGGGTGTCTCTGCTTCTTTCATTTGCCAGAATCCTAAACCCAAATAAGCCACTCAGGTCTGAATCTGCTCAAAGGGACAGAGGTGTTATTAGTGCCCGCTATATTAATCGAAGCTTCCTTTTCCCCTCCACACGCTAATGATGTGAATTAGTGGCAAGGCAACTGTCTCCTAGTTAGACGAATGATTCCAAGTCACTCAACTTTTTTCTGCTGCTTACTTTCTTCATTTGCAAAAGAGAAAAATGACATAAATAACAAAGATGGCAAGTATGACACACACATACAAATCTTTACATTTTAGGGGCATGAATAAGGGATACACATTCCCGGAAGCCAGTCCATCTGTGTCCCTGGAGGGACCAGTGAGATTCATCTCTGGAAATTCTATCTCAGAGATCCAATGAAGGGAGCAAGGCTGCAAACATGCTATATTACCCCTGGAGGCCATTTATTCTGCATAAAATAATGCTGCTTTGTATAAGACATTGGTTAGACACAGGAGATGGAAACTGAACAGAACAGTCTCAGGAGAGAGATTGTTTAAAAAAGTTCCAGAACCACAAGATAAGTGCCCTAATAAATGCTGGTGCTGTGAGAACATGCAGCAGGGCACCTAATTAAAACAGGGAAAAGGGACTAAGAGGAAGGCTGCATAGCATTTGCCCGGGTGAGTAGGAAAGAGAAGAGACTGTTCCTGACACAGTATGTTTGGGGAAGACATAATGTGGTGACTTCTGGGAGCAGAAATTTCAGTACAGTTGAGGGAGACAGACTAAAGCAGAGGTGGCCTGAAATGAAGCCGGGCAGTAGGCAAGAGCCAGGTGCTGGAGGGTCTTGCACGCAGGGATAAGAAACCAGATCGAATCTGAAAACCAATGAGAAGTCCATGAAGGGTGTTGAGTAGGGAAGGGCAGACACATCCTTATATTTTAGAAAGACCACTCTGGCTGCAGAGGGAGAATAGGTTGTACCCTGAGAAGACTTGAGGCAGGAGATCAATGAGAAGTCTGTTACACAGGAATGCCGTGACAGATGTCTGTGGGTGGTGGGCAGAAATGGTATAGGATGGAGAACCAGGATTAATGATAAGAAGAGCTCACATGTATTGATTATTATGTGTGAGACTCAGCAGGTTTTGTGTGTTGTCTTATTGAATTGTCACATGCAAAAAAATGATATAAATATAGGTATTACTTTACCACTTAAAGATGAGGAAATTCAAGTTTAAAGAGGCATCCTGGCGATAACTCAGGCCTTTCCAAAAGGCGAAAGCTGGGATTTGAAGCCAGGAACTTCTAAGAGCTCCAAAGAGCTGTATTTGATCTGCCTTCCAGACCCATTTAGGAGGAAGAATTGACAGTGGACATTGCCCCATTGGTAGAGGCGGCAGGTGGTAAGGGAGAAGGAGGTCACCCGTGTTGCGAAGTGGTGAGGGAGGAAGTTCCACAGGATACTGAATGCGAGTGCAGATTCACAGTTGGTGAAGGGCAGGAGGAGAGATCTAACCAGATCAGTGGATGCCTCAAGTTTGAGGCGGCTGCAGGATGGGCAGTTGGCAGGGTGGATTTGGGGCTGGTTGTGTAGGCTGTGGGATTAGCAACATATCAGCATATTCCTTGGGTATGAGATGGTAGAGAAAGATGGTAAAAGGCATGAGAAGGGGAGGAGTCATAGGGCTAGGAGAAAAATTAAAAGACTCTATTGTCAGAAAAGCCAAGAGAAGTGGTGCTTCATGACCAGGGAGCAAGCAAAAGCATCAAACTCCTGAGAAGTTAATAGGATATGGACAGAAAACGATGCCATTTGATTTTGTAATGAGAGGATTTTTCCCTGAAGGAGCAGGACTAGGTGGGCACACAGTGTAATACACAGGCCTTAAATGCTACTATCCTCTGCACTTTCACTTGACTTGGAAAGACACAGATTCCAGTGCCATTGAACTTTGGCTTAAATAGCTGGTGAAGCCTTATTCTAAGCCCCTTACGATTTACCAAAGTTGAACACTTTAAGGCCACATATATATTATAAAAATAAGTGTGGGGGGCAGTCTGCCCTCAGTTCTTGGTGTGTTCTTGGTCAAAGAATGACCAGACACCCCAAAGTGTCAAGTCTGGACTCTTATCCTGATCCTCTCACTTCTTTCTTGGAAAAATCACCAGCAAGGATGGAGTAATCTCAGGCAGGGAGCAGTTTCACAAGAGCAGCTTCTTATTGTAGAATAAAATGGGTCTGTCTCCACTAGTGGAGAGAGACAGAACAACTCACTCACTGACTGACCCACTCACTTCCTCCTGACTTCTCGGATTGTTTTCTTTTATTAGCTCAGTCTGGAGGAGAGCTCTTGAGAGGTGTAGGATGCTAGCAAATGATCAACAGGTGTCCTCAAAATGCATATAGGAGCTCCCTCTAAGAAAGCTCACCTGAGGATGCGGGCCCGTGAACCGCAATGCAGATTCAAGCAAATGGCATATTAATTACCCTTAGGTTACCCTAGGTCACTTTCTAAATCCTACCATACCAGGGCTGGAGAATTCCCAGGTTAATAAAGCATTCCCTCCTTCCCCAGCTTTAGCAGTTGCTCGGGATAGGATTAAGGGTGGGACAACATGAAAATAGAGTGCCCGCCCTTATTCTTCTTCCGAGGTGGAACAACTGCCCGAGACAGGCACCAAAGCAGGGAACCCTCGTCCCAAGAAGAGCCAGAGATCTTAACTATCTACCTAACAATACGCTCTTATCTCTTCAAAGGTATCCTTTTTCCAAAGGAGAAATGGTGGCTAAAAGCTTCCTTTAAATGGAGAACCCCTCCCAAGATTACTAATTTTATTCTAGAAGCCACGATTAGCTTTCAGTTGGTAATTATACCATACTCAGGAATGAATAATATTAAGAAAGGTTTTTTTTTTTCACTTATGGATTACTTTATATTTTTCACAACATTTTTACTCTGCTAATGTTTTGTTCTAAAGGTGGTTCATGGGAGTAAGCCATAAGGCAAAAGAGAGAGTAAGGAAAAATCATGGTTTATGTGAAACTACTGTGAAATATTCTGTTTCTAATTCTTGATTTTTTTCAAAATTGATTATAAAAATAAATATAATTTTAAAGCAGCCTTACTCTACGATAATTAACAACTTATACAAAGCCCTGTGAATCTCAGTAGTAATACTCATTTGCTGAAGGGAAACGATGCATTTATATTACTTCAGGTCACTTAAAATGTCAGTAACACAGCCAAGAAGAAAATCAGAAAGAATGAGTTCCCAGCCACTCGAATTATAATTTCTCCAAGTCTGAATCTTTCCATTTAACTCTGTTGCACTGAGGATTAGCAAATTTACTTCTCTCAGAATAAGGAAGATAAGATTCATCTCATTTCTGCTGTATTTGAAATTGTGAAACCAAATTCAGTTTCACAGAATATTATTTGGAAGCAAACCAAGCCCGTTCGCTATGTAAAGGAAGTCTCTCTCTGCTAGCAAATGTTCACAGGATGAATGTACAGATGAAAGACAAGCAATTTATTTTTATTTGACACTGAGAATGGCAATTTAATCCTCAGTGAATTTGTCGTTTGAAGGAAATGCAAAATATAGGTCAAATATCTTTATAACTGTATCAAAACATAAGTAAGTAATGTAAATTGTGATCAGGCCAATTTTGAGGGATGAGACAGTGCAGTAATCACACATTTCATCATAATGTTAGTATTAGTGTGTGAAATATATACATACATATATACATATAAAATTCAGAAACCACATTTCAATTTCTGTTAGCAAGTGAATGAATTATACCATTACATTGCAAATCAATAGAATGCTAATACCTCTAAATGGGATATGAACAAGCTGAAATCCTAGATAGTGAACTATATACCACACTTTTTTTTAAAAAACCATAAGTGTGCAAAAGCAACACTTAAAAAATAAGATGCAAAGAGATGGAAATAAGTACCATATTACTTATTTCAAGCTGGAAGGGAACTTAGAAAATATCTAATCAAAATCCTCAATTTTACAGATAAGTCAAAAGCTCCTTCTTACCAATAGTTAATTTGAAGAGAAGAAACATTTTGTGTTGAAAGCACATGGTAAAATATAAAGTTTTACATAAAAATTCCTCTGATATTTGGATATTTATTACCATGACCTGGTGCTATTTAGACATTTATCTTATGACTTTAGGATGCTGTAGAACACACACACCCTTCTAATACTTGATCTCATAGTCCATTCTTACAATATGTCACCATTACTGGACCCTATGTCCTCTAGAATCTTCCCTTGAAATTGCACAGGAGAATTTATCCATCCTACTGTGCAAAATATCGTAACTCTATGTCTGCTTAATATCTAAAGAGAAATAAAGTAAGAGAGAGGATTCATATCAGAATTAATGTTTATCTCCTATCTATCTACTTAAAAGATTTCCTGGTACATAGTAGGTGCTAATTAAATGTTAGCAATTTATTGTTTTCTGGAAGATTTTATATTGTGGTTCAACTTAAACCAGTCTCAGAGGTATATATGGACTAAGCTAAATATGGGTAATCAAAGAAAAAAATCACTTAGTCTTACTTCATTCCTCAGAGAAAAAACATTAGTAGACTTTACAGCCTTAGCTATAGATTGGTTTGTTAATAACATTCCAGTGATTACATAAACCTATATTTAAAAAACAGAAGAACTTTTAACCTAGCAATTATATTTCTAGAAATGTAGCCCAGGGACATAATTATATTCATAAAGACATAGCTGCAAGGGTGCTCATTTATAGGATTGTTTATAGTGGCAAAAAGTTTGGAATGACCAACAATATGAAATGTTTTTAATAAACTATGGTAGAACTCTGCTAGAAAAATATGTAGCAACATGAAAATCTTCACAAGTGTATTGTGAAATGAAAAAGCAAATTACAACACATTATGAATATGTGATACCAAATAAATAGATGTCTAATTCTGCATTTCTCTACTTTCCCAATCTTTCTGCTACCTGATCATACCGCTTCAATCAACAGGTAATTTTCTATCTTCATCTTACTTGATTTCATAGTAACAACTGACACTAGGAACTCTGTCTTGGAGAAACACTCTCTTATACTGATTATCTAACCCAACAGGTTCCTGTTTTTGTCTCCTGCCATCGTGACCACTCATTCACTATACCTTTGTGAAGTTTTGTCTTCAACACCCAACCATCAAATGTTTGCATGTTTCTAGGCAGAGCAGTGGGCTTTCTTATCTTCTCATTTCATTCCCTATCTTGAGCTGTTATGTTTTACACCATTGGGTTTAATTACTGCGTGTACACAGATGATGCTAATAATTATAAACTTCATCCTAGACCTTTCATTTAAGCTCAGACCATATGTCCAACAATGCAGCTGTGGTACTTTTGGTTATTTAAATAGCACTTCAAACTCAACATATCTAACATGAGACAAATTATTACTCCCTGAATCGCTCACTTCAAATTGGTCATAACCTGGTCCTCTTTCAGAGATTTTTATCTCTAAATGGAACTGCTAGCTATTCACTTATGCAACAGATGATAATTGATGCTATTCTTAATATCACCTTTATCCACAATAACAAATATAGCACAAATCCCATCCATTCTCCCTTTGGAGAATCTCTCAAATCAGTCCCTATTCCTCTAGCATTGTCCTTTTCCTAGTCTAGGTAGCCATAAAGTCTCACCTGAGCTGCAATCATAGCTTCTTAAATGCCCTCACCATTTCCATTCTGCCTCATCTCCAACTTACCTGTATAGACATAATCATGTTGGCCCTTCCTTGATGACTGCAGTTCAGTGATTTCAGAGTGTACTTAAGTAAAGACAAATCACTGATTCATGGCCCAGTCCATGTAGTAACCTCACCCAGTCTTATGCTTCTCCTCGTTCTCCTCCAGCTACTCTGGCCTTCTTTTACACTTCCATGTTCACTAATTCTACAGAACTTTTGAACACAGGCTGATCATAATCTCATACACTGTAATCCCAAATGACGACATCCTAAAAGATCATAATACCAAAAATATAATTCTGAAAAGAATAATAAGAATTCTTTTTTAATTTAAAAAAATTTTTTTTTTTTTTTTTTTTTTTTTTTTTTTTGAGACAGAGTCTCACTTTGTTGCCCAGGCTAGAGTGAGTGCCGTGGCGTCAGCCTAGCTCACAGCAACCTCAAACTCCCGGGCTCGAGTGATCCTTCTGCCTCAGCCTCCCAGGTAGCTGGGACTACAGGCATGTGCCACCATGCCCAGCTAATTTTTTATATATATATCAGTTGGCCAATTAATTTCTTTCTATTTATAGTAGAGACGGGGTCTCGCTCTTGCTCAGGCTGGTTTTGAACTCCTGACCTTGAGCAATCCGCCCGCCTCGGCCTCCCAAGAGCTAGGATTACAGGCGTGAGCCACAGCGCCCGGCCAAAAAAAAAAAAATTTTTATTACAAAATTTTTACAGGGGTACAAATGTTTGGTTCCATCTATTGCATTTGTGCCACCCAAGTGAGAGCTACAAGCGTGCTCCTCCCAGACCATGCACACCACACCCATTAGGTGTGAATTTACCCATTTTCTCCTCCCTTCTCCCACCTACTTGATCCCCAATGAACGTTACTTCCATATGTGCACAGAAGTGTTGATCAGTTAATACCAATTTGATGGTGAGTACATGTGGTGCTTGTTTTTCCATTCTCGTGATACTTCACTTAGTAGAATAGGCTCCAGCTCTATCCAGGATGATACAATAGATGCTAGATCATCATTGTTTTTTGTATCTGAGTAGTACTCCATGATATACATATACTACATTTTATTAATCCACTCATGTATTGATGGGCACCTGGGTTGTTTCCACATTTTTGCAATTGTGAATTGTGCTGCTATAAACATTGAAGTGCAGATGTCTTTATTATAGAATGTCTTTTTTTCCTTCGAGTAGATGCCCAGTAGTGGGATTGCTAGATCAAATGGTAGTTCTACTTTTAGTTCTTTGAGGTATCGCCATACTACTTTCCATAGAGGTTGTACTAGTTTGCAGTCCCACCAGCAGTGTACGAGAGTTCCTATCTCTTTGCATCCACGCCAACATATGTTAAAAGATATTTATTTACATTTTTTAAAAGGGGATTTATTTGAGAAACATATAAAAACAGGAAAGAACACTTTATGGGCCACTTTACACAGTAAAATAGGCAATAATAACATTTTTGCAAGTATAAACAGGTAGACTAATGACAGTCACACAGGTATAACAGTTATGAGCAGATGAACCATATTCATAAAGAAATAGCTCAAAAAGCAAAATGTATAAATGCATATCATGATGGTTGGTAACTGTGTGCACCCAGATCTATAACTGCAGTCATCTGAAATACTGTGATGAACAACCTAATTCTTTTGACAAGATCAATCAAAAACCTCAATGGGTAACCACTGCAGCTGAGATATCGACAAATTTTATCTTTCACAAATGTACAAAAATGCAAATGTACAAAAAAGATATCTCTTTATTATTGAGAAAGTTTCAATGTTTATACATACACATAGCATGCTTATACACAAAGTCAGTGTTGTGATAATGTACTTTGGTGGAGTCTAATTTGCAAACAATGCATACAACAAATTAAAACTCCCTAAAAGTCTAATGCAATTTATATCTCCAGTATTGGAAGTGACGTGAAGATGAAATACATAGTATAGTGATTTGTAAAAATTAATGTTGTCAATTTAAAACAGTGAAAAAAAAAACCCTAAAGAAAGAAAAAGAAAAGACAAAGAAAAACTAAAAAGAAAATTTGGCATACGAAAATGTAATATAGAGATAGAATAAATCATGGGCTTTCACACAGAGGTAGTCCATAGAGCAGATTAGATTTCATGATCATTAACTATATTTTGAAGTCTTATATCACAATGAATAGGTATTTTTTTTTAAGGCATGGCTCTTCTCAGAGAAATGTTCACATTCATTTTCTACATGACACTGATCTTTTCGAAATTCTATGATTCGATATACACAGACACGAGCATTCCCTATTAAATTTTCCCATTTCCAGTGCCCTGCTTCTGTGTTGTTTCAAGCACCCAGAAATCCATTTCACACACATTCATACACAGATCACAAATTTGGTAGAAACAATTGTATCTCCTTATTCTATTGTGCACATAATTATTTTATAACCAGCTAGTAATTTGCCAGCTTCTTCAGGCAAATTTGGTTTTAATTTGCCAAAACTTCTGGAATTTCATCACCTGGATGAAATGCCAATACAGGTAAATGACACATTTTTAAACTGAAGTTTTCGTCATTGCCATAGCACTTGGCCAATCTACTTATCTGAATTTTCCACCAAATGCATTGGGCTGAGTGAAAAAAAATCAAACTTTATTGCTAACACCCTGAAAATCACTTTTGGAAGCCTTGATCGCCACACCTAATTCCAAATCTGTCATTATGGTTTAGGGATTCAATTGAAATTCATTTTCTTCTGCCAAGTCCACCAAATCTCCAATTAAGCATTTATAGAATGCTTCATTTTTCTAGTTAATACCTAAATGAGCAGATAGGTTCTAGAATTTTTTGCTCCAACGGTGGCACCAATTGTATATATTAATATTTCATAAAAAACAGTGGGGACAGTTTTGAAAGTATCATCTATTAACCAAAGTGAAGCATGTGCTAGTTTTTCTGTTAGATTTAGTAGTAAATATAAAGTCTATGTTCTTCAACAGTCAAATCCCGGACCAAGAATATTTCACCATTTAATGTGTTTTGTAACACTAGAGGAACCTCAAAATCAGCAAGTGTCCTTGGTTCAGAAGGTCACTGAGCTTGTGGAATTATTTTTATTTTCTGGTGAAGGGTATTTTCTGAAGGCAAGCATGACACTATGTGTGAAGGGGCAGAAGTCATATACAATTGAATATAATAATTTGACAGGGGAGTTTTCTTGTATTTTTACCTGTGTTTTCACTTCTATGATCTTTGAAACACTTGCTGCACTTGTATTTGGAGAGTGGCTGTGTTCTACAAATTTTTTAAGTATGTGCTGTCCATTTGAAAGTCTGGTTATTGCTGGGATGTCACAATTAAATGATTTTCTGCTTTCACAGCACCGATAATAATTAGCTTTTAAGCTTTTATCTTTCACCATGAAGTATCCTTGCACATTTAACTTACTGCAGTCTTTCTGCAAGGGAACAAGTTCACAGATCTCTTCCCATTGTTTTGTAAGAAATATGGTAAGAAGGGACAGTATTCAGCTTCCCTAATACCAAATCTGTGTTAGGGTTCTCCAGAGAGACACAACTAATAGGATGTGTATGTAGATATATCAGAGAGGATTTATTAGGGAAATTGGCTCATGCAATAATTATGGAGGCCGAGAAGTCCCATGACAGGCTGTCTGCAAACTGGAGACCTTGCATGAAAGTACTGTGGCTCAGGCTAAAAGCCTGAAGACCCAGGAGGCTGCCGGTGTCAGTCTTGGAGTCCAAAGGCTTGAGAGCCTGGAGTTCTGACATCCAAGGTAGTAGGAGAAAAGCCTATCCCAGCTCTCAGAGAGAGGCCAGTTTGCCTTTGGTATTTGTTCTCTCTGGGTTCTCAGCCAATTGGATGGTGCCAACCAACACTGGGGGCAGATCTTCCCCACCTAATCCACTCAGACTCACATAATAATTTCCTCTGGAAACACCCTCACAGACCTCCAAAGCCTTACCAGGTTTCTAGCTATTCCTAAATGCAGTCAAGTCGACAGCTAAAATTAAGTCCACAAATCCAGCCCTTGTCAACTTGGCACCTATATGTATCTCCTTAAACCATATTTAATTTCTAAATAAAGACAATAACATGGTAACAATTCTGCCTAACATAATGCAACTATCCTGTGATTGTGATTTTTTAGGATTTTAGACATTTAGGGATTTTGATCTTTCAGGACTTTAATTTTGGAGATTATGGCATTCAGGGTTGTGTTTTTCACAATCCTATATTATGGGGTATTATGATCCAAACCTCATGTCCTGAACCCATCAATGATGGAGATCATATAAAACATTTATAAAGTCTAAAGTGCTTATCAAATAGTATATACTTAATAGCTCTTTACTAACAGTTGAATTTTTTGGTTATTTTTATGCATTCTACCAAGTTAGATATTTGTATTCATTTGCCATATTTTTATTAGAAATCTAATAAAATTGATATAATATTATGAAAATTCTTTTTGGTTTCTAAAACAGATTATTTCTAATCATATTAAATAATAGTATCTGGTCATTTCCAATATTCATAATTAATTTTTTATGTGGGCCAAAACTTGATTTAGTTGTCAGATGTCTTAGAATCAGTGACAGTATTGTGAGGAAAATGGGACCAAACAAAACAAAAGAGAAAAAAAAGAGGAGTAAATCAATTTAATTTCAAATGTTCCCTAGGTACCAAATTGATCATTAGATCATAAATTCAAACTGAAAGAAAATAATGACAAGATCAATTATATTGGACATATTGCCAGCCTGCTCAAAAACGGAAGGCATTCAAAATCCCAGTACATAAGGTTGAATGAGTAATTGTGCCAAGTGTCATATGAGTGAGATTCCCAGAGGTACAAATAAGTAAATCCAAAAAATCAATATGCCACGAGGTTGACATTTCACATACTGATTTTCCTAACTCCTTTTTTTCCCCTGTCTTTGCTACATAGAATGGGATAGAAATGTCCTGCAACAGATGTCCACATAAGTAGAGGTGGACTCTCTGCCAGTTGCATTGGAAACACCAGATACTGTCACTGTGGTTTGGCTAACTAGATGCCAACCATATGCATACAATTGGAAAGAGGGGACAAGGGAAGATGTCTGGATAATAAGAAACAGAAACCCAGCTTAATAAATGTTAGTGTTTTTGAACAAAGAGCAGTGGTATAAAAAATTCTCAAGTCCCTAGGATTTGATTTTATGTTTTTACTTTTTTAACATTCAGGTTATATGAATAGTTCTCATTTTGATTTGTCCAACCTACTCTCATTCTTTACAAAGCAAGGATCATCTCCCTTAAAATAGCCACCGCATTTCTCAGTGACTCGGTGACTACAGAAATTCTCTTCTCATTACTCATAACTCTTCTGATGTCTTCTTCTACATTTCTTTTCCACTCACACTACTCTTAGGTAGGATCTTCTCTCTTCACACCCTCATCCCCAGTACCTACCCACCCCTTCTATCTCATTAGTGAATATCATCCCAAACCAGGGCTGCTGGGCCAGTGTGGTGAGTTGGGTGACAAAGGGAAAAATAGATAAAGATGAGATTATTACCTAGCATGTTTCCTCTCTTTACCCTCAGTGTATAGAAATTCTTGATAATAGTGACACTCTGCATTCAACCTCCCTCCTACTTGTTATTTGAAAGAGTGGCCAGCATTGAGTATCCATGATGAAATGCAAATGAACCTCACCTCACTGTTTTGCGTGGTCAAAAACCCATTTTTAGGGGGATCAAACATTCTTCTTCACCTAGGGTTGTCCTGGTTCACTTCTGTTGTCCCAGTACAATTATGTGGCACTTCCTTTTTCTTTCTAATGTATCTGATTTTGGAAGACAAATGGTATGAGCTTAGTGCTTATAGGGAAGAAGTGAAAAAATTTTATGGGAAGGAATGAGCATAGGAAAAAAGTCTTTTGTATCCCTTGTCTGTTTTGCATTGCTAGCAGGAAATAACTCCATCACTTTAAAAAGACAGAAAGGAAGATTAGAGGATAAGAAAAAAGACACACACACACACACAAATACATACACATAGAGCAAAGGGATTAGGTCCTATGGAAGGAACTCTTGTCCAGTAGCAGCAATAGTTATAGCAGTGGAAGAAAGCTGGTAGGTTAATTTTTACTTGGTGTGGCAAAAGCACAGGCACTAGAAACAAACTATTCAGGATCCTCCAACCACCAAGAAGCTTGCAAAGACAGGCAAGTGTGTGTGTGTGTGTGTGTGTGTGTGTGTGTGTAATAAAGGGGACCAGCAGAGTGGGAATCCCAGGCTGGGCTGCTGGCTGTGACCTCTTCTCCATTCTCCCCCTTACCTCCATTAGAATTCTCAGCCTATTTTTGCAGGAACATTGTTATACATGGTGATTAAGTTCTATAATTCCATTAGCAGAGTACTAAGCTTCAGATACACTGGGCTTAATTAAGCTTTTAGGGAAAGGCCTGGGGAATTAAAGACCATGTATAACATTGCTCATTTGAGAAAATGTATTCCCCAATGTAAACAACTGCTCAACAAACAAACTTCTGGAATACTATTTCTTCGAAAGTTATGGATTGGCAAAAGAAAGGCCAGATCCACTGTTCTCAAACCAAGATGAGCATGATAACTATCAGGGAGCTTTTTGAAAATACTGTGACATGGGTTCCATACCTGGAGATTTATATTCAATTCACCTGGGGTGAGAACTGGAAATAAGTATTTTTAAAGAGCTTCTTGCAGCAGGGTTGAGAACCACTGGGCTAAGAAATGCTTCTTGGATCTGAATTTGATTAAGGGAGCAGGAGTATTCGTTTTCATGACAAAGAACTCTTTTTTTCTATCCACAATAGGATTCACTTTCAGTTTCATTTCTCAAATATTATTCAACCTAAAGTAACCATTTTAGCTGGGCCTTTAAAAAAAACATACCTATAGTGTAAAAAATAAACACTCCTTCTTACCAAACATACAGTTGTTACCACTGAGACTCATAAAGACTCATGGAACACTGTTCAAAATGAAATGGTAATTCTCAACATACTGACAGCAAAAAATTTAATACGAAATTAATACCATGTATTTGTAAGACTTCATTCCTTCTTAGTCCCCTCCAGAGTATCCTGGTAACGTATTAGGATAAGTTTGTGTCCTGAAACATTCTCTGAAGGTCCTCTGAACAAGGTTTTGCGCTCCAGGGGAGACCAAGGTAGTGGAGATAAGGTTTATTAAGCACACAAACTCTTCCAAGTTCAACTTGAAGGGCTAAAGGAGTCAGCCTTTGGTAGAGACAAGGTTAATGGTATTTTCTCATTGATAATATTCAGGAGACTCAGGGAATCCTGTGGGCTCCCCAAGTCCTTAGTCTGTAATAAATTGGGCAGAGGCCAGAGCACTCTCATGTTCAAACGGTGGGAAAAGGTATTTGTATTACAACAACACAGGTCTTCAGAGCCCCTGCTCTGTTCTGCTGCCAGGCAGTCTTCCTCCATTCTCCTTGTCAGCTCACTTCCTCATTCCCCACACAACAAATGCTTTCGGATATCTTCTGAAAAATTTGCCAGGAAAGTAAAATTTCATGCAATTTCCCACCAATGACTTCCATTTAGTAAATGCAAAGGTATGTATATATGTTTTTTGGTGTTTAGGTTTTTTTTTTTTTTAGCCCTCAAATAAATGGGGGTGTGCCATTGCTGTGAATGGTAAAGAAGAGATAGGTTCCTCAATCAGATTTCTTTTTCTTTTTCCTCCACACTCAGGCAGCCTCAGGCAGAGTGTAGGGAATGAGTGAACACACTCATTTTCCCTGTGTGTACACAGCCAGTGCATGTATGCATATTTTATAGTTCCAGTTATGAAATTTAAATTCCCCAGGAATATTTCCACATGTTCAGTGCTCCTTATTTGCAAGTCATTATTAATATGCCTGTAAATTATACACAGTAAGCAGATAATAAACAGAACATAGTCTAATTTTTATCTCCCCCAACATACAGCCTGGTGCAGATAGTTACTTGGTGTTTTGTTTGCTCTTTTGTTTTTGTTTTGAGACAGAATCTCCCTCTATTGCCCTGGCTAGAATGCAGTAGCATCATCAAACTCACAGCAACCTCCAACTCCTGGGCTCAGATTATCCTCCTGCTTCAGCCTCCCAAGTAGCTGGGACTACAGGTGTAAGCCACAATGCCCGACTAATTTTTCTATTTTTAGTAGAGAAGCGGTCTTGTTTTTGCTCAGGCTGGTCTTGAACTCTCAAGCTCAAGAAATCCTTCTGTCTCACCCTCCTAGAGTGCTAGGATTACAGGTGTGAGCCACTGAACCCGGCCAATACCACCTTGGTATTGTGAAGGACATATTAAAGTGGAGTTAATGTGTGAAATTTATTTGATTCCACAGACACATGATTAAGACAATGATTCTTTCATTTAACAGGTTTCTACCGCACAACTACCATGCGAAAGGCAGGATTCCAGGCACGGAGATTAGAGAGGTGAATAAATCAGACAAAAAACTTTGCCCTCATGGAGCTCATATTCTAGTGGGAACTTAGAGTCTTGTGCATGGCATATAATGTGCTCTTGAAAAACTGTGTCTAAAGTTTGTTTCTTGAATCAAAATTCAAATCCATATTCATTCAAGCTAAATCCATCTGCTTTCTTCTATAGACACTGGAAGGAATAAATGGGAGTAAAGAGTTTGGCCAATAAAATTAGAGGAATTCTGAAGGGTAGACAATCAATGGATTAAGAAACCATTCTCACTATACAAAATTCTCTGATTCCAGGGGTTACAGGATCAAAACTGTCTGCTCAGAATTAAAACTATTGAAAAGCCAACACATTTTAAAAATGTGTTTGCTCATTTTTCACCCACACGTGTCCTTTTAAAAATTCTACATAAAAAGTTCTCATGCTACACTCTTCCTTGCATGCTAAACCATGATAGCAATACTAGGATGAGGAAAATAAATTTTTCCAAACTGGACAGCCAAGCGCAGGCCTAAATAGTAAATATAAAGAAGCCTTGGGAAGGGAAATAAATGGAAAATTCGGTAGGAAGGAGCTTGCAGAGAGAGAAGCAAACAGTGCAATCAAAGATCAACTGAACAAACCTCACCTAAGAACACAGAGTGGACTGCTGGCAAGAACCAGGCTTGAATGCAGGTGCTGCAAGACAGAACCAAAGACAGAATAGAGCACAGTGGTTCACGCCTATAATCCTGGCACTCTGGGAGGCTGAGGCAGGAGTGTCGCTTGAGCCCAGGAGTTAGAGTTTGCAGTGAAGTATGATGACACCACTGCACTCTACCCAGGGTGACAGAGTGAGACTCTGTCTCAAAAAAACAAACAAACCCAAAGATGGTGCAGCCATCGAGCAGAGGAGAGCAAAATCGCTTCATGTGATTCTGAGGGAGGGAGGAAGGTAATGACTACGAAATGTAAATACTAATGAGATTTCCCAATATGATTGTATTTCCATCTTTAAACTTGCTCCCGCCTACCAACACCAGCCTTTAAGATGAGAACCAACAAGTTAAGAGACCATCATCACTCCTCCCATTCTAACCGTGTCTGACTTACCACTCATTACGATAATGCCAAACCTGAAGAGGCTCATCTAAAGAAAACAGACTCTGGATTTCCCAGGAAGAATGTCAATAAGACATACACAAGGGCTGTCCAGATAGTATCTATCCATTGTTAATAGAACGGGAATTGTTACATGACTGTATACTTTCCGGACAGCTCTCCTATTTACATGCTTCTCTGTAGCTTAAGAGTTTTAACACATTGACTGCCAAACTAGAAAAACAATTTTTCCTTTGGGCTGTGGTGTTTTATTAAGAAAATAGAATAAAAACTTCAAAAAAACCCCGATCTTTTCTAATTTAATGAAAAATTTGTTATCGACTTCTATTCATTTAATCCACGTTTTTAGAATTAAATTGTCAATATTAATTGTAACAATAAGAATATCAACTAGTAAGATTTTCATGAACCAACTGCAAGGTTTCACCCAGGTTTTGTTTCAGGAGCCCCAGGCTCAAAAGTAGCGCGAGTTAAATACAACTCACATGGCAGTTAGTGTGTTAAATTGTAAAACATATCAGAGTCCTCATAAGGGGGACCTTCAGTACAGTGAAAACATCTGCTATATCTTCTTCTCCCAAATGCTTGTAATCATCGAATCTGATATCTTGCTAATAACAAAAAAAGGTGCATTTAAATACTGCACAAATTATTTTTTTCTATGACTGGCACATAGACATGCATAGGGATTACGTTAGACAAGATTTTGAAAATACGTTATTTTTACAGTGTGCAGATGAAAAAATATGAGTTATATAGTCACTCTAGAAATTTAAATGCTTTATTTTTCCAGTGGAGCAGTATCAGTCAACAATTTGATTTAGAGCTTAAGTAATTTTTATTTTTATGTTAATATGAATTTGTAAGATTCAAAGATTTAAATATTGTATGAGTTTTAAAATACCTCTAACAGGAAAAATAATTCATAACTTAATATAAATTTTATTTTTAAACTGCAAAAAAATATACCTACATACAAATATAAGAAAAAGAGCATCTGCTGTTTTGGACAATTGAATGAAATGCTTTTATATTAATAAAAGTGGAAATATTTTGGAGTAGAAACTTTATCTTTTTTTTGGATACTACACTATGCCAGCCTCAGCATAGCAAATTTTAACACATATGACAAATTAACTTCTTTGAAATATTTTTAATCCAAATATTAAAACCTTAAAATAATAAAAAAGATACAGAAAAATAAAAATTGTTTTTGTATAAATTATTCAGAAAGTTTTAAATTTTGTACTTTATTCCTTGGTAACAAAATTCATTCTTTTTGTAACCAAATTGTTACCACACATTTTCATGAGGTGTCCTAAACACAGAATGAACATACATCCTGGTGTGTCTGGCATGATCCTATAGTCCTGATGTAATTTTTAATGGGCTTTCCTTTTCTCAAATAGAGGAATTCCATAAAAAAATTATGTGGCTACGAAACCTAAATAGTATGAGCTTTGTGATATTATTGACAAATGTTTGCAAAATAAATTAGAATGATGATTTGCATTTATTGATCTGGAAAAAAAGCAAATGATACAATTTATAGTAATACTATTAATATGACTTAGCATTTTTTGAGTGCCTAAAATCTGTAAGCTATCATGCCTTGTCCCTCTTCCATCATGAAGTTCCACTTATTGTCCCTGATTTAAAAAAAGGGCAAGGGGAGCTTGAAGAAGATGAGGAGTGGAATGGAAGTTTGGAGCCAGGCCCATGTGACTCCAAAGCCCGTGTTGAATGGATGAACAATACAAAAATCTGCTGTGATATTTATGATAGCAATATTGTGAATAGTGCCAGGCATGGAAGGATGGAAGGATGTCATATAGCTGTTACACTTTTCTAAAGCCACAAATCTTGGTGTGACTCCAACTGCATTCATCATCATTTCAATTCTCCATTTCCCCTTCACAGCTAAAAACATATAGTAGGCACTCCTAGGGATATGCCGTCAAATTCAGCAATGTTCCTCCTGTATCTGTTTCTCCTTGGGTTTAATCCTAGTTTCAGGGGTTTATGCAGTATATAAACATTCATGAGGAAAACATCACTCTCTGACCTTGATCCACCCTGTATCAGCCATCACTGAGATGTATAATTGTTCCCTTTGAGGATTTGGTAATTAGCACCAATATCCACAGTTTCTGTGATTTCCAAATCCTGCCATGGCTACCGAGTAGACAGTCTACCCTGTGACACTCTCTCTTCACAAACTCTACACCCCTCTAGACCCCAGGTTCTCTTATGTGTTCTCACTCCCCTATCTTCCTCAGACACTGGAAATGTTTAGCTGATCGCTGCGACCACTGTGATACAATAAGGTTGCTCAAGGCCTTCGTGTCTCTGCATCCAAGGCAGTCATTAATTTCTTACCATCAGGCACGCTCTTGAGGTGTAGGGCCCCTGGGAAAAGCTGCTGCCCCCCAGACTTCCAAATGGAAAGCAACTCTAATCTCTTCTACTCTCAGATATCTCTGTTTTCAGGAATATCTTCCTCAGTCTCAGTCTCCTCCTAGATCCAAAAAATGGGGTAATAGCAGAGTTCCCTCTGTGACTCAATACCAGCTTCCAACATTCTTGCTTCTTCTCCAGCTATTACTCCTCTCCTTCAGCATGGAGCATCTCCTTGAGAACTCAAAAGCTGTATGTTTTAACCATTTTCTCTTTCATTGCTAGATGTCAGGTTTTTGAACCTAAAAGTCACCAATTATTTGTTACTTTTGTGGTTCTCGAATTCCATAGTGTCCAAGGTGGGGAGAGCCCCTTGGTATACAAGGCAATAAAGGGACAAGTGGCTGTTAAGCCATAGTTAACTCTCCTAAAGTGTGACCTCCCTTCTCCCAGACTAGCAAAATACTTGATGTGTGTGACTACACTTGTGAATACCTAGAAAAATTAAAGAATTAGATGAAGACATTTATTCAAAGAGAAGAAAGCAAGTGTGGGGAGTAGAGGGGAAAAAGTGAAAGAAAACAAGAAAAGTGATAAGGAAAAACAGAATGAGATAAAAGAGAGAAAAGAGTGCAGTGGTAGGAAGAAAAAAATCAAGGAAAGGCAGCACAAACAAGAGATTAACAAAAGAAGGGAGAGAAGTTTCAAGAAAGGATGGGAAACCACAAAAAAGAAGAAAAAGAGAGACGAGAGAAGAATAGAAAAGAAGGAACCCCCAATGAAGAAAATAAGTGAAGAAGAGACAAAACCACAAAAAATGAAAATCTTTGGAGGAGAAATATATTTAATTTTCAAATTTCTAACTACCACAAAGGATACAACGTGGCAGCCTGAATCCATTCTTGTCATTCCTCCTGCCTCTCAGAGACTATTTCCTGCTTCTCAGCTTCACGTCCATCCATTTTAAGTATACACAGCTGGATAAGTCTAGACATTAAAACTTTTAACTTATATTGCTGCTCCATAGTAGCTATTTTTTTTTTCAGGGTTAGCTGAGTTCCAGACACTGATTGAAAGGGTTTATGTGTATGATCTCATTTAATCCTCACAATAACTCTGAGGGAGATGCTATTGTTTTTCCTGCTTTACAGACTGAGATATTTGAGGCTTAGAGCAACTAACAAATCTGTCCAAGATTACATAGCTGGCAAACGATGTGGCAGAAAGTCCAAAACAGACATTCTGACTCTAACTCTAGATTCTCTGCCTCCTGAACTGCTTGACAACATTCTCTCACCAACCTAAATTATTAAAATATACATCCTGCCTACCTACCTTTAATTTAATATGTCAAAGAGTAATATAACATTCAATTCAGTCCATGGTTTAGGCGGTTGTTATAGTTTGCTTTTTGCTTTGATTTTGATTCCCAATTCAAAGTTTCTTTTTGGTTTTGATTCCCAATTCAAAGTTTCTTTTCTATTTCTGATGAAGAGAACACAGGCTTAATAAAGCAAATTGCAGGCATCAAACCATGCTCTGGTGTAATTAGGAGGTACTTTATACTCACAGAGAAAAGTCATGTGTTTAAATCTGTGTAAGACCCAGCATGTCTGCACACAGGTGGATGTCTTTTATTTGCTTTTTGATGAGGATGAAGATATTACAGAGTCCAGAAGTTGTAGTGGGACTACAACCAAAGAATCATTCTTATGTCAGGAATTACGGTTGTCCTTCATTTATTATAAACAAAGGCACTTGAGATTTTAGCCAACCATTTAACATTATTTTTTTTTTTTTTTTTTTTTTGAGACAGAGTCTCACTTTGTTGCCCAGGCTAGAGTGAGTGCCATGGTGTCAGCCTAGCTCACAGCAACCTCAAACTCCTAGGCTCAAGCAATCCTCCTGCCTCAGCCTCCCAAGTAGCTGGGACTACAGGCATTCGCCACCATGCCCAGCTAATTTTTTGTATATATATTAGTTGGCCAATTAATTTCTTTCTATTTATAGTAGAGACGGGGTCTCCCTCTTGCTCAGGCTGGTTTCGAACTCCTGACCTCGAGCAATCCACCCGCCTCGGCCTCCCAGAGAGCTGGGATTACAGGCGTGAGCCACCGCGCCCGGCCAACATTATTTTCAATGATGAAGATATGGAAGAAAATTTTCATATATCACATAAAAAAATAGAAACATAGAAGGATGTATGGGGTTTTCTCAAAGACATGTCAGTGGCAGTGTAGTGGTAACTTTCTTAAAAGTTTATGACCCACCTCCAATGTCACTTTTTTCTTCCATATCTTCCAGGATGCTCCAATTTGAATTATATATTCTTTTTATAACCCTTATCTTATTGTATAGCTTCTTAAGAGGAGGGCCAGCCAAAAATCTCAGAGTCAAAGAATCCTGGACTTCAGTTTCCCACTTACTACTTTTGTAACATTGGGCAATGTCCTTTAAGCTCTCAAAGTCTTACTTTCCCTTATTGTAAAATGGAGCTAATAATAGTTACTAATCTGTGTTGATGTTGTGAGCATTAACTGAATTTGGGCTGTACAGTGTTTGGGATACTCAATACATTTTAGCAATAATAATTAATAATAGTTGCACTCAATATTATTGGTAGCCCCAACACTTGTAATATCTTGCACAGAAAGTTAATGTTGTAAAATGGCAGTAACTCTAGCAATCTACATGTTTCCTGCTGCTTACAGAAAAATTGGAACAGATATTTTAATAAAATGATAAACCAATAGTTGGATCCTTGGTTGATTTTCTTCTAGTCTGGTCAGAGGATTTTATCAAGAATTCTTGCCAAATGGCTCTATTCTTTCCCATCCCTCTTCTTCTTAAATCAATGGTTAGGCTAAGCTTAGTTAACTCAGTGTATTGTATTGCTAATCAACATACACAGTAAATGCATATCAAATAAATCTATTCCATTGAGCACAAGACTAAAATTATATTGTATCCATCTACTAAAACTGGAAATCAAATCACAGATGACTATGTAATTAAACACAGCAAAATTAATGTTAATGGTGCATCAAACATTCATTTTTTGGTAAATGATAGAACCTTGTTTATATTCAGTTAATCTAGACAGCTACACATCTACATTGACTCAGAACTATTTGGACTTTCTTGACTTATTTTGACCTTTCAGAATCCATGATTTCTAATTCCTGATTTGGATGTGAACAAGGCATACTGAAAAGTCAAAGAAACATCTTTTTTTTTTTTTTTCTCCTCCCGGCACAGCTGAATGTTAGAACTGTTTCCAACTGAGCTGTATATTGCAAAATTTTGATGCAGTTCACTTTCTTAATCTCTGTGGTTTTGTCAGTCCTTAAAATTAAGTTCCTTATTAATCATCTCTGCACATATCATAGTTTTAAGAAGCATATCGTGATCGTACTGTCTGTCTTCTACAGATGTACGTGGTGCTGTGTACCCTCTAAAATGTCATCAAACATCTCCCTTCAGTCAGGAAAGTGAGGTGTACTAACTTCCTTTGATGGTCAGGAAACTGAAACACAGCTTCTTCCAATATATAATGATTTGAGGAATAGAGCACTTAAAGTAGTATTTTACAGAGCCAGGTTTCTTCAAATTAGAAGGGAATAATTACATATTAGTTACATTGATGGAAGTATTTTTATGCTATATGTTGATTTACTGTGACTCTGCAGTTTATAAGGTAGATAACAGTTATATATTGCCACAATTAAAGTCTCTTAATAGAAGAAAATGGAAATACCCCAGATATCACAAATACTTTAATTTTTGTTTTGCTGGCAAGAATGTCACATTACTGCACAGAAATTCCATAAAGTTCTCCACCACTCACTCTTCCCCAAATTTTACACAAAAGGCTTATTTAGTGATGATTAAATTTTTGGAAGACAGGCGGTTTACAGAGTAGAGGCAGCAGTGGAAAATACAGGCAGCAGCGTTTTACAGCTTATAAATTTAACAATGAACTGCTCAACCAAGAAGGAATTTCATATACAAAAAGCTAGCCACATTACAGGTCTCTTAAATGGGCTAATCCCTGTTCTCCATCCTCTGTGGAAAAAGACACCTCCATATGGAGATTAGTTCTAGACTAACAAGGTCACCAAATAATGATATTCCCACTGGATTGTCTTGTGATTAAATACTAACTTGAAGAAATGTGAAATAACCTTGAGTTCTTCTCAACTGGTCAAGAGCAATACATGAGTTGAAGCTGTCAGGCTCAAGACTGTGGTGATGGGTTCATTTCTCCAAAGTGTTGACTTGGTTCTTTTCTCTTGTACGAATGTACAGGATGATAACCCAGCTGTGCCCTAACCCTATGTTTAGACTCACACAAAAGTCAAATCAGCTTTCTTTTTCTAAATTACTTCCTCCCTTGATGTATGGACCTTATTTATAACCTCCCTTTGTGCAGCCATAACACTATCACATCGGGCTTAGTTTCTGAAAACCGTAGCAATTGCCTGAAAATTGATTTGATGTCTTTTGCCCATCCCTCCCTTCCATCCCTGAAGACATTTTAATATGAGCCATGACATTATGATGGATGAAATCTGGCATTTTACTGTAGCAATGCTACTCCCATGTGGAAAATAACAGCTTGTTCAAAAGCTGGTCTTTCAGCCAAATTTAGAATATACAGTAAGCCACATTTCCAATCTTCTCTCCTTTCTTTCCTTTCAAAATGTCTCTCCCAAATTTCTTTGTATTGATTAGCAAATTCTCTAGGTATCACAAATTATAGATAAATGAAGTTCACATAATGGTAATAATAAATGTCACCAAAAGACAATGCTACTTGTGGATAACAATCTAGATATTTGAACATAGAATGAAATAATTTTCAAGTACAAACTCTCATCTGCCAAAATACCAACTTTCTGTGATCTGTAAAGCAAGTGTACATTTTTAAGAGATATTGTGAGGCTTGCAAGAAACTGTCTCTCTAATGCCAGCAGGCCAGATGCACAAAAAAAATCATTAAGTTTATTCTTTAAAAAAATATATCTTTCTTTCTTTTTTTTTTTTTTTTTTAAGAGATGGGGTCTTGCTCTGTCACCAAGGCTAGAGTGCAGTGGTATGATCATAGCCCACTGCAGCCTCAAACTCCTGGGCTCCAGTGATCCTCCTGCCTCAGCCTCCTGACTAGCTGGGAGGTAACCATGTGTTCTTATTTATAAATTTACAAAGTTTGTTTCTAACTTTATATTAATGACCACAGAAAACACTTTTATAGCTACAAAATATAAATGTATTTACTTATTCCCTCATGCAAAGGGAAAGATATTTAATATTCCTCTAGTGTGTGCAATTAATATTACTTATATTTAATTATTGGTATATCATGGATCTTGATGTTTTAAATATACTGGGTAGTTTGACATCTTTAAGGATGACCAAATGTAACTAACTGTGCTCTCCATTTGTCGTTGGTGTTTTCTATAGTCCCACATCTCTACTAAAATAGGATAGCTATACTTACAGAAAAGATGGAAGTACATTACATTAATAATAAAAACATTAGTATTTGAATATAGGTAATTAATATTTATGCTTTTTAACCAATTGAACTCAATATTTACTTAAAAGCCTACAACAAGCAGGTGATTGATTAATACAGCAAAGGAGGTATTAATAGTACTGATCGATGGGCGTTGAATTCAAGGGTCTCTGTTTCATCTCATTAGAGAATAGAAGAGCGTTTACATTCCCCACATTCATTCGTGATTAAATGATAAAATGAGGCAATCATTGTTGATAAGCATATACCCTGTGAATTATTTAGCCACATGCATCATTTTAATATCCATAGGAGATTTAATTGAAGGTAAAAGCTGGTTCACGCCATGGACATTTTTTATGGGTCCAGTTTTCTTTGTGTGCATTAATTTGACTTCATTTACTTTTCAGTTTCACTTTTATTTTGTTCACTTTTTGTAGCTACCTCCTTCAAATTCCTTTGACAACCTGAGAATGTCTTGCAGCTGAACGTAATATTAATTACATTTCAAAGCAAACCTTTATTCATTTGGGGGCAATCTGTGAAACAGAAATCTGTGACTGAAGCTGCTGCCAAGCCAATTACTGCAAAATAACTCAAATATGTCTCGACAGATTGCATTTTTCCTATTGTTAGATTGTTTATTTCATAGATCAAAAGGCTACATTCCCTTTAATTAAAACGAACTAACTCACGTAGTTAAATATATCATCCCTTGCTTGGGACTATATATGGGTTTATGTATAGACAGGGTGTGCTAATGAAAATCTTTGGGTTTTTTTTTAACTGCATAATTCTGGTTTTTTTTTCTAGATGTTTCCAGGCTTTCTTTATGTCAAGGCATCCTTTGTATGAACAAGCAGGAGTAGAAAGAACTAATCAGTACTGAAGACCAGAGTGCAAAGAAATTATTCAGTGCTCAAAGAAATCCACCCTAGGCACAATCAAATTGCATCACACATGCAGAAAAGATTGGTGAATTGCAACAAGTTCAGATAGAATAAGCACTCCACATTCAGATGCTTATCTGAATGATTCAAATTTCTTAGTTCTACCTATAAAGGTGGGAATTTTTATTATTTATTTTTTATGAAGATCTTGAAGCACGATTGTACAAGGTTTGATACCCCTTTCTCTTTGGGATGAAATAACATCAAGCAATATATTGACGTACAGAAGAAAAAAAAAGTTAACAACTGTGAGATCTATCTATCTATCTTTAAAGCATTTAATGAACTGTCATCTCATATTTGTGCTTTTGCAATTTTTCTGCTTTGTTCAAAAGCAAAAAGATGGTCTCATAGCCCCAAATAGCTCCCTCTTTTAATTTTTAAGGCTATCTTTAGCTTTAAATATATATAGGAAGCACATTGAAAGCACAAACAGAATCTGTAAAATGAAATGATTATGTACCTAAAGTCCCGCTTTATCTTCAACAATATCTACCAAATGATTATTTCATCTTTCACTTCAGGGGGTTTTGATAATGTCTAAGGAAAAATTCTGCACAGTTAATTTTGGCAGAAGAAAGAATGTCAGTGATACAAGTTCTGGGAAGATTGAGCTTTAAACAAGTGTGACATCAGCAGGAGAAGAATGATGGCCAATGTGGAAATAACACAACCCAGGCAAGAAAAACAGGAACCCAGTAAAGCTTCCTCACCCTAGGACTTTTTCTGGAACCCCAGCTTGTAGTTAGGTTCTTCCATTTTCCAGTAGATTGGGTGAGAAGGGGAGAGACTCCCAAACACTCATTGCCAGGCTCATCATTGTTGACCAATGCAATCCCCAAGTTCCCTGGCTTGAGTGAATTTCAACAACACTGCACCCACTTGCTACATGCTATGGTTTGAATATCTGTCCACTCTGAAACTCATGTTGAAATTTACTCCCCAAATGTATTTAGAGGTGGGGCCTTTAAGAGGCAATTAGATGATGAGGCTTTGCCCTCATGAATGGATTAATCCATTTATAAATTCACAGATTAATGGGTTAATGAATCAATAGGTTATCTTGGGAATGGAACTGGCAGCTTTATGTGAAGAGGAACAGAGACCTGAGATAGCAGGGGAGCATGTTCAGTCCCCTTGCCATCTGATACCCTGAGACACCTTGGAATGTCACAGAGAGTCTCCACCAATAAGAAGGCTCTCAGCACACATGCTCTCTCAGCCTTGGACTTCCCAGATTTCAGAACTGTAAGAAGCAAATTTTGTTTCTTTATAAATTACCCAGTTTTAGATAGTCTGTTATAGGCAACAGAAAATGAATTAAGACTTTGCATTTTCTATCACTCTTCTACAGATTGGGGCAGAGGTCCTGCCCAACAGAGCTTTGGGGTTCTGTTCCATTTTTCTGCTCTGGCTTCTTCCCCCTCCTAGCACCATATCAGACTCAGGGAGCTTGTGCATCTCCATTTCTGCATGGTGGAGAAAACAGAGGTGGTTGATTTGTTTTATGGTGGCTGTGGGTGCCATAAGAAAATAGGATTGGGTGGCTTAACAACAACAAATATTTATTTTTCACACTTCTGGAAGCTGGAAGTCCATGATCAAGGTGCCCACAGATTTGGTTTCTTGTGAGGTCTCTCTTCCTAGATTTCAGATGGCTGCCTTTCTTTTTCTGGGACAGAACCCAAGGCTCTGTTGGCCAGGACCTCTGCCCCAATCCATAGAAGAGTGATAGACAAAGCAATGCCTTATTTCACTTCCTTTTTCTGTGTCCTCATATCTTGGACAGCGAGCCCCTTACAGTCTCTTCCTCTTCATATGAAGACACTGATGTCATTATGGGAGCCCTGCCTTCATGACCTCATTTAAACAGAATTATCACCTAAAGGCTGCACCTCCAGAAACTATCATATTCCGAGCTAGGACTTCAACATATAAATTTAGGAGAGGGTTACTAACATTCAGTCCATAACAAGTTATTTTTGTTCTTCTCCTGTTGACTCCCTCAGGGAGAGCTATCCCAAAGGGGATGGGCATACTTTAGCTTGCACACTAGACAAATTTATCTGCTGAGTCTGCATCCCACCCTTTCTCTCTCTTTGGAGCCAGGGAGTTGGAGGGAAGCTTTGACTCACAAGTGAGTCACTCATATTTTTGGAATCTGGAATTCTGGTCTAAGCCTTTGTGACTATGGGCATCCAACAGCACTCCTTTGTGGTTCTGATGGTCAATGGACTGCAAGCAATATTCAATGATATAGAATAGGATTCCAAAAATGATTTGTCCATTTAGGGAAAAAAGTTAGAACTATTAGCCAACTTGGAAATAGGACAATATACTATTAATAAATAAAATGACCTCTATTCTATACCCATTGCTAAAGAATGTGAGATATTTTTAGCCATACAGATCTTATCCCTTCAAAATGTATATTATTCTTCAAATATTCATTTAATCATTTCAGGATTCTGGGGAAGGAAAAAATATTGGGAAGGTCATATGTAATCAATCTTAGTTTCAGAAAGATGGAGGAATAACTAATCAAATTTATGTATATTTACACATGCAAGTGTGTGGCAGCGACTCAAATTACATGACTCAAATTTCCCTTCAAGATAGGACCAGCTTGGGGGGTGGAGTATTAAGCAGACAGTACCCTGCTGCTGCACCTTTAGAAACCACCACAGGGTTAGAGCCAAAGCCTCAGTTTCCCAGGCTGCTCCCCACCAATGACTGGGCTTGGAAGGAATACTAGAGTCAGCCATGCAGAACCCTTCTAATGGGCAATCTTTATTCTGGGCCTTACCATCAGCCTGGCTGAGAACTTCTCAGAATTGTAAAACAGTCTGAGGTTGTTTTTACCTCATCTACTCTATAGTTTCCTCTCTTCCATCCCAGATATCAGACCAGCATTGCAGTTGGAAGGTTCTTTCATGCCTACTCCTGTGCTTTCTCCACTTTACACTTTATAGATGTTTACCCCAAAGAATTTTTCACACTAGTAATTCCATCTTGGTGTACATTTTCCATAGTAGTAGAATTGATAGTGTGTGTGTAGGGGGGCGGTATTCAAATGTATGCACCCACATAGACATAACATACATATATGTATATATTATTATATGGATATGTTTATTTTTATTTTTAATTATTATGAATACATAATATATATATTCATAAGGCATATGTGATGTTTTGATATAGGTATATAAGTGAGTCAATCAAATCAGGTAATTGGGGTAGCCATCACCTCAGGTATTTATCATTTCCTTGTGTTAAAAACATTCCAATTCCACTCTTTTCGTTATTTTAAAGTATATTCTAACTTATTGTTGATTGTAGTCACTTTAGTGTGCTGTCAAATATCATTTATTCTATCTAACCATTTAACTGTATTTTTTCACTCATTAACCATCCCCACTTTATCCCCTCTGCTACCCTTCCCGGACACTGGTAACCATCATTCTACTCTTTGTCTCCATGCACTCAATTATTGTTAATATTTAGCTCCCACATGTGAGTGAGAAGGTGTGAGATTTGCTTTCTGTTCTTGGCTTATCTCACTTAACAAAATGCTATCCAGTTTCATCCATGTTGTTGTAAATGGCAGGGTTCCATTATTTTTATGGCTATATATTGCATTCTGGTCATATACTACCATTTCTTTATCTGTTCATCTGTTATTTATCTTTTTGAAAAACCAACTTTTCATTTTGTTGAAATTTTATTGTTTTTTATTTCAATTTCATTTATTTTTGCTCTTATCTTTATTATTTTTTTTTCTTCTATTAATTTAAGGTTTGGTTTGTTCTTGTTTGACTAATTCTTTGAGATGCATTGTTAGGTTGTTTGAAGCATTTCTATTAGGCTTTTTTGATGTAGGCACTTATTGCCACAAACATTCCTCTTATTACTGTTTTTGGTGTGTTGCACAAATATTGCTATGTTGTATTTTCATTTTCACTTATTTCAAAAACATTTTTAATTTCCTTCCTAATCTCTCTTCATTGACTCACTGGTCATTAAGGAGCAGATTGTTTAATTTCCATGTGTTTCTATGTTTTCCAATGTTGCTCTTACTACTGATTTCTAGTTTTATTTCATGTGGTGAGAGAAAATAGATAGTATGATTTCAATTTTTTTTGAATATTTTAAGACTTGTTTTGTGGCCCAACATATGGTCTATCCTTGAGAATGAACCATGAGCTGAGAAGAACATGTATTCTGTAGCTTATGGATGAAATGTTCTGTAAGTATCTATTATGTCCATTTGGTCTACACCACAGATTTAGTCTCCTGTTTCTTTGTTGAGTATGGATGATCTGTCCAATGTTGAAATTGGACTGTTGAGTTTTTCAACAATTATTGTACTGTGGTCAGTACAACTGTGGTACTATCTCTTTCTTTAGCTCTGATAATATTTGCTTTATATACCTGGGTACTCCAGTGTTTGGTGCATATATATTTAGAATTGTTATATTCTCTTGCTAAATTGACTCCTTTATTATTACATAATGACCTCCTTTCTCTCTTTTTACAGTTTTTGTCTTGATATCTATTTTATATGATTGAAGCATAGCTACTCCTGTTCTTTTTTTGGTTTCCATTTGCATGGAATCTCTTTTTCCATCTCTTTATTTTCAGTCTATGTGTGTCTTCATAGGTCAAGTGCATCTCTTGCAGACAACATATGGTTGACTTGTTTTCATCCATTCAGCCTCTTTGTGTCTTTTGATTGGAGAGTTTAGTCCATTCACATTATTGATAGGTAAGGACTTCTGCCATGTTTTTATTTGATTTCTGGTTGTTTTCTGGTCCTCTCTTTCTTTCACAGCCAGAACTCTGGTTTGAGGCAGAGCATTTCCCTCTGGCCAGGCTGGTCTAAATGCTCCCTCCATGGGCACTGGCAGAATTTGCCCTGTGCTGTGTTACCCAGTGCCAGAGCAACCCTAAGTTTCAGTGCAAAATCCCACAGTTACTTCACTCTTCCATCCCTGGCCACACAGATTCTCTCTCCAGAGGGTGTGCTGACGTGGCACTGCTCAAGGGATAGGGGAGGGGTACATAGGCAATGCAAGATTGTCTTTTCTGCCCTCTTCAGTGCCTCTTTCCTTAATAAAATGTTAAAATCAGGTAGTGTGATTGCTCCCCTGATTTTTGGCTTTTCTCAAGGCGCTTGCTTATGTAGATAGTTGTTAAATTTGGTGTTCATGTGGAGTGATCACTGGAGGTTTCTATTCTTCCATGTTGCTTTGCCTCCTCCTGTTTACATTTAAGTGTATGCATGTATTTATGTAGTTATACATATGCATGTGCATACATGCACGCACACACATGGAAACACACATTTCTTTAACTTAGCAGCCTTGGAATTACATTTCAAAAATCGAACTACTGACCTTCTCACACAGGTATGCTAAGAGTACATTAAAGATAGTACAATTTTTTCTTTCACTATCTTGATCAAGATTCTTACTTATAGGCAAGAAAACAAGTACTTATGTATTTGATGGTACAGCATGAGATTTATTAGTAGTAGTATTGCTTATATTTAAAAAGTCAAAGCCAAAACTAAGCTAAAAATGATGGGTTTTATAACCAATATATCCAGTATAACATTATATTAAAAAATCTATTTTGATGTCTGTAGGTAGCAGTTCATAGAGTATATTAATTTTTTAGTTTTCAACTGGCATTTGTTATTATATGGATTCAACTTCTATGAATAATCTTTTATAAGGATGTTACCAAGGACTAAGCCTGACCTAGAATAAGAATGACTATCTTCACTCAAACGTAAGTTCACATTTATCAAAATACTTTAAGAATCTTTCAATATATTGCCCTTGAGCATTGATAGATTTTTGGCTAGTCATGAAATTTACAGTAAATTTTTTCTAATGGCAAGTTGATGGTCATCAACCTTTTGATTAAAAATCCATGATTTTAAAACGACATTATGCTGAAAATTTCTGCAAGCAGACAAAAACATTTAGTGTAAATGGTATATTTGGGAGAGGGTTTTTTAGATATAATGTAACTTCATATGATATTTATTTATGCATTTTAGAGTGGAGTTTATTTTCAATCTCATTTAAAACAGTTTTATAACTTGAGGATTGGTATCAGGTTCAATTTTGGTAATATATTTAAAAGTACCTTTTATAGAAATGGACTGAATTGATACTTTTCACATTTTACATATATTATATTTTATATAAAACACATTTACTTTTAATATTTTACACAAATATATTTTACATTTTTATATAATTTTAATAAAGTAAGACTAAATTTGCAATTTTTTTCTTTAGAAATGTCTATTTAACCTTTTTCTCTTTAACTCGTTACATGAAAGCCCAGTCAAATTTATAAGATCAAAACAATTTTTATAAAGTTGGATTTTGCAATGAAAGAGTACATTAAGCAGAAGCCCTTTTAATATCTGAATTTCTCAGTCTTTTCTTCCCTCCCAGCATTCTTGATTCAACATGCATGACTTGAGCCTGGAAAATTCTATTAGCCTTAATCAGAAAAATGTAGCCCATATGTTGATCAGGAAATTTACTTTCTGAACAGTATACTTTTTAAAAATAGAAAGAAAAATACATTTCACGTAATTGTCAAACTTTTTAAATGTCAAAAAACGAGAGATGCTTTTCAATGCCCATTAAATATAGGCTAAAAGTTTTCATAAAGTATGTATATAAAAGAAAATTTGTTATCGTTAAGCCTGTTTACTGATGGTGCTGTGAAAGAAAAATGTTACATATGTTTTTCTCCTTCCCAAGGTATTTTACTGAAAATTAAATTCTATCTACACATTAGCAGGTGATAAATTATTTGAAATTCAATATCATTAAAGAGAAAGATATATGGGATAGGGAACAATATAATGGGACCTGTATGTATTTTCTCCCATGCCCTATCACTGGCCCTAAGGATTCTAACATTGTCTTCATTAGCTCAGAGACAGCACAGTTCAGGTTGTTGTTCAATTGGGTAAGATGAGCTAGGACATGTACATCATGAAACATTTGCAAATGTTTTTGAGAGACAAAGAGCATATTTTAAAAGCTGATAAAAATCCTAAAACTCTTTCTCTCTTATCCTAGACTTCAAACAGTTCTTCAAAAATCCAAATGCAAAGAATGTCTAAATGAAACATAGGAGTATCATTTCTCTAAAATTTCTGGGTTTTTGAAGTTATTGATGCATAATGTGAGAGCCAATCATGGCATAAATATTTGAAAAGTTTTGGGAAAAATAATCTCACCAGTTTTCTTATCCATGCATGAAACTTATGCCCCTAGTAGCTGAATATAGTTAGATAAATAGGCTGCCATATTTATGTGTATTCTCTGTAAGTCTGTGGATTGGAAGACATCAAAGAAGCTAAAAACAGCATTTGAACAATTGTGAATGGATACCCAATAGCTTGGACACAGATTCAAAATAAAATTTTTTTCATTCTATTAAACGTCAGAATCACTGAAATACCTACAGTGATTTGGAGAATTATCTCCCGACGGTCTGGGATGCCAAGTGAGAGAAGGTTAAGCAAAAGGATTTGTGAATCTCTGCCTGTGCTTCAACACTTAAACAAACCTGGAGTCCTCTGTTAAATATTATTTTAATGCTGTTATGGACTGAATGTTTACATCCCCTCCAAATTTATAGGTTGAAGCACTAATCCCCCAATGTGATAGCATTTGAAGATGGGGCCTTTGGGAGGTAATTAGGGTTAGACGAGGTCATCGGGGTGGGGCGGTCATGATAGGATTAGTGCTCTTAAGGAAGAGACCCCAGAGAGCTTTTTCTCTCTCTCTACTCACACATACTGAGGAAAGAACCTATGAGGACACAGCAAGAAGACCACCATCTGCAGGCTGGGAAGAAAAGCTTTACCAGGAACCTAATTGACTGGCACCTTGATCTTGGGTTTCCCAGCTTCCAGAAGTATGAGAAATAAATTTCTGTGGTTTAAGCTACTCAGTCTGTGGTATTTTGCCATAGTAGCCCCAGCTGACTAATACAAATGCTTTTCTTCCCTTTGGTTCACCAGTGTTTTTTTTTTTTTTTTTTTTAATTACTTAAAGAAGAAAATCCTAAGAGCTCCAGACATATTTATATTAACCCTTACTGAAGTAAAACCTGATTTGGGGAGTTTGACAGAACTTTGATTTATATAAGCCTCTCTTTAGGAAAGAAGAGGAAACAGAAAGAAGAAAAGACCAGAAAGTGTGACCATGCATATTTCGTGTATTATGCTCTTACTCTAGATCATTGTCAGTGGAGCAGAGGATATTTTGGCCAGATCTCCCTCACATCCAAGGGATATTTTCTGGAAAGTCTCCTGGCTCGAACTGTAGGTATACAGCTGCTTTCTCCTTACTCATTATTCACTGGTTGCTTTTCCTTTGATTGCTACTTACGCATTAATGTCACTTTGGATTCTGCCCTGGTCAGAGTCTTATGGCTCTTGGTAGCTCTCACATACAGTGATTAACATGATTAAGCAGGGGAAAATATGCTAGGCCCTAAGATAATATACAGTAGAGTAACCTACAAATAGGGGACTTCTGTACAAGGTGGAAGAATACTTTTCCCTGTATTCTCAATCTGGAAAATGTTATATTTTTCCAAATTAATTTATTCATTTTTTTTTGCCAAAGTCCAAGCTGAGCATGTTATTTAAGATTTTTTTTTTGTTAGAAATTTATAGGGTACAAGTGCAATTTTGTTACATGCATAATTGTGTAGTGGTGAAGTCAGAGCTTTTAAGGCATCCCTCACCCTAGTAATGTACATTGTCCCCAATTGTTTCCATTAAGTAATTTGCCATCTTCCACATTACTCCCACCTCCTCAAGCTTCCAAGTCTCCAATGTCTATCATTCCATGCTCCATGTGTACACATTATTTAGAGAGAACAAGCAATATTTGTCTCCTGTGTCTGACCTGTTCCAGTTCCATCCATGTTGCTACAAAAGGCATGCTTTCTTTTTTTTTTAATGGCTGAATAGTGTATTGCATTGTACATATATACCATATTTTCTTTATCCATTTATCCACTGATGGATACTTAGGTTAATTCAATATCTTTCTATTGTGAACATACAAGTGCAGGCATCTTTTTGATATAATGATTTTTTTTTTTTTTTTTTTTTTTTTTGCCTTTGGGTAGATATTCAGTAGTGAGAATTGCTGGATAGAGTGGTAGTTCTATTTTTTTTAGTTCTTTGATAATTATGTTATTGAAGATTCTTCATAAGAAAGACTTAATATGGCTAAAGAAAGGTAATTGTTTCACATACTGGGTAGACCTGAGGTCCATGTGATTTCAAAACCAATTAGATTAATGGCTTAAACAAGGCATTTGGGACTCCATTTTTTCCTCCTATGTTGCTTTCAAACTCAGACTCCATGTTTTAGCAAGATGGAAGCAGCAATCCTTAGTTTTACTTCTTAACTTCAGGTCAAGACAGATATTATTTGCCACTACTTCAGAGAGTTCAGCAAAAAATCTTATAATGACTTTTAATCTCTGAAGTGAGAATGTGTGAACCAAGATAATATGTGAACCAATCACTGTGGCCTGAGAACTAGGAGACTCTAGTTAACCAAATATGAGTGAATTGCTTTGCTCAGGTTCACAGCAATCACACTGACTAAAAAGAGGGGGCTCTCAAAAGGAAAACCAGCTCTTAGCAAAGCACCGTAAATGGATGTCTGCTGATTCTTGAACAAATATATCCCACAGCCCCATGCTCTCAGCTGCTTTCCAACACGATTTTTCCCCCTACATATTCCACAGAAACAAGTACCTTTATCTTCATAAAATGCACTCATCTCTCCTCCACCATGGAGATGACACAACTTCCCAGTTCTACGTGTTGGATCTTGCAGTAACGAGCGGTTCTTTCCATTAATTGTAGAAGTAGCTCCTGAGGCACTCCACATATAGTGGAGGAGTAAGGAGAGAGAAAATACCCCACCACTTCCTGTGTGAGAAGCAGAGAAGGGGCTTTGGGCCGTACTGTTCTTGAATCCTTCCGGACACAAATGGTGAGAACCCAGCGGCAGTGGAGAATGCTTGTCAGGTTCGTCCAAGGTTTGTCCCAGGTGCTGTGTCTGGGTTGCATGTCCTTGGTTTAATGAGAGAATTTAACTGGTATGGAGACAAGCAAATCTGCACTATGGAAAGACAGACTTGAGAATATCACCAAGAGTACTAAGGAGGTTAGAAAACCAAACCGACCAACTAAACAAAAAGAAACCAAGAAAATCCCTGAGATATAGCACTGCATGAGAAAATGGAAAGAGTGGGCATTCAGTCTGGGAGTGACAGGGTTTCTAAGGAACTTTTGGAATGAAAAATATTAGAAATCAATTGAAAAAAAGTCTATGATCAAATAAATATTTAAAGAAAACATTCCTAGAGAGAATAAGATTAGTATATGAATAAGACTTTTAACTGAATGGGGCAAAAGCCAATGAAAAAATAAAAGACACATCTGTCCATGCTACTGGCAAGAGTTTTGACGGATAAAGAATTGTACAGTGATGCATTAATTAATTAAATGAAAAATTGTTCTTCCTCAAAAATGCAAAATAATAAATTAAGTTGCCTCAAACTTCACATCTGAATTATGGAATATAAAGCTATACAATGGAGATGATTTCAGTTTCAATGGAGAAATGGATAGGGATCTAAAAATTTCATATTATACTAAGATATCATTTATGTTTAACAGTAACTGAAAATTATAAAATGGGAGTGATAATTATCATAATACAAAACCAGAAACTAGTACTTAGATAAAGCTCAATGTGCATTAGTCCCTATTCCCAAAAGGTTACATGCATTGACTTAATAAATACTTGCAACAAACCTATGAAGTATTATTTTTATTCTAATTTAATGGGTGAATACAAGTCTAATAAAAGTTAAATAAATAAGGTTATAAGCTAATGCATGCAGCATCTGGGATTTAATGTAGGCACTCTGACTCCAAAGCACAGTATATACTAAAAGAAAGAGTTTGAGTGTTGGTTTTGAAAAAAAAATTTTGAAGATACACCACCCAAATGAAGGCTGAATTGAATTTAAGAATTTAATACTGTAAATTCTGGAAATGCTAAAGGACTTCTATCTCCGCCTATACTATTTACAAAGGATTTTGAGGCCCAGGGATACTACAGAGATTATGAAAAACATGAAGAGAGACAATTCTGGAAAGAATCACAGCAAAACAGTAACATACATTGTCACTGAGTGTAGAAATAATTGACTATCTCCCTCTCTTAATTTTCTGTATTTTTGAATTTTTATTGGTTAGACATGATTCCCTTTACAACAGCAAAAACAAACTTTATTTTATAACTTTCACAACATGAGAGTTAAACTCTTGACATGCCTCACTATTTGTGAGATTTGTCTTGTACTGTTGTATTTAAAGTAAATTTAAATACAATTAACAATCGTAACCATAGGATAAATTAAAAAGATTAGCTGTAAGCATACATCTGTCAGTTAGAGAACCATTGTTTGGCCTCATTTTACTACTGTCTTGTTGTCTGATGCTAAGGAAGTATAGCCATATTTCCTGTGCTGATGAGATATTGGGAAAATAAAAAGCCTAGAATAGGTGGATATGTATGGAAAACCAAAGATTTTGTCTTTTGTTCATTTATTTGATGTTTTATTTTTGTTGCTTATTTTATTTTGATTTGTTTTAGATATATCCAATAAAAAACAAAGTCTTCATGAAGGCTAAAACGCAGGCTTATTTTCACCGTGGTGGACAAACTGATCTTTCCGATTTTGTCACCCTTTTCAGAAAACTAATAGACTGATCTAAAATGAGCCAACTGATCTAAACCTATACTCATTTCCACTGACCAAATATATACATAGGATGTGTATATATATGATGTCACATAAAATAAAAAATACTTAATGTCGGAGCATATTCTACAACCTGGGCCATTCTGGTGGGAATCTTGTTTCTCATTAGCCTTGGAAAGACTTTCACAGAGACTAGGCCTCTTTCTTTGGTGCATTCCTGGGACAAACTTTTATAGGTTCCCAACATGGTGAAATTCCATTCCAAGACCTATAAATGGGTAAAAAGTCCTGGGAAACACTGTTTCTAAGATTATTGACTGGCAGAGAAGAATGAATGGGACTCGATGTGTTATATTCTACAGGGGATATTTGCTTTATGTTGGAGAGTTTGTTTAAAAGAATTAATATCGAGAGTGTCCAATTTACCAGTTTTATGTGAATTAGTAAGGGAACCAGAAAATCTATCAGACAATAAAAGGTTTAAGCTTGCCTTAGTAAATTGGGTTTGAATGGGCCCTCTCCAATACATATAGAACCAGGCAAAATGCAAATTTTGCATTTCTTTGTGCATGAATGATTTCTTCCTATTCTTACATTCTGCTTATTTTTCTGCTGAAAGTAAGTTCCTTCATTGTTACCTTTTTGGAAACCCTAGTTCAGCTAGATTAAAACAATAATGAACCTTTTTTCTGATGAGATTGTTTTCCCCCAAATCTAACATATGGTTAAAATGAACATATGAATTGATGGTTCCCTGTAAATAAATTTGCTTACATCCCTTTGTCAAAGTCTGAAAGATGAGGAGGAAATTAAATATATCTCTCTACATAGATATATGGAGTTTTGTGTTATTTTTGACAAAATTACAGGGAGATTATCAAAGCTTGAGATATTGTGCATAATATAAAATGATATATATGGTTAATCTCCTGTGAACTATAATACTACACTGCAGAAGAACATGTTCTGTAACAGCATAAACAAGAAGTCGAGAAGCTATTTTGGTAATTAAAAAGCTTACTAATGGCAAGGTATACAGTGCTAAGTAGAGACAGGAGCACGTTATATAGAAAACATAAGAAAATTTCAGGCAGTTGCCTAAAGACAAGAATCATATCTAAATGGAATTACACTCTATAGGGGTTATCCCAGTGCTTTGCACTGTGTAGGTGGGCAATACATTTATGTGGTTTTAATACTTGAGAACAAACATTAATGGCCAGGAAACTAACCCTAAATAACATCAATCTAAGGAGATGGGAGATGCTGGATAGGAACATCCTCCCCAAGGAGGCATATGTGATTTGAAAAAAAACATTTCGAGGAGCAGGTGGAAGACTGGTTGCAACATGCAACTAGAACCTATATAAAACACATGTATTACTGCACTGCAGAGCTGGTAGAAGTAGTAGAAATCTCCAAGGTCCAAAGTACAAACAAAACAACAGCATGGAAAAGGAAAATAAATAAAATAAAAACAGTGAAATAAACTAGGGACAAAATTCAACAATATGTTGTTTACAAGAGATACAACTAAAATGTCAGAAAACATAAAGATTAAAGGTAAAAGAACAAAACAAACAAAACTAGAGCAATATCAACCCAAAGCAGGCTGGTATAATGATCTTACTATGAAACAAATTAAATTGAAATATAAAATTCATTATTAGGGACAAAAGCTCACTCTGAACATTTGAACTATTAGTATAGGTTTCATGCCTCTAAAATATTCTAAAAATAGGTACAGCAAAAACAGATACAAATATAAGAAAAATATATAAAACCATCATCATGGTGGGGATTTTCAACACTGTAAGGTAAAGTAAACAAAGAAATAGAGAAACTGCAGCAAATTTATTTGAACAACATAACCAACATGATGGACTTTATGCACACATTTATAACCCTGTATGGAATTATACATATTTGCATTCATCATTTTATCGTACTTTGCTGTAGTGTGCTTTGCAGATAGTGTGTTTTTTACAAGTTGGAGGTTTGTGGTGACTCTACCACGAACACATCTATCAGGCCCATTTTCTCCAAGAGCACGTGCTCACTTCATTTCTCAGTGTCACATTTTGGTGATTCTCACAATATTTCAAACTTTTTCATTTATTATTATTATATCTGTTATTGCGAAACTGTGGTCAGCGATCTCTGAAATGACTACTGTCATTGCTTTGGGGCACCATGAACCGGGCCCAGGTGAGACTTAATGGATAAATGTACCTGTTCTGACTGGCCATTTGCAAGGGAAAATGCATTTGTAGCGGCAATAGGTTTCTTAGGCCAAACTAAGATGATGGCCACAGTGTCTTTCCCCCCACCTCCGCCACCCCCAGGCTAGCAGCTGGCCTTCTGGGGAGGCACGAGTCAGCACACGTATGTAACCAAGGTGTTATCTCCTATGTGAACCCATGTGATCACGCTTTCCCATGGCATGTTGCCGCTGTTGTTCAGAGCCACATATAAGCGCTGGCCAAGTTCCCAGCCATGCTTTGCGCAGTGCTGTTTCCCCAGCAATAAAGAGTGGGACTCACCTGCCCGCAGCCACTCACCTTCTCTTCCGGTTTCCGCAGCACGCACGGGCCACAGAGCTCCCTCCTCACACCATTCTGGATCTTTCTCTCTCCTCAGCCGCCTCCCTATTCTCGGAGACACAACCATAATATTGAAATGAGGCCAATTAATAACGCCCCTACAGTGGCCTGTAAGTGTGCAGGTGAAAAGAAGAGTCACAAGTCTCTCACATTTCAGTCAGAAACTGGAAACGAGGCCGGGCGCGGTGGCTCACGCCTGTAATCCTAGCTCTTGGGAGGCCGAGGCGGGCGGATTGCTCAAGGTCAGGAGTTCAAAACCAGCCTGAGCAAGAGCGAGACCCCGTCTCTACTATAAATAGAAAGAAATTAATTGGCCAACTGATATATATATAAAAAAATTAGCCGGGCATGGTGGCTCATGCCTGTAGTCCCAGCTACCCGGGAGGCTGAGGCAGAAGGATCGCTGGAGCCCAGGAGTTTGAGGTTGCTGTGAGCTAGGCTGACGCCACGGCACTCACTCTAGCCTGGACAACAAAGTGAGACTCTGTCTCAAAAAAAAAAAAAAAAAAAAAAAAGAAGCTGGAAACGAGTGAGTTTAAGGAGGGAGGCATTTCAAACCTGAGGTACCATCCAATCAGAGGGCAGGGTAGGGAAGGGGCAGGTACCATCCAATCAGAGGACAGAGTTTTAGGGAATATCTCTCTCTCCTCTGGCAGGTACCATCCAGTCAGCAGAGCCGAGAGAGGACCCGCCCTCCACGTGGACGGGCACCGTCCAATCAGCGGACAGAGTGGGGAAAAGGCGCGAATCTCGCTTTCTCTTCAGGGGCAAGGTTGCCCTCCTTCTCCTGCCTGACAGGAGCTCCGCCTTTGAACTCCGGGCCTCCAGCCGAGAGAGTTATTCTAGGGCTGAGCTGAGAGAGCCACCTGCCTCCTGCTTCATGGAGTCTCCAGTTTGCAGACAGCCTCCTTCGCGACTTCTCAGCCTCCACTATCAAGTGAGTCCATTTTCTGAATAAATTCCTTCTGGTCTCTCTCGCCCTACACGTCCTTTGGTTGTGGTTCTTTCTCTCTGGAGAACCCTGACTAAAAACACTGCTGAAATGTTCTTTCATGGACGGTTATAATTAGAGGGCTAACTTATTTAATATTTATAGCAGTGTCCAGATTTTATTTTTTATTGCTTCTTTTGCCCATTTTAATAAGTTGTGTTTTCTAGGGGTTTTATGGTCTGATTCAATTTTCAAGTTTATTGAGAGTATTTGTTCCACCACAGCATTTATGGTTGTTTTAGTTTCTGTGTGATCTGGCGAACGGCCCTTTTTATTTACTTTTCTGGTAACTTTTCACTCTTTAATCTGTTCAAAGAATGATCAATTTCATCAGACTTTTTCTATAAACCAGGTTTAACTTTGCTACTCTTTGTGTATTTTATTAATTTCTGGGTTTTCTATTACTTTGTTCCTTCTATAATTTGATTTTAATTTGTTATTCATCTCTACCTTCTTAATTTGGATTTTTGACAATTAATATCGGCCTTACTGGGCTGGGTGCGGTGGCTCACGCCTGTAATCCCAGCACTCTGGGAGGCCAAGGCGGGAGGATTGCTCGAGGTCAGGAGTTCAAGACCAGCCTGAGCAAGAGCGAGACCCCGTCTCTACTAAAAATAGAAAGAAATTAATTGGCCAACTAAAAATACATATTAAAACTTAGCCGGGCATGGTGGCGCATGCCTGAAGTCCCAGCACTCTGGGAGGCTGAGGCAGGAGGATGGCTTGAGCCCAGGAGTTTGAGGTTGCTGTGAGCTAGGCTGACGCCATGGCACTCTAGCCCGGGTGACAGAGTGAGATTCTGTCTCAAAAAAAAAAAAATAATAATAATCAGCATTACTTCTTTCTTGATATATACAATTTAAGGCAATAAATTCCCTCACAGCAAAGCTATAGTTGCCCACATAGCTTTTGATATTAATTATATTGATTTAGAAATGTTTTCTGATTTTTATTTTATTTCTTCCTTGAACCATGGATAATTTAGAAGTTTAATCTGATTTTCCAGTTTCCAAATATATGGAGTTTTATAGTTACCTTTTAGTGGTCAAATTCTGTCTTAATTATGATGTAGTTAGAAAACATACTTAAAATATTTTCAGTCATTTGAAATTCATTGTAATTTGCTTTGCGACCCAGCATTTGCTCAATTACTTTAAAAATGTTTTATGTGCACTTGAATATGTAGTCTATGGATGTAGGATGCAGTGTTCTGTATATTTCTAATAGGTCAAGCTTGTTAGTTGTGTTGTTCATTCTGCATCATTAATGATTTATTTTGTCTGTTCTGTCTGTATGGAGAGAAATTATGGTAAATGCTTTCATTGTCATATTGAATTAGTCTGTTTCTTGTAGTTATTAATCTTTGATTTATATATCTTATGTTTCTAGGTCTATAAAATGCCACCTTTTTTATAACTTGTTGACAAAATGCTTATGAAATATCCCTCTTTCTCTTGAGTAATGATTTTTGCCTTGAATCCATGTTGTCTGATATTAATATAGTTAAGGCAATGTCTTTAGTTAATGCTTGCAAAGTATCATTTTTTTCATGTTTTTACTTTGTTTCTTTTTAATTTTAGTTATTTTTCTTCCCAAAACCCTATGATGGCTTTTGATTGCTTTTTATGTAGCCTGACAATCTTTGTCTTTTAATTAGGGCAGTCTTTCATTTAGAGCTGTGTATTTACTGATCTATTTGGGTTTAAATCTGCCATTGTTACAGCAAGTGTTACAGCGGGTGGTTCCAAGGACAAACCACACGGAGAGTCTGAGAATCAAAGTTTATTCCCTGGCTGGCTCATTTGGTCTCACCACCAAATTCTGAGCTCCATCTACTGGATTTTTCCCACTTTTATTAAGTTGGAGTGGTCTGAAGGGTGGGGTCTCAGGTGGCTAATGCCCACCAGGTAATAGGTTAGTATTATGTTGATGTGCCACCAGGGAATAGGGTAGTTGATGCACCAGGTAATAGGTTTAGTGTTATGCTGATGCACTAGGTAATAGATTAGTTGATGGGCCAAGTAATAGGTTAAGTATTATGCTGATGTGGGTCTTCTGTGTGGGGTGGGGGTCTCAGGTGGATGATGTGCCAAGTAATAATGGGGGTTTACCTTATCACCATCACACTATTTTATTTATATTTGTGCTGCCTATTCCATGTTCTTTCTTCTTTCTTTCCTTCGTATTAATCAAGTGAAGGTTTTATTTAATTCAATTTTTTCCCCTCCTCTTAGGTTGGTAGTTAAATACTTTATTTTTAATGATTACTCTAAAATAATAAACATTCATCCTTAACTTGTAAGGTTAATGTAAATGTTCTTTAAACTCTTGCTAGGTAATGCAAGAATATTAGAACACTTTAACCACATATTCTGTACTCTTACAAATTATGTGCTACTTTTGTTTTGCATTTTAATTCCATATATATTTAATAGTTCAAAACCACATTAATATTATTGCTTTATATAGTCAATATTCATTTAGATTCACCTACATATGTACTTTGTTGCTACTCTTTATTTCTTCTTGTATCCCTGACCTTCTATCTGGGATCATTTCTTTCTTTTTAAAGAATATTCTTCAACATTTCCTTTAGTATGGGTTTGCTGGTGGAAAATCCTCTTAGTTTTGCTTTGTTTGAATATTTCTTTATTTTACCCTAGTTTCTTTTTGGAGATCTTTTTTATGGTATAGACTTATTATTTGGCAGTAATTTGCTTTCAGGGTTATTGTTCTGTTATCCTTTGACATCCATCTTTTCATTTGAGAAATTAGTTATCAGTGTTTATGTAGCTCTTTGAAGATAATGTGTCTTCATATTCCTAGCTACTCTGAGATTGTCTCTTGGTCTAGTTCTCAGTAGTTTAAATACACATGTATAGAATTTTTAAAATCCTGCTTGCTATTTAAAGGCATTTCTTGAATCTGTTGCTTGCTCTCTTTTGTCAATTTTGGAAAATTTAAAAACATAATTTCTTAATACACTTTTTCTACTTCATTCTCCCTCTTCTTTTGAGAATTCTAACTACACAATTGTTAGAGATTTCCTGACCCTTTATCCCTATTTTGGTTTCTTTCCTTAAGTTTCTCTGTGCTTTATTTTTAGATATTTTGTTCTGACTTGTCTTTCATTCACTAATTCTCTATTTAGTTGTTTCTAAATGTTACTAAATCTACCCCCTAAACTCCTAATTTTGCCTATTTTGTTCTTAAATTTTTATTTAGTTATTTTTTTCTATTTTTAATTTATTTGCTAAAGTTTTAATTTTATACCTTACTTGCTTGAGTATATGTTATGTATAGTTCTTTCAAAGTATAATCTCCCTGGGGAACTGTTCTTAGTGTCTTTTAGTTTTTGCTTTTTTGTCATAATCTTGTGTAAGAAGATGCATTCTCAGTTTTGGTTGTGTAATAGACATAGCATATGAGTAGCTGAGGAAACAATTTTAGTCCTAGGATGATATATTTCTCTGTAGAGAAAAACATATTTTTACTTCTGGCAGTCATTTGGGGACATTGGTTATCCTATATCAATTTAATTTTAGGGACTAAAATTATTCAAAGGCTTCACTATCTCTCGAGAGCTTATCTATTTCTGTTTATTTCTATTATATAGCCTTTTGATATTTCACTCCAGGTCTGCTCAGGCCCTAAACACAAATTCTTGTCCCCTTATTTCTGAGTTGTCTGTGGTGCATCTGTTCCAGTTACTGTAGCAGTGGTATCTTCATGCCACCCATATTCATATGGTTTTGGGAGTTGATCCTAGTTGTGTACCTCCAAACCTATTCTCTTGCCTTCCCTGAAATATGTGCTACATGATATCATTAATGAATTATATGCCTACTTATATTTGCCAGAATTATCTTTTGTGGCTTGTTACTACCTGTCTCTTAATGTTGAAACTTCTTTTCTATAAATAGAAACATTTATAGAAAACTCCATTTGGTTATGGTATATTGATGTAGTTATTGAACTTGATTTGTTCAAATTTTATTTAGAAGTTTGACATTTATATTTATAAATGAAATATTTGGGCATAAATTTGACATGGCTACAACATAGGAATATGAAAGTGTGGGGCGCGGTGGCAACGCCATTCCAAGATGGCGCCCGCTTCTTGGTCAAACCCTGCTGTTAGTCTGACAAACAATTGCTCAGCGCATGTGCAGAGTTTGTCTCCTCCCTTCCAAGTGCCTTATCCAATCAGACAATGCCCAGTGTACTTACTGCCTTTATAAGCAGCCGCTGAGAACGCCTCGGTGTCTTCCGTATCATGTAAGCCTAAAGGGAACCCCATTAAAGCACGGTCAGAAGAACTCCGGTTGCCGCGTCTTCCTTGCTGGCGAGGCGGGCGCGACATGAAAGATTTGAAAAATGAGTTGCAATGCTACATATTTTTTGTAACTACAAAACCAAAATTTTATTTCAAAATAAATTTAATTATCTGGCATTTACTGACATACATTTTTTCAAATTATTTTGGAAAATTCTTACTTATGTCTTCCCATGAGAACTTTAAAGTAATTATTTTCAGTTAAATCACGATTTGAGATTCTGACTGAAATGGTTAATTTGTGTAGGACTGGCATTAATATTTGTTCTTTCCAGAAAGATAATGCTTCTCTCTAATCATTCAGCTTTTTTTCACTCTCAAATAAAGTTTGGTGATTATCTTCATGTTGGTCTTTATACCTTTCTTTTGTTTTATTTATTCTGATTTTTTGGTTTTGATGTTATGAGCGAAGTTCTTTTTTTTTCTGTTTCCATTTCAAAGTATTTCTTGCTAATATAGAAAGTGTATAGACTTTTGCATATTTATTATGTATGTAGGTACTTCAAAATCTTCTACTAATTTTACAAGGTGAGTGCTTATTAGTTTTATTTATATATCTTGTGTTTTCTAGGTCATCCCCTTCTCATTACTAATTGGAACAGAAATAGTTGAGTATCTCAATTGTATATGATATTTTGGACATTTTTAGAAAATAGCCATTGTCTTATTAGGTAGGCCTCTCTTCCTGTTTTATTTGGAAAACTTATGAGAATGGTAGCTAAGTTTGTGAAAATAACTTTTTATGTATTTGGAAGTTATAATATGTTTTAATTTTTACATTTTTGATATAATAAATTAATAAACTATAGTATATTAAAAACATAGCTTGAAACAAGTAAGGTGTTGAAATAGCTTTCATGTCTAGAATATCCAACTTGGTCATAGTTTATTGATAATGTTTATTAAACTTTGTTCACATTTTATGTAAAAATTTCACATTTTATTTACAAGTAAAATTATGTATTTTTGTATATATTTAAAATAGCTGGAATTAGTACATATGAAAAAAATTTTAAATGAGTTTGGAAACTACTGTATGTTTGCATCTTTCAGCAATTTAAAACATATTTGTTAGTTAAGTTAAAATAGAAATCAGCTGCAAAATTTAATGTCATACCTTCCTATTTTTGTTGAATTTTTTAAAAAGTTTTTCCAATTTCTACCATGTCAGATTTTCTAACATTTCTTGGTCAATTTTGCAAATTATATTTTTCAAGAAAAAATTATGTTTCTTCTAGATTTTCAAGCATATTGCTATCACATTGCATGGAGTCATCTTTTTTGATACTTTTAACACTTTTTAATTTGTGTTATTCTAGATATTACATATCTATATTTCTAAAGCTGTTTATTTATTTATTTTGCTTTATGAGATTCAGAGTTGGTTTTTGGTTTGTTTTTAAAGAGCTAGAATTTGCTTTTATTTATTCCTTGGCTACTTTATCTTTTTCTATTTCATATGATAGTACTTTACAAATTTTTCCTTCCTTCTATTTATCTTTACATTGTCATGCTGTTTTCATGTTAAATACATAATTCCTTATCAGTCTTTCTGTTTAAGTAATGTCTGGCTCTAAAGTTCCTCCTCACACAGCTTTATCCCCATACCTTATAATTTGATATGGTTTAGGATTTTAATGGATAGTTTTGTTTTTATTTTCACTGTGATTCAAGAATTATTTAGGAAGCAATATCTTCAGGGACCTAGCGAAAGCCACAAACACTAATATTACTTTAATCTTTGTTTTAGCAAGTCAAGTAAAAGAGGGTTGTCAGAATTGAAATCTTCCTTCCAGTTTTGGCTCCTGTGTCTCAAGCCACCCCTGGTATAAAGGGGCGGGGGTAGTGCTGGGTTGTGTTTTTGAGGGTAGACATCTCTTGTGGAGACTGGCAGAGCACCCTTCCTTCGAGACCACAGGTGCCAGCAGGCTCAAGTTGCCTCCCTTTTTCTCTCCAACAGCCTTCCCAGACAACAGAATGCTTTCCCTGCATTCTCCTCTTGAGAATTCAAGGCCTGATTTATTTCTGCATCTGAAATTAAGTTCTGATTCTTCAAGTTGTTCCAGTGTGGAGTTGGGAGGGAAAAAAGGTATCATATAAAGCATTTAGTGAGCTATTCTCAATAATATAGATTTTTTTTCTCTTGAAATATTTTCAGAAACTCTGCTAATTATCATCCCTTCCACTACTGTTGGCTTAACTGAAGCCCTTACTAGCTCTATCTTGTCCTGATGAAATGATTTGTCAACTGGAGAGTCTCCTGCTTATATCACCATAAAACTCTTCCATCACCCAGACTGTCAAAGTTATCTTTTAAAACACAACCTATTCAGCTCTAAGAAACAATGGTGATATAGCATATCTTATATTTTCCTGGTTAGAGCTGGAACCCATACTGCTAAGTGAAGTATCCCAAGAATGGAAAAACAAGCACCACATATACTCACCAGCAAACTGGTATTAACTGAGCAGCACCTAAGTGGACACATAGGTACTACAGTAATAGGGTATTGGGCAGGTGGGAGGGGAAAGGGGATGGGTCTACACATACATAATGAGTGAGATGTGCACCATGTGGTGGATGGTCATGCTGGAAACTCAGACTTGTGGGGGGAGAGAGGGAAAGGGCATTTATTGAAAACTTAAAATTTGAACCCCCATAATATGCCGAAATAAAAAACAAAACAAAACAAAAAACCCACAACATTTCCTAACCACAACTTTAAGGGGTTTTCTCTGCTCAGAGAATCAGAATGAAGTCCAAATTCCTCAGGATGGCACTTAAGCCCCTTTCAAATTTGGGTTGCCTATCATAAACATATAATCTGAAATTCCCCCATGCCACGTCCTATCCTCATACTCTGCTCTTACCACTTTCTATAGCAGGTCCACTCTTTCACAGCTGAAAGGCTTTCAAATTAATTATTCTTTTCTTGGGTCACCATTTTGGATTTTACTTATTCATTTATCCTAATGCCAGGTTCAGTTATGCCCATTAAATATTTTTGGTAATAATTTGTTTCTGCATTCTTTAAAAAAATAAACTAGCCTGGATGATCTTTCATATTAAAGACCCTGTCTGATCTTCACACTAGAAATGATTTTCACACCAGAAAGAGTATGGAAGTTTAGATAAATACATTTATTTTAAATAAATTAATTACAGATGTCCATTTTATGATGTCACACATTTTCTCTATATTTAATTCATTACTTCTGAAGAGTGGCAAAAAATTAAGGGCATAACTACCATAAATAATAAGCTAGAATATAAAGTGGATAGAGCACTAGGATTATTTAACAAAGTAAATATTTCCCAGAAAATCAATCTGTAAGAAGCCCATCATCAAAAATAATCAGAAGTGGTAATCAGCCACTTAGCACAAAGGTAAGTTTGTGACTGCCACAAAATCCAGCAACTGGGCCCAGTGAGAAGCTCGACTGGTTTCTAGCCAAGAAATTAGGCACTTGTTTCCATATTGCTTCTGTTGGAAAAAAAGATAAACATGAGAGTCCAGCATCTGTGTTTTAGAGTTGCCAAGCACATCCACTGAGTGACCATTCTCTTGGCTTAAATAATAAAACATATTGAAAGGGGGTGTAGAAGTAGACCAACTCCTGCATTGCCAGCAGGAGGAGAGGTGCGGGCCAAGCCTGCATCACACTGCAATATAACAGCCAATTAGTCATGTAATTGCATTTTGACAATAAAAAGGCAACATTGTGTTTGGAATCCTGCAAATTTTGTGTATCTCTACAGCGCACGTTACAATTTGTAGAAAGGTGAAAATAGCCACTTTTTGTTGTTAGTTTTCTTGTTAAGAAATAATTGACGACTTTAGAAAACAACAATTTAAACATAATAAAATAGGAAGAATAAACCACTATGATTAGCTTTAATACAAGTAGATAAAATGGCAAATAATTTTTTGCTGATCAACAGGATGTTAGGAAGTTAGGAGAAGGATGATCTTGTGACTTTGTGTAACTGAAATGTATTGCTTTTATTTCTGGGGAGAAGGGAAGGTGATCTTTGTTGTAGAAGAATAAGTATGCCTTGTGGAATATGAAGGACCCAGGATAAGGTAACATACAGAACAGAAGGCAGCAGGTTTATTTTTAAGTGGAATTACCTCCATTTATCTTGTTTCCCCCAGGAATTGTTAAGACAAAAGGAGAATGGGAAAGAAAGAGGAAGATGAGGTGACAAGAGGTATTATATTAGAGACTCATACCAGAAAAACAATCTATTTAAATTTTGAGCAGTTTTACATTTTTTCTGTAATCATAACTGAATTATTAGGCCAGAAATGAAATTGAAGAGTGATTTGCAAAAAAAACTTTGCATGTTACTTAGTAAGAAAAATTTGTGAAACCAGACACATTGAAAAAAATCTTCTTTTTCAGATGATCTAGGTGGTAAGCACATCTTATTTATACTTTATAAATGCACAGTTTCCTAGGTGTGGCCCTCAGAACACTCACTCACAGGATATTAATATAACCCATGCATAAAAGCTTCTTTGTCCAAATAGGTTTTTCAAATTTCTAGGATGGACAAAGGTAAATATAGTTATTAATGTAGTACAGCTAAGATTGTGCTCAATGGTTAAAATTGAAAGCCTTTCCTCTAAGATCCAGAACAAGGCAAGGACACCCGCTCTTGTCACTTCTATTCAATATGCTATTGGAAGTTCTTGACAGAGCAGTTAGACAGGAGAAAGAAATAAAAAGCTAGAAATAAAAGGATAGGAATGGAAGAAGTGAAACTGTTGCTGTTTGCTGATGACATGATTTTATACATAGAAAACCCAAAAGATTCTCCCCCAAAACTTTTAGAACTAATACATGAATATAGTAAATTTGCAGGATACAGTATCAACACACAAAGTTAGTAGCATTTCCACACAGGAACAACAAACTATCCAAAGAATAAATCAAGAGAACAATACTATTTACAATAGCTACAGAGACAGAGAGAGAGAGAGAGAATTTAGAAATAAATTTAACCAAGTATGTGAAATGCCTGCATGAAAATAGAAAAAAAAAAAACAAGCAGAAAATACATATGGAACTACAAAAGACACCAGATAACCAAAGTAATTATGAGTAAAAAGAACAAAGCTGGAGGTATCACACTCCCTGATTTCAAACTATAATGCAAAGCTATAGTAATTAGAACAGCATATCAGTAGCATAAAAATAGACACATTAACCAGTGGAACAGAATAGAGAACCCAGAAATGAACCCACAGATGTATAGTCAATTGATTTTTGACAAAGGTGTCAAGAATATACAATGGGAAAAAGTCTCTTTAATAAATGGTATTGGGAAAACTGGATATTCATATTCAGAAGAATAAGATTTTCTGACACCATATACAAAAATTAACTCAAAGTGGATTAAAGACTTAGACATAAGACCTGAAACGTTAAGATTACTAGAAAAAAAAAATAGGGGGAAAACTACATGACATTGATCAGAACTTTTAATATATAAACATCTCAAAGATCATCAAGTAGTAGAATTTCCAGAATTTATTTGGCCAGTAATTTTTTCAGTGAGCTTCTTATTAGGATTAATATACCATGAACCAAATTTCTGGAAACATAGTATTGACAGTGTATATTGGTCTGTATTACTGAACTGTTATTAGCAATTTTGTTACATATTTCCTATTGTTTTGTGAGGAATTTTATTTCTCAAGGGGAGGTATGTCTTGCAAAGAAACTAGAAAACTAAATTTGTATCTTTTTTGGCTGATGGGAGAAGTTTAAGTAAATAAATGGGTTTTTTTAAACAACCAATACCCTTTTGCTCAATTTATAGCCTTCCTTACAGTTTGAGTATACTTTTAAAAGAGAAACAGTGTTTTCTGTTTTCAATATCAATTTTAAAATTGACATGACAGTTTATGTGAAATGTTTTAGTAAGGGTCAAAAATTTAACTTCAGCAGCTGATGTGTAAACAAATGTAAAGTTGCAGTATTCAATCATAACTACATACAATTGACTATAGCACATACTGTGCTATTGTAATAATTTCATAGTCACTTGCTGTTGCTATTGCAGTGAGCTCAAGTGTTGTGAGTATATACTTAAAATGCTGTGTGACACATACCCCCTCCACATGAGCAGTTCATCTTTGTTGTAAATTGCATATCAATAAACAGTGATCTTGTGTTGTTGTTGTATATTTTTCACCATGTTTAGTGCAATATTGTATACTTTGAATAACATAGTGAGACCCATACGAAGTGCCACTAATGATGCTGAAAGTGCTCCCAAGAAACAAAGAAAAGTCATGACATTACAAGAAAAAGTTGAATTGCTTGATATGTAATGTAGATTGAGGTCTGCAGCTGCTGCGGTTGCCCACCCTTTCAGAAAGACAATTCATCTTGTAAAGAGATGACATAAACTTACAGTATCAGTAAATACAGTACAGTACTATAAAGATATTTTCTCTTCCCTATGATTTTCTTAAAATATTTTCTTTTCTCTAACCCCCGCATTGTCCAAGGGTCAATTGTATTCAAGTTAAGAAAACATTTATTGATGTTCCCCAATGCATAGTAAGTGACCCTCATTTAATTTCTATTGATTTGTTTCTTAATCTGCAAAATAATTTATCTCTATGAGGTTCCAATAAGTAAAATTTTCAATAAAAGAGTTTATTTTTAATTAGTATGTTGTGAATATGCATGACAGCCATCCTTTGGTATCTATAGGGGATTGATCTCAGGACCCCTACAGATGCCAAGATCCACAGATGTTTAAGTCTCTTATCAAATGGTGTAGTATTTGCAGATAACCTATGCATATCCTCTTGTGTATTTTAAATCATCTCTAGATTACTTATAATATCTAATAGACTATAAATGCTACATAAATAGTTGTTATATTATTTAAAAAACAATAGCAATAAAAAAAGTCTGAACATGTTCAATACAGATGCAGCCATGCATTTTTTCCCCTGAATATTTTAGATCCCCAGTTGATTAATGGATGTGGAACCCATGAATATGGAGGGAAGACTGTATTTTTAGTGGTGAAGTTATATTAGCTGTCCAGTTCTCTAGGATTGCTATGTAGGTAAATGTGGACATAAAAATCTGACACTTCTAAGTAGGAGTCCAGTCAATAACAAATAGGTTATAATAGCTACTTCCATAGATGTCCATTTTGCCTACATCTTTGCATGCCATTTACAGATGGGGAAATTGAGACCAAATGTGCCATCACTTCAGAAATTCCATCATGGTTAGGAAGCCAGATCTGGTTATCTGCCTACTGGGAGAAATATAATGTCTATTAGAAAAAGAAAGCAATGTAGCAAGGAATTAATAAGGGGGATATAATTTCAAATATATTTCTTTTTGTTCATATTTCAAGCAAACATTTCAGTACAAATTATCATTTTCATTGTTACAAGTTTTCTTATTTTTGCTGTCCAAACTGTCATGTTAGTTATACAGACATACATGTACATAATGCTTGTTATCCTCTTGGCTAATACCTTGCAGTTTGAATTCAAATTTAGTGAATAATTTCTCTCATATTTTAGTGACAATCTAAAATGTTAGAAATATTCACCTCTTTTGGTAGTAGAAAAAAAAATCAAACACATTTCACATACAAAAACAAAGGCAAGAAATAAAACTCTTCATTATTTTTTATGTTTTCCAAAAAAAATCATATACACAAAATTAACCAAAGAAGTAAAATATTATTGGATCATTTGTTTTATGCCCCACTGACAAGTTTTAAAATATGCCTTTTCTATGGTCCCTTTTCCATCTTTAAAGAGAGAAAGAGAGAGAGAGAGAGAGAGTGTGTGTGTGTGTGTGACAAAGAGAGAGAGGAGAGAGAAATATTTTTCAGAATGGTAAGCATTATATAGTAAAAAGTTCAGAAAATTTTTATAACCATGGTTTAATATTATTTAGAATTAAAGAATTTGTGTTTTTAAGAATTATTCCAAGAATTTTAATAATAAATACTGTATTACCTTTGGTGTAAAATACCTAGGAGATATTATACAATATTTTTAGTAACATATGTATTTTTTAATGTTATTTTACATTTCTATTGTTATCCAGAACATTTAAACTAATTTTCTGAAGGCTTTAAGGGAATATACATTTTAATGGTTTTACTCACGTGGTACATAGTAAATCAGATTATGAACTATTTTCTGTCCTTTATGCACTATTTTCTATCCTTTTTGCAGAAAACCTTAGATTTTTTTCCCCCACTTTATCCATTCATACCCTTGTAATCCTTAGGGAATATTTCAGATATTATGTAAGGAAACAACTTCACTGCTGAGAGACTAGTATAGTTAATACAGACCAACTAGATTTTTGTAATTTAAAAATAAGGGATAGAAATAGTCCACAGTTTTGGCACTATTGTTCCAGAATAGCTCTTGGATATTCTTGTGAAGAATGCCTTGTTGAAGGATCTGAGGATACCATAGAGGAAAAGGAGAAAAATTGAGCTCTTGGGGACATTGCAAGAGCTCTGGTTAGATCTAAAAAAAGAAGAGACTTCTTTTAAAAGAGTTTTGCAAAAGGTCTTGAGCATTAGCAGCGTCGCTTTTGAAGGAAATGCTGAGGGGCTGTGCCTTTGCACTTGAAAGTCCCTGTCTCTGGGCCTAGTCTCATATCTTATGGCTATAGTTCATAATTTATAAAATGATGCAAATAAGTTATTATTTCATATTTATCTCATGTGTAGATACAATATACTAAATTACTCCCATTTACAAATAATTTCATACTGTAACTTGAACAGAGTAGATGCACATGAGTGAAAGAATTAACTTTCACACTGGAAAAAGAGATTGATAGGAAGGCTTTATAAAAGTTTTAGGTTATCAGGTTTCATCTTCCCTGCCTGGCATGTGATTTGCTGCCTATAGCTCCAATGGCCACCTTGAGACCTTGAGTTGAAGAGTTCTTGACTATGAAAGTCAAATCACTAGGGATGGTGAAAGCAGAAAGGATGAAACAGTCTGGTCTCAGAACTGCTATACCAGCTCCAAACTACCATTCCAGCTTCCAGAATGAAGTTATGTACATGAGTGGGAAATGTGTGTGTGTGTGTGTGTGTGTGTGTGTGTGTTTGTGTGTTAGTTTGCTAGTGCTGCCATAACAAAATACCACAGACTAAGTGGCTTAAGCAACAGACATTTATTTTCTCATGGTTATGGAGCCTGGAAGTCCAAGATCAAGGTGCTGGCAGGGTTGGGTTCCTCTGAGGCCTCTGTCTGCCACTTTGCATGGTCTTTACATCTCTGGTGTCTCTCTGCGTGTCCTAATCTCGTCTTCTTATAAAAACACCAGTCATATTGAATTTGAACCCACCCTAATGGCCTCATCTTATTTCAGCTCTGTTATTTTGGGGTTTTGTTCTTAGCAGTCAAGTGTTATTACTGACATAAAGAGTACTGCTGTACAGACATTTATTTATAAATGTGTAGGTTATCAACTCCCAAATCTTAAAACATAAATAGCATAGAGGTTTTTTTCTGGAAGATTAGACTGTTTGTTTGCATTCTATTCTATTTGTTTAAAGCCATATGTCTGCATTATGTTGATTAAAAAACTAAAGCAAATTAAAAGATAACTATTGTGGAAAATTATCACTGAAGTTGGAGGAAATGCTATGCCGTTTTGACAGTTTATTTTTAGGAAACACAATGGTGTACATATGCTGTCAAATATCAGTAATCCTTGCTGATAAAAAGGCCAACATACATTTTCAGTATCGTGAAGAAAAAAAAACAAAAACATGTAACTTAATAGCTGATTCTAATATAGTAACAATGAGTAAATAGCCTGTGAAGAACTAGATTGTACAATTAAACCAACCATAAAAAGAGTGCAAATATCACAATTTATCAATAGTGATATTAAAAGCAATCATATATGTATAAAATATTGGAAAATAGTATAATATTTTTTCTTCTACTGATCAGTCTATGAATTGTCTAGTGATCAAAATATAATCTTCTTTGTGTTTAATTTCAATATCACTGATAATATATCATTTTTTATTTTTAATTTAATGCAATGTTTTGCCTTGGTTACATTTGATAGAATGTCTGTTTTCCTTTATGAATCAAAAATTGAATTATATTATTTTTACATTTTATAATTAGCTCTTTACTTCCATTTTAAAAACTTTTCTCTTGTATTTTACTAGATTAAAAGGTAAAAATTTAAAGAATAGTGCTTAGATTACATAAAGTATTTGATGAACCATATAAATGTTATTAAACAGTACACTGAGCCTTTCCCCTTCACTCTTTCCCTCATTCTTACACATCAGTCATGCACGGGTTAAAAAGCTAATTTTGGAAAGGCATTGCCCCTACTAACAAATGAGTACAATAAGCCTCATATACGATGTGACAGGTTGCTTTCCCTTGTTTTCAAATTTAATCCTGATTTCTCTACCATTTCTATAGATAAGGAAACTGTGGTTCAGAGAGATTGAGAAGATTTAGGTCACATAAGTTATATATAATGGAATCAAGATCAGAATCAGAGGTTTTGGTTTCAAAACACAAATATATATAAAACATACCCTCAGGGAATTTGCAGTCTAGTGAGGGAGACAGGAAAGTGTAATCAATTGTGGTAAACAGCAGTATGGTAAAAGCAGTAAGAGTGGGCAAAGAGCAGGTGATTTGAGTTTACTTAAAAATTCATGAGGGCAAAGGGAGTGGATGACATGGAAGTGATTCAAATTCAGGACAACAGTGTGAACAGAAAATTAAAGGTACAAAAGTAAGTACTATTTTGGACAAAAGCCAATAGTCTGGCACAGATAAGGCATCCTGTTGAGAATGAAGAGGAGTACAATCAGGTGAAATTAGAGCCATAGGTTGAAGCTCTATCATGAGGTGTTACAAATTCTGTGCTAAGGAAATTGAACTTTCTTATTTAAACAAAGAATAGCTCATGGGTTTCTTTTAAAAAAAATAAGGGTGACTTGATTAGACCTGAATTATATAGAGTTATATATTATAGTATTATGGGGTATAGATTAGACGGGGAGAGAAATTGAAACAGGGAGTCCAGTTAGTAGAATATAATAAAACTCAATGTATGAGATATGAAGTTGTAAACCAGGGCACTGGCTGGAGGAAATGGAGGAGGTTGAAAACATTTTAGAGATAGCATTGCCAGGACTTGCTGATTAACCAAGAGAGAGAAAAGATTCTTGTTTGAACTATAGTAAAGCCTTTCATTGATACCAGGTTTCAGTGGGACTTTGGGTGTGTTGAATTTGGATGCTCTCATGACCTTTGGGCTGCAAAGTCCAGTTGGCAAGTGAAAGTTGCAGAAGGTAGTGGAGCTTTAGAACTGATTATCTTATTTAAACTTGTAAACTACCTAAAGTCCCTGGCTGCATTTTTCTCTGTTATAGTGTCTTTCATTCATTTAAAGGCATACTTTTTCATACCTAAACAACTCTGAAATTGAGATGTGTCTTATCTATAGAATCTTATAGTTTAATATATGTAAGATGTATAAAACAGCGATGCATCTCACAGTCAATGTGATCCGATATTTTATGAAGTGTACCATAGTCTTTCCTTATTTATTTGTTTATGACCCCCTTCCCTAGAATGTAAGCTCCATGAGGGCAAGCTTTTCTTCCCCTCTTTTTCATTTTGTTCTGTTCTCTATTCCCAGTGCCTAGAACAACCCTGATACATAGTAGGTGTTCAGTAAATATCTATTGATTGAAGGAATGACTCAAGACTATTTTCCTCAGTTGGAACTAAAAAAGTGAGTGGTTTTGTCAAAGAATATATTAAATATGTATAAGAAAACAGACAGAACCAAATGGTAATAACTTCTGACAAATTCAGGAATTAGAGTCTGCCTACGTGGTGAGGATCCGTATGGGATGACAAAGCCAGAGGGGATCCTGCCCTTCTGTGGGAGCATGAAGAACCAGATGCTTAGGTAAGTAGAGTGATAGATAACATGCCTCGATCAATTAGAGTTCCTTTAAAAAGCCCTAAGCAAAAGTTTAAGGATTTTTTTCATTGTTTAAGTTATATACACATGAGAGATAAATTTTGAGCTAGACTTAAAGGAAAGAAGTTATCCCAATCACACATGTATATACATTGTAACAGACTAAATAGGAATTTCATTTAACTTTGCTTTATATGCAACCTAAAGCTATTAGACACATTCAAAATTTACACACACACACATGAAGTTAACACATGTGAGAAAGAAGCTCTGTTCAAATAATCAAGGTCTTTATCAAGGGAAAAGCGTGATGTATTTTATGCTGCTGCAGAGGATGCACTAAAAACCAATAGTTAGGGAACATTTTGGTTAAAAAAAGATCCAATCACTAGAGCTGATTATCATCTGAAAGAGCTGACTGAAATATATGTGTAATGTTTAAGCAGAAGCTCAAGAGGACTTGTGAGGGATGCTATAGGACTCTCTATGTAATCTCTTTGCCTATAATATGTTTCTGTAATGCAAATTAGGATAGTAAGTGGTAAGTTCACCCTTAATTTGAGGGGAATATTGTCATTATAATATGAAAGTTGAATTGACTCACTTGATTTTTCCAAGAGTTTTAATTGGCCTTGCCTCCAAGCAGGGCAAAGTACACCAAGACAGTGAACTCCTCGGCAACAGAGGAGGAGTACTGTGTTGTCCAAGTTGTCTATGTCCCCTTGATTTTTCCCTCAGCTACCTTTGGTTTTGTGTTCTGCCTTTATCTTGCTGATCTTTGCACTTTTCCACTGTCTCCATAACTCAGCCGTCTCTACCTGTCATAGGGTTTAGGCACTTGGATTCTAAGCCATTTTTACCCCAACACTATTTTTATGTGTGCTTTTGCAGAAAAGAAGGCTTTGGGAACACAGTTATCACATTACAGCATTGGGTAGGAGGCTGGAAAAGTAGACTATAAAGTTATTTCAAACTTGGAGGTTCCATGCTTATAAAAGTGTCTGCCTAACCAGATTGAATGAATACACATCAGTCATTGATTTTTGAAGACCAGAAATTAGGGATGAGTGATCTTTATTTTTTTTTAAATCTGTAAACATCTGAAAGTTAATTTTAATATTTAAGCATAAACTATTTGAGTGTTCTTAATTTTATAATTAAGATAATTTATAAATGAAATGTTTCAGCTTCCATTAAAATGAAACTACCAAACAAGCTAGGCATATCTCTAGGATTTCAGGCTCTCAGAAGGATGGTTGTTACTTCTGGAAATGGTCTCAAGTATGTGGGTTGTTGTGTAAGACATTGAGAATGGTTCTTTTAATTCTCTGAGAAAGACTTCTAATTTTATGGGGGAGTGTTGTCGGAAGAGAACATATACACTCCAACTTTAAGGATCTATTCATCTGAAGAACTTCAATGTTTGCTGCAATATTGGCCCATTTCAAGTGTTTCTAATAATGCAGGTATGTACAAATTCATCAGTCTGAAGACTTTGCCTTCATCTTTAATATTACTATTATGAGAAAAAAAGAAAAATAACTAAAACCTAATTGCAAGTTGAATTCTCCAGATTAGGAGTCAGGTCTGATTTTACTAGTAAAATATAACAGTTAATTTGTTCTGTGAGCCATGAGCTAGGAGAATTACTTATCTGGTGATATTGCAAATGTTGACAGCCTTATTTCTAAATGACTTCTTTATAGACTGAAAGAATTACCTGTATTTCTTCAGGACATGCTTGTTTTTCTATTTTAAAACCACATGGTGAATTTTTATCCTGCTCTTTTAATTTGATGATTTCCTCTAGTACTTTTTGTGGGAATATCTTCCTACTTGTGCTATCCTTGCTTGATGGAAAATAATTACATTGGCAAACAAACAAATACCAATGAAAAGCCTGCATATGTAGGTCCCCCCACCCCCCCCACCCCCGTGAACTTTAGGGCCTAGGTCTCTAGTGCTGGGCCTATAATATTTATTTTTATAATGCTTCCTGGGTTCTGCTGATATATAATGCTTACTAAGAAACCTAATATTTTCCAAAGGACTTTTCTAGCATTGTCATTTTATAATTGTATATGTTGCACATTAACATTAGAATAATAATTAAGGTATCAAATGAATTCAATAATTAATTTGAACAGATGTAATGGGATTTTAAAATCCAGCTGTGTCTGAGTAATATAATAGGGCCAGTAGGAAAGATACCAGTTACCAAAAAGAGTATGACATAGACCCCTCAGCCAGATCAAAGATACATGGATCAGAGTTTGGAAAGGGGATAAAACTCCTGGAGGTATTTTTAGAGAAAGCAGCCTTATAAGCAGCAGCCCCTTACCTCCCCTGGGGAAAACAGAAGCTCTGGGAATGTTTCTAATCTATATCATTAATTAATTTACTCAAGCATTTCTATTGCTTAAACATTCCCTACAATCCCAAGTTGTGTTCCTCTCTGACATCAATAATGACACAACCCTTAAATCTTCATGGAATTTATACACATTTTTTTTTCCTTTGGTAAACATAAGGCAAGAGAATTGAATATTTCACTGTGGCCTGAATAGTATTAATCACAAGAGTGGATGTTTAAGGTTATGGATCAAGCTCTGCCAGTACTGAATGCAAGACTCCAAGTGACAGAGGCACCCATATATTCTTTAATAAATGTATGACTTAATATGGTTTTGCATATGTGAGCATGAGATTAGGGCAGGGATCATCTCTCTTGTCTGGATCTGAAAGTGGTGCTGGGACAGGAGAAGAAGTCTTAACTTTGAATGAAGATTAAAATGTTTATTAATGTCTTTATTGGTCTTATTCTCATTAGATCAAGCTATGCATTGTGACATAAAATTGCTATGTGATAAATATTATTTAATAGTCAAGAGAAAAACTAAGGATTTTGCCTAGTTTTATATTCAGACACAGAAGATCTTGACACAATCTAAATTTTGAAAGAGTAGTGAGAGAAATAGGTAATAAAATTGCATTTATCTGATGCCTCAAGTTATATGTTTAATATACCTGTTATAAAAGCATAGCCTTTTCCCATCAAGAGCTCATTGTCTAAGAGAAGGGGATAGTCACTGATGAATGACCCAACAAAGGCAATTAGCCTTTGAAAGTTCAATGCTTAATAGAGCTTAGCAGCATTCCCACATCCAAGAAGTCTTTATGTTACTGGAAGAATAACTTTGAAGACTCTTTTACAAAATTTTAATATATATAAAATTAAATTTAGGTGTATGTGTGAGATCCTCAAGAAAACAGCTTCTTGAGCCCAGTAACCATCTTGTGAAGATCTAATTCCATTTAATCACTTTTGGGGAAGAAAATGTACAAAAACAATTGAGTTCTATATGTATTGACTGCTAACTATGTGCCTCATATTGTTCTAAGAATTTGAGATACATCAATGAACAAAACAAAGATCCTACACTCATGGAGCTTTTATGGTTAAAAAAATAAAACACTGAAAAAGATATTGTTAAAATTAATAATTTTGCTTTCAATAAAACTTTCCTGTCTCACCATCTTTTGGATACAAAAGAGGTAATATTATGAGTAAAAACTAAAATTTATAAGATTTATAAGATCTGTAACTCAGAGCTTCAACACTCCATCTCCTATACATATTATTTATTTCTAGAAATCCCTGGAGTTGCCTTTCAAAATTTCATAGAGGATTTCATATTTTCCACAGCAAGATAATAGTTATAAGAACTTATATCAACTTAATATAATAGTATATCTATATTCCAATCCTAATATGCAAGCCATAAACTTCTTTTGTCTTAGTATAAGAAAGAAAATGCTGAGGAGTATAATCATGGTAAATAAAAACTCATCCTATTGTATAAAACCTAGACATCCCAGCAAAAATTAAATGAGAATCCTATTTTCATCTCCTTACAAATTCATCCTGAAAAGATTTGTCCAAATATGTCAGGTAGAATTTATTTAAGAGTTGTTTTATGGATGGTTTGGCGTTTTTTTCCCCCTAATCTTTTCAGTGCTTTTGAATTAGATAAATTTAAATATTGCAAGAGAGATTAGACATGATATTTCCAACACCCCCTTTGCTGTTCTCCAAATGATTAAGGAGTGAGTCTGCTGAAATGGAGAATAGCCAGTGCATTTCTAGCCAGACCAGTGGGAAGCAAGTAGCAGCTGGTGAACAGACTGCATTCAGGGGCCCAGCTGGACTCCGAGAGATATGGGAAAGGTTTCTGAGGGGTGGCAGTGGCATGCCTTTCCTGGAGGCCTTGAAAAATCAGATGGACACCCTTCTGTCTGAGTTGGGAAGGCTGCTCTGCTGGCTGATAAACAGAAGATAGTAGTAAGGTATTCCTGCCAGTCATTGAGATTTGTTGAGAATCTGCTGTGTGCCAGCAGATAGAGACACCCAATGGACAAAATGGACATCACTCTCAGAGTGCTTCTAATTCTCTGAAATCAACACTCAATCCATGAATTGGTCTTTGGTAACAAGGACATCACTCAGTAAAACACTACTCTTCATTTTAGTGAGCAGTGCAGTGCTAAGTGTAGCTTGTGGTCTTTTGTTTGCTTCTGTGAGTATCCTAAAGCAAATTTCTGAAGTAATGAAGCTTGTTAATGTATAAGGAACCCTTTAAGAAAGCCATTTTCATGTAGACTTGGCTCTCAGTTAAAGGTATTGTGGGAGAAGTTTTACTCCATTAAGTTGCAAATCCTAAACTGTTATAAATCTTTCTATTGAAGGAATATGCCTAGCACATCTTTATTCTGGACATAAAAAGATTTACTACACAGTGTTAAATGAACCTCATAGAGAACCAATGGAACAGCAAATATCTTTCCAGCAGGGAGAATGCAATCTTGTAAAGGCATTCACTTAACTCTCACTGCAAATGTTTTGTGTTTTTTTTTTTTAAATCATGTTTTTAAGAGCAACAGAAACTAGAACCAATGTGGATAACCAAGATGTATAGTCATTAATCTTTCTTCTGTTTGGCAATGAGGGTAAATTATTGGGAAACCTCAACCACTTACTCTCTCATAAGGGATTAAGAATATTTGGATCACTGCTTACAAGTTATATTTGAAAATGTAACACATTGGTGTCAGTGCAGCTTTGCTGTGACTTCTTTTGTTTTCTAAACTTTAATACAACTGAAGCTACCTAGACTTCTTTAACTACCAACTACCTGAGGGTAGCCAATGTGTTTGCTTTCTGGGATAAGATAGAAATCATCCCAGTTTTCCAGTTATTGTAAAATTCAGTTTTAAAAGATAGTATTTGACAGTTTATGTAACCACGCATCCCTGAAGAACAAAAGCAGGAACAAAATCTAGCAAAAGCAATAGAAAATAGAAACAAATCTTCCAGAGTTATTGAAATTTTAGGCTCAGACTTTAAATTGTTTTCCTTACTATGTTCCAAAGCAGAAAGACATGACAATTTTTTTCAGAGGAAAGGTAAACATTATTTTAAAAAATTTTAACCATGGTACTAAAAAATATAGTAATTAAAAATAAGTATCAGCGAATAAGTATAAACAGATTAGGAAAGCCAAAGAGAAAATAAGAAGTCAAAGGATAGGTCAAGAGAAAATCAGAATAAGACATGAAGAGACAAAATGGAAGAAAATATGATGGAGTTGGAGGTAAGGGGAATATAGTGGGAAGCTCTGATATTTGTGGAATTTAAGTTCTGGAATAAGAGGAAAATTCTTGAAGTATTTACCACAACTATAAAATTTCCAAAAATGATTAAAAACACTATATTACAAATTTAGGATGTTCTTTAACCTCAAGTAAGTTTACAAAAGGAAGGATGGAAGTAAGAATATAAGTAAGGGAGGAAGGGAGAATGAAGTTTAGAACTAAGCATCTCATAGAAGATCTCCCAAAACTATCAACAAAGATGATACTTTAAAAGCAGCCAGAGAAAGATAGATTACTTTCAAATGAGCAACAATTTTAGTTAACAGCTGACTGCTCAACAGAAATAATGAAAGGCATAGACAATGGAAATAAAGCAAATCACAAAGAATAATTCTTAGTAAAATTTATGCAAGAATAAAGATGAAATAAACATTTTTAGACAAAAAGTAAAAAACTCATAAACAGCAGACATTCAGTAAAGGTAATGCAAAATGGGGTATTCAAATGTAGAAAAATGACCCACATGGCATTTCAGAGATACTGGAAGGAATAAAGAGCAACAAAAAGGGTAAATATATATGTGTGTATATATATATATATATATATATATATATATATATATATATATATATATAAATGTAACTAAAAAAGTACTAATTTCTTTTAGTATGTAAAATACATAGTTAAAACACAGGAATACAATAGTATAAAATCAGAAAGTGGGGAAAAAGATGATAGTAAAAGGAATTAAAAGTGTTCTATGTTCTTACATTGTCCAGAGATAGGATAAATTACAGATTAAATTTAGATTTTGATAAATGACAAATGAATGTTGTAATCTTTTAGGTAATCACTAAAATGGTCAGAGTATGTAATTTCAAAGACAGTAGAGGGGAAAACAGAAAATAAAAATATTTAATAAAATAGAAGAACAGGAATGAGAAAAAAAATGATGAGACAAATCAAGATCAAATAGGAAAAAAGAAAGTTTAAGCATAATATGCAGGTAACTATATGAAAAGTTAAAGGGGTAAATGTCCTGGATGAAAGATAAAGACTTTCAAGAGGATTTTTTTAAGCCAGCTTTGTAGTAGTTGCAAGTTATACATCTAAAAATAAAGAATACACAAATTTGAATATTAAAAAGATGGGGAAAGATGTACCATGTAAACAATAACCAAAATTAAACTGCAAATAATTTCAAATGTTTAAGGAAGAAATAATACTATTATTTTGCAAAGTGCAGATGCACCTTGACTTATGACTAGCTTATTTCCCAATAAGCCCACTTAAAATTGAAAAATCTTATGTTGATCCATCATAAGACAGGCATTGTCTGTATTTTAGGTTAGAAAATCAGGAACATTCCCTGACTCATAAGTAATATAAGCCTATCTCATATATAAACCTACATCCAAAAATCCTAAGCAAATATTATCAGATTAAATCTAGAAATATACAAATACAATAATCTAGTAGTTTGCAAAAATGATCACAGTACTTTGCAGCAACTCCTATCAAGAGGCAGAGCTCTTTTTTCTTTTTCTTTTTTTAACCTGCAAGGGAAGGATGGACAGAGCTCTTTTTTCTAACCCATGAACTGATATTGACCATACAACTTGCTTTGGCTATTAAGACATTAATAAATACTATGTAAGCAGAAGGTTAAAAACATTCTTGAGCATTAGAGTTTGCTACTCTTATAATACTGCTATCATGTGAACAAACCTGTGTTCACCTACTGAACAATGAGCCATATATACCAAGTGACTTATATTGCCCCAGTTTATACCCAGACAGCTACTAGATATCGAAGTCCATGTGGGAACCACTAGCCTCCAGTCAAACTGAAGACCATCTGTAGACACACATGAGAGGCTAGCTCAGATCAGCCAAACTGATTCCAGATCAGAACTTCTCAGCAAATTCATGGGCTAAATATAACTTGTTTTAAGTTACTATTGTTAACTATTTCAGAAATTATACCAAGTTGGTTTCATTTTGGAAATGCAAAGGAGTTTTAACCTCTAATAAACTTATTGTATTGGCAGGGACCAATTCAAAGCAAGTGTTACAGCCATTGGTTGGATCAATAAAACACTGAAAATGCATCTTTTAAATTTACAAAATATTTCATGAAAAAGAGATTAAAACTGTGGTTTCCCATGGAGAATTTGCCTATCTACAATAGAGTTGAGAGGTTGATTACCTAAAATAGAAAGAGAAGAATAAGGATTAAAAAAAAAAACATAGAATGATATCAAATCTAAGAAGTATGCCTAAAGAAAGACTGTGTAGCTGGTTATTAAAATGTGGAGTGGACTAGAATCAAAGATGAAAGATTAAGTTTTTGAGACACTCATATTGTTGAAGGAATTCCAAGACTACAGCACACATGTAGCTCTTTGAAGCCACCCTTGGCATCCCCTGACCTCTTATGAACAGGAAGTTAGCTAAGAAAGCCGCAGAGCAAACAAAGCATATTCTATAATGGCTTATTCAGATAAAGCCAAGGAATCTAATAAAAAATTAAGGGCCTCCAAGAGGCAGGATCTAAAGCTCTTGTAAGATAATAGAGTAGAGATCTAAAACCAGAGATCAGAATCAGAGTCTAGTCAAAGAACATTACCCATTCTGAATCTAGGGACAAATCTCAATTGTCTGCCTACGGGAATTTATAATAATTAGGGACCAATGGCTGATATATATCTCCCATTCTTCCCTATACAAATGGAGAATCTCTTACCATTCCCTTATTCATGTTTCATCATTGTATATTGGGTGCATTTATGTCCCACAACACTTTTTAGTTCTCTGTATTAAGCAGAATTACTTTTTATTCTGGCATAGATATTAACTCACATTATGAAAGATCCTGGACTTTGAGTTCAAAATAGAAACTGTTCAGAACTTTTGAATTGTCTCCATTAGCATGAGGGCGAATGCATTCTATTATGTGAGGTTGAACAAACCAAATATTTGGAGTCTGGTAAACTGTATTACTCTCCTTGAATATCAAATTCATGTCTTTTCAAGATTTTACTTTCTTTGCTCTTTGTAGTCACGTGAGGCCAAGTGACATTTTTTGGTCAATGAAATGTTAGCAGTGACGTGTCTTTTTCATGTGGAAACTTTAAGAACTAGCACATGCTTTGCCAATTTCTTCCCCATTCTTTCCTACTGTTGGCTGCATCAGGCAACATTTCAGACAATAGCTGTTCTGCCTGACTAATCTTGGAGTAAGGATGGCAATGCAAGTGATGAGTCACCAGTCAACTTGCAGTAGACATGTAGCTTTGAGTGAGAAGTACCTTTGTTGATTTAGACCGCTGAGATTTTGGGAATTTTGTTACCTTGGCATAACTGAGCCAATCTTGATTAACACGAATCCAAATGAATATTGTCAGTAAAAAAGAAAAATAAACTGTGTTATACTACACAGCAATTAAAATGAACAAACTTTCCAACAGCAAGAATGTGTTTCATAAACATAATATTAAGACAAAAAGCTTAATTAAAGAATACATTCTGTATAATTCAATTTCTGTGAAATTTGAAATTGGCAAAACTAGAGTATAGTGTTTTGTCATGTAAGCTTACATGGGAAGGCTATAAAGAAAATCTAAGAAATGATAAATGTCGTGAGCATCTTCAAGTGGCCGAGAACATTAAGTAATGAGGAAGGGGTGTGAGAAAGGCTATTGAGATACGATTTATTGATGTGAATATTGGTTTCAAATGTATTTGTTTAGTGACACTTTGTTGAGCTGTGCACTTAGAAATAATAATGGAAAAGTGGTTTCACAGTAATAGAAGGTAAAGTCATTCTATTATATTTTAATATTTCAATGTTCTGGGAAGTTCCATTAACATGTGCAAAACCAAGGATGTATATTAATCACTCATATTAACTTATAGACACATAAAGAAAATTAATACCAACCACCTTACCTGATTTTAAAATTACCAGTGATTTTTAAATGTTTTGAGCCTTTAATGATTGCTTTGAAGCTCTAACATAGATATTATAAATAAGATTAATATATAGTCACATTTCCTAATTAGTTTCTTTTAGTATAAAACCAATTATTTTGAGCTGTTAAATGAAGAAAAGGTCACCATTTGTTTTAGGCTATTGACTAGGAGAAATCGATAAGGTAATTTTTATCATTATTATTATTTTTTCCAACCAATTGTCTCCCAGCAAAACTCTCAGATTATTATTTGTATCTTCATGCCATTTATATCCCTTAGTTAATGAAAAACTTTGTTATTGAGAATTGTGACTATCAACATGTTTCTTTTAAATTAACTAACAAAAAATGTTTTTCAGCGCACTAAAATCAAATTAACAAACTCTGATAACACCTTGGACAGATCTTGTTACACAATGAATGTCAGCTTCATTAATGATATTTTATTTCCAAAATGAGTCCTATCATTTTGACATATGTTCAAAGCTACCACACTTTTGAACATAATATATACTTTTCTTTTTAGCTTCTGATACTAACCTGAACAGACTTTGTTTATCTAGCAAGATTTATTTCATTATTGACCCATGGGTATACTCTTCCTAGTCACCCTACGCATTCTTATTTGTTTGTCTTTGTTATATATGTCATGTAAAGCTACCTATCCATTATTTCCTTGTTAAGCAAAATGGCAATAGAGCTATTTTCTTCTCATTCACGTTAAATAATTGGATTATCTCACTGCAAAGTAAATGATAATTTTCTTTATAAAAGTGTTTATCAAGACTATGAAATGGTTTCTTAAAATGGGTTGAGTGTAAAAGTAAATCCTATGACAAATTTCACAAGAGCATCATCATTCACCATTCCTTCAAAAGTGTCTACTCTATTTCTGGCATGTTCCTATGTGCTAGGGACAGGACAGGATGCCAAGAACACAAAGAGTCCTACTCTCAGATATTTACATTCCAGTAAAAGAAAAAAAAAATAAATGAAAAAAAACTAAAGAAACACATGAGTAAAATACATGTTAGATGTTGGTAAATATAACTGAGAAAATAATACAAAGAAAGGTTTAAGGGATGTTGAGAGAAGGGCTTCAACAATGGGCTATACCATATAGCCTAGGTGTGTAGTAGGTTCTACTATGTAAGTGCACACTATCATGTTCACACAATAAAGAAATCGCCTAATGATGTATTTCTCAGAATGTATCCTTCTCATTTAAGTGATGTATGACTGTACTAAATAATGTTCTAAAAACCTGATTATTACATTTTTACTTTTGCTTCTAGGTCATTAAATATCATATATTCCCCTATATTTATATTAAATTCTTATTTTATCTAAAAGACAAGTCTTAAGTTGGTAATGTATTATCTATTGTGATAATTTAACATAATATGTGAAAAATACTTATTTCATCTAATTTTGAGAAATAGCTTCAAATTTTAGGTCTGAAGTTCATGTCCTCAACAGATTCTTATTTATTTAATGAATACATGTTAATCTTCTTGCATGAACCAGCCAGTTAAAAAATGTTGAAAGTTTTCTTCCTATATATAAAATTTTAAAAGTACATAAAAATATTCACTTATAAATAATCACTTAACCATATTATCTAGCATTTAAAATGATTTTATAGCACTTATATTTACATTATACTTTGGAGATATATGGGAACTTCATTTTGTAAAACAATTGACATTTAATATAAAGATGGTAAACAATGAAAATTTCCAGGATAATTATAAAATTCATACATCGAGTAAAGCCAAAATACAAAGTTTTACAAGTGCATTTAAAAATAGTATAAGTCTGTCTCCCAAAAAAATAGCATCTGGCTTGGGGGTGCAAAAAATTAATGCATATGTTCTATGCTTATTAGTTCAAGTAAAAACTGGTTGATGTTTGTTAATCCTAACATCTATTATCTCAGGCTGTTTCTAATATCATTAGAAGTAGATCCAGAGATCATTTTGCTTCTCTAACTCACACCTGTCTTCTTGAACATTAATGCAACTGAAAAAGTTATGCTCTAATATTTTCTTCTTTAATTGAAAAAAGACACACTTGGGGCATCTTGATGCCAAGTTAATAAATCCTGAGGAAAGGATTTAATATTGGAAACATGGATATAAACTTGGAATGGACTCAACTGGCTCCACTCTAATGAACTGTGACATTTAGTTCATAATGTTAGAAACTGAAGCTTAAATCCTCGTTAATCAGAATGGAACTAAATCACAAATCACTAATTGTAACTTTCTCCTTATTCCCCAAAGAAGATTTAAAAAAATAATAATACAAAGAAACTCACAGTGGGACACACTGGTTTGACATATCTCACATGCTTTTATTTAGCAGGGAAGAGGAGAAAAGAAGAAAAATTAATCCCGAGTGAACTTTCAGTCCCTATTCTTACATAAGTGGCACTTGACTTTTTATGTGTATTCGTGCGTGGATGGAAGTGTGAGTAATCAATGCTTTTTAAAAGACTCTATCAAAGAAAGCACTCCCTGGCCTAAAGTACATGCTGAGGAAACTGCACAATCTCCAGGAAACTATTGTTTCCCACCTTTTCGTCCTGGTCCCCACTTAGTGACTCAGCATGAAGAGATTGCTAAGGCTACTAACAGAAAAGAGAAGGACAGCATCTCAAATACATAGGCATTTGTTTGAGCACGCAGCATCCCGGCAGCATGCCCTGAATAGCAGCTGGCTGGCTGCGGCAATTAGTTACCATATACACAGGTGAAAAAGACACACTCTAAAGTTTAGTTCACTGTCCTTCCTCAAGCTTGAAGGGCAAGATAAAATCACCTTGCTTTTAATTCAAGGATTTCCCCAAGTCAGTGCCTTTCTCCCATGTGCTCATAAGAATTGTTAGTGATTTAAAATTTTCTGAACTAAGGAAGAGTTAGTAAGACAAAAAGATGGTTCCAAAACAGTCCAAAAGTTCCATTTATATGAAATGCTCCAAGAAGACAAATTTATAGAGGCCAGATGTTTGTATAATCTGGGGGTGGGAGTGGGAGCCAACTGCCAGTGGGCTCCAGGGGTTGCTTGGGGTAATGGAAATGTTTAAAAACTTGATTTGGGGGATGGTTTCACAAATCTATAAATTTACTTAAAAGCATTGTATTGTATTGTGACAATGGGTGGATTTTATGATATATAAATTATACCTCAATATGGCTATAAAAAATATGTGAATTTACATGGTTGCAGATATCCTTGGTTTGTTTAACATGACATATGGACTTAAATGCTTATATTTCCAAGTGAATTTGTTTAAAAAATTGTGTATTTAATAGGCTATTCTCTTACTTGCAGGAACAGGTAGCATTAATACATGAACCTGGAATTAAAAATTTTACCAACTTTTTTCTTCATTCACAAAACATATATATTTATGTAGTTGTTGAGTAGCCAAAACTCACTGGAAGATGAGGTAATAACATGTTTTAGAACATGATGTAGCCAGCTAAGGATTAAAACATAGGCACCTTATGCCTTCCCAGATATTCTAGTTGTAAGCTTTCCTCACCTAATATAATACCAGCTTTATACCAATTTTAGGAGAAATTAATTTTTCATCTGTACATTAAGTAATTAGTATGTAGTTTGGTACAGTATTTATTACTCTGCATTAGAGTTATGTGTTTGTTTCTTCATTAGTCTGTATGTTTCTTAAAGCATAATTTATGTGTTATATTTATGTGTGTTTCCACAAATTCTTACACAAAGTAGATAAAGAATAAATGTCCGTCTACTATGTGCTTTTATTCACAATGGCTTTGTTTTCTCAGTGGTATAAAAAGGAATTGCATTGTTATTCCTTTTCCAGTTTTCTATACTTGAGAACCTAATAAGACTCAGCGGGAGACATCTCTGGGGATAGTCATTGTTTTCATATGATATAATATTGAATTAAGTTTAACCTAGGTCTCTGCTGTCTCATGAAACCACATGTGACTAAATCTGAATTAATTGAAATTTAAAAATTTTGTCACCCTAGCCATATTTCAAGTGATCAATATCACATGTTTATGAAAACTGCATTGGGGAGAACAGATATAGAATCTATTTACCATCAGAGAAAGTTCTGTTAAACAGAGTTTGTCTAGATCCTCATCAATATTGTGAAGATGATCTGTATTAAAATTAATGGACTTTACGCCAGATGGCACTATCAACTCAAGACATACAGGTATATACTCAGTGGTCCTAGACCAACAGGAAAATATTGAAGAAATGACTGGTGCCATATCCCATCTTTTTTTCATACTACCTTCTTCTGTCTCCACCATATTTTATCCAAAAAAGTATAAAAAGTGCAGAATGCTTCCAGAATTATTAAACAAATTCCAAATTTATTTATTAGAGAAGTTGATTCTTATCTCAAAAAAGTAAAAAGAGAAATCAGGTTAAACACTCTCTTAGGTATAGCTCTTTTGGGAAAAAATAGAAATACGACCCATATATATGTCATACAGGTAGAATAAGTATGATTCATACATTATAAAAAGCAAATTAAGAATGGATCTGCCCTTCTCCCCCTGGATAAATGTTATGAAAACAAGAAAGGGCAAACTCTGGCCACCCAGTCACATCGAGAGTTATTGAGGTTTTAAGCCCTTGAGAATAATGTCATTGAATAGACTTTAAAAATACTCGATAATTACATGACCACTTATATTATGTAGGTCTTCATGCTGTGGGTATAAAGAAGGGTAATCAAATCTCAGCCTTACAGTGACAAGCAGATGCCTATAGAGGGAGCAGAGACCATTCTTGCTTTCTCTGTTCTCTTTCTCTCCAGCCAGAATTGTTACATATTTTTGTACATCTGAACAGAACCATCAGGTGATGACCTCTGTCAGCTGCAGGGAACAAAATGTCAAGAGAGACAGGTGGATTTACTCTTTACATGCAAGGAGTGCATTTGGAGCACAAACCCCAAACTAACTGCTAGAAAGAGTAAGATGTATATAAAAATGTTTCAATTTTAAGTTAGGTACATTCTGTTCCAAGTATTAGAAATTATTTCTCTCTAATCTTTTTAATAACCTTCTAAAGTAGGTTTTATCAGCTCCATTTTATAGATGAGTAAAACTAAGAGACAGACAGGATAAGTAACTTGCTCACAGTCTTGCTAATTACTAGTATCAGGATTAGAATTTAGCTCTGCCTGATTAAAAAACCAAGATCATCTTCTTTCATTTTCTCTTTGAAAAAGAGCCAAGACGTGTTTAGATGTTTCCATTTGGAAATAAGTAGGTTATTCAAAACATACTGTAATAATTGTAATAATTACAAATAATAAAATCATAATTATTACAAATAACAATTTGTAATAATTGCCATGTGATTGGTAGAAACTAGAGACATTCAAAGGGGACTGTGTATAACACTTAGTACACCGTTTAGGACCAGTGCTTCTGGTTCCTGCAAGTGTTTGACAGAGCCCACCAAAAATTTACAACCAACCACGAGGGTTGTGGGAGGGGGACTACATTCTTGACAACCACCTCTAAATATTAGTCGCATGTTCTCCAATTGAGAATAGCTTTTACTCAATCCATTTTATTCATTTCCCCATTTACAAAAATACATTCTATGTGTATTTTGCACCAGACATTATGCTAGGTACTTGGGATACAATAATGAAAAACAAAACAACCACCACAGAAAACATCCTTCCTCCTCAGGCCCTAGGCAAGGCGAGGCAAGATGTCCAGCGGAAGAATGTTGAAGGAGCCTATGTAGTAATCTATATTGGGATTTGTTCCCTTGACAGGAAGATCGGCTTAGAATATTTGTTTTAACAAAAGACCTGCTTAGATTTTAGTATTAGTCCAGCCTGACTTACATGTCAGAAGAGACCAGAAAAACAACATCCTCGCTAAACTATGTTAATCGAGCTGTGCCCGTTAGATTTGATTCTCAGAAATGTCAGGAAATTAAACACCAGAGTTCCCACAACAGCTCTCCAATAAAGCATTTTGCTTGTAAGAGGAGTCAAAACACAATTAAGAAGCGTCCCTTTCCATTACCTTCTCTCTCCTCCACCCCTCACCCTTTTCAAATTCTCCACACTTCTCTGTGCTGCTTTGAGAACAAGCTTCTGGCAGTATCTAAAACTGAGATGGGAAAAAAGTATGGAGAAACTAAAAGCATAATACTTATTTAAGAACCATCTTATAGTCTAACTGCACATTTTTATTGCTATTATATTTTGCAGGCCCATAAAGTTATTAAAATTATATAAATAAAACAAACCTTTGTTCTCGAGCCTTAAAAAGATATTTATCCTGTGATCACTAAGGTTTTCCACCTCCTCCATTACCCTCCATCAACTACCTATGAACTTGAAATTTACCTGACAAGAAGCTTAAGATAGGGGACTCCACAATTGCAAGTGGGATGTTCTATTCCCTATAATCTTTAATACACCATGCATTTTATCAAAGTAGTTTGTAGCCCTCAAATGATATCGAACCCTACAATATCTTTGTGAGAGTAAGAATAAAAAATGTCTCCCTTGATTTTAAAATTTTACAGATTTATCGAGGTATTATTTATATACAGTAAATTGTACTTTTTATTGTGTTCAGTTCCATGAATTTTACAAATGCAAAATCATGTTACCAGCACCATAATTAAGACAGAGAAGAGTTTCATCGACCTCCAAAATCCACTCATGGCCCTTTGTAGGATATACAGTATACATCATTATTTAATCAGTGTTTGACTTTAAATAGTATTGTGCTGGCTCACTTGAGGTTGGAAGTCCTTATAACTGTTTAACCTAAATTCCTCTTCTATTTCTCTTGTTGTATTGTTGCCATTCATATTACTTTCTCATATGTCATTAATCAACAGTACATTGGTATATTGCTACTATTTTTGCTTTATGTAGGTCAATTATTTTTAAAAGAATTATAATAAGTAGAAAGTCTTTTATATTTGCCTTCATTTAACCATTTCCAGATAGTCATTTCTTTGTATAGATCCAAGTGTCTGATATATTCCTTCTGTCATAAGAACTTCTTTCACCATTTCGTGCGCTGCAGTTCTACCATTAATGAATTCTGTCAGTTTTGTTTGCTTAAAGATATTTCTGCTTGTCCATTTTTAAATGAAGAATTGTTTGAAAACTGTTTTTACTAAATATAAAATTCTTGGTTAATAGACTTTTTTTCCTTTCAGCACTTAATCTCTGGCTCCCATAGTTTCTGGTAAATTTGCTGTAATTATTTTTTTTCTTGTTCCTTTGTATTAATATGTAATTTGTCTTCTTTTTCTGACTGCCTTCAAGATTTTCTCTTTAACTTTGGTTTTCAGCAGTTTGAATATTATATGTTCAGGGGTGTGTGTGTGTGTGTGTGTGTGTGTGTGTGTGTGTATGTTTGCCCTATAATTGTTCTTTGAGCTTTTGCGCCTGGGATTTAATGTCTTCATTAGTTTCTGAAAAGTATTAATTGTTATCTCTTCAGATATTTTTGTGCTCCATTTTCTCTTAGTTCTTCTTAATAGATTTAGTTACATGTATGTTACTCCATTTGGTATTTTGTGTCATTTTTCCATCCTGACCTTTTGAGTGTGATTGTTACTCCCCCAACCATTGGTGATTTCTAATGATCTGAGCAAGGGAAGGTTGTCTACATCTCCTCCAGTGATAGTGTGTCTGTTTTCTTTTCCCTTCTCCAAGCCACAATGCTCCTTTACCTTTGTTCTGTGGGTCACAGGATTTTCTGCCTCTTCCTGAGTGAATGAAGGCTTCTGCTTCATAGGAGATACAGCAATGGTTGTGGCTTTAAGCCTTTTCTCCATTGTTCATTTCTCCCTTCCTTGAAGTCTGCACCACCAAGCAGAGAATTCTTTTGGGCCCAATTTTATATGTGTACTTTTTCTCAGCAGCAGTTGGTGAGTTCTGTGAAGAAAAAGAACCTGCAAATGGATGTAAATTACCCTGTGTCTACAGCTTCCATGTGTTCTATACTTTCATGCCAGCCTTTAACAATTCATTAACAACTTTACCTGAATTCTTCTTACCAGTTTCTATAGCAGCTGAACCTTTCTCTAATGCTTTATGAGAAGCAAGTTAGTGTTCACATTCCATTTTCCCTTGCTGACACCTGCTTTTCCTGAGATTTCTGGGTAGTCGGCTGCCCTGTGACTTGGGATCTTTGACTGTTTCTATAAAATGTATGATTTTCTAAAGTATCTTTTTTGCATCCTTTAATATTGGGAATAATAGCCTTTCTGACTTTCTATGTCTTAGATGAAAGACAATAAATAGTAACTACCTCTTGACATTCAAAGTACTAAATTACTAGCGTTAGAGAATTTGCCTAGAAGTACAAATATAAAAGTTGTAAAGATTTTTTAGAATCCAGTTTGATATCACTTAATATCTACCAGAGTTGTGATATTCTATGACACAAAGAATACATAGAGAGTAAAGAATATATCATAGAGAGATCATGAATACAGTCATCCCTTAGTATCCATTGGGGATTTGTTCCAGATCAAAATTAGTGAATTCTCAACTCTCTTATATCATCTCTTGATTACTTATAAAACCTAATGCACAAAAAACAACAACAACAAAAATCACACATACACAAAAACAAAAAACCTAATACAATATAAATAGTTGTTATACTATATTGGGTATTTTTATTATTATTTTTTATTGTAATTTTATTTTATTCTTTTTTTTAAAAGATATTTTTGATCCCAGGTTGGTTGAATCCCTGAATGTGAAACCTGCAGATACTGAGGACTTACTGTATTCATTGCAACAGTATGTGACTTATCCAGTAGTTCCTCTGTTTCTATAACTCTCATTTTTGTTCTAATTTTTAAAATAAATTATGTCCACCAACCACCACCTTGATAAATCAGTTACTGTGGGGAGTGCTTTGAGGGCATGGGTCAATCTAAGCAGTGCAAGGGGTAAACTGTGGCAGACACTGTTGGCCCTTAACTCAGATGTGCTGCCTAACCAAGTACAGCCCCTAACCAAGTACTAACAAAAGTTCATATACAAATATCCACACCCTTTGTTTGTGTGAATTAATTTTAAGGTACATATGTTATACTGGTTTCCTGAATTCCTCCTTTAAGATGAAGTTTCTGTTGCCTGCAGTGGTAACTAGCTTGAGAATACACCCTTTGTTGGCTGCTTTCCCTGCCTTGACTCACTTCCTGTCTCCCCTGCCTGTGTTTTCCTCCTACTTCTAAATAGACTACTTGATCTTGAATGTCTCTCTCAGGGTCTATTTTGGAACAAACCCAAATGAAGTTAGGTCTTAATTCTCAGTTTGGTGGGTGGATGACTTTTGTCTGTGTGCGTTACCCTAATTTAGGTGAAGTTATTATTTGGTTGTTTACAGATTTCCAATGGAACCCACACTAAAGCTTCACCTTTCACTGATGCTTCCTCTGTCCTCCAAACATGGATTATATTGAGATTTGTGTTTTATCAGAAATATTGATTCCAAATTCCATCTGCAAAATTACTGAATACCATCAAGTAAAAGTTTATTTGAGTTATAAGGCAAATACAGTATAGCCAGAGAAAGGTTTGAGAAGGAGCTAAGAGAAGTTCAGGGCAACAGAGCATCCTCATCCTGAAATGCCCTTTATCCTTCTTTTTGATGAAATATTAATAATTCCACATTTTTCAAGGTCTCAGTTTTCCCTCACCAATGAAACCATCCATTAAATCCTAGTTATTAGGGTCTTCTGATTCAATTATAAATCCCTATATAATATATTTTTTGTGGTACTCATTCATCATTTAAGAAAGAGAAAACTAAGAATGCAGACTGTGAGTTCTATTCCCTCAATTATATGTAATATAATAATATATTATGCTCTTCCTGAGAGCAGGGGGCAAGTTGAAATATATCTTTGTATCTTTCCAATGCTCTAAGCATACTGATTGGGCATGTAAAGCGATTTATTTTTAAAAAGTGTTTGATATATTTTTAAAATTTTTTACTCATTGATTAAAGAAAAATATTTTGATGACTATGCTTATGGTCCAATCCTAACAAATTTTACACTAAAACCATCAATCTTTGAGCCATATTTTACTCTTGGAGCTTCTAAAGCTAAATAAAACTAATACCAACTCATCATAACAGGCATCCTCCTCCATTTTATGGCCTTTTTCTAGATGTCCACAGTTCCTTTCCTTGCAGGGTCACTCTGAGGCTAACTGCAAAAATGTGCTTTAGGATTCTGTGAACACCTTGGGCAAGGGCAAAGGAGATGGCGGTGATTACTTAACTTCAAAGTATCACTGATATTAAAACCTATATATCTTGTGCCATGCTAGAGGATAGTGCCTAAAAATACGATTGATATCATCTTAGCAGCAATTAAACCTTAAAATGCACAAAGCGAGCATTTTCATTTTAAACCCAATTGTATCTGTTATCGTCAATCACCCTCAATTCCACACATGAATGGCCTGCTCTCTGTTATTATACACCATAGGATGCTCTGGTCCCAGAGTAGAGAGTCTACTGGTGTACTGTGGAGAATAGATCAAGCATTAATGTGTGACTATGGCTCAGCTTTGCAAGAATACTGAATTCCATAAATGGAAGAACATTTTCAAAAAGCCGTGCAAGGAATTATCAATGGCTTAAGGCAGCAACCAGTTATAAAGAAGTCAGCAGTTTTCCTTTATCTCATGCATTTTTCTTTATGTATTTTCATTATTGTAAGATGTTATATGACATATGATAATGTACCTTTTAGTCTTTTTTAATTTGAAGAGAAACACTGAAGCTGTTTGAAATATAGGAAGCTTTCACATGTTTTCTTTCAAATTCCCTATGCTGTAGCCACCTACTTACCGAAAACAGAATTCTGGATCCTTGTGTGCCTGTTAACTTAAATATAGGCGTATCTTAAATATAGGCACTGAGAGCATTTGTTTTCCTTGTGCAGGATTTCCTAATGTTTAGGATAGTCATAAATACTTCAAAAATGTGTATATGCTATTGTATGCTTCCATTTCAAATAACTGCACTGAGGTTCATCGGAAATTAAACTCTGGCCAGAGTTGCCCAGTTCTTAGCCTCCCAATTTCTTTTTGTAAAATATTATATTTTTATGATAATACAGTAGAGTACAAAGTCAGATATTTTTAGATAAGGGTTTGGAGGTCAAGCTTAGCTCACTACACTTCTAGATCATCTTTTCTCCCAGAGTAATTACAAGTAGGGAGATAGATAAAAGTAACAGTTCTTAGAAGTTATGATGTATTTCCCTTTCTACCAACTAAATACTAAAATTTTACTATTGTAGTACATATTATATAATTATAACATTATATATTATATTATTATGTTGTTTTATTAATTATTAAACATTAATCATCACTTAGAGTGTTAGTTGTCACTTTTTGACAGACTGTACCACAGAATTCTTTTAAATGGCAAATTTTCATAATGCAGAATTGTACAAAATGATTTCCTTTACAGAAAGTTATCAGGAATAAAGTCAGAATACACAGTGTGTTCTCTTTTCCTGCTGGCCACACTGATCTTGTCTTTCAGGACTGTTATCACTCATCTATGCAGCAGCCAATGAAAGCTAGAGCCACATTTATGCTAATTTAAAGCAAAAACTGTAAAAGAAAAGAAAATCCCCTTCACCCTGATGCATGCAAATGGCCCAAGTCTTTATTCCTGGGACTATATACATAAACTGGAATCCCAGGATATTCTTCCCTAATCTTCTAGGGTCTTTATTTTGTTCTGGGTCTGTCAGACTTTCTAGTCATTTGAATAAAACCCTTATCTCTGTCCTTCTGATGGTTTTCTACTGTAAATGCATTTTCTCATGTGACATTCATTTATTGTTATACTTTTTAAAAATGTAGATTTGTTGTTTTCTCAAAAAGATTATAAACTCCTTTATGATACAGGCTATTTTGAATACTTCTATTGTGTTTTCCACAATTTTTATGTCCAGAAGTATTCAGAACACACACTGATATTTTTATATTTAATTATGCCAAGTATATGTAAAACAAAGCATACACCTGTGTTGATTTGCAATGTATTTCTCTTTGTAAGATAGGTTTACTTTGTCAAATATAGTTTATTTTTAGAAACTAAGTCTAATGTCATAAAAATCTATATAGACAGAAGGAGGCTAGGAATAATAATAGCATATATTTCTGCTCACCATTCTAATGGCTGAAAGCTTTTCTTTAGAATATTTTCAGCATTTTATATATTTCCCTTTATGTTTCTAAAAATAGTGTATTTTTCTTATAAGTGTTCTGTGACTTATCTACTTCTAATTTACATTAATTACAGTTTTTACACTTTGCAACTCATGTTTTGTACTTGATTTAATAATTAGCAATATTTATATCGTTATTCTTTTTAGGTTTGAGAAAAAATGGGAATAGTGTTTCCTGTATTTAAGTTCCATATAAGTCTCTAAGAGTTTTTCATTTTTATATATTGATGTTATATAAGGTTTGAGGAATGAAGTCCATGCCTACATAGGTGTCTTTTTCATTGTAAATATGTTAGTTCTTACATTTTTTCTGTATTTTTATCTTAACTATGAAAAAATTTCCCAAATGTCTCATCACCTGATCAGTTTGCCAGTCTTGCCTTTTCAAATTGAATCTCTCTTAAAACCATTTCTTGTTACCTATAAGCCACGAAATCAACAGCTTTTAATCTGTGAATTCCAGATAACCAACTTAACTCTACAGTCTTGTTTAAATTGGAGTTCCAATCTATATATTACTATCATCTTGGGAATTTTCCTTGGCAGTTCTTTTTATTAACAATATACACTAAAATTTTAGGTCTTTTCCATCCACGTATAGCAATGTTGCCAAGCTCTTACTGTTCAGAGAATCTAATGCTGCTTCTTAACTTGCTCTGTACACAGTGATGAACCTCACTGCTACGATACCACATTGTTTTTTGACATAATGTTTTGAAGAATCCTGCATTCTCAACAGGATGTATGCTCTAGCAGACATCACATCTTAGCACTTTACTCCCTCTTTATCAGACATTTTCTATTTTCTATCCATGATGTAACTTAATACAGCCTCATCTCTGTGCTTCTGTAATGCCATTTGCTTACCTCTCATAGGAGAAAATACATTCACAGAAATTATCTGCTTCTGCATCTGTCTCAACTTTTTGAATATAAGTTCTTCAGTAGAGACTGAATTTATTAATTTCTATACTTGCAGCACTAAGCAAACAGTTGTTCATTATACATTTAATGAACTGAATTATACATGTTAACCTTGGCTTTAGATAGAGTAAAACTTAAATGAAATAAGTCAGTCAGAAAGGTAAGAGAAACTCAGACTGTTTAGCCATTCAAAGTGACAATATGACCCAGTATTTCTCAAGATTATTTGAAAGAAAGTACACCTAAAACTCCTAATGCTTTTGGAGAAACACTATAAAAAGTACAGCTGCCTTTCAATTTACTGCTGATTAAGTTCCTCATTGTTTGAATGAAGCATTGAGAACACCAATGCCTTCAAAAATATACATCTATGGATTTGGGGATAAAATGGTTTGAACTTGTCACCACAATATTTTTTAGATCTTATGCTGGTAGCATAGTTCAAGAAGGTTGTTGGTTGTCCATATATATTTATTATGACACTACTCCAGGCATAATGCTTAGAGATATGCAATAGGTATCCACTTTTTCTTTTCTTTTTAGTTTTCCTTAAGCTGCTCTTTCATGATGCTCTGTGAATTAATGCATTTTTTAAGCTTTATTTTGAACCTTTAAATGAAATCCTGATAGGTGTTATGGAATTGAGTATAGTGCAGCAAGGATTATTTGACCAAGCAGCTGCAGTCAAAGCTAATAATGCACATTGAATTAAAAAATCAAATTAATTCACATTAGTGAAAGCATAGACATAATATGGTGGAAAAGTTTTTCAAATTAAAGAAAGTCTTAAGTTTGTAGCATTACTATGTAACACCCATATATTTTATACAAGAATTCCTATATTAAGGAAGATAAGTTAGTGAATCTTATGTATTCATTATTATGTTCTTAAATTTGTACAAACAACTATTTAATATTTATATTAATGTAAATCCTAAAAAAGTACATAATCAACATTTTTATATATACCTTGATTTTATCCTGTTATTCTTAGACATGTTCTTAGATTTTGATTTGAAAACTTTTAAATAAGATCACACTTTTCAGGATCAAGTGATCATATAAGTAAAATCAAGATTATTTGATCTATCAGAAATAGACTTTTTTGCATATATTAATAGTAAAGCTTAGAAATAACATTAAAGATGACTTCCACTTCTGGCCACGTTGGAAAAATAGGGGCTAGATGATTTACCCTCTGACATGAAACAGCTAAAATGTCAGACAGTAGGTTGTTAGTAACTAAGTTTTTGGGAGTGAAAATTTATGCACAGATTTTCAACTGTGTGTGGGATCAGCACCCCTAAGCCTTGTGTTGTTCAGAGTCAACAGTATGTGATTCATATCTGCCTCCTCTATTAAACTGTAAATTCCTTGTATGTTGGGGTTATGTTTCTGCATTTTGTCTCTGCTGTTAAGCTTAGCACCTAACACAAAGTAAGAGCTAAAAAAATTTGAGATATTAATCAATGACAAACAGAAGGGGGAGTCAAGCTCAAAATATAACAGTAAAACTGGAATGAATAAAATATACAGAAAATGGAACATCAATGTCCAAGATAGACTGAGGCAGTAAGAAAACATCTATAATTCTGATCCTGTTGGTTGAAAAATATCCTAAGATGTTGAAGAATTTGTCTAAGATGCAATGTGGCAGAATGAAAAGATTTGTTCTTCCCTGCACATAACTTGTGCATTATATCCTGGTTTTCTGTTGTCTGCTGTACACTGCTATTATTTATTCTTTACAATATCCTTTTTCCTTCACTTTGACACAGCTAGGACATGGCTTACAAACACTCCATGAAAGATAACATCTGAGGGAATAAATCAGTGAATGGCAGTGGTAGAAGTTCTTATCCTGGTCTGAAGGTTCCTCAATCTAAGAAAGAGTTTTAAAGGAAACAATGATGCCATCAAGATGTCTAGCACTCTGTGACTCTAAAGCACAACTCAAGACTTTTGTTAACATCGTTGACTTTTTTTTTTTGAGACAGAGTCTCACTTTGTTGCCCAGGCTAGAGCGAGTGCCGTGGCGTCAGCCTAGCTCACAGCAACCTCAAACTCCTGGGCTCAAGCAATCCTACTGCCTCAGCCTCCTGAGTAGCTGGGACTACAGGCATCCACCACCATGCCCGGCTAATTTTTATATATATATATTAGTTGGCCAATTAATTTCTTTCTATTTATAGTAGAGACAGGGTCTCGCTCTTGCTCAGGTTGGTTTCGAACTCCTGACCTCGAGCAATCCGCCCACCTCGGCCTCCCAGAGAGCTAGAATTATAGGTGTGAGCCACCGCGCCTGGCCCATTGACTTTCTTTAATAGCATTGACACATTTCCTGTTGTGAAACGAAACTACTAGCTTAGAAAACATCAGAGCCCCTGGAACCATAGTTGTCATCATATGCACAAGGCATGCAGATAATGTAAACCTTGCTGCTTGAAGAGTAATTGAAAGTCTTTTTATAGTTTGTTTAGATCCAAAACTTAAAGAAAAAAAAATCCAAACTCAGTCTTTTTTTGTTACCTTTCTGATATAATTTTTATTTGTTAATAAACATTGTGAGCCAAGCAGTAGATTTATGAAAGTTTAATCAACTATATCTTTATAAGTAATTTAAAATATTTTTCATCTTTCTTATAATTAATTGGTTAAAAAATAAGTGGACTTCATTTATGATTTGTTTTGTAGAATCAGTATTGCTTTGGGGGAAATATTTATGACTATGGGCTCACAGAAAAATATCATATTAAGAAATTACATATATGTATATAATTTTTCATATTGTACTATTTCAGAAAGTTGTGGGCTTCTGCTACACATATGTCCACTTTCATGTAATCATTTCGTCCTTTTTAATAGAAAATCCACAGTTTCAGATGCTGCTCTTTATTTTCCTTCACCAAACAATTGATCATCTTAAGTACAAGGGCAACAGATAGAAAGACTCCATGAGAGATTCACATTTTGTGGGTGAATAAAATAACCTTACTTCTGGTTTTTATTTTAGCTGGCAAAACACCCAGAATGATAGGTTCTTTGTAGGGGAAAGATAGTGTGGCACAGAGATACTTTTATTACCGGTTTTTTTTCCCCCTGTACCATATCATAGGTACCTAAAGAAATACTTTATGGAAACACCAACAACTCAAGCTGATGTACACCACAGTGACATATAAAAGTAAATTGTGCACAGATGAACTGCTCTTGTGTACAGAAGACTGATTTCTGTTCTGGACAGTCAGGATGGGAATTGTATCTGTGATAATAATGGCACAAGGCAGACAGAAGCTATTTTTAAAGGAACTGCCTGGAAGCCAGAGGGTTACTTCCCAGGGGAGAAAAAACAAAAAAAAAAAGCAGCATTTCCATCTTCACTTCTTGGTATGGTGTGGAGCTCTGACTTTCCCAGCCCTGCAAATAGTAAAAGCTAAACCAATGCAGATTAGTAAAATATGCCACAGGGAATAACGGGAAAAACACAGCTATACTATTCTGCATAATGCATTAGCTGTAAATCTGTGGTTAACATCTGAGCAGCTTTGTGTGGCAAAAAGAAAACTCTACATAGAAAGTATAACTAATTACCGTCAATCTATTGCATTATTACCAATTATTTCCTCTGAACAATGTGTGCCCCTACCAACTATCCAAATCATAAATGATGTATAATAGATTGGAAAACACATTGACAAACTAGTGATATTAAATGCTCAACCCAAAAATATAAACCCTTTACTCTTTCCTATCTCTTTACTTTTGGCATTTGGATTCTAATTTTATTCATTGATTTGCAAACATGGACTTATCCCTTGGTTAATATTCTTCAAAAGTAAAGAGCATATCTCTAAGCAACAAGAAAAAAAGGAAAGACAACAAAAAAGTACTTTAGCCTGAACCAGGCTTAAACTTATTCTTTCAAATAAGTTAAATTTTAAGTAGTGTAATTATTGAGTCCTTTTCTTCTCAAACCTCCTATCAAATAATAAGAAATGCCTGTGAACAAAGAAGAGCGAGTAATCAGGGATTGAGTGAGAATTTCATAAACACAGTATGCTTTTCAGCCTATTTCAGAGGACTCAGGGAACTGTTCAATCAGTAGAGTAATATTCTTTATTTGATGTCATTCTTTGACATTTTTGACATTCTTTGAATGTCTGCTCCATCCTTTCTTCCCACTTTGTATGAAGAAATCACTGCTGTTAAAATGCTTACTAACAGAAAACGAAGTTGAAGTGGAGATTGTTTAAGCCAGTAGAGTTAAAAGAAAAGGTTGATCATGCCTATCAGAAAAATGTGATATTTAAAAGTCAGGCATTAAACAGAGTTACTTTGTGTAGAAATCTATTGTTCTGGGGAGGTGAATACTGAAGAATGAGAAAAGGCATCATCATACCCTCCTTTTAAATCTTCTGAAGTTCAATTTTCTAGGCTCTATTTTCACTTGTTTTGATAGTAAAAGGAATTTTTGCATTGCATAAATCACAGCATGCAATAATACCAGACATTTATTGAGCACTTCCATTTTCAGCTTTAAAACCATTAAACAAACACACATCCAACTTATAATGATTGGCTTTAAAAATCAATAGTACCTCTAGTTACTGTCCTTGTTGGTCGTTTTGCCTTTACAGATCGACCTCTTGAAAGAACGTCCCAATTCATTTTCTCCAATTACTAGCTGCTTCTGCATTCTTCAAATTACTGCAGTTGAGCTTCTGTGTCTCAAACTAAAATCCAATGATCATTTTGTCAAATACAGTTGATACTTTTTATATAGCCTTGTGTGTAAAAAATTGGATAAACACTTCATAATTCAGGAGTATTGTCACTTTGTACCCCCACTCCACTTGCCATCTCCCAGTCAAAGACTGCCAATCACTTAGCGTCTCTCTTCCCATTCCTCTTACCGTGCATGTGTATGTGTATATACATGGTGTAGGTGGTTTACTCTGTTCTCCACTCCTCACCTTTTACTCCCTTCTAACATCTCTCTCCATGCAGGCACATTAGCGTCGGTGGGTGTGCTCCATTCTTTCTAATGGCTGTGCTCTGGATGCTCCTTAATATATGCAACTTTTCTGTTGATGACATTTATGCTTTTAACACTTTTTAAAACAATGTTTCAGTGAATACTTTTGAATGGGGTTGGTGAGTCATAAACAGTGCACTTTACAAAGTATGCAGATACCGCCAAGTCACTAACAAAATCATTCAAGTTCTCTCACACACAGCAAATGAAAATGTTGCATCAACATTCTTATATCTGAACAACATTTCTCTTGTACTGACTATCTCATTGTGAAAAACATTTCACCAACTATTAGTAAAGTCAGTCACCTTTTCATGTATTTACTGGCTATAAAAATGGTTACTTTCGACTTTATAATTTTTGTTAATTTTCTTGTAGCATAGTTATCATGTTGGTTTATGGGTGACTTTTAATCTAAGGGTACATAATCTTTTATCTTTTATGTATTTCAAATATTTCTCCCATTATGCTGTTGATTTTTAAACTTTTTAATGGTATATTGTGTTATACATGAGTTTTTAAATATTTTATATAATCATATTTGGCAGTATTTCCCTTTATTAGAACTATATGACTTGTTTGTGAAGGTCATAGAATATTACTTTATAGTTTGTTCTGCTATTTTTCTATATCTTTAATGTATCAGGACATTACTTTCATTCATACATACATATATTTATATATGCACATGCATGTGTGTGTGTGTGTGGGTGTGTGTGTGTGTATTGACAATCAGGCTTCTAATATTTTTCTCCTAATGGAAATATAGTGTTCTAAGCCATTTATTGAATTATTTATAATTGGTTAGTGATTTTTAATATTATATTTATTATAAAAGTATATTTCATACATCTATTTGTAGACTATTTTTTTGTCTTGACTACTTGTCTTAGGTCTGTATCAATACTGTATTATTTTAATTTTTACATTTTAGTATTTCATTTTGGTAAACTTGATAATTGGTAGGGCATATCCATCTATACTATTTATTTTCCAATACTTCTTGTTTAGTTATTTTAATGATTTTGTTTTTAATCTTTGAATTAGCTTATCAAAGTCCCATGAAAATTTCTATTTAGACATTGTGATATAGTTTGGAATGTGATTACTTTTAATCACTTATGGATATGATTCAATCTTATTTATATCATCAAGAGCTTCCCAAAGTTTGTGTCCACCTATCACATTTTTCCTTTAATTATACCATTCTTACTGTTACTTTGTTGATTTTTTGATGAAATGGGAATTTTAGAGTGTGACCAGCCCAACAACGCTTTGATCTGATTCCCTCTCTCACTTCACTCTATGCATTAGGTATTACTGACCACATCTTCCAGGGTCCACAAAGCCTTTTGGGACTCCTCTTATGTCTCTGACACTGCTTATAAGTTTCTTCACAAGTGTTCACTTAATTTACTCAGAATTCTATTCTGATTTCTCTACTGAGAATAGGATCCTCTTTATCTACTGGATGTCTCTACTAAAGTAACATCTCAAGTTCAACATGTCTGATGCAGAAATTACAATCTTCTGAAGAGATATACCACCTTAAACCCATCCTACTTGCTCTGTTCCTTAAATATCTCAGTGAAAGATACCAGGAAACATCCTCTCAATCCTTTCTTGTTGCTAAAATTGCACAGTTATTCTCTCCACTAAACTTACACAGCAACTTCTTTATTTCTTCAAATCACCACAGTCCTCAAAATTGGTTTAGCCATCAAGATATTTTGCACCACTGCCAGAGAGTTAGCCATTAAAAATGTATGTCTGACTATATAATTTCTCTGTCTTTGTAAAAAATTTTATATTAGTACATTCTGCATTGCTATAAAGGAATGCTTGAGACTGGGTACATTATAAAGAAAATAGGTTTACTTGGCTCATGTTTCTGCAGACTGTACAAGGAGTGTGGTGCCAGCATCTCCTGGTGAGGTCTTCAGGGAGCGTCCAATCCAGGCAGAAGGTGATGGGGAGCAGGTACATCAGATGCTCAGATGCATAGAGTTACAAGAGCAAATGCAGGAGGTACCAACTTCTCTTAAATAACCAGCTCTCATGTGAACCAATAATAGAGAATGAACTCACTCATTATCATGGGGAAGGCACCAAGACATTCATGAGGGATCTACCCTCATGACCCAAACACTTCCCCCTGTAGGCCCTACTTCTGACAATGGGGATCAAATTTCAAAAGGAGATTCAGAGGAGCCAAATATCCAAACTACATCAACGTCCTTAGCTCCCAATCACCTACACTAAAGTATGAGTTTCTTCGTCTTGAATTCAAAGGTCTCTATCATCTGATGCTCACCTGTTTCTCCAGGATTATTTGCTGTTCCACCAAGGTCTCCATTCTAAATAGTTAGGTATGTAAATATACTTCTAGATTCCCAAATACACAAAATTCTACCTGTGTCTACACATTTTCTTTGTTGATCCTTCTGATTGGAATGCTTTTATTCTTTCTTTTCCTCAAGACTACTTCCTATGCAAACTCTAAGACCTAGTTGTAGCTGAATCTTCCATTAATCCCACTTCTCAATCTGGGGTAGGTGTGCCTCTATTAAGCACCCTGCAGTTACTTCAGTATAGCACCTGTGATATTCTGATTGTCCGGTTATTTTACTTTTTCCTCCTCTGTACTCTAAACTCCTTGAAAACAGAACTGAACCTCTTGTCTCAGTTTCACAAGCACCTATCACAGTTCCTATCACATAATATTTAGTAAATGTCTAATGAATAAATAGATAAAATTAAATGAAAGTGATCAATATAGTTGAGTGTAGGTGAAATAAAATAACCACTCAAGGAGGCTACCAAATAAGAAAGCCATAAGATATTATGGAAGTCTTCCTGGAAAATAACTACCACTACCATCGGTATTGTAGGGTGGTTCTGACCTATTTATATTCTTGGGCTTTTGCCTCCTATCAAAAGACTATCTCAAACATTTAAGATCACAGGAATTTATAAGAAAATGTTACTTGACTTCAGAGATAGTAAAATATGCCTCTGGGATTGCCCCTTTCCTGTTTATGTCTGAGAGTTTTCAGAAGTTATTATGATCAATGTGGACTTGAAAAGGAATATGTGTTCTCATTGCTACCCTACTGAAATTTAGAATTAAAACCCATAAACCCAGTTTCCTTTGTATTTTTTTTCTCATTTTGGGGGAAGTACCATAGGCTAACCAGGATTAGAGATCTCGCTGGAGATACAAGCTGGGCTTTTAACTATCTTCATCAGTTCCATGTGTCAATAAGGGATGCCACTGAGATACTCAAAAGTGACTGGACTCAGAGAGTACCTTAGATCTATAGAATAAACTAAAGGAAAAGTCAATGCAAGAAGTAAAGATAAATGTAGTACAGAATTTTTAAAAAAATGTTAGTGACAGTTATATGGAACATTGTTTTGTACTATTTAACAATTTGTCATATTATATATTTTGTTACCAATGGTGAAGATGCCAAGTCAAATGTGCTCCAGCCAGAGACTCGTAGTCTTATAAGTGGGGCTCTTGTGCCTCTGTGCTGTTAGAACTCTGAGGAGGCACGCTTGGTGAAGAAACAACATTTATGTGGGTCTGAGGGCTAACCTTGGCTCAAGGAGTAGGGCTAAATATTTACTGGAATAAATTTAGAGAAACCTGTGATATTTCCTGCAAAAAGAGTTGCTCTGTCAGCTTCTATACTCATAATATTACTGGCTACTCAGTTAGGAATTGAAAGATTATAGAGTCCTTCAATTTTGGACATTTTTCCTATATACTGTTTAGCTTATTTCACATATCTGCATTTGATAGAAGTAAACAGTCCATCATCTTCCACTTCAGTCTCCTATGTAACCTACACCTATATTAAGTAACCATGACCAGACTTGCTAAATGGATAAAGAAGGCTTCTAGAAGGATCTCTCAAGGCATCAGGTGAAGCTGTTTTAAAGCCAACAGATTCTGCAGACAGCAATGTCAGTTCCTCTGACACTCCAGGGGATTCGCACCCCTGAAGAAATTTGTAAATGTGAAACAGAAGCCCAGAAAGTGTACAGTACAATGACAAAGCTGTCACTGTCCCAAAAAACCTGAATAGGAGAAGGAAGTTGACTTTACATATTCTGGTGCGAATATAAATTGAGTGGCCTTGCCTTAGTCTCGTTACCTTTTTTTATTTTTATGTTCTGGTCTCATGATTCCATACATTGGGTTTTTATAGAAAAAGAGTAGGAATGTGTCCAGAAGGGGTGAGGACAGTGATAAAAATCAGAAACTTAATGGTTGTAGTATTGGCTCCTAAATACTGCTGTTTCCCCTGCCCTCTGAATTCCATTTAAAAAGGGAGAGTCCCAGGAGGTAGGGTACTGTGCCTCTCAGAAAACTTAATTAGGTTTGGCTTCTTACTTATCACCACTGTGCTCTAATTCTGTAGAATTAGACAGCAAAACAAGCTCTGTCTGCACTGAGAGTCTATAGGCAAACTGAACTACTCAAGTTGAAGACCAAATGGACAAATCCCAAAAGAAATTGCTTCATATTTCTTCGTCAGGATGGGAAAAATTTATTGCAAAGTTAAAATAAAGTACCAAAAATGTATTTTTTAGGAAGTCTGTGTTGATTTTTGTCAATCTGACTTCTACCTGCACAAAGAATGCAAAATTTCCATACAGAACTTGCTATTAACAGAATAAAATTTGTTTTCTAAATTCTCCTTTAGTTTAACCTGTTTTTAAACACAATTTGGCTTTTTGTCTCTAAGGGTTGAGAAAATAAGCCAACGATTTTCTTCTTAAGAAGTCTTAGAAAGGTTTTCAATAGTCTTTAACTTTCTGGAATGCCATTAATTAAAATTAACTCTTTGGGGAGACTTTAGGAAGAGTATTCTTAAATTATAGAGGTGCTACCACATGCTAGGATTTGTTTGTTTATTTAGGTCTTAAATCTCTATGAAACATCACCGTTGGAAAATGTCAGTGTATTGATTATCTTCCCAGAATGATACCATACCCTTTTATTAGACCATATCCAGGAGGCAATGAAAATTTATCTTATCTGATATGACATTCAGAATAGCAGTCTAGAAAACTAGGAGAAAAAAAAATTCAAGAGCTCTTTCAAGTAATGGTATGTGACCTTAATAATCACTTATATCAGTCTATGACTGCACAAATGTTTATTGGTCATAAAATTTTGCTTTATTTAGTAAAATCATTGAGATTACACTAAGGCCAGACATTATATCATATTCATGTCCTATTTGGAGCAGCACCTTTAAACATTGAACAATCTATAAATGTTAGCTTATGTTAGTTGTGGAAAGCTCAAATAGAAAGAAAAAGAATAATAATAACATAATAATTACATTGGAAAATGAAAGAATATTAAAGTAATAAGCATGATATAAATGATCAAAGCAATAAGATCTTTGCTTTTAATAACCTAAATCCCCAAAGAGGGTGTCTTTGATGGGGCTGCCCCTAACAAAGCACAAGGACATGATAAAGAAACGGAGTGGAATGCACCCACTGCATGTGAGCAGGTAGAATTAAATCCACCAAATCTAAGATGCAGCACAGCCCTCTCCCACCCACAGCCTATTAATAGCACTGATATGCCTAAAGCTTGGAAGTGCAGCCCAAGTGCAACAGAGGGAATCCTTTTCTCTGCCAACACCCTCTTCCTTAGCTTACCTCCTTTGCGTTTGTGCTGTTTTTTTCTTTCTTTTCTCTTTGTTTTTTTTTGGGGGGGATCAAATCAAAGAAGGATAGTTGTAAATTATAGACCCCTGAAACGAGTTGAATTGTGTCTCCCCAAAATCCATATGTTGAAGTCCTAACCTGCAGTACCTTAGAATGTAAGCTTATTTGGAAATACAGTGGTCACTGGTGTAATTAGTTAAGATGAGATCATACTTCATGGAATAGAGTGAGCTCCTATTCATTTCACTAGCCTTGTAAGAAGGAGAAATTTAGACACAGACACACACTCAGAACACCAGAAGCTAGAGGAAAGGCATGCAACTGGTCCTTCCTCACAGCCCTCAGGAGGAACCAACCCTGTTGATATCTTGATCTCAGACTTCCAGCCTTCAGAATTGTGAGACTCCAAATTTCTGTTCTTTCAGCCGCACAGTTTATGATACTAGTTTATGGTAGCTGAGCTGACTGACAAAACTCCCTTGCTATAGACTCCCTAAGTCACATTTTCCCAAGTTATCTGATCACCATAATTGTTTGTGCAGCTTTTAAAAATACAGAGTCTATTTCTGAAGGACATTTTTGTCAGCTTAAAAAAAAAGAAAAAATATAGATTCCAGTGGAGGTTGCCACAGCATATTTTGATTCAGTATGTTTGGGAATTCTTATTAAAACAAAAAAAACAACAAGAAAACTAGATAAAAACTCTGGTCTGTGATTCTGATGCTGAGTCAGATTTAAGAACCATTTCTCAAGGAAATAGTACAGAGAGAATTTTTTTAATGTCAAAAAACTGGTTCTGTGGTTCTAGTTTACCTGTGATTTAGTGAGCTTAAGAAAAAATACTTTCCACTTCTGAGCTTCAGTTTTCTCTTTTGCAAAATGAGGAGATTGGACCTTGTTATAACAGGAAGAAATTTGTAGTCAAAGTTGCTTTTGCTCATAGTTTGTCCCTGTTTTGATCAATAATAAGTGTATGTGCAATGTTTCACCCGTCATTGTGCATGTGGCAGTCTATTTCCTGGTGTAGGTCAGATTGCCCAGGAAATGGACTCTCAGTTGAAGACTTGTGTGCAGGTAGCTTATTGGAGAAGGAGGAAAGTTTCTCAGTGCTATTTTTGTCTGCTGGACCTGTGGCAACATCTCAAAATATGTCAGAGGAATACGTTGGGGTTTAATATCTTGATTTCTTTCACTACCTTATCATAAACATATCTCCCAGCCTTCTTTCATCCCTCCCTTCATTTTCCCCTCTCACTTCTTTTCACTTGTTCCTTCTCTTCCTTCTTTAGAGTATGAATTACACTATGCTAGCACCTGTGATAGGCTCTTAGGGTACAGAATTGAGATAAACTACCCATCTTTTAAAGAGTTCACAGTGGGCAAATCAGGTGAATAAATACATAAGCACATACATACACACATAGATAAATGAGTGACTGCAATATAGTGTTATAAGTAAAATAGCAGAGGTACATCCAGAGAAAAAGGAACAAACCTACCATAGTCCTGAAAAACTTTACAAAAATATAATGTCCTAACCTAACTAGGATGAGAAGGTTGTTTCTATGTGGCAGAGGGGTAAGAGATCAAGCTTCAGAGACACAAGAACAAGATACAGTAGGTTGAGCTGCTTTACTAGGGTTCTTTGGTTTGATTATTTTGGCAAAAACAGAGTGATTTTTGTAGGTGTGACAATATTGGGAAGGTATACGTTTGTGTAAATGTACACATGCCTGGGCCAATAGAATTCTTGTAACAGTTACTAGGATGCATTGCAACATTGAGGGTGTGATTGTTAATGTTGTGTCAACTTGAATGTGCCGTGGGGTACCCAGATTAAACATTGCTTCATGGTATGTCTGTGAAGGTGTTCCTGGACAAGTCTGACATTTGAGTTGTTAGACGCTGTACGACAGGATAGGTGGCCCTCTCTGATGTGTATGGGCATCATCTGATCTGTTGAGAGCTTGGATAGAATAAAAAGGAAAATTTGCCTCTTTTTTGCTGATTCACTACTTGAGCTGGGACATCTCAGCTCATCGTTTCTGGTTCTTAGACCAGTATTTACATCATGGGCTCCCTTGGTTCTCAGGCCTTTAGACTCAGACTGAAGTACACCACTGGCTTTCCTGAGTCTCCAGCTTACCGACTTCTCAACCTCCATCATCATATGAGCCAATTTTCCATAAGTCTCTTTTTGTGTATACTTACATTTTGTTGGTTCTATTTCCCTGGAGAACTCTGACTAATACAGGGGTTTAGATAAGATTGCAGGCCAAGACACTAGGAAGTAATTCTAGAGTTGTAGGTAAGAAATTACAAAAGATTATAGCAATTGTCTCTTATAAACACTTAGAGAGAAACATGTCAGGATTTAGTGATTGATTTATGAAAGCAAGAAATAGTTAGGAGGCATGGCTTAGTCTTCCATTCTTACTTGGAAGACATAGTGGGTAAATGTCATTATTCAAGATATACACCTTAGAGAAGCAAAAACCACATTGGGACCCATTAAATCTGCAGTACATGTAGGAAAATTTAATTTTTGTGTTCTTTTTTTGTTGTTTTTGTCAAGGAAAATTTATTTTGTCCTGCATATTTTTTCACAGTTGTCTTAGATATGGCAGCAGAGCAGCGTGGCCTTGTTTCCGATGCCCTGCGAGATTATTGCTATTTTGAAGGAGTGATATAAAAGGTGTGTAGCATGCTTCATGCAATACTCAGCATGCTTCTTTGTGCAAATAGATCCATATACCTTTGGGTGAGGATTTACTATGAGCTACCCTGAAGTTATCCATAAATAGACAATGACAGATTTTTCAGCAAGTTGTCACCTATTTTCTTTCTGCTTTCTCACTATCATCAAGTATAGCACCTCTGACTTTAAAGTGTTTTACAAATAGTAACTCACTTATCTTCACACCCTTCCTGTGAAATACAATTCTGATGAGAAAACCTGCTATATTTTGAGAGGTAGGTGAGGAGAAAGAAAAACACAGACAATTGCTTATCTCTTTCCTGAAGGCCAGAGGGGAACATTATTGCAGGACTCTTCATTTCAGGTTTAATTATTTCAGAACCTGATTCCTCACAATTTTAATGCCTTTCTTCACTAGTCTCTAAATCTCATCAAATTATCAATTACAAAATTAACCCTAATAGTTCTTCAAGCCAGAAAATGTAACATTTCTAAATGTCATAGCCCAGTGTTTCTTTCTTTTGTACCTCAAAGGAAAAGAGGCTATACTTTAAAAAAAAAAAAAAAAACTTTGAGTAGCATCTCAAGTCCTATTCTAACACCAGTTTATGGAATAGGGTTTTGAGGAAAACCATGGTCAGATAAGATTTCTAGAATAATTTGTTTGCAAATTGTTTGTGACATATACATATACTTCATAAACATTTTCAATTCTCTCATATATGAAAAGAAGACTCAGAAGTCTGATGGTCTCATTTATCTTTGAACCCAAGACTATGTCATTCTTAGTGTTCTCATCCAAGAATTTCTGCTATGTTGATTGACACAGAAATAATACAACTTTTTTTTATTTGTGTACACTAGGGGAAATACATGCTAATTAAGCATAATTCAGATTTTTAGATCCTCATAGAACTTGGTTGTGCTGGTGTACCATGGTCATTCTTCCATGAATGACTTTCAAAACAGACATTGTGCTCTACATTAAAGCATTGAACCTCACATATTTACTAAAAGTGATGCACTTAGCAATCAGAATGCAGCTGGGAAGGTGCTGTAACTAAAGACAAAGAATGGAAAAATGTGTGATCACAAGCAATAGTCCCTATCACTGCAAAGTTTGAGCCTAGGTTGACCTGTATAGCCAGGCATGCCCAGTGTCTCAAAGAGCTGTGAATTCCCATTCCATTTCTATCTCTTTCTCACTGGGTAGCATTGAGTATCAGTGTCCTCTGATTCTATTTCCTTCTATGTAAATGTTAAATAATTAGGTCAGCAAATTCTTTCAACAAGATTATTCTTTTATAAGGGCATTTCTTAGTGTACACACTTTGAGAGTACTTCTCTGATTACTTCCCAGCAACTCCTGTCTCTATGCAGATGCTATCACCACAGCTGGGTGTGGAGTGTGTTCAGAGTGATGGCATGGAAATCGGTTCTTTATAGATTGCACAAGACATGTAGGTTTAAGTTTTGGCATTTCCTTTCATTATGGGGCATAAAAACATTAATAATATATACAACTATTATGTATCCATAAAATTAAAAGAAAACAATAAAGATTATAATTATTAAAAACATTATTCTCAAAATAGACCAATTAGTAAGACATTATTAATTAGCATAACAATTGCATTATTCTTTCTTTTCATAGACTCTGGCCTATTTGAGGGCTGAGGTTATGACTTGTGGCACCTGCATGGATCTATAAAGCTTTGTATAAACCCAGAGAGCTTTTGTTTTATTTCTCTGACTAAGGCTGTGCATTATAGGGTTTGAACTATTAATATATAAACTGTTCCTCTCCCAGTCAAGACAAAAAAAGGAAAAGGGAAAAAACAGTTCACTGAATATTTAGTAAGCAGTTTACCATCAGTAAAAATATACCATTTTAACTAAAATAGAAATATTAGGAGTGTGAAATTGTGATGGAGATTAAGAAGTTGACCTGAAGAATTAGGTCCGATATGATTTCCTAAAAACCAACATGCCTAGGCCTCTGAAAGACCCAGAAGGAACAGAGTGTGTTGAAATAAATTTACTGTACAAACACCTCCGGGATTATTAGCAAGTCTATTTCAGACAAATTCTCAGAGAATTCTATAAATAGAGGCAAGATGTTAAGGTATCTAAAGTATCTATTACCATTAAACATTCTAAATAACACAAAATTCTACAAAGTAAACTGATTCAGAGCAAGTAAGATTGTCGTACATTTCTGGGGGAAATGTAAGATGGTACAGCTACTGTGCAAATCAATTTGACAGTTTCTTGAAAATCTAAACATGTACTTACCTTAAGATTAAGCCCTCATACTCCTAGACATTTTTCAAGAGAAATGATAATGGTGGTCATGCAAAATACCTGTATCTGAATGTTTGTAACAGCTTTATTCATAATCACCAAAAGCTGGGAACAACCAAGATAACCTTCACCCAGTGAATGGGTAGATATACTGTGGTACATGCATGTAACAGAATCCTATGGAGTAATGCAAAAGAACAAACTGTTTATTTATGTAAAAACATAATGAATATTATTAAATGCATATTTCTAAGTGAAAGAAGTCAGACACAAAGGCATCTGCATTGTAGGATTCAAATCGTGACATTTTTGAAAAGGCAAAACTGTAGAACAGAAAACTGGAAGATGCATGAGTGATCTTCAAGAATTGGAATAGACAGGGGGATTGACTACAAAGGGACAGCACAAGGGAATTTACTGGGTTCATCTAGCTGTTCTGTCTGACAACTGTGATGGTAGATACACAGCTCTGCATTTGTTGAAACCAGTAGAACCATATGACTAAGAGTGATTTTACTGTATTCCTAAAACAGAATGGAAACTATACCAAATGAACTCTGTATTAACGATGAATAACAATAATACACTGAAGGAATATATTTCCTAAGCTTTATCAACTATGAGAGCTTAAAAGCAATGGCAGAATTGAGTGTATCATATTCCCAGATCTTGGTTTCTAAGTCTCCATTGCCAATAAAAGCAATCTTGGAGAATTGGTATATTCCAGAAGTGGTGCAGACAAAATTAGCAGATGAGCCTGGAACATGTTGTGGTGGTAGAAAGTAAGGACATGCTAAAAAAAAAGAAAGAAAGAAGGAAAGAAAGAAAGAAAGAAAGAAAGAAAGAAAGAAAGAAAGAAAGAAAGAAAGAAAGAAAGAAAGAAAGAAAGAAAGAAAAGAAAAAGCTCTTAGTGCCCCAAACTGGAACATTTTAGACCAAAACCAATAATATTGGTAATTGGTTATAACTTCAAAATAAAATTAGTATCTAAAATGCCATACTGAAATAAATACAAATTGAATGCATAGATAAATGGACATGAAGACACAGTATTTTCTTATGAAGAATTTCAACTAATAAATGCAGAAGGAAGATAAAAATAGAAGGTCACCATATAGGATAGGAGCCACCAATGAGTGCAAAATTAGTAACTATATGTTTAAGGAGAAACAGGACACTTGCATAGTCTCAAACTATTTATGACAAAGGAGAAAATGTCACAAATTAGAGGAGATTAAGGAGACATTATGATGAATTGCAATGCCAGATCCTGGATTGGAATCTGGAATAGCAATGATAAATATTAGCTAATATTGCCAATTAGATCATTAGCTAATACTGCTCATTGTGCACGTGCCAACGCAATACACTTTCTGTGAGATTTAATGGATCTATTATATGAAGTCGAAAAACAACTTTTGGTAAATTCAGTTCTCTTTTGGATAGAGAACACTACACAGAATTGTGGAAATGTTATAAGACTGGATCCTCAAGAATAGAGTGTCATTAGCCCCTCTTTGCTTCCTTAGGGTCCCTAAGAACTGTCAATGGTGGTCATTTAACTGACCTCAAATATAGAAAAGATGCAGAGAATGACAGTTCAGGCCATGAACCTAAGGTGAGACTGCTTGTGCTTCAATTCTGGCTCTGTCACTTGCTAGATTGCCTTGGGCACATTACGTAATTGCCTTGGGCACATTACTTAATCACTCCATGTGTTAGTGTTTTCATCTGTTCATGGGGGAGGAAAATAATAGTACCTACGTATTAGGGTTACTATAAAAATTTAAGTGCGATAAATTTTGCCAAATACTTAGAACAGTGCTTGGCACCTAGTAAGCTCAATATAAATATTTTAAAATTTAAATTGGAATGAGAGTGAGAAAAATAGAAAACAGAGTCTTAGAAACTCCAAACTAGTTTGGGGTAGATAACACACATACAGGCATGGTTTTAAAACACTTTGCCAAGCAATATACAAACAAGCACAAATTAGCTTTGATATAAAGAATAAGTACTCAAAATGCTGAATGAGGGAGTGATCCCAGTCAAGTGGTGTTAATCAGGGAATGCTAAAGATAAATCATTTTTTTCATAAATATTATGTATCTACTGAAACTATTCTCAAGAGTACTTCATCATTTTTAATAAAGACGAATTACATTTCATTTTTGAATAGTTAACAAATTTCGGTACTAATAGCAAGCACAAGTATTTGCTTCACTTAATATATTTGAACCAGCAGCTTTTGTAAGTTCTATAACTTTTGCAATTGTGCACACCCACCATTATTGCAATTATCACCTCTTTTGGTGATTTAACCACAATTCCTGATCTCCCTCCCAACATATAATGTATAATTTCTACCTAGTTACCCTTCAAATGCCTTGATTCTACAGATTTAAAATTGAAGTTCCTCATATTTTCCTTAAAATTAATCCTTTCCAGATAATTTTTTTCAATTACATGGATGTGTAACTTCACAGTCATTTGGAACTCAATAGGCCAATAATTCATATAACCTCTGCATTTGTTAGCTGATGAGAAAAGTATACTGAACCCTGACTAATGCCAGACATTTTACTGAGTGCTAGGGATACAATAGGGAATAAGACATTGTTCCTGGAAAAAAGGAAACGTAAAGTAGGTAGAGGCTTCCTAAATGTTGCATCCTTTCTCACATCCCCATCTTACTTGCTCTTAGGCAGGGCCGTGAGACTAGTCCTGTGGGCTGTGGGCAGAAATGACACGTGCCATCTTGAGCTGAAGCAGTCACAGGCCCATGTGCAATTCTCCAATAATTCTTGCTAAGTCATAGTGGCTGAGAAAGCCATGTTTTCAACAGAAGCTGAAATATATTTAAATGTGGGAGGTTCATTTGGGAAAACCCCATCAGGAACACAATGTGAGGGGATGAAGGAAGGATCAGGATCGGGCAGGTAGAGAATAAGATGCATTCACAACAAAGCATTCAGCCGATCCCACAGGGACTCCTGGAGGTCAGGGGGCTTTCAGGGTTGTCCCAAGGTGAGGCAAATATGCTGATCCTTTGCCCTCCTTTAGCAACCAGTTGTTAAATGTAGGCTGTTCTCAGGGCTAGGCAGCTACCTTTGGCCTAAGCCCAGGGAATTTACTAGGTGTGGATTTAGCTATGAATCTTCAGAAGGCTACGCTCTAGGTAGCTGAAATGAGTATCCTGGTGGTCACAAGGGGGAAATAGGGATGCTGCAACACACCAACTAGTGTGTTACAGAAACTCTGTTAGCCTGTTGTTGGGGTTGTCACCAGAGTTGGCTGTTACAAATAGAGCTACTGTGAACATTCATGTACAAGTGTATGTAAGGGCATTTGCTTTCACTTCTCTTAGGTAAATACCTAAAAATAGCATGGATTACATTTGTAACTTTGAAAAAAATCAAAGGACCTTGTAAGTATATATGTTTTTTATTCCCTGTTACATTCCATAAATGCAGTTCTTTATCTTTTTGCCAATAACATATTGTTTTGAGTACTATAGCTTTATAAATCAATTGTGTGTGGGTGTAAGTTTGCCATGACCTCTTCTCTCGGTATATATTATAGAAATTTTTCTCTTTACTTCTGATTGTTTAGTGAGACCTGTGAATCTCTCTCTCTCTCTCTCTCTCCCTCTCTCTCTCTCTCTTTCTCATCTCTCTCTCTCCTATCTCTCTCTCTCTGTCTCTCTCTCTCTCTCTCTGACACACACACACACACACACACACACACACACACACACACACACACACACACACTTCTTTATAGAGGACAAACTTTCTCAGAGATAATATTGCCAGAACCCATTAGAAGAGACAGCTTTTCCTAACTGCTCAAAGTTTTATTACTTTACAAGGCAACCACTCTCCAGTGGAGTACAATATTATGCACCAAAGTGTTATTTCTTTCCTCTCTTCCTGTCTGCCCCTGCAACTTTTATAATTGGGCCACTTGGGTGCCCAGGAGAAGAATGAATCCCTGTACTGAGCCAAATTTTTCTTAATAAAAAGTATTGCCTGTACATTCTGGGCCACATGAAAGGACTTACTCAAATCCTTAGCCAAAGGCTAGTCCTATTCAAAATATTTGTTTGGAAGGAGGAAAAAGAGTTGTTTTTTTTTTTTTTTTTTTTTTTTTCCAGTTATAAGAAGAAAGAAGCCATCGTGGTAAGAATTCATTTGTAGTCAAGATACAAAAACGAATAGGCTTTGACAGGTGGAGGCCACTTTCTCTGTTAGTAAATCTGAGGTCATCCACTAAAATGATTGGGAAGATGATAGGCAAATGGAAGACAGTGGTGACAATGGAGACAGTCACTGCAGGATGTGAGAGAGAGGGAGGTGATGAGGCTTATCATAAGTTCTTTTAAATAGCACAAGTTGAAAGTTGAAAGTAAAGACTCTGCATTTGTCATGATAGTAATCTGCATGGCCATGGCCTGGTACAGACATGGGAAACACAAATGGTCAGACAGATCTGATATTAAGAGTTTGCAGGGGACTGAGTTACAGACCCCAAAATGGTAGGTGAATAGAGTCGCTGCTCAGGGAGTGATTGAAATGTTGGGGGTAGGAGGCCTGACTCAATAAAAGGGGAGGGGAAGTGATGCATGTTTCACCAGTTCCTTCCTTTTGCCCCACTGTCACTAACCTAAATCCTGTTGCAAATCCTTCCCAGGGATATTCACACTGCCTTGCAGCCCACCACCTCCTGAACCTCTGTGTTCCAATAACAAACTGTGGTGTCCGGTTAATCTTCCTATTGCAACATTTTAGTTAGGAATTCCCCCTGCACAAAAACTTCTAGTGTCTTCCTATTGCCTTTTCCATATTCTCCATTTCTCTTACTTGCAACTTAAAACTCTCACGTGGATTGCACTGCCTATTAGAATATCCTGGCTTAATATATGATCACGTCTACTAAATGTGTCACTTTGAGTGAGGTAAGATAGGTGAGTCTCCAGGGAAAATAATCCAATTAATGTTGACCCCACACTTCTGCTCTATTGGAGGAGAGGCACAATGAGAGACTAATTCTGTTCTGATAGACAGAAGGAGATGGATATAGGAAGCATAATAAAAAGTCACAGCCCTGGCCCTATACTGGGGCATTGTGGTTGCTACAAGTCCATCTCCCTGCGACATGTGTCTAAGACCTAACTTATTTCTCCAGCTACTTCCCTACATGTGCTCTGGTGGGAAATCAGGGGACATATGGAGCTAGCTGTGATCCATAAACTTGTTAAAAGTGTTTTAATTGTTAGCTCACACCAATCCTAAAGAAAAAGCATATGTTCTTTGTATTTTTTCTCTAGGGTTAGAAATGTTGCCTGGGGGGGTTGTTGTCATTTCTCTCTTTTCCAAATACATAATGATTCGGGATTCTTTTTTTTTCCCCGCCCCCCACCCCCTCCCCAATACCCTATTACTGTAGTACCTATGTGTCCACTTAGGGGATTCTTTTGTTGTTGTTGTTGTAGTTATGATTTTTAATAAGCAACAGTGTTGAAGAGTACTTATTTAGATGAACCATGCTAGAGGGCAAAGGGAATTGAAATATCCTATAAATTATTGAAATTAGCCCATGGAAAACATCATTCATTTAGTCATTTTGCTTTCTGGAAGGTCTACATATGCCGTGTATTCCTGCCTTTCAAAATCTTAGCTACACTTTATGGGCCACCTCCAAGTTTACTTTCTGGAAAAATTTTCCACAACTGAATATGTTTTCTTTCTTCTGTCAACTCAGGTGCCACTTTGTGCAGATAATATATTTTGTGTTATAAAATGATTTTTTTCTAGATATCTCTCCAATTGTAAAATTGTTCAGTAACTTACAGTAATGTTTGTAAACATTTGTATAAATTAATACTATTATTATTTAATTTTAACTGAAGTTTTATATGCCTTTTCTATCTTAAACTTTGCTATACTCTGTGTATAGACATTTTTTGTTGTTGTTTTAAATTCTGTCTATGCTTCTTGAATCAGAGAACATTATTTTGAAGATGATTATAATTAGGTTCTAATTTATCTTGAAGCTTTAGTGTAAAACAGTAATGGGCTGTATTCCTGGATCCAAATTTATTAGATCCAGGCCTGTATTTATTAGATCTAGGCAAGTTGTTTAATTTCTCTGAGTTTTATTTTCCTCATTTGTAGAAAGAATGGTATTTATATCATATATAAATTAAACACATTCATACATTTATGTAATTCATCATTACTGTCAAAAATAAATGGTTGTTTATATTAATATATGAGATAACATGTAAAATGCCTATAAGTGAGGTATTCATACAATTTCTAGGAACCTGTGGGGTACTGTTTGAAACATTTTTCACTATACATTTTAGAAGTCCACCAACTTTCAAAGTGATTTGAAATTTGCAACTTTCAAGTACTTACACTTGACTATTAACAGGTAGGACACAGGCCAAAATAAAGTGTAAAATCCTACAGTTATACCCTCTTCATGGGGAAGAGCAAATCCCATAGCCTTAGACATCATCAAACATAAAACACAACAAATTTAAACAGATTAACAAGTATACGTGAAGATGGTAGAGCCAAATCTATATGAATAGGCACAGATGTTATGAATCATGAAAGAACTATCACCATAAAGAAATTATCAATAAAAGCTCAGTCAGTAAGCTCACTAACATAAAAGATAGATACCTTCAGGTAAGTATAAATACAAAGTAGACATCATGATCTTTCCAGATTCTTCTAAGCGCAAAATAGAATGACAAAAATTTACAGATATTACACAAACAATACTGACTGGTAAAGTGTAGTGTGGCTCTGTGCACATTTTAACCTCTTTGATCATGTCTGGTGCAAGAAGATCAGCATGTCAAGGTATAGGGGCAGGAGACTCTAGTTAAATACCATGCGTATGACAAACGAGCAATGCTTTGGCATTGTTTGAATATCAGACTCATTTAAAGTCATTTGCAGGAAGAAAAGAAATGCTGTTTCACTTAGAGTGATGAAAACATATGTTACTGGCAGTTCAACAGAGAATGGAGAACAAGATCGATTTCACAGAGGTTGGCTCATTTTGGAAAGCAGCAGGCCACAACTGATACTGAGTGAGATAGACATCCATATCACTGTGACCTATATAATGTCTCAAGATAACATATTTTATTTGATGTCTTTGGCATTCCTCTGGCCTGAAATTACAAGCCTGTAGTAACATTCTGAAGGATAGCAAAAGCTAATGGCACTGTGATTACAAAATTATTGCAAAACAGGGGCAATCCATGGGAAATTTAATAATGCCATAGCATATTTTGAAGTCAACAGAAACTAGAATATATAGTTAAAAACACATGGGCATATTGTTAAACAAAAATGATACATTTGCCCACAATTGTCTTTATATTTATAAAAGCTTGGAATGGCAGAAGTAGGAATAGAAAACAATTTTTAAAAGCATAGGATTTTTGACCCAGATAGAATTTGGCTCCTGGACTTTCCATTTTCCAGCTGTATTGCCTTGGGAACATGGCTAAGGGAAGATGCTACTTATACTTCTGGTTCCTCTTTTATAAAACAAGTGCAAGATTATTTACCTCGTGACATTATTGAGAAAGAGAGATGCCTTGTGTGGTTAACACAGTGCTTGCTACATAATAGGCACACAATAAATGGTAGATTTTCATTCTTAATTCAGCATGATTTTAGTTGAAAAATTCACTGTGAGTTCACATTAACTTTTTGGCTTTCAATACTAAATAAATATTATCTTAGTGATACCATGAGAATCAAGATCAATAGAGATGATTTTCTAATGAACTGGATAATAGTCTCCATTTGGAATGAAGAAAGACATGTTTCTGCCCTAACTTATTTTGACAAATCTTAGTGATTTGATCCACTTCTGGATAAGCTAAGTGTCCTTCTCTGTCCCTTTTGAAAACAGTCTGAGTATTTACTTGTATAGTAGTTAGATGACATGGTTTTATTATCAGAATTTAGGGGTAGCTTGAAGAGATAACTGGCACTTCTACATAATTACTGTTAGAAATATCTAAATGAAGTATTCCAAGGTCAAAATAATTTTTTGATAAGTGTCCTTCAGCTTAGATTTAACAGCTCCACAGAACTAATCAATCTATCCAATTACCTGGGAGCAATTTTTATAACCTGTTTATTTTAAAGGATTAGACCTGGACAATACAGTATTAGAAGTTACATATTCTCTAGGTGCTTCATTCAAAGTACGAGGTTAGTAGCACATTAACATTTCCTAGTTAACATTATTGCAACCTTGCCTTAAGGGAAAAAAATATGGGGCCTCATTACTGATTGTCAGTTTGTTGGTATGAGCTTGAAATTGCTATCTGGGGGAGTCTTGGCCCTGCTTGCCCACACTGATTGAACAACTCCTTCAAGCTTGGATGAGTTGCTGAGGCATGTTTTAGACCTTTACTTGGTTGTTGATAAAGTCAGGCCTATATTCTGTTAATTAGTAACTATAATAACTATTGCACAATATTTTTCAGTAGTGTTCATAGAAGACCATTTGTAGGATAATCCATTTCTTCAGATACTTCTACTCTTATCATTGGGTGAAATAAGACTGTCAAAAATATGTTGTGTGTTTACTTGTACTCAACAGAAGTTCAACTTCATGATCTCAGGCAAATGACATTTGTTACTCTATAGCTAGCTATTTCGAATATTTAGTTATAGCACATGACATTCATTTTAGGACAATATCTCACCTCTCAGTTTCAGAAATAGATTAATTCCTTTGAACAATTTACATATATTTCTTTGTTGGCCAAATATTTAGTCGATATAACATTTATACAAAAATAATATTTCCTTCTTCAAACTCCTGAAGACAACACTCTACAGGGTTGAGAAGGTTCATATTCCTCCCTACCATTTCCTTCTACACTGAGTGCTTTGGACCTAATTATATTAATATTGCATTACCAGGCAAAAAGGGCTATGTGACTTAATCTAAATCTAGAGTTCTATGAAAAGGATAAATCATTAATTTAAGTACACAGTAAATTCTTATTGTTCTTAAGCATAGTGCTATAATCTCCAGAGAACTGCCTTAGTCTGATAAATACACCACATTAATAATGTAATGATGAGGCCATTAATAGAGTTTCTGTCACATTTCATTTCTGCATTCTATTTCCTTAAAGCTATTCTGGAATCTGATGATAGCATTCTCCATAGGGGCTTGGTCCTGCTATCACCACGTTGATGAAAATATATTATAAAGGCATACTTCTTTGGGTATTCTCTGATTGAATATGGGACACAATACTCTCATGTTTAGAGGATTCCTTCTAAATCTGTATTTCTTTGTCTACATCATTAATAATGGTAGTAGAAATATTAAAAGATATGTGGGTATCATTATAGAACATAAAGAAATTATTGCCTACAGTCTGAAAAATTAAGCATAAAGAAGGACAGTTAAATGTGTTGAATACTTGCTATACAAGGGCTGTCTGGAAAGTATCCAGGCATGTAACTATTCTCATTGTATTAACAATGGCTGGATACTTTCCATACAGCCGTCGTACACTAGGGGTTAAACTAGATGCTTTTATCAATATATTTTATCACGTTTAATTTTTACAATGATTTTTTAAGGACAGCATTTTTTACCTCAAGTCTATATCTTAAAAACACACACACTCAGGGGCTGGGGGAGAGAGAGCGCTTTAAGAATTTCTATTAGCATGTGTAGCTGAGTATGGGTCATATTCTCATTTGTTTGTATGACTAGTAATTTCTGTATGAAAACTGAACATTTAAAATCATATCTTATAGCAACTATGAATTATCTGCTCCCCCTGCCCCCCATGTTTGTTGGGTTTTTGTTTTGTTTTGCTTTAGTAACATGAGCTTAATTTGTAAATTCTCTCTTCTTTATGATATGCAGTTGCCGATGTCTCCGATGAGTTTGTTTGGATATTCATGTTTTTTGTCTGTGTATCTAGGTGTCAATCCTGTGTATGAATTTTAGTAGCCATCCAACAATTTGGGCAGAAATTGTGCTCAAAAACTTCAATTCTGCAAGAATTGCAACTTTTGCCAACCAAACTATCTGTGGATTGAGTAATGAATTCAAAGTTGAAGCTAGTCCTCAAGTCTTCACTTGTGTCATTTTCATCTCCTTGGCGTGTGTATAATTCAGCCTTTCTAAGATCTCCCCATTAAATTACTTACTGGTTCACTCTCCATCCTGACTCAGGACCAAGGACCACCTTGGTCTAGCTAAACTGTGGGTTTTTGGTTTTTGTTTTTCTTTTTACCCATTAATCTACAACCACTTTGAGAATAAAATACAGCACTTTTAATAATTACTCAGAACAACAAGCAAAAATGACACTGTATTGGTCAAAGAGGATAAATGATTAACTATCAAGAAGTAGTTTTTTATAATAGAGGACCATAGAACAAAGAAAAAACTCTTAGTTTTATTGGCATGTATAACTCAAACTAAGGAAACTTGACACTCTTGGCACAAAATTTCTTTCAACTAATTACTAAAAATAATGTCTTTTTGAGACTTTTTTATTTTTGAGTCTAGTTGTTTTAGAAATCTCTGCCTTTGCTCATATTACCTCTTTTAGCAAGTATTTTGTATGATATCACTGACCTAAACCAATTTAAGCAAATAAAATTTGTATCACTTATCTAAACCAATTTAAGTGAGTAAAACATTCACTTGCTTGGAATACATATCATTTGAGGAATGTTTGTATATGTATATAATAAAGACCTTCATATATAATGCAAAATTTTATTTTAATATTTTTGGTTCATTACCAATTTAAGAATATTACCTTTTGGCCTCTATTTTTATATTTTCTTCATAGGAACATGGAATTTTACCCTGGGAACTCTTCTTGATAGGAATCTGTGTTTGGAATTATCTCTTATAGACTGTGTTATCTTTATAGCTTCATTAGCAGTCATGATCTAATAATTCCTCTCTGAGGTCTCATAATTTCAAATTATTACAGACATTCATTCACTGATTTAAGATGAAAGTAAATGAGTTATGGCAAAGTTCTACCCTGTAGAAATATTCTCACTCCATGTTTTCCACTTGGAGTTTTATATTTGTGAAGTTACTTTGCTATAAAAGAAGAAAGAGGTAATATCTTAAATATATTTCCTATAACAATTATTCTATTCTAACCCTTTTTTTCCATCAGAGAGATAAAGTGATTACTGTAACCTATCAATCCAGTAATTTATTTCTCCTTACCATGGAGTTTTATTTATGGAAATAAGAGAACTTCTGGTCTAGTATACAACATGATCTTTAAGAGTAGAATTTCTTTGAAGTCTGAAAACTAGCTTTAGAAAATTTGGAAAAATTATCTTTTGTTATCTGAATAAATGATAGGACTTCACCAACTTCAATTGTGACACTGTTTTTGTTGGTCCGGAATGTCATCTTTTGCTCTTTAAATGAGCATAGAAAAGGATACTAAACTGAAGGGAAAAAATATTTACCCTCTGGTTATGCCTATAGAAATAAAAATTAAATGAAACTATCCTATGTCTCTATCAGCTTGCTATTTAGGACTATTTTAACAGTCCTCAGACAATGCTCAGTCAGTTCAATCGTTTGCTATGTACCTATTAACACATCTAAAATTTCTGCTAATATCTGTTGCATTTGCTTTTGAGGTTTTAGTCATGAATTCTTTGTGTAGGCCAACATCCAAAAGAGTTTTTCCTAGGTTTTCTTCCAGTATTTTTATAACTTCAGGTCTTACATTTAAGTCTTTAATCCATCTTGAGTTAATTTTTGTATATGGTAAAAGATAGGGGTTAAGTTTCAATTGGACTTTAGACCAAATGGACCTAACAGACATTTATAGAACATTCTATCCAACAACCATAGAATATACATTCTTCTAATTAGCACATGGAACATTTTCCAAGATAGACCATATATTAGGCCATAAAACAAGTCTCAATAAATTTAAATTTTAAAAATTCAAATCCATATCAAGTATCTTCTTGGACCACTACAAATAAATTCCAAAAAGAACTCTCAAAACTATACAAATGGAATGGAAATTAAACAATACATTTCTCCATATTTTAATGCCACTGCCTGTGATATCTTCACTCCATTATCAGATACTAAGATAACTGATGGGTCACATGAGCAGAGTGAGGGGCTGTACCTGCTGTCCTTTGCTTTTTCTCTGTTAGAGATTTGGGATTGATTTTTATGTGAGCTATTAGGGTGTCTCAGTTCCTTTTGTGCTGCTATAAAGAAATGCCTGAGGCTGGGTAATTTATAAAGAAAAGAGGTTTATTCAGCCCACAGTTCTGTAGACAGTACAAGAAGCATCATGCTGGCATCTGCCTCTGGTCAGGGCTTCAGGGTGGAAGGTGAAGGGGGAACACACATGTCATATGGTGAGAGCAGGAGTGAGAGAGAGGAGGAGGTACCAGGCTCTTTTAAACAACCAGCTCTCAGCTGAACTAATAAAGCAAGAACTCACTCATTATCACAGGGAGGGCACCAAGCCCTTCTTTGGGATCTACCCTCTTGACACAAACACCTCCCATCAAGCCCCACATTCAACATGGAGATTAAATTTCAACATGAGAGTTGGAGGGGACAAACATCCAAACCATTTCATAGAGTCACCAGCATGCTTTTTTTTTTTTTTTTTTTTTTTGAGACAGAGTCTCACTTTGTTGCCCAGGCTAGAGCGAGTGCCGTGACGTCAGCCTAGCTCACAGCAACCTCAAACTCCTGGGCTCAAGTGATCCTCCTGCTTCAGCCTTCTGAGTAGCTGGGACTACAGGCATGCACCACCATGCCCGGCTAATTTTTTCTGTATATATTAGTTGACCAATTAATTTCTTTCTATTTATAGTAGAGACAGTGTCTCGCTCTTGCTCAGGCTGGTTTCAAACTCCTGACCTCGAGCAGTCCACCCGCCTCGGCCTCCTAGAGTGCTAGGATTACAGGCGTGAGCCACCGCGCCGGGCCACAGCATATTTTTTGTAGCAGTCTTGGACCATAATATTTTGGGTGAGTGTGAGAAGTTCAGAATGTGGCAAGTAGGACCCAGAAAGAAGCATCCACAGTACTTCACTTGACAATGCTAAAAGATGAGCAGGTTAACAGACCCAGAAGACCATGATGAAGACTATGTCTTTATTGTTGGCCTACATAATAGCAACAATAATTTGAATTTTTAGCATTCTTTGCATAATTCTAATATAGAAAATGTGAGCACAATCGTTAGTGTATAGGTGAAAAAACTGTTTTAGGAATTCAAGTGACTTACCTGAGCTCATGCGGCTAGTAACAGATAAGACAAAGGCTCAGGACTTAGAAAATATCTAGAACACACTATTTTTTCTGTTTTTTTGTTTTGTTTTGTTTTGTTTTTATGAACATCAAGGATCAAATCTTCTTATGACTCCTTAGGATGACCTGATTAAACATGTATTCCCTGAAGAGAATAGTATGTGCCCTCACAATGTTTATTGTATGCTAGATTGTTGATTTTTATAATCATTTTATAGTTTAGTCACATTCCATAATTTACTATTATTTACAAGTAATATCCATTGATTGTCTACTCTATATCTACACCTAGGAAAACTGTTTTATACACATCATAGCACTTAACCCTACAACAACATTGTAAGGCACACATTATCATTATAATCACTTTACTGTTGAGGAAACTGAACTTAGTGTAGTTAGATAACTTGCCAAAGTCACATAGTATTAAGTATTTGAGCTAGAATCTGGAGCCAAGTCTGTCTGACTCCATGGTATAAGGATGGAAAAGCATAGATGGCATGGATGTTTATGATTATAAACCCCTTGTCCTATTTCTTACTAAAGATCTAGCCCTCTCAATCTGTGATTATTATTGCAATCATAATGTTTTTTTTCCATAAAGATCTGCATTTAAATTTAAAGAGAGTTTTGCTTAAAAATAGGCAGATATTTACTTAGGTACTCCTCTTCATCTAAAGGGGAAAAGGTACAAAAAGTTTGATATATTACCCATCACAAGGATTTATCACATCCTTCTTCTCTCCATCCTCCCTCTTCTTCCCCACAGACAAATAAAGTTTCCTTGACTGTACTCTGTTGGCATCAGGTAACAAAATGTTACATTTTAAAATGAGTTACAGAATTGGAAGTAATTCAGCAGCTCTTAACCTTTCCTGACTCATCACATAAGAATTCTCTTTAATGAATCATTCTTATTAATGGCAGAAATGGTATGATTTCAAGAAACAGTTAGAAATGCTTTATTCCAGTCCTAAACTGTTCTGGATAAATATCGCATCCATGTCTATTGGCTAAAGGCAAAGGAAGGCAGCAGAAATTTTCAGGTTGTCACATCAGTCTTGGCTCAGTCACTGTACGATGTGAGGTAATTTTTGAAATGGGGACAGTTAGATTTGCCACTGTCACTTTTGCAGTTTCTGGGCTCATCTTTTGGCAGAAGAAGATTGTCAAATGAAGTACTTTGTGCATGGTTCTTCCTGGTCCTCTTTGCCCTGCTTCTGAACTTCTCAGATTCACATGAAATATTATATTACAAGACTGCTACAAAGAAGATGCTGTAAGTATTGGCGACCTTGATTGCTGTCCCCTGAACCATGTCTGCATGGCCCAGAGTGGTCAGAAACTGAACTAGATAAGGAAAGTTACTTTTATAATGAAACCCAAATCTCTAAAAGAGAAGAAAAATCAAGGGACAGCACACAACCTTCTCTCTTTGTTCAGATGACCCTTCTGGGCTCTTAGGATCTGACAATGGAGAGAGAACACCACAGGCAGTGGCATAAAATATGGAAACACTCATTTACCAATGATGAAAGCTTCTATTTTCTCTCTCTTTTCAAACACTAGTCATGATATGAAATACTAGTAATTCATGACACCAAGTTAGCACACAAAGCAATACCATATCTAAAACAAAAATAATGCTGGGTTTTTTGTTTTCCTCTTAGTAATAGAACATTCAACAGAAAGTCTTTTAAAATGTATTTTAGCCTATTCAGGTTAATGAACCCCTTCTTCCAGGTACCCACTCCCCCACTGTCTAGCTGGGTGGTGGGAATGTGGCTTCATTACTGTTAGGAGGCAGTGAAAGTCAGGGCTTCCCACCTTGTCTCCACTGACATCGACATCACACCAGTGAGGAAAATAGGCATAGTGGTGGATGGGATTCGTTTCTTACCCCCATGGTATTTGCCTACACTAGAGAAAATATTGTCAAAAAGGTTTTTGTCTACTTACCCACTCCTTTCCCAATCCGTTGGCTAGAGAAAGCAAGCATCTCTTGAGAGTTTTTTTCTTTATACCCATTGGTGACCGCTAGGATGTTCTCTCCAGTGTCCAGGGAGATAAAGAGAATGCAAAAACAAAAAAAGAAGGAAAGCTTACAGAGCTCACTATCAAGTTCCTTGAGTCCCTACGTCTCTAACCACTGTGTTTTCTTTTCCCCAGCTTTCAGAAACATCCTGCGCTTGTTTCATGTATTATGTACAGTTTCTATCTGTACTTAGTTGGATGAATAGGGAAAAATGTGTCTACCTTCCCTTGTCCAGAACAGGAAGTCCAATAAATGCATTTATAACAAACTTACTAGTAACAAAAGAAAGGGAAATTAAATAGCAAGATACTGTTTACTCCTATGGTATGTTGGAGATGGCATGAGAAATGGTAGCTCACAAATATACCAGTGAATGTATAAATTGGTTTATACATTTTGAAAAGAAATGTAATAATTTATCTGAAGAGTTTTAATCATTTTCACAACTTTAGAATTTAGGATTTCTTTGTCTTAGAATGTATCCTAAGTAGATTTTCACCAAGATTGATGTATAGTAATTTTTTCATGTACAGTAGCTAACAACATTGCTAACCTTGGAAAAGGGTAAATAAAGTATGCTTATTTGTATGATCTAAAAACAAATTAATGCTGATTGTCTCAGTAATATATGAAGACTATAACAGATTTTCACATCTTTTTTTTTTTTTTGCCCTACATCTTGAGTTTTTTGGAAGTTATCTGAAAAAAAATATCTCTAGGTAAATATTTTTCACAATATGTTTCTATGTTTTAAATAAATTATTTCTTAAATATCTGAAGACTTTATTTTTCTTCACATTTAAATTATAATTTTGTTGGCTATATGATTATTGATACAGAATAACTTGCCACAGAAAATTATCCCATGCTATGAAGTAAGAATTTGGATTTCTACATGATTCTCATTTATTTTATGGTAAACTTTACTTTTATATCTCTGAATTTGAAATTTTCTCTCTCTCCCTTTCCTTCACTCTCTCCCTCCCTCCCTTTTCTTCATAAAAATCAGGTTCTTTAATTTATTTGTCCTGCAATTACCCTACTCAACAGTTAATGTGTCTTTCCGTTCTGAGGACAAATATCTCCTCAAATAGAGAGATGTTCTTATGTTCTGTATTTGATATTTGCTCTCTTTTGTATTTTCTGCTTTCTCTTTCAGGACCTCCTATTAAAATATTTAATGTTTTTAGTATTTGCTTTTACTATTTTATAGATAGTAGTGTTCATTGTAGGTCTAATTATAGTCACTGACTAAAGCACAGAATTTTTGTACATTTTATCTGGTGGCCTGTGAAACATGAAGTTTTCTAGTCTGGCTGGTGGGACTAGATACTATAGTATTTCTGGTTCTTTGTGAGGTGTGGGCATTATTGCCTTTAACCCTTTCAGATGGTTCTACCCTGGGACTACATATTGAAGGATTCAGGAAGAAGTCAGGAAGCTTATCATTTATACACCTTTCCTTAAGAAATTTTTCTTGCTTTTGCCATCAACTATGTATTAACTATGCCTAATACTTTACAACAACAGCTTTTTTTATTTATTTACTTATTTTAGTTATAATTTGCAAGTTGTGTCTTTGCTGCTTTTCTTTAATTCCAATCTTTGTTTTTATATCTTACACATGTTTCTCATGAACAACATACAGTGATTGTTTATGCTGTCAGTGCTTCTGTTTTTATCCAATCCAAGAATAGTAGACCTTTAATTAGACTAGTCTATTTATATTTAATAAATTTACTGATGTATTTGGGTATATATTTTTTGACTTTATATTTGAGTCACATGTTTTGAGTTCCTTTAATTCTTCTTGACTTCTTTGGGAATACGTGGCTTCTATAATCAGTTCAAGTGTCTATATATTCCCCAAATAGGTAGAGTGACATGTCAGTTGACTGGAAAATTCAATATTATAGAAATGAAATTTTCCTTAAATGAAATTAGGAAATTAATGCACTTCTAATAAAATTAAAAGTTTCTCTTTTATTTCCAACAAAAGTTTATATGCACAAAAGTCCAAAAGATAACATAACAAATAACTTTGTACTTACCTCTAAGAATGGACAATACTTAATACTTAGTTGTATAGGCTTGTGATCTTTTTTCTTTTATAAAAGAGAATATATAAGTAAAATAAAATTCTTTTTTGTTTTCTCTCAAGTATTAAGCTAAGATATAATATATATATATATATACATACATAGAGAGAGAGAGAGAGAGAGAGAGAGATGGGTATAGATAGATACATATATAGTTAATGAACTCTATTTTCTTGGTATACAAAATAAATTTTATCTTTATATCAAATTTTAGTCATCCTTTCATAATTGAAAGGTATTTACACTGTTACTAAACCTTTGCTGTTGCAAACATGTGTATGGAATCTCCTTAAAACTGTCCTGTGTAGACATTTGCAAAAGTACCATTAACTTAGAAGTGAAATTGCTGATTGTGTATATCTTTAATTTTACCACATAATCAGGTTTTCATTTTGCTAACCACATGGGTGTGAAATAGTATAATTTTTTGTTTTATATATTTTCTAATAGCTATAATAACTATATCTCAGTTTCATGCTGGTTATTTGCATTTCTCCTTCATAAAATGTCTCTTTAGCTCTCCTATTGCCTATCTTCTAGTTTGGGGTTGAATTCTATATCTCTAAAGGACTAGGACCAAGCCTTGCCAGCTCTCTCACAACTCCACTCTATTCACCTTCTCTCTCAGCCATGCTTCCAGAATCTTCTTGGTGTTCCAAGAGCAAGAAAAAAATGAATAAATCTCTGCTTCAAAGAACAAGAGAAGTGAGAACAAGAGAATTGATGCTGGCAAATTGAATATGGCAAAGAATAGCCCTAAAGTGTTTTCTTTAAATATCAGCTCACATCATCATAAACAGGAAAAGGGACATTGTCTTACAAAACTTAAGGTGATTTTCAAGTTGGATTAAGAAACAGAGCTGTAGGTGGTAGAATAACCCTCAGAACAGAGCCTCCCAGATGTCCAGATAGTCCATGACCTAACTGAGAGAAGCCAAGGAAGTCACAGTAGACATTTGTGGAAAGCTATAATCACCAAAAGCAGCATGTCAGCTAAGAAGAGAATAGAATTAGAAAAACCATGTGGTTTGAGCTGAAACTATATCTCAAATCTGAATGTAAATAACAGAAACTAGAATTATAGGGCTTCTTTTCATTTATAGTTTATCATATTTTTCTTTATTAGATCCTCATGACAGGTAAAATATATCCTCTCAAAATTCAAGATCCTCAAAGTATTTCTGTGTTCTAGGTGACAAAGGGCTAAACACATACTGCTTTGTGCCTAAGTATAGTTTATCTCAGATTATACTACTTAGGGTTTATAACACAGACCATGGTGGTGACATTTTATAGGCAAATATATAAAGAAATGGGGATAGTTGGATTTGCCAGAATTTTTTGCTCATGAGCTTAGCTGCTCATGCACTTTTATGTAACTTTCCAACATGCTGTGAATAAGAGGAAGAACTGAGGTGATGATAATGGAGATGTTTTTAGAGGTCAGTCTAAAATTGAGTACATTTATTAGAGTAGAAATAGATATACCATGCTAGATTATTATAATGTAGTGGATGTTAGCATATCTTCAATCACATTAACATAAAAGATATTAGATCTGTTTCACCAACTTCATCCATGCTTTGATTTTAGACTACAGAGTATAAGAGCCAAAAGGCACCTCACTTGTTTTTTTGGCCCCTTGAATTCACACAGAAAATAGCAATAACAGCAATTTTATTTCCCAAAATAGCAGCATTCAGTCAGAGTGTTCAAGGATGTTGATTCTAAGAAGCTATTAAAAAAAGTCTTTGGAGAATTAAATGATGTTTAAATGGAATGAGTGTCATTTTCTATGCCCTTGTTTTGCCCTTCTAACCCTGGTTAAGCTGCTTGCAAGAACCTATGGGAGCTCTGGTCATCAGTTGATGGTGGCACTAATGATGTTGGGTCACAATGTTCATTTTCATCCCAGATATACTCAAGCCTCTGGTATTTTCCAGCTTCAAAAGCTCTTAGCACAACAGGAGTTCTTAACCTTACATGATGTATGTTTTATTTTTAATACTTGTCTCTCCTTGTTTGACAGGCAAAGGGCATGTGCCTGGGTCATTTTCTGTGACTTCCTTGTTCTTCTTTTCTAAATGCCCAGCAATTGGCAGGTAACATTTACTAGGTCAACCTGACCTCTCTTTGTAAAGTAGTTTTTTTCTAGTTTAGGCAGGAGGATGGAGCCAAAGATTCTTGCTAAACCATTGCCAAGTTTTAAGTTATGTAGGTGGGTGGAGAGAATGTTTTAAAGGAGAACTGAGGTTAAGCTTCAAATTGTCTGGCTTAGGTGAATTCATACTTGACATATCCTCTTGATGTAATATACTAGACCCTAGAGATGGGGAAAAATGCTGTTAGAAGTATCTTTTTATGTTTTGTGTTAAAATAAATTTCCATAATGCATTACCTTGGCACCAACTGTTAAAAATAATGGGGAGACTAATTGACATAGCAAGTATAATTAGTACTGTGTGCAAAATTGCCAGCATGGGCCAGTAGCAGCTCTACAGTAAATAGCTGTATTTGTTACTCCATGTGTTTTCTTATCCACTAGCATTTTTTTTACAACATATTCATATTAAGGGGAAACTTTAATCTTCTATTTTAAATTTTCTGTATTAACTTTTGAAAGAATTACTTATGGTTAGGTCAGAGTATCACCAGGAGAGATATTGCTGACTGACCCTCAAGTGGCTACCTAAAATATGAATTTAGCTGGCCTAGGATCTATCCATTATTACTTTAGCATCAACATTCTCTTATTGGCAGCCCACAGAGATAGTATCTATGTCTCATAACTGGCTCACATTAGCCATAATCATAATGAATAATATGAAGGTGATATTTTATCAATGACTATTAGGAAATATGAATAATAATATATATCTTTGCATAACTCATTATTCTTTTGTTATATACATACATTCATGGAAAAATCAAGAAAATGATTAAGTTTATTGTAAATAAACAAGAACAATGAGAGCAATTTACGTAACTAAAATGAGTACAGTTCTCACCTTTATAACACAAATAAACTTGATATACAAAGTCTATCAAAACACTTGAAGTTCATGGGCCAATTCTCTCTTCTTTGTGCATTGGTTAGATAGATATTATCAGCATTTACCTACTGATTTCTCATTTATTTCTTACTAATCCATGACTTATCAATTGTTTTTCTGTTTGATAACTATTTTTCTAATATATAATACAAGATGTCCCCAAAGTCGCCATACATAGGGAAACTGGGGGAGCTCCAGTTGTGTAATTGGTTAGCACACAGTACTGATGTGACATAGGGAAAATGGGAAATTGTAGCTAAATGTACCTTTATTTACAAAATATTCCTACAAAATTTTTCCTTTGTATGGAGACTTTTGGGATACTCTGTATAATAATAATGATTGATGGAATTAAATGAGTGGTAAGGCTTAATAGTCAAAGATTTTTTGGAGACTGCATATCTCTGCTCTGCAATATTAATTGATATTATAATTTAAATTTCATTTTACTTGTATTTATTTTATCTTTTAAAGAGATGAGGTCTTGCTCTTTCTCCCAGGTTGGAGAGCAGTGCTATGATCACAGCTTACTGAAGCTTCGAACTCCTGAGTTCAAGCAATTATCCCATCTCAGCCTTCTAAGTGGCTAGGAAAATAGGCATGTGCCACCAGAGATGTGGTCTTGCTACATTGCCCAAATCTGGTCTTGAATTCCAGGCCTCAAGTGATCATTTTACCTTGGCTTTTGAGAGTGCTGGGATTACAGGTGTGAGCCATCATGTCTAGCCTATAACTTAAATTTTAGAAAGCCACATTTCTTTTATGGTATAATTTGTGAGTCTGTTGAGGAACTATATGGGCATCAATTAAATTATTTATCCATTTATTGTCCATTCCAGATGTTTCCCTTCAGTACTATGGAAGACGTTCTACCATTTTCTCAGATACCTGTATTTGGATATCTTTTCATTTCTTCTATTCCCAAAGATGACTGGCTTTTTGTACACCTGATTACTTGATACAGAAATATGGATTATTCTAATACACCAACTTCTTAACCCAGAAACTTGGTCATTATTTGCAATTCTTCACTCTTTATCAATACATGCCTTTCTCCCATATTGGATCTTCTATTAAATTTCCAAAATATTTTACTTTTTCATTTTTCCATTGCCAGTATTGTAATGCAGAACATCATAAACTCCTGTATAAGGGACTGAGACTAATTTTATGCATTAAATATATTCATTCAAATACCACTTATACTTTTATTTCCTTGCTGTATACAGTCATTTGTGCCATAAGAGGTCCTGCAAGACAGGACTTCAGACATGGGATTCTGGAATTAGGTTGCTTTCTGTTTTTAATCCACTGATGACATCTTTGCCAATGGGAAAATGGGATGCTTATATTAGTGGTATGCATTGGCATCATAGTTATATAAATTATCATATATGTTTTCTTGGGATGGAGGATAGTTAGAGTTTTGAGAAATAAATTAGCCACCTGATTTTACCATCATGATCAAAGTGATGACTACAAAAATTTAGGAGTCAGTAGCTTCTTCTTAAGTGCACTTTCATCCTCAAATCTCTCTGACATCTCTTACCAGCTAAAGTAACTTCTCCTCCCCTGATTGAGGAGAAAGGCTTCTATTATTTGAGGATTTTGTTGTTACCTCCCCTAGTTAACTGCATTTCAAGGAGATGCCTTGTCACCTCAAGAGCCACCTGCATTACCCACATTGCCTCTGGAGCCATCAAGAGTAAGATCCACACATTCTCCAATGGGACTAGTGCAAAGTCTAACCAGGAGATAGCTTGTTCACCAAAATAATTGCAAGATTTGCTAATTTATATTAACATAAAACTGAGAAATATGTATGATAATAGATTCTAAGAGTGTTAGGCAAGAGTGGGTGGAATAATATGCCAAGGTTGTCAAGGTATTTACCAGAAATCTAATATGTTGTCTCAAGGTGCCAGAACTTAGCTTAATAGTTTGCAGAGTTGGTTGACTAAAACCTGAACTCAACTGTAGTCTATATTTAATGAAGTTTAGAAGCAAAAACTTTCCTTACCTGATGTAAAAAAGGACTCCATAGTTTTAGGGGGGATAAAAATCTTGGAATGGATTTGTCTTGTTTGCCCTGCATTCTTTATGAGAGGGTCTTAAGGACACTCCTTACTACAGCTTCAATATATTGATAAATGGCTTAGTGAAGAGATCACTAGCATCCTTGATAAATTTTTGTGGTTTTCCCCTGAATGCTATGGATAATGTTGGAGATGATGTCACTGACACAGTTTCTTGATTTCAACAGGACTGGTAGCATCCTAATGTGGCAAAGACCAGGTGTTAATCATCAGAAATAATGTGGATGTGATTCCTATGATAAATGGTGGGGTTGAACTGCCTATTGAAATGTTTCCATCTCCAGAAATCTTTTACTGTGCTAGCTGATCACATCCCTAGTAATAACATAGATAAGCAGACTTGTAAAGTGTTACTTCTTCTGTAAAATCAGAAACCTCTAGATCTGATGGACAGCTTCCTGTGATTCATCTAAAAGTAATTATTCTCATTTCAAGAAACAGCTTCTGACTTACAACAAGGCCCTAAGAGACACTTAATGCGTGATCACAGAATAGCAATTCTATGAGTTATCTATTTCTGTCATAACAAATTACTACAAAATTAGAACAACACGAATTTATCATCTTATAGTTCTAGAGGTCAGATGTCAGAAATGGGACTCCTTGACCTAAAATCAAAGTGTCATCAGGGCTGTGTTAATTTCTGGAGGTTCCAGGGAAGAATCTCTTTCCCACCTTTTGTATCTTGTAGAGGCTGCCCACATTCCTTGACTGGAGGTCATGCATCTCTCTGATCATTCTTGCTTAGTCACATCTCTTTCTTCTACTTTTAGGACCATTGTGATTACATTTAGTCCACTTAAATAATACAGGATAACCTTCCTTTATAAAGGTCAGCTGATTGATAATCTGAATTCCATCCTTTGCCATATAACAACATATTCATGGGATCTGGAAATTAGGATGTGAGTATTTTTGTGGGGGAAGGGTGGCAGGGTCCATTCTGCTATGTCAAATGTTTATATGACCTGATCTGCTGGTCACGAACTGAGTATATCTAATCCTCCAAGCCATAAGGTTGAGTGTGTGTGTGCAACAGCAAAACAGTATCAAGTTGAAATGGTATTTGCCAACTTGTGCTGCTAAGTCCCTGGAGCTTGTGAACCTGCAGTAGCACTGCCACTGTTCAGCTCATAGCCCTGCTGTTGGACCCACACTGCTGGCTCTGTACTAGAAAATGAGAAGTTTGTGCTCCCGGTGGTGCTTCTGAAACTGTCACCAGTGCTATGGGGGCACTCAGCCACTTATGGGCACTCTCAGCTGCTCTCACTGAGAGCACTTCTGATCAGGAAAAGTTGGCTTTCCTGTTTTGTTTTGTTTTTTTTCTATCTCTCAATATCACACTATTACATCCCGTTGAAAGTCTGAGAAAAGCAGTTCTCAGGATTTAATCTTGGTGATACTCAGGAGAATATAAATTGGCATGTTTGGAGCTGAGAGATATTAGACACTCTCTGCTGCAAGGTCCGGACTGATACTCAACCTGGGGTGGGTAAATATTGAGAACTAGTTGTACCTTAACATGGATTGAGTAGGGTCCTTGACAAATTTAATCCATCCTCGTTAGTGCTTGTAGAAGTCATTGTTCCATCAGGAAGAGAGAAGGCATTCAACATATTTTGAGTATAAAAGGTTAAACAGAATTAGGGCCTTTAAATGATTTTTGGAAGAGTTGGAAGAGCAAAAGTCAAGGAAGCTGCCTCTGAAGATTATGGAAACTAATGCTGATGGTCAGGGGATCAACCACAAACACGAAAGCAGTTCTCAAAAGCATGCTGGCACTTTGTTACAGTTCAGAAAGAAACATAAATAAATAAATAAACCCGAGAAGCTCTTATTAGCTTTCTCAGTTTGCAGCAGTTAAACAGGTGGTTGCCAAGAGCTGATGGTCAAGCTGTCAAGAATCTCATTCTGCCCGTGTCTGGCTGCAACAGTCTCCTGAGAATTATGCTTTCTGCTTCCTTTCCATCTTCCAAGTGTTATGTGATTTCCTCTCACTGGCAAACTCCATCCTAGGAAAAGGATTCTAGAAAATGTAGCTCCTGGGTTTCCTTTTGCCATATAGAGGAAACTTAATAAGGAAGAGGTAGTGGTGCTGCTGTGATCCCAGGCCACCCAGCATAGGGCTGGAAGAGGGTCAGGACTTCTGTATTTGTACCCTTAGATATGTCTGTACTTAAGTCTGGCTGTATAAGAGGTTACCTGCTTTGTGAATTTTCACCCTGCCCTTGACTATAGTGAGTTTTTAATCTAAATCCAGTTGTTCCTACTAAAGCATACCCAAGCTGCTTCCATTTCCACCTTAAATGACTTGTTCTCAGGGATCAGACATTAATATTATTGGGACTTTGAAGTGGAGATTAATCTGCCAAAAAAAAAATCTTCGTAGAAAGGTTTTCCAGCAAATATTTTGTTTTTTTCTTAGAAAAGCCTGGATAAATGGAAAGAGTTATATATAAGTATTTTATATACATACAGTCTTTTGTGGAAGTGGAAGAAATATTGTGAAATTGCAGTCTAATTAAATGATAGCCACAATGCACAACTTTTGGCAGAAATAACAAGTGTCTCACAGTGAAAGTGGTTCATTTATGTATACCTAGTTAATGTTTATTTGACCAACCAACTTTGAGTTGTCTTTATATGGGAGTGAAGAAAACTGAGCTTCCTCAAGTTTGTCCCCCCCCACCACCAGTAGTGAAACTTCAGTGACTAAAGATTTTCACACTGAGATACATTTCAAAAGACAAAAATTATTATTAAGGGAATACCTATATCAAAAACACCTTCCTTTATGGCTATTTTATTGCTCACCTGTGACTATGGACTTTTTCTTTTATTTTTCTTTTCATGAGGCTAAAAAAATGAAAAGAAATAAAAAGAAAAGGAAGACTTAGGAATCTCTTCTCTTAAGTAGCCTTACATAGCCCAGTTTTCATATCCACAATAAAGAAAACTGAGGGTCAGGACTGTCCTAGTTTACATGTAAACAGAACAAATATCTTTATTTTCTGTAAAGGATGGATTCTATTTTTAAGCACAAACCCCTTTGAAACCAATTAATACCAAAATCTGACCTACATAACAGATTCTGAACTCATTTTTTGTTGTTGTTGTTGTTAAAAAGCAGCACAGTTGTTCACAATTGTAATGGTTCCATGGGTAATATTCTAAGTGTGTATATATCACTTGAAACAGATTTCCAAAAAGCTCTTTATCCAATATTTTTTTACACTACTAAGTATTTTTTTTTTAAGAAATAGCATCTCACATGCTGCTAGAATCAATTTATATTTAAGCTGGCAATGTGAAATATTTCTAGCCACATAAGTTGGTAAAATTGCCAAGCCTATTCTCCCTTCAGAAAAATTGTGGAAGATAAAAAACTTGTTCTTTATCTGTTCTTCTGTCTTAAATCTATGCTCTTCCTTTTTCTTCTGGCCTTTGTATTCTCAATCCTTTCTCAATGAAGAGCATTCCTCTGTGACCTTACTCTTGAGTGTCAACCTTTGAGATTCTCCTGTGGATAAGGAATCACCACATTTAGGGGTTGTTCTACTTCGGCATCTTAAAAGGAAAACTTTTACAAGAAAATTTCAGGAGTTTTCCCAAAAGGAAATAATCTCTAGAGGTGAAATTTTCAGCATCATGCTTAGTGCTGGGAAAGATATTTTTGTAAGGGGAAAACTATGTAGAGACCTTACAAATCAGGCATATACACATAAATATTGCCCATGTTATTGATTAAAAACTTTTGAAGCAACACCCAACTCATTATATTTCTTTGAATGCTCATTAGGGCAGAAATTTTGCTGGGTCACCTCGATGATCACATGTTATTATTGAAATTATTTAAATCTCAGAATGATTTCTAGAATTTTGGTGGTTTCCTTTATAGGATTGTATTTAGTGTGAAGAAGACTGACCCAAGAGCTTTAGTTGATGAAATACATTTATGTCTATATCTGCATATGTCTCTGTGTTTCTCTATGTATGTCTAGCTTTGTGTCTGCTGGATACATATTTTTGTCTTTCTCTACTGTGATATCTGTGTCCCTTTTAGTAGAGGATATTACTTTCCAATCACCTCCATAGGCTTCACACCTAGAAGGCATCCTTAGCATTTCCCTTTTCATAATACCCCATATGTAACTCTTTGCAGGGATAGTCTTTGAGACTAGTATTTTAGTCTTGTTTGTATCCCAGCAGGACTCTTCTCTTCTGGTTCTCTCTGTTAAACATCTAGCTGCTCTATGATTGAGTCCATTTATCTAATGGAGCTACCAGCCTTCTCTTAAGCTTACCATCAAATTTAGCTTTTTCACCTTTTAGCTATAACAAACCTCCCACTAGAATCAAATAGTTAAGTTGTAAAAAAGTAAATATATGTATTAGAAATATGTATATATATATACACACACACACACACATATGTGTATATATACATATATATGTATATATACATCACACATATTTCTTAGAAATTTACCAAGACCATATATACAGGTACACACACATACGTCTTGCTTACCATCAAAACATCCGTTGTTTTCAACAATGCTGTTAGGCTTGAACTTGTTCACTCACTTCCAAATAAAGTTAATTTCTTTGGAGATTGCTTCAGAGCTCTCTATTCTTATAGCTTGCCCTTCTGTCTCTGAATAAAAGTATCTGCACCATTTCTCTGTAGTTGGGGATAGAAACAGTGCTTCTCACTAGATGTTACTTCTCTCAGAATGACATCCCTGCTTTACAGACAGGGTGCAGGTCAAGGTGGTTGCCTCTTGTCTTGTTGGTTTATTGCTCATGCGATGGGACCTTCATTCTATAAGTAAGCTGGGGCAAAGGTAACTGGGTCCAGTATTCTCTGCCTTCTACACATGGGGTAGAGCTTCACCCCAGGATTGTAGCCTGGAAGAAGGAAGGGAGCTTCTGGTCTCTCAGCCATTTTTGCCTGAAATACAGTTTTTATAATATGGAGCAGGAGTTAGTGAGAGGAAGTGAGAAATGCTTCCACATAAGAGCTACTTAGTGTCTCCTTATACTCTGCTTACTAATCAGAAAATGCCTAGAGGGGAAAAGTAGCCTGGAATGTTGGGCCTATTTCAAAGACTGAGTCTCCTTCCTTTTCATAATCTTGAACTCTCAAAATGTGCTGCCTTGGTAAGTTTCTAAGGCATGTATATATTTACTTTTGTGCAACTTAACCATTTGATTCTAGGGAGAGATTGGTTTAGCTAAAGAGTAAAAAGTCTAAATTCAGAATAATTTGATATGAAGTTTTTCATTATTTATTTTCTAGTTACTTTTTAATTTCTTCTGTGAACCATGAGTTATTAAAAATTAATTGTATTTTCAATCTTATTAATTTTGTGGATTTCTTTAATGATTGATAATTTTGTGAAATAAGTTCTGCCTAATGCTAAGTCTTTGAATGTTGCTGGGAATTGATTTACTGCTCACTACACATTCCATTTTCTCAAGTAATCTATATATGGTTAAAAAGAATGCATTACAGGTTGTGTATTCCTTATCTGAAGAGCTTGGGAAAAGAAGCATTTTGGATTTCAATTTTTATTGGGTTTTGGAATATTTGCATAAATATAATGAGATATGTCGGAATGGGACCCAAGTCTAAACATGGAATTTATTTATGTTTCATATACACCTAGCCTGAAGGTTACTTAAATACAAAACTTTTAATAATTTTGTGCATGAAGCAAAGTTTTGACTGTATTGCAACTCATCACATGAAGTGAGGACTATAATTTTCTACTTGTTGAGTCATGTTGGTACTCAAAAAGTTTTGAATTTTGTAGCATTTTGGACTTTGGATTTTTGTATTAGGGGTGTTCAACCTGTATCTCTAGATGTTGACTTCAAAAATTAAACAAACCCATAGGTTATTTTCTTACCTGTGTTCTTTAGATAATTCGTATGCAAACTAATTATTTGTCTGCATTATCTATCAATTGCTCTGGAAGTTGTTAAAATCTCCACATATCATATAAGATTTATCAGTTTCTTTGTTTATCAGTTTCTTATATATCATAGTCTGATAGCACATTTTGAAACTTTGGTATGAAATTGAACACAAATTATCTCTCTATAATTCTTTCCTTTAAAAAAATCAAAATTATTGATATTTGTGTAATATTAGCTCTCTTTTGGATATCATATGCCTGATTAATTTTTTCTATTTTTAAATTTTGCAAATATTTAATATCTTAATATTTCCTGGGATTTTCTTGTGATTATATTGATAATTACAACTGTTTAAAAAATGTTATATTTTAAAAGATAGTATGCTTTGTGCCTTGCTTTTACATTAAGTGCACTATTTTTTCCTTAAAATATTTAAAAATCATTTTTTACATTCCGTGTATATGTGTGTGTGTGTATGTGTGTGTGTTGCCCAAGACACTTTAGAAGTCCAATTCTGCTTTTCATTTTTTTCTGTTTATTTATAATCAAGATGGATAGTTTTCTTATTTTTTTTTAATTTTTAATTTGGTACTTGAGCTTATCAGAATTTTTTTTTCTGTTAAATATTGTGAAGACTCCAGTGAGGCAGGTATCTATAGAAAGAATTTGGAATTGTTTCTTCCATTTGTATAATGTGCTACAAATAAGTGATCATTATAAGTGCACTTACATGTATAAAATGTCCTGTTCCATTCAAATTGTATAAAATTCAGCCTGAAACTCACAGTTGGTATGGCTGGCCTACAGTTATATATGCTGACAGCAATAATGTTTATACTCTCCCAGGGCCTATGGTAGACAGATAATTGATGTAGTCTCCTTTACTAAGAAGCTGACTTTTTTAAAAAAACTATGCTACTCTTTTAAAATGATATCATTTTTCCAGTAACCTTCCTTTATATAAAGTACCATTTTCAAATCCACTCCTTGAAAAGACATGAGAGTTTATCTCCTGTCTCCATTTCCCAAGAAGTCATTGAAATCCAGCCTACAGGTTACACAGAACTACTGATCTCTCCAGGAAGGAACATCGTCAGTATGAGTTTGCCACATTGATTTTTGGTTCCCCTTGTCATTTTTTTTTTAAAACCTGGGGTTTGTATTTTTTGTTTGGTTTTGTTTTAGTTTCATACATAATTTGGAGGATATTTACAATATCTAGTCCACTATGTTGCCATATATGGAAGTCTTAATACATTCTAAAGACGGCAGCCAAAGTCATCTTTCCAAAAGGGGAATCACACAGGCTTAAATCCTTTTAATGTCATCCCAGTGATCCTAGGATTAAGGCAAAGTTTCTAAACGGCCAACCAGGTTCTGCATGGGTATTTCTATATATGCTGTAGAGTGCACTACATTTGCATTCTACAAAATGCACTACATTTTATTTGACACTTTGTTCTCCAGGAATTACAGCCTTTGATGGTAATGTTCAATGCTGTCAAAGGGCCTTACTACACGCTGTTGTCTTCTGTCCTTTGAAGACTGTTCTCACTTTCCTTCACCTAGTTAATTTCCACTTTCCTTGAGATCTCTGTACAAGCTTCATTTTCTCAAGAAAGTCTTTCCTTACTTTCTGAGTCAATCCTTTTCTCTCCTCTCACACAGCATTCTTTACCTCTCAGAGTTTATCCATAGTAATTACATATTAAAATACTATATGTGTGCATAAAATTATTTGATCCTTAGCTCTTTCTCTAGACTCTAAATTCTCTGCAGATAGTGTTTCTATTTTTATATATCTTTGCTATCCCTAGCACCCGAAACAAAAACAATGCTTAATGCATATGTTTATACTGAATATACTGAAATAAACACAATGCAAATATAAATATACATACAGTAAATATAAAAGTGGGCTACTTTAAATAGAAATGTTTGACTTTTAGTTTTTCCAGTCAGGAAGTGCTCCCATTGTAAAGAGGACTAGACAGAGATAAATAACCTGTTCTATGAAGTTGGGAATTTAATTTTCCCTAGTCAAGGAAACACACCAATCTCTTCTTCCCCTTACCTCATTTATTCCTTATTGGTCGGATCATATTTCCACATGAGGGTGCCATATCAGCAGAACTCTTACCCTCCCAGTGTTCCAAAGTGGAAACTGATGGCTACCCTGCATGTTCGTGGTAATGATTATCACGTAGGGCAGCTATTCGAAATGAGGGCAGCTTATTCCTGGAAAGAGTGCAAGGGAGATAAGGTGGCTCCTGCATACTCTAGACTGACCCATGGACATAGACTATGCGTTTAGGATCCATAGCCTATCAAATAGCTTAAATCCCATTAGATAAGCCAGGTTGAGCCTTCAAGGAAGACTAAACTTCTGAACTTTGTTCAAGTAAAAGAGTCATTCACCAGGAAATACAGGAAAGAGCACAATTCATAATTGCAAGGCTGTGGAAACAGCCCAAGTGCCCATCAATCCAAGAATGGATTAATAAAATGTGGTATATGTATACCATGGAGTACTATTCAGCTCTAAGAAACAACGGTGATATAGCACATCTCATATTTTCCTGGTTAGAGCTGGAACCCATACTACTAAGTGAAGTATGCCAAGAATGGAAAAACAAGCACCACATATACTCACCAGCAAACTGGTATTAACTGAGCAGCACCTAAGTGGACACATAGTTACTACAGTAATAGGGTATTGGGCACGTGGGAGGGGGGCGGGTGGCGGGTATATACATACATAATGAGTGAGATGTGCACTATTTGGGGGATGGTCATGCTGGAAACTCAGACTTGTGGGGGGAGGGGGAGAATGGGCATTTATTGAAACCTTAAAATCTGTACCCCTATAATATGCTGAAATAAAAAAAAATAAAATAAAATAAAAAGAAACCAGAGAAGAGTGATGGAAAATCTGGGGTTATATGGCTAAAAATGGGAAAGTATGGATAAGTAGGTACCTAACTGTATCTGCAGTTCTGCCTGCAGATAGCAGAATCCATCCACAGGAACATACCATAGAGATGAGGAAAATGGCAAAACCAAAAGCAAGTCAGATTGCTGGAGACATTTTAATGGAAGAAGATAGTAATACAATTAGAGGCAAGATGTTACAACTGGGCTTATCAGGGAGGTCAGAAAGAAGATGTACATCTGTATAGGAACTTGAGTCAAAAGCACTATTGCTAGAATAGAGACCCAATACAAGTGAATGGAGGGTTGGAGGCCTGCAATTCCATCCATAGGTTAGCATGGATGCACCATGACCTAGTTCATTCTACTATGACGAATGGCTCTGTCTTAAACCCTATGAAATTGTCAATAGGATTTGTGCATCTCAGTTAATGGTCAGAAAAATATTTATTTTCTCTTCCCTCTTTCCTTCACCCAATTAATTCCTGCTTTCCTTCAGATCTCAGTTCAAGCTTCACTTTCTCAAGAAAGCCTTTCCTCACTTCCTGAGTTGGTCCCATTCCCACTTCTCTCATGGTTCCATTAATTGATTCAATACATTATTAGTTTTTGTTTTTGTTTGGTTTTGTTGTTGTCATTTTTGTTTGTGAAGTTTGTTTGGGGGGGTACCTACTGCCACATGTCTTTTTCATGGGTACTTCTCTTAGTCTGGAATATCTGACTATAAGACTTCAGAAGAGTTTTGTAGTCTGGTATGTATGTATAGTATTGGAGGCCCACTGGAGGGGAAACAAGAGGCAGCAAAAATGAGCTTGGGAAATGTTACTAGAAGTGGCATTTGCACAATTCTGATACTCAAGAAAATAACTTCCATTCTTTCTCTGATGTTTGTGTCACACAGGAAAATCAAAAGGTAATAGGAAACCCACTAGGACCTACAGATCTGTTGACTTATAGTTACTATTTAATTACTTTTCATCTATCACCAGGCACTAAAAAGCATACCTAGCCTTTAAAAAGTGGCCAATTGTCTACATTTCAGTAAACAGCTTGAGTTGGGAAATTTTTTGCTCACAATATCTGATGAAATTAAATGAATAAATTAGTGGCAACGAGAATCTATATGAGTGGTACTTAAAAAAAAAATCCACAGATATAGGGAGAGATTATCTGACAGAAATGTGATATTCATCCTAATTCTTGGGCCACACTGGTGAATTTGCAATTAGGTAGAACACTGTCCATCACATAGGAGGCAAGAGAAGAAAGCACTGATTCGAAATACAAAAGCCCTTCCTGCTCTGGCACAGAGCCCTCATCAGGATGGACCAGGTTGGATCCTAACAGAGGCCTTTTTGCCAGAGCCTGGATTTTCATAATGTGAGTGATTCTTTCTCCTCGTAATTACTGATAATGTTGCTGGGTGAACTGAAGACACATTGAATAGGAAATTAGATATTACATCTCTCTATTGCAGAGCATGTAAGACAGCAGCCTTGCTATTTACCTCACACAGACCTCAAATGCAATTTTTGGATCAACATTCCCTATTCTCATTTTCCCTTTTATTCATTCTCTCCTCATTTGCCTCATAAGATATCCTTTGCACATTTCCATGTCATCTGTTCTCTTTGAGATTGTTATTCGAAATCAATACTTTTACTAAATTTTCCCTTTGAAATAGTCATCATTTGCCAACTGTGAATAATAACTATCTTATGTATTTATACATTGTTTATCTTACCTCAGGAATGATTTAATCCATCAAAAATGCATAGTTGCTTGACATTTAACCTAGAAAAGCACTGATGCTAAGATTGAAAAACATAAGCACTTTGCTATATATCTTCCCACGGTTCAGAGTCCTATGGCCACAGGAGCTGCCAAGTCAATCAAGGGACCATGTCAGTGACACATGTACTCTGGGGGACTATTCCCTGCAGCAGGGCATTTTCAGTTTGGGGTTTTCAAATTTTTTTTTCAGAGCCTTTGCTTGGAATCGGAAATAAATTTGACATGAACTTTGTAAATTACTTCAGTTTTTTTAAAAAAGCTTTTATTCTATGAAATTCTAAGTAAGTCTTACAAAGGTAGCCCTTTCACATCTTTTTATTGAATTTTTTTTCTTATTTTGTAATCAGTTGTCTACTCCTTAGAACTAGTATGTTTTTTTCTTGATCTCTTATGGTCCATTATTTCTTTATGTAAGGACCTGTGCCAATTTTTCCAGTCTAGCTAAACTGAAGAGTTCGATAGTTACTTTGGATTAACTCTTTGAAGTTAAAAAGCTTACCTGACCCTGATTTTAAAAGTTTTTTGAAGACTTTTATAAAAGTCGAAAAGTAAATTGCTATTCTCTCATTACTCAGACCTTCCGACTGAACAGAATTGTGCTTAATTCTAACCTTGCATCCCCTGAAGTTTGAGTAGGTTCAAATCTCCGTATATATTCCCTTTCAATCCAAATTGCTAAGAAGAACACTGACACCTCCAGATGCTATTAACTTTTCTGAAATCACCACCAGTCTCTTTAGCATTGCACTGTAGGAAAAAAGCAATAGAATAGACTATTGAGCGGAGATTGGGGTGAGGAAGGGGGATGGCTGTTAGGGCCTCTTGCCTATTTCCTTAGAATTAATATAGTGATGTGCCCTATAGTAAAATTTCAAGGGCTCTGTTCAAAATAGTTTTAATAAATCCCAGCAGGAAACCAAAGGAAGAATAATGTGCATGAGTGACACTTTTTAAAATTCTTCTGAAAACAAGGAAACTTATATTTTACTTTCTCTGATAGGTTTGTAAAGAAGAAATCTAGAAGTATCTTTATAATAGATGCATTTTTCATCACCTCTCTGAAACCAATCACTCCATCTGTAGCTAGATCTTATCTCTTCGATCATTTCCTATGGCATAAGCATATGCTTTTATGTCTCTCATCTTATAATAAAGCCCTCTCTCGAATCAACTAGCTCTGCCCCATCATTCTAATCCCCCTTTCAGAAAAGCTTGCAGCTGTCTATACAAGTTCTCCTTAATTCTCTCCCTCTCATTCTCTCTTAAACTACTACCATCATAATTTTACCCTGAACACTGCATGGCAGCTATTGACATCTCTGTTGCTGATGCCAATGGACAATGATCAGTCCTTTTCAGCAGCATTGGACACAGTTGATCACTCTTTCTTCTTGATCAACATTCTTTACTCGGATTCCAGGACACCATTGTTGTTGTTTTTCTCCCATCTGACTGATTGTTCCAACTCCTTTGTCTTTGCTGGCTTTTCGGCTTATCTTTGACCACCTTATCATTGAAGATCCTTGGTCATCTTCTCTTCTTTTCACTAACAGTCTCCTCCAATATTTTCCATTATTGCCATTATGTTTTGAAAAATACTTTTGGAGCAATGGAAGTCAACACAAGAGTTACATAAATAATTTGGGGTGTTATCCACAATTCTGAATTATTGATATCCTTCTATCAAGTCAAATTGAAAACTGGCAGTGTTTTCTTGAACAAGCTTTTGATAAATGAGACACTTGGCCAGTAACGAGATGCCCAATGATCATAACATGAAGGTGTCGAGAAAGAAAATTAATAAGTCTTCAAGGCAGAATTAAATGTCATAGAATTTGAAGACTTTCAAGTAAATCAGTCAGTCATCTGTTGAAGGATGTGGGCCAGAGTTTGATTACTTTATTAAGAAACACTCTTCCCTGACATAAGCATAAATAACATCTAGTAAATTATTGCATTTCATGAGAGGCCACATAATGATAGGTATGGCACTTAGAAAAGCTCAGATTATTTTATGTATAACAATATAAAATTCTTAAATTTTTGTTTGATTCCCTCATAATTTCAAAAGTATGTATCCATTAAAAGTCAATTTTTTGTTTTTGTCCTTTGGGAAGCAGTTTAAAAGTTGAGTAACTTTATCAGAAAGCATTTTTTTTGTGTGTGTGTGTGTGTGTGTGACAGTGGCTTTAAAAATGGGCTTTCTTCTCAGGAGGGAAAATATCAATGCCATGTGGTCTGTCAGTTACTATGGTAACCATACCTCGTTCATTTTTTTAATAACAGTTTGAACTGGCTCTTAAACCTGAGCAAAAATCTGGCCTGCTGAAGAGTAAATTGCTGCCTCACCAGAGCTTAGCTCTTAAACATCACTCCCCCTCCTTTTCATCCTCATCTTCAGGTGCTTATTTGACATTTATTCACAAATAGTCTTATTCAGATCACTTGGTTAGCTGTGCAATGTAATAGTATATTAATCAAGTACTACTAATTCAATATGAAGAAAAGCTAAGTTTTCTAATTTACATGTTAATACAAAAAATGGGTAGACTTTTATCTCACAAACCTGTCTAATCTCTTAATTTATTATCAACTCCAACTCGGTATTATTATTATTATGTGATGATGTAGTATCACAGAACTCTGATTCTAAATATTTGACCACTGTTCTCTACCTCACTCTTTATAATGACCATTTGACTACAAATAAGGGTAAAAACATGCTTGAGTTAACTCTAATTCCTGTGTTATTAAATGAAGCTTGAACTACAGAATCCCTAATGTGGAGACAAGTAGAATACTCCTTACCCAACATCATGAAATAGCAATAGGGAAATCTGACCTCTCTACTATTCCTTTTACAGCTGCTTGTGAAATAATTCATAAAGTATTTAACAACATTTTATCCTAAGATCATTGTCTTTAAGAAATGAACTTTGATTCATTTTATTGAGATGAATAGACTTGTCAATATTATGATAGTTTCTATTTGAAAATTACTATCAAAGAAAGACATAGTAGAACCTAAGCGCAACATATCTTATTAATATATGGATTTGGATTTGTGTTCATATGTCCTTCACTACAAAGACTGAGTAATATATTTAAAATTAAATTGTTAATCAGTAGTAATGGTTAAGTATCATTGTTATAAGAGGTTATAATGTATGTGATATTGATATATTTTATCATATATATAAAATTTTATAGTTGAATTATATTAAACATTATTGTATACTTACATAGGTCTTGAAAATATTGCCGTATCTGTGTATTCAAGGATATGTAGAACATCAGTAACAAATGACTTACCGAAATCTTTATTACATGGATTTATTGTGTTTATTACATGTATTTATTACATATGTATTTGTTACATATATAAATAAATACATATATATTTATATAAATAAAATGCACATTATAAATAAAACATATCCAAAAAGTGGGGATTCAAATTTGGAAACTAATGATAATTGCGGTTAATACTTACGAGGATAAACCAATATACATTTTGTTGAGAAAAATTCCTCATTACATTCTTCCATCCCAAAACTAATAAAAGACCATGAACTAACACATGATCATTAGAGTACTGACACATAGTCTGCAGATTCAACATGCAATCGAGAACTTTGTTTGCTAAAGAAAGACTGTGCATGTTCTTTCAGGCCAATCATAGAGGTACAATAAATCTTACCCCCTGTATCACACTATCCCACCTCTTTCCACTCCTGCTATAGGACCCTTAGGACACATGGCCTCTCAGGGCTGTGAAAGCCTTACTGACTCTAAAGAATGTATGTGGCACTTTTCACATTGCCTGTACTAAATGTCAAAGAGTAGGACAGAGAAGAAAAGTAGGAAGAGCACTTTCTATAATGTGATGTAATACCTGGTATATTAGTCAAGGTTATCCTGAGAAGCAGAACCAATAGGATGTATAAAGAGATTTATTATAAGGAATTGGGTCATGTGATAATGGGAGTTCACAAGTCCCAAGATCTTCAGCCTGAGTCAGTGAGCTGGGCCCTAGAGGAGCCAGTGGTGTGGTTGTAGTCTAGAGGCCAGCCGGCTCTTTCTCAGGGGAGGTGAGCCTTTATGCTCTAATTAGGCCTTCACCTGATTGGATGACGCTCACCCACTCAAGGAGGGTGATCTGCTTTACTCAGCCTACTGACTTAAACATTAATCTCCTCCCAAAACACCCTCATAAAAACATACAGAATAATATTTGACCAAGTATCTGAGAACTCCATGGCTCAGTCAAGTTGACTCATAAAATTGATCATCACACCTAAATTCTTTTCTGTTTCTGCTACTATCTAGCAATTAAACCTTGCTCATCACTTAGCGTCTGTGGACTTCATTTCATTACCTGAAAATTAAGATATTGGGTAAGATCAATGTTAAGATCTTTATTCTAAAATATTATATTCGCATGCAGGAACAGCCATTTTAGCAATATTAATTTAATGCCCCATGGGATAAAATAAATGAGAGAATCTGTAGCATAAGACCTACCACAAACATTTATTATCAGTATATCAGAAGTACAAATGCCCCGTTCCTTTATTAATCTTTAACATTACTTCAATGCATGCAATCTGAAGATGCATTTAATAAATTATCACAAATAGAATCAAGACCACATTTGGGATATTAGTGGTAATATAAAGAAAAAAAGTTCAGTAAGAATAAAAGAATGTATTTATACTCAAATGAGCCAATATAGTGTTTAAATTGTTGTTTACCTCCCCACTCTACCTTGCATGATATCTTATTATCAATGCAGTGAAACTCCTAGGAATTGACACATTTATAAAATATTGAGACACAGAAAAACTTGCAAATAAGAGGTATCCATGTGGCGATAATAACCACAAAAAAAGGTCCTTGAGGTAGTATAAGAGATAATGGACATCATGTATTCAATTCACATCTTAGCCAATAATGTGTCTGTAGATGTCTGTATTTAGATGAGAAAGTAACCACATGAATCCCAGGGGATTAGTTGATAATTACATATTCAAAGGATATTTGCTCTTAGCAGGAACATAAGAATCATTTACACTGGTCTCTACATTTTTTGTTTTGCATTTTTCACCAGTAAATATTTCTAAGTATGCCTCCACATACATATTTATTTATTTTCAAATCACATATAATAGAGAGAATTCTCAGAATATGTTAAAAGAAAATGAGATCAAAATAAATCAGATTTTAAATGTTAATATTTTTAAATCTGAGAGATTTACTTGAATGGACATTTTTCATTAACCCATAAATTGTAAGTGTATCTACATTAATACAGCTTTGTGCTATTTTGAATAAAACTTTTTTGTAAAGATTGGCTGGGAAGATAAGGGAAAGAGGTAGGATAGCAGCCGTGGGAGAGGATTAATCACATTAAATTCCAATGAGAATTTACAAAAGTTGTAACCTTGAGAAGTTATGTCTAATCAGCATTATAGTTTCTCATGCTTAAAATGAGATTATTATAATCTATTGTTCTTCTGTAGCCCAAAAACTTCAATTCTGAACTACCCATTTCCATTCCAACATATAGAGAGCTTTGAATTATCACTCCCATCCTCATAAAAGAAAAAAGACCAAATACTTCAGATCAACAACTCTTCTTAGATCCATCAGGGAATTAAGGGCACATGGCAAACCATTGCCACTAAAAGTGGCAAGACAGGCAAATCCCAAGAACTAGGGCTTGAAGGAAGCAGAAGCCAGCAGTGGGAACCAGTGCTGACAGGAACACTGTGACTATAATTGACAAACTGCTGGAGGCCCAGACTGGGAGTGTTTGAGAGTTAAAAATTCCTGAGGGGAGGACATTCTTAGGGATGTCCTCATGCTTTCCTGAGTTTTACCTCCAGGAGTCCCACCGGATTATTAGAGACAAGGTCAAAGAAAAATCCTCTTGTGCTTCTAGCAGTGAGGGAGGAAAAAAAAAGCATTTTAAAATATACCCAGAACATATTGTTCTTAACAAAGGACTGTCCTCAAAAGAAACAGTGATGCCTGAGTCTAGTTAACTTGGGTTTTACCAGAGCATAACTTACCTGGTGGAAAGAAAATACAGTATTCCTTCCTTATCCAAAACCTCCAGTGGATGCCTAAAACCATGGATAGTAACAAACCCTATATGCACTCTGTTTTTTTGTATGTATACATACATACCTATGTTATATGTATGTATACATATATACCTATACATACATACCTATGATGTATGTATGTATACATACATACCTATGATAAAGTTTAATTTGAAAATTATGCACAGAGATGGACAAAAGTAACTAATAATAGAACAATTATAACAACATAGTGTAATAAATGTTATATGAATGTGGTCTCTTTTTCTCTCTCTCAAAATATCTTATTGTACTATACACACCCATTTTCTGACTGCAGTTGACCTATAGGTATCTGAAACTATGGAAAGCAAAACCTTGGACAAAGGGGGACTATTGCATCCACCTACAGCTCACACTAGACTTTCTGCCTCACCTATGGGAGAAAGTACCTGAGAAGCACTTGTGAAGGTCATAGCCAGAGGACACAGGTTCACTGAAAGACTGAAAACTAATCATAGGATCATAGAGCACTTTCCCTCACCTACATCTTAATCATCCCATCATTAGAACTCCTGTATACTAACAGGACATTGCAGCTGAAAGAACTACAAGCCTTGGACACTATTTCAGTAGTCTAAGAAAACCCAAAGATAACAGAGGAGACAAAAAACAAGAACATTGGAAAAAATGTTTTTCTCTGACACACACAAATATAGTAAACAATATACATAGCATATAAGTCCCAGCCAGATAAACATAAAACCTCAAATGAAAAGGCCTGTTTTTCTCAATTCTTTTACCTGATATATCACATCTGGCTTTCAACAAGAAATGAAAAGATACAAAAAGGCAAAAAACATGGTTTGAAGAATCAAAGTAGAATCAGAACTAGACTCAGGTATGGCAGAGATTTTAGAATGATCAGACTGGTAATTTAAAATAGCTATGATTGATATGCTAATGGCTTCACTAGAAAAAGTAGACAACATGCAAGACCAGATGTCTAACTAAGCCAAGAGATGGAAACTCTAAGAAAGAATAAAAAGGAAATGATATAAATCAAAAATACTAACAATAATGAAAAATGTATTTAATGGGCTCATCATTAGGTTGGACATGACCAAGGAAAGACTCAAAGAGCTTGAAGAAATTGTCAATAGCAACTTCCCAAACTGAAAAGCAAAGCTATAAAAGAATGAAAAAACATGGACCAGAATATCTAAGAAATAAGAGACAATTACAGAAGATATAGCCTACCTATAATGGGAATACTAGAAGGAGAATAAAAAAGAGAAAAGAATGGAAGAAGTATTTAAAGAAATAATGGGTAATAAATTTCCAAAATTAATGACATGCCAAACCACAGATCCAGGAAATTCATGCACACGAAGCAAGGTAAATACCAAAATATCTATACTCAGACATATAGTATTCAAGCAGCCACAGAAAATCCAGTACTAAGAGAAAATTTGGAAGAAGTCAGAGGAAGTTAAAACAACCTCCCTGTAGAGTAAAAGGATAAGAATTATAATAGACTTCTCTTAAGAAACCATCCAGGCAAGAAGAAAGTGTAGTGAAATACTTAAAATGTTCAAGGAAAAAATTACCCACCTAAAATTTTAAATACAGCAAAACCATCCTTCTAAAGTGAAGAAGAGACAAAGATTTCCTCAAACAGGAATTGAGTATACCTCCTTGCAGGAAATGTTAGAGGTTCCTCAAAAAGAGAGAAAATCATATAGGTCAGAAATTTGGATCTATATAAAGAAAAAAATAGCATTAGAAAAAGAATATTGAAGGTAAAAATAAAATCAATTTTTTTCTATTCATAATCTAACAAGTAAAATTTGCTTCAAATTTGGTCATATCTTATGGATAAGTTAGATGAGTGACAATAATGTAATAAAAGGGTAGGACAGAATAATTGGGAATATTCTGCTGTAAGGCATTTGCCCTACCCATGAAGCAATATAGTGTTATTTGAAAGTGGACTTAGGTAAGCTATAAATGTATATTGAAAACTCTAGGGAAACCCCTAAAAATTTTTAAAAGATGTATACTTGATATGGTAAAAGAAGAAAAAAATGGTATTATATAATATGCTCAATTAAAGCCAAAGAAGCCATGAAAATACTGGAAGTCAAATAAAGAAACAAATAACAAAGGCAATGAGTAGACGATGGTAACACACATGGGAAATATTAATCCAACCATATCAATAATCACTTTAAGTGTAAATGCATTAGATGCACCAATTAAAAGAGACTGTTACAGTGGATTTCCAAAAAAGAAACAAGACTCAACTCTATGTTGTCTACAGAAAACCCACTTCTAATATAAAGATACGGGTAGTTTAAAATAAAGGGACATAGAGAGATATGCTAAACTAACACTACTCAAAACAAGGCTGAAGTAGCTACATTAATTTCAGACAAAGAAGATTCAGAGAAAGATTATCAGGGACAAAAAAAGGAGGATTACATAATGACAAATGATTAATTCTCCAAAAATACATAACAATCATTAATGTGCATATGCCTCACAACAGAGTGTCAAAAGACATAAGGCAAAGCCAGTTAGAATTATAAGGAGAAGTAGACAAATCCACAAATACGGTTGGAGACTTTAACACTTCTCTATCAGTAAATAACATACCCTGCAAGCAGAAAATCAGTAAGGACATGGTTGAACTGAACACCACCATCAATCAATTGGATCTAATTGACATTTATAGAACACTTCTTCCAACAACAGCAGAACACATATTCTTCTCAATGTCACATAGAACATTCACCAAGATAGACCACATTTGGAGCCATGAAACACACCTTAACAAATTTAAAAGAATTGAAATCATACCAAGCATTCTCTCAGACCACAATGAACTAAAGTATTAACCAATAACAGAAAGCTAGCTGGTAAATCCCTAAATATTTGGAGATTAAGTAACATATATCTAATAAGACATGGATCAAAAAAATTCAAAAGAAATTTTAAAATATTTTAATTATATAAAAATAAAATACAAATTATTAAAATCTGTATGACGGAGAAAAAACAGTGATTAGAAGGAAATTTATAGCATTGAATGAATATTTTAGAAAAGAAAAAGATAAAAATCAATAAGTTTCTACTTTAGGAAACTTAAAAATAAGAGTGTGTAGTAGGCTGTACCTTCTAGAATTGTGTAAGTACACTTGATGAAGTTTGCACAATGATGAAATTGCCTAATTAAACATTTATCAGAACATATCTCTGTTAAGTGACACATGACTGTATCTGTTGTGTATTAACATATATATATTCACAAATATATATACATATATATAACATTTTATTTCTCACAACTGTTATGAAGAAATGATTGCTCTTGTGTTAAGGATGAGGAAATTGAAGCTCAAAAAGGAAAGAATCCTGTTTAGGGTTAATCATAACAGGCTAACCCCATAAGCTCATGCTCTTTCATCTATGACACATTTTGGGTTTTGAATTAGACTCACTTATGATTGAGTGTCTAGGCTTGCACTGGGGAGATTTTTGCCCACATTGGCATGCCGGCAGGTGAGGATGAATGCAAAAACAAAATACCTGAAAGACAATGAAAGAGTTTGTGTAGAATTGGTATTATTTCTTATTTACATATTTGATAAATTTGTCAGTGAAGCCATCCGGATCTGAATATGTCAGATAGCTTTTTACAAAGAATTCAGTTTCTTTAAAAGGTATAGGACTATTCAGGTTATCCATTTCTTGAGTGAGATTTTGTGTCTTTCAAAGAAATCATTCATTTCATTTAAATTGTTGAGAATAGAATCTTCATTTGACTCTCAGTTTCCATCTCTTTGTTGATATTCCCCACCTTTTTGTGCATATTTTTCATCTTTTAAAATAGAGCCTTTAACCTATTCATCCTTTATTTTAAATTCCTCATTAAATAGTTCCAACATCTGGTGATCTCTGATGCAGTTCTGTTCCTTTCTGCGTGTCCTGAGGAGTTTTTTTTTGTTTTTGTTTTGAAATTGTATATTTGTGACATGGAGTGTCTGATAGCATTTTACTCAAGTGAAATATCTTGTGTAGAGCAAGAGAAACTGAAGTAAAAAATATTTCCAACTGGAATTGGCAGTTATTGTTGGGGATGAAATCAACCTAATCTAGAACTGAGCGTAGCTATATTCTCCACACCACTGGGTCAAATAACTCCAGGGATAACTTGCCCTGGGAGAGGGGTGGAGTGCTGAGGGTGTGTCCAACATTTGCTCTCTACTCTAAGGTTTCAGCCACCTCCTACATCCACACCACACAAGAGTCTGTCTTCACACACTCACCCCTCTCCCTGCTGTAGAGCACTGGTGCTTATTTCTCAGCATTCTTGGTGTTGGATGGCACAGGGTGGGCTCTTTTTTTCCATGGTCCGCCTTTAGTGTTGGGCTATGTTTGCCTAAGACTTTGGGGTGAATTTGTCTCATCGTTTCTGCTCCTTCTCACTGTGACAAGTTCCTTCCTGCTCTTCATCTAGAAGTAGGAGACTTCTAAGAGTGTTGCTAGAATATCCTGGTCTCAATACTTTTTCCTGAACCTTTGAACCCTTCCTAGTCTTGGATGTCTTAGAAAAAAAAAAAAATGAACCCTTCCCAGGTTCAAAGGTGGGGAGGGTTTTTATTCCTCTAACCTTACCTAATCAAAAATGGGTGCACCTGTGACTTCAGGGCTAGTGTTTGCTGCTCTTTTCGAAGAGGCTTAAGTCTTTAGAGAGAATAATCCTAGCAGAAGGGTAGATTTTCAAGCCTTTCTCCTCTTCCATAAGTGTGCCAACAAGAAGCCTCTCTCCAATCATTATTCCTGCCAAATCTTTCCCATGAGCACCCAGTGGAGGTTCACGGGAAGATTCCTTTTGTGTCTGAGTCTCCCAGGGATTCTATTTTCTCCTGCTAACCTATACTCACTTGTTCTGTTGCAGTCCATTAGTATTTTATGTACTGGCTCTCATGTCTACACTGTCTTTTTCCAATGTTTTTGCTCCAAGTGAGACATTCTGCAACATGCCATGAGGGAAGCAGTAGCTGATCGTCCTTGGATTTTGAACTACTTAGTTGCCCTGTGATCTCAGCTTTCTGAAACCTGTGATTTTGTAGTTTATCCTACTTTTTCTCTTTGTTAGGATGAGATCAATACTTTTTTCATTTTTCTACATCTGAGGCAGATGTGGAAAACTAACTCTCTTTTATATTTTTAATCCTTTCTTTTAAATTAAATCTTATCCAACAAGATTTGAAGATTTCTTTCTTAACAGACACACAAACACACGCGCACACACCACACACACACACACACACACAAACTCCTACTCCATATCTCTTTCCTATCTATTTCTACCTTTTTCCAATGACTTAATTTTACTCACCCCGTAGCCCAATGCAGTTTTGCTGGTTTCTGTCTCCATCATACTAAAGTAGCTGCTTTATTTAACAACTTCTTTATGGTTAAATGTAGTGGTCAATTTTAGTTTTGGAACAGAGGTAATATAGCTCATTAGAGTAGAGAGTATTCAGACCAAATAAGGCACTAGAATTTACAGAATGTTAGCAGAAAATATTTCTTATAAGAAACAGCTTATGCAAGATAGTCCTTGCAGACTTATTGTTAATACAGAAAATGAAGAAAACAGGAGAAAGTTAGAAAGTGGAACAAGTAATAGTAGATAAATGAATAGTAGGGCTTAGGCGTGAGTGATTATTGATCCCCCTAGTTGCAGGGGGACTGTATTAAAAGAGTATAGAAAAAAAGTGTAATGGAGAATCATCTTGTGAATTATGGGTATAGAATGTTCCAATGACAAGGACGCATACACAGAAGTAATAATAAAACAGAAAATATCAGTATATGCTTGGGCCACTAGGGGCGTAAGTTGGAAATAATGTGAATAATACAAAAGAAAGTGTTTTTGAGATGTACATGCACACATGACACTATATGAGGTCACAGTGCCAACATACACAAACCCACACAGAGCCTTGAGGTAGCAGAGTGTGTTGAGGGTAGGAAGAAATTGATATCTTGAAAAAATAGAGAAATATCAGGAAGAGGTTTATGACTACTTTATTTAAAAACAACAGCTTAAATTATGTGAGAGAATGTTTATACCTGGAGAGCCAAGAAAGCAATCAGGAGGGATGCCCTAAAGACCTTCACTATTTTGTCTACAGAAAGAGGGTTTACCGTGTTTGTGTGTGTGTGTGTGTGTGTGTGTGTGTGTGTGTGTGTGTATGTGTGTTCAGTGAAGGGAATGATAAGATTTCACTTTGACAAATTCACACATTCATGAGGAGGGGGAGTGGTGGGAGGAAAAAAAAGTCTTGCAAAATTTCATGTGAAAACAACACTTGTGAAACCTGATAGCTTTGCACAGCTCTGCCACTCTATCATGTGAAGACTTCGTGAAGTCACGTTTGGGGCCTTAGGTTATTTCTCACCTTGCTATGGGTCCCAATTTTAAAAATTACACAGAAAATGAGAAATGCTTGCTCATGGGAGTCTAAGCATCAGATAGGTATTATCTTTAGCAGCTCCAACACACACTGTCTCTGGAGATCCCACCAATCAAATCACTGCTTAAACTCCAGATATGGTGGGTGGCCTCAAAGAGCAGGTGAGGAAAAGGAGAAAATTTAGTTTCTGTACCTTTCTCTTTGCTCTGGAACTACTGAGTTGGTTGTGGGGTCTTTGTTTAATTAGATTTATTGCATCTTTATTATTTTAGCTTCTCCCCAAAAGGTATAACGTTCAAATTTTTTTAATTCCTACTGTGGGTGATATAATAGAGATTATGGTATTCTGTGGTATCCTGAATGGGTACCCCAGAGAATACAGAGACTGATGTCACTGCTTACCATGACTCAAAGATGAAAAAAACCTGAATTCATTAAAATCTCAAAATCTTTTTATGATAATTTCATATAATTATGATCTTTTGGTGTAAATAAGCATAGAATACAAAATACCTGAAAATTTGCTCTAAAGTAATAAAAAAGGAAAGATGGCTCCTTTTAGACTCAGAACTAAGCATCACATGTGGACACCTGCATGCTATGATAAGTGTATTTGTATGGGGAAAACTTTATGGAACAGGTTGCTAGAGATTATCATAGCTCTGTGCTCTCCTGTAGCTTTCTGACAGTCCTAGTGTAGGGGGTAAAAAAAGGCCAAGGAGACTGATAGGATAGGACTGGTAGGATATAAAGTCACAAATCCTTTCCAGGTCAGTTTTGTATTAGCTCTTCAATGAGAAACTGTCCCATGGAAAGCTCCTCAATGCTTTTTATTTTTCTTTATCTGCAGTCTCATAAAACTGTGTCATTTTATTATTGAAAATAGTCTATTACTGCCTGAGAACTTTCATTTGGTTTAATTTTCCAGTTCCTTCAGTTTTATGACTTTAGAATGGCCTACTGACCTTTAAGTCTGTTGCCAATTCTAGAATGTGAACTGATATTTTTCTAGTAGCTTTGCAATTTGGGGTACCTGACAATTATAATAGGCTTTGGAAATGTTTAGTTATGGTGAAACCTGGTTAAAATTGCATTTCTTATGGGTATGACTTTTAATCTGCTAGTACCATATGCTAAAAGGTGGTTTATTTACAAAAAAACACATTAGTTATTTGTGATGGAGACAAATAATTAAAAAGAAGGTGTTAATTTTCTGAAGTTGTACATTCTGTTTAATAGTGCTTTTTCTTAATACTATACTGTGAGCATTTTGATATCATTAAATGGTCTTCAATATAACATTTTTATTGAGTATACATTATTTCATCTTGAATATAGTGAAGTTTTTTTTAACTCTTCTATTTTGAACATATGAAATACATTTAAATCTCTGCTTTTGTAAGTAATCTTGGAATTTGCATCATTGTACACATCATGCAAACTGGAGTTTGAATAACTATTTTTCCTGCCATATTTCTTAAAGAGTAACTTTTATTTTCCCTATGTGCTACTATTATGACCAATACTGGCCATGCTGATAGGAATACTGTGGCTGTACATTGTACTCTGAAATCCCCATAATATAAAGATATTATATTTGGTGTTGTATTATACTGGAGACAAGTTCACACTACACTTCATCTGATACCCACCCAGGGTAAAGTGTGAGGTCTACAAGGTGAAAGAACCTCAATGTGACTTCCAGAAAGCTTTTTGTGAAAAGAGTTAATTAGACTCTGTCTCAAGCATGCCCAGGGGAGAAATTAATCAGACTCCAAACATAAGGGCCACTGGATTATTTTTACAATCTTTCTTAAACTTAATTTAAAAAAAAAAATCAGCCCATTAGATTTAGAAGAGAACACTTGATGAGCTGCCAACCATTTAATGCACATGAATAAATGCATGTACATATGTTGAATCTATAATGCTTTTTAAAAATGCTAGCTCTGTGATAGTTCAGGAAGAACAAACTGATTGTTCCTTGACCTTCATTTGCTTTTGTCACTGGGAAAAGGTGTTGATGTGAGTATTTGTGCATGAATGGTGTGGGCTTATAAGTGTGTGACTATGTGTATCTCTTTCATTGTCAAGAAACTTCTATTATTTGCTAGGCAGACTGATTTGGTACTGAGGAGGACAAAATCCCATAAGCTAAGCACTTTCCCAAGAACTCTCCCCACTGTTCTCAGACAGCCTCACATACTGATCTTTGGCTTAAAATTGATTTTATCAGAGATCCATAAAATGGTGGACCTGTAAGGTGTAGTTCAATTTTTTCATTTACTAATGAAGAATTAAGTCAAGAGAAGTCAAGTGCATTGCAAAAGATCATGTGTTAAGTGAATTATTGAACTAAGAATGAAATGTGAAGTCTTGCTTTCTGAAACTCTAATTTTCTCAATAAACATCCTTAAAGTATATGCCTTTTCACTGGTAACAAGTAGACCAGGAAGCACATGTTGGATTTGCAGCAGTGATTCTCAAACCTTAACATGAATATGAATCACCTGGTGGGCTTTGAAATTCTGCATTACTAACATGCTCCTGGGTTATTGCTGGTTTGGACTAAGCTTTGAGTAGCAAGAATTAAGACAAAATTGCCATTCCCTTTGCCCATAATATAACATTTGCCCATAATAGAATCCTTTCTGTTAATATGGAAATAAGTATGATGAAAAGGAAATGTAAATAATATTTCGAGGTAAGTAAGCTTGAAGAAATAATCCTTAACCTGCTATATTTTCAAACTTTTACATTGAACAATCTGAAGTGCTGTCTTATTAATATTTGATTATTGAGTAAGTATGATCATCGTAAAATACATTCTGGTGCCTTACAAAATTATAACACTAAGTTCTAATGTACACTTGAAGAAATTCCATAGGTTTTGTTTTAGTTTTGCTTTTGCTTTGCCTAGAAATCTTAAATATAATATATTAAATATTGAGAAATAATAAAAGAAAAATAACTCTTGAGTATTGATTTGGTAACTTAGTCTTATGAAGTTTTTTATAGGCATAGCGTTAGAAAGAATTCAAACTGTAAAAGAGGAGGTGCAGTGTTAAAAATGATCTCTGTGTTATCTGATCCAGATGCAAAGGCGAGATATACAGCTTGCAAAGAAAAGTGGCTTGACTTTCAAATAAGAAGGCTAACTGTTTATGGTCCTTGTAATCTGAAATAATTCGAGAACAGTAGGTCCTGATCAACTTGGAATTAATATCTTCTGCAATGGTCTGAATGTTTGTATCCTGCCCCTGTACAGATGTTGAAATCCTAACCCCCACTGTAATGGCAGAAGGTGATTAGGTCATGAGGTTGGAGCCCTCATGAATGAGATCAGTGCCAGTACAAAGAGAACATAGACAGCTCCTTAGTCCCTTCCACTATGTAGGCATACAATGAGAATGCAGCCTTCTAGGAGCCAGGAAATGGGTCCTCACAATACACTAAATCTGCTCATGCTTTGATCATGGACTTCCCAGCCTCCAGAGCTATGAGAAATAAATGTTCGTTGTTTATATGCCACCCAATCTATAGTATTTTGTTATAGCAGCCAGAATGGACTATGTCATCTACCCTCCGACATCTTTCCCTACACTGTGTTGTTCTTTCAACAGGCTTTCGTCTCCACTCTTCTCGTGAAACCAATGAAAACACCTGTTAAGTTCCTTCTTGCTGAGCCCCCTTAGATGCTACATATTCCCACCTTCTTGAGGATATGTGCAACTGGCCACACTTGAGAATCCACATGTTGCTTTTAAAAATAGCTGATTCCTGGACTTCACCCCAGATCAATTAAATCAGAATTTTTAGAGTAAGTGCTAGGCACTGGTATTTTCAAATGCTTTTAGGCGATCAAATTTAGACCAAACAATAAGTTCAGTTATGGTCTATAATCCCTGTTCAATAAAAAAAAAGACAAATAGAAGGCATACAGATTAGAACTCAGAGACTCACTCAGAAGCCCTCTGGGGCAGAGGTGTTGGTTGTATATGACTAGGTGGAGTGGGAACACATACACTGTGTATTTCTCATCTTTGGCCCATGATGGAACATCAAAATACAGGGATGTTTTGGGGATGGGAACCTTCTAAATGCACTTGCAGTGTTAACATAAAGGCTTACTACAGAGGGAAAGGAAAGAAGTGATTCCTGGGATGTTTTCATTTACCACTTGCATTCTCTCTTGTCAGCACAATATTTGCCAGATCCCACAGCACAGAAAATTAGTCAGGTTTGCCTGTCTTTATCCTTTTTGTTTCCAGTACCTCTGAGTATCTCCTTCTCAGAATGAATTCTAGCCAGACAGAAGAGGTAGTTAACCAAACGGAATTCAGCATCTTCATCTTATAACTTTTCCTGATCTGGAAACCGTGCCCCAAATTGATGTATTGGACCTGCATTTGGTAAACAGATCTGTCCCTCACCCTCATATAGTTCTTACAGTATGAAGTCATCCTTGGTCCCTACACCTGTGATGATATTCATGTTACCTGTGTAGTATCTCTGTCCCCTCAAAGCCCTGCATAGCCAGTGCCATCTATAATTTCAGTGGAAGCAGATCTCCTTGACTCCTACTCCACCAATAAGGAGTTAAAGTTCATAGTTTAAGGCTCAGACTCTCTTCATCTGCCCTTTTACTATAAATGATGGGCTTTACCCAGTTGACAACCAAGGTATAACATTCTGTATTCAAATTGGTGCAACCTAATGCAAAGATATCACAAAGGACTCCCCTGGAATTTCCTATGCTCCTGCCACGGTTGCTGGGTTACTGCATTTGAACAGTTACATATATGGTGCTCTGTGTCTGTGCACAACGACTATCCATCAAACTCTGCTCAGAAGTGTCAAACCAATTGACCACTAAGAAGCACATCCTAGCTCTCAAAGCCCACGTTCCAAAAATGAAGTATTACAGTATAAACAGGCACACATAAATACTAGAACAACATAACACAAGAAATTCAATATCTACTTTTGCAGACAGTTGGATTGGATAATCCTTAAAAATCCAATAATTTATCATTGATTCATTGATATTATTTCTTCTTCCAAAATCACAAACAGAAAAAGGTTACTTGCTTGTCAATTACCTGGATATGTTTTTCTTTCTTCTCATGTTTGGATCCCACCTGTCTAAGGTTATACTGATGTTGCTTCAGAAACTGTGACACTTTACTTTAAATTTTTCTCCACTGGTAGAATTAGTTTTGTTTGTTCTTTTTTTAACATTGTAGAAATAAATCCAACTTCGGTTATCCTTCATTTTAACATGCACTTAGCTTTTCGCTTTAAGAACTTTAATAATTAGGGCCAATATGTAATTTCTCTATTTAAGAGCAAACTCATCTATTCATACTACCTGAATGGCTAGCAACAAAATTTACAACAACTTTTACATTTGTTTCTTTAATATGATACTTCATTTTATCTTATGGATAGAAGGGATATTCCTATCAACCTATCATATTGATATTCCTATCAATATGAGGCATTTGCTGAAATACAAACTAATTTCTCTGAATTTTCTGTTGTCCTTTGGTCAGATTGTTTCTGATTTCCTCCTAGAGATATTCAGGAAGGATTTCCTGTTCTTTCTTGGTGTCTCACACGCATTAGTGAGTCAAGAGGAACTTCCCACATAGAGTACCAATGACTTTTGGCATCTGAAAATTAGGCATCTCTTCAAAAGCACGCACTCTTTACCAATAGCACAAATTATCTATGGTTTAAGGAGGCAAAGAGTGTAATCAAGTAAGCAGATTCTTGGTGGTGTAACTTAAAATACATTACTACTCAAATGAGATAATTGTCATATTCTAAATGACCAAATCTTACTTATTTCTTTTTTAGTACCAAATATATGTCAATGGTAAATAAGTGATAAAATACAAATACATATTCAATGGCTTGAAAAATAGCATGATTAGTTTCTTCTATTTAATAGCCATTTAATAATCATAAATAGAAAGCAGGAGATAATTCTGGTTTATTTGTATATGCTTATGTAATATAGCATAAAATTAAACCAAACCATTTAGGAAACTATACCATAAAATATATTATAAAATTAATTAGTCTTGGTTTAGTTAAAAGGGAAAATAAATGTAATAGGCATATCTCTTAGAGCATTAGAATAGTAGAGAAATTGCTATTGTAGAAGGTTGAATATTCTTGCCCAGAATTTTCAGGCAATTAGACTGGTATGGGGCACTTAAGAGATTAGACAATGTGCAAAACATTACTCTCAGACTTTGAATGATGTTTTATGATAATGGTGCTCTCTAAAGCTGTACTTAGTGATTTTAAGGCCTGTGCTAAAAACATCTGCTGAACAGAACATTAAAAATCAGAGAGATCCAGAGAGCTCCTTGTATAATACTTTGAAAGACACTTATACTGAGATAACTTCACAGATTTTGCTCATCTCTTAGATTCTGGCTTTAAAAATTTCTAGCTGCCTTGTCTCTGTCCTTGAACCACTATAAAGGTATTGTGGATTTATTTATTTATTTGGGCTTAGCTGTAGTAAATGATTACATATCCCCTGTCATTGCATTTATGGAATCTATCTTGAATTGCTTGTATTACTTGTTCCCAGACACAACATTCACCTTACACTAGTTTATATTTACTCTCTGTCCAAACTATATTGAATTCTACAATTATTACTATCCTGGTCTCAGTTCCATGAAAAGTCTCTGTGCAATAATAATGGTATTGCTAGATTTGCTTCTATATATGTGCCTTTTCAAACGAATATTAATATGATTCTAACTTTTTAATACATTAGAGGGAAAGGGAAGCCTGAGAAACAGCTGGCATAAATAATAAACATAATAATATTTATCATTATTACTTTATTGCTGGGGTCCCAGGCAATGCTTAAACTGCTTTGTGTAAGTTATCCTTTTTATAACACTCATAATAATCATAGGATATAAGTACTAATTTTTATACATTTTATTGACAAAGAAAATAATAATCTCTCTATAGTAAATATATATACACACATTATATAATCATATATTCTCATGTACTCTATTAACAACATTTCAACCTACATTAAGCTAAAACTAATAGAACTGAAGGAATAGACAAACTTAAAACTAGAAATATTAATATTCTATTAGTAAGTGACAGGAAAAGTAGATAAAAATCAGTAATAATACAGTAGATTTGAAAATCAATATGAAGCAAACATAATTATCTGACATTTATAGAGGATTCCACCCAACAAAAACATAATATAAGTATAAATAAGACATTCACAAAGCAAGGCTGTAAATACAACCATAAAGAAATCTCAATACATTTGAAGTTAGTGAAATTATACACATTATCCTTTATGATCACAATAGAAATGAAAGGGAAATTAGAAAATATTTTGGACTGAATGAAAATAAAAACAAAACATATACCACCTTTATAGGATAGAGCTAAAGCTCTAAAGGGAAATATTTAACTTTTAAAGCTTATATTTAAAAAATCAGAATGGTTTAAAATCAATGATCATCTTTAGAAGGTAGAAAAAGAAATTAAGGTAAGTAGAAATCAAAGAAATAGAGATGGATAAACATTAAAGGCAATGAAATAAAGAATTTGTCTTCAAAACAATCAATAAAATTAATAAAATTCCAATTATACAGATCAAGAGCAGGCATTGTACAATATTAAGGAATTATTATGAACCACTTTATGCCAATCAATTTAAAATTTAAATGAGATGAACCCATTTCCTAAAAGACACAAACTCATTCAAGAAGAAACAGATAATCAGAATGATCATACATGTAAAACAGAAATTGTACTTGCAATTGACAACCTTCCCACAAAGAAAATTTCATGACCAGATAGATTTACTGGTCATTTTTATCAAATATTTAAGAAAAAAATGCTACCATCCAATTTAAACTCTTTCAGAAAATAAAGGATGAGGGAACACTTATTTTATGAGATAAGCAATGCCCTCAGATCTTATCAGACCAGACATTATAGAAAATGAGAAACTACAGACCAATATCTTTCATAACCAAAGATATGCATTTCCTTGATGAAATATGAGGAAATCAAATTCAATAATATACAAAAAAAGATGATATATCATAATATGGGAGAAGAAAGATTTCTTTTCTCACACATCACTAGTTTCATGGATGAAGCACCAATAACAAAAGACAGCTTAACAAGAGAAGAACATGCATATTTATTTAATACAAGTTTTATATGACAAGGGAGACATTGTAGGGAAATGAAGACCCCAAGAAAGAGGTAAACTTGTGTAGTTTATGCCTAAATTTGATGAAAAGTTGATAGTCATGAAGGAATACAACAGGAGCACAAAACTTAATTAGTGGCAATAAACTTGGGGGAACTTAGCAAGGCCTGTTTGTTCAGATTCTTCTCTTCAAAGATATGATGTTCCTTTCTTTTGGGTATAGTGTGGGCATGTCTACCATGAGAGTCTTATGAACTGTTTCAGGAAAAGTGCAGAAAAATTTTTCCAGGTTTTATAACCTACTTCAGGGAAAAAGGCAAGAGTAAGGTAAGAGTGGCCTTTCGACTCCTACTGTTTTCTCAAATGCTGAGGTGCCATACTTTGAGGCAACATGTCCCGAATTTCATCAAAGACTAAGTGGTTATGTCAGAAATGCAAAGTTTAGTTTAACATTTGAAAATCAATCAATGTAATTCCTCATTTTAACAAAATAATGGAGAAAGAACATATGATCATCTCAGTAGTGAAAAAGAAAAAAGACCAAACTCAATATTTATGTATGGTAAAAATTACAGAAAACTAGAAATAAATGGGAACTTTCTAAACCTGATTGAAGGTATGTACAATAAAACAAGAAGCAACATTTTTAAGGTCAGGCATAAGGGTAGGATGTCCACTCTCATGTTTTTTTTTCAAAAAGTACTGGATGTCCTAGTCAGAAAATAAAGTGAAAAATTAAAAAAAAAATTAAAGGCTATCAAATGTTTACATATTGGAAAAAATGTAAGCATGTCTTTATTCACAGAGAAAATATACACAAAGAAAATCCTAATAAAATACTCTAGAGCTAATATTTAACAAGGTGACAAGATTAATATATAAAATCCAGTATATTTCTGTATATTAGCAACAAATAACTGGAAATAAATTTTAAAATGTAACATTATTTACATAGCATTCAATATTATAAATACTAACATAGACATAAAAGAAAATATGATGCAAGACTTACAGAAAGAAGATTACAAACAATTGTTGCAAAAAATTATAGAGGTTCTAAAAACATGGGGAGATGACCATGATCACTGATTTTAAGCCATGTATCCTTAAGATAATCTTTCTAAATAGATGTACAGGTCCAATGCATTCTCAATCAAAATTCCAGCCACATTTTTGTGGAAAAATAATTTTGCAAAAGAAAAAAAAATCTTGAATTTCATGGTTAGTTATAAAGCTACACTATTCAAGATAATGTGTGATACTAGCATAAAAATAAACATATAGGTAAATGGAACAAAAATAAAGTTTCAATTGATTAAGACAATAGTACCAAATTGTTCAATGGGAACAAGGTTTATTTGTTTATTTTTACAAAATGATACAAAAAATAACAGGATGGCTCCATATATCTATATCTATATCCACCCTTGTCATTTCCTCATACTATATACAAAAGTATTAAAAAATTCTGTACAATAGCTCTTTCCCTGTTCCAGCACATTGCTGGAGAAGAAGGCTCTGTTAACTAGGTTATAGTAAGTTGAACACATCAACTATTCCTACAAAAAATGTTTTTCCTGGTCTTGTCTATATAACAGATCGAATCATGAGATTATATGGAAATTGAAAATCACCATATTGTTTTCATGTGGCTATGGGAATGAGTTTTAAGGAAAATATCAAGAAGTACTTGGTTTTGTGGCAGTAGTTCTTGGAATTTTTGGATAATCTGTTCAAAATGATGTCACACAATTTTAAACACAATTTCAGGGATTTATGGATTATCTGAAACTCATTCATGAATCCAATTTCACTTAAGTACACTTGCTGTAGCTGAATTCGGTGCTCTACTTTTTGTCATGCTATCCAATAGTACCAATAATTATGCTTCACCTCTCTCACTGGTATTAGAATTTTAATGTTTTAAAAATACAGTTGAAATGCATGCTGAATTAATATTTATCCAAAAAGTCAATAAGATACAATTCACACCACTAAAATAACAAACCACTCAATTGATAAAATTAACAAACCACTCAATAAATCCAGCCTCATAAAAATAGACCCAAGAATGAGGAGAAAAATTGAGCAACCTCTAGGGTGTGAGGTTGCTGAGAAGCAGGGAATACTTGATCTGTCTTGTTCCTCATAAGGTATTGCACAAAGGCAAAAGGCTGAAATGACATAAATTCTTGTTCTATTAGGGGATGTATTTATTTCAATAATGTTTCATTGGAACCAAATTATTTGAATTTCTTGGGGATTTTTTTTAATATATGGATTTTATTAGTGCTGTCAATATGGAGTTTAAATTCACCTTGAGCCACTGCCGTGTGGTAGATGTTGTGTTTAAACTATGAATATGAAGATGAATGAAACACAAAATTAGAGTTTCTTCTCTCAAAAAGCTTGTAATAACAGGAGCAAAATATATCCTGTACAGAAGAGGAAATGATTAAGTATTAGTGGAAATTAACTGCAGAACTTTGAGGAAAGATTTTCTTGAGGAAGTAATCTTAAAAGTGAACTTTGAGGAAAGATCAGCTTGCCTTTTCCTAGAAGAAAATTAGAGTAAGGGCATATGAGGCTAAAGTAACAGATTTGCTGAAAATAACTGATAACTGAGTTATCAACTGATAACCCATCCTTTTAACTGGAAGCTGTGAGACATAGAAGTCACTGCAATGTCATTACAAAGCTTATTATCATGAATGAACTAATTTGCATTACATAGCCTCCTATGTAAAAGAGAAAGCTTGTTGTTCTTTAAGTACATGGCAATTAAGCATAGAGCTTCTGCAATGGAAGAGAAGTGTTACAAAAAGCCTTAAAGGTGTAAATTGTTTTATTGCTCCAATGGGAGTCATTATATGAAGAAAAGATCGAATTCTTAATGAAAAGCAGACAGGAGTTATGAACCTTTTTCTTTTCATTTTTTTCCTCTGTAATATATATTCTCTCTGCAAGCAGAGACCAAAATCAGTTGTGTATATGCAGATATTCTTAAAGCAATTAGGTAATTGAAAATAGAACCATGTGGCATTCTCACAGCAGGCTGGTCTATTGATAAGAAGCATCATTCAAGATGCCAACTTCAATGTAAACTAAAGACACTGTTGTAAAGGGTAAAGACAGCAAACAATAGATTCTGACAAATAAAACCTTGATGTTTCTAAGCCATGAATCAAGGACTTTGTGTCCTAGAGACAGCGGTGACCTTCACCTTATGAATTCTTGGCAAGATAAAATAAATCTGAGTAGTATGACTAATGTAGATCACATAAGACGATTATAAAATTAAAGTATATTCTCTGCCAAATCACAAATGAAGAATCACATTTTAGTAGATTATTGAACCTAACAAAATCAATGCTTCTGCATTTGAGTTAGGCATTTATAATATTTGTAGGCATCAAGAGTTATGCTTCAGACGATCTCTTTTATTGAAGAAGAAGGGGAAAATTAAATTGAGGTCAACTATCCACTGGAAGCCTTCATATTTTGTATCATTGAAATATTTGGAGGTGTTTTAAAGTGTTCTAAATAAAAATGAATCCTGTGACAATGTGGAAGTGTCTAAAATTAAAATGAGTATTAGGCAGCCTTTTCATTCTTATTATAGCTTGTGTCTTGTTGTTTTAATGAGGAGTGATGAGACAAAATTGAGCAAAGGGAAATCTAGGGAGAATGTTAGCAACCATTATGTAGCAGAAAGGCTGTTAGATTGTGGATGGGTTTCCATGGGGAACCTCTTCACCTGAGTTATTTAAATCCAAACTGTACAGCACATAAGGGAAAACATGCAACATACACAATCTTGTCTTATAACTAGAAATACTTGCTAACCTAATAGTTCTTGGTTTTTTTATGTTTGTCAATAAATATGAATTTTTTATCATCAAAATTTCTTTGCATGGGTTATCTATAATTCCCAAGTATGAATTATATCAAGTCAACACGAATCTTCTGCTTAGGGAATGACAGAAGTTGAGTTAATTACTGGCCTATTAAGACCCAGACATTATTCTAGGCGTTTCTCTAATAAATAAATAAATAAATAAGATGCTCTAATAGAATCATTATTCCAATATTTCAGGTGGGGATGCTTATTGTCATAAACTTTTATGTAACATGCATAACCTAGTAACCAATGAAGAAGTGAAAGGATGAAGAAATAAATGAATGAATGCAAGCTGGTATTGGACCAATGTTTCTTCTGACATCACTCTTACACTCTTCCCATTGAAGAATTTTATATCATCAAAAATCAATCTAACTGCATTGTTAGAAACTTCAACTATTAACAGACTATAAATTGCATTAATTGATAAGAAGACACCCTGTGGATGACTACCAAATATCCCAAGCTAGTCAATATGCTATTATCTGTTAATCCCCAAATCACATTTAACCTTTCATCAATTTTTCAGTGATAACAACTCTGATTATAGGATCAGTGCCTCAGTCCAGTGTCCCTTTATGGGATAAGGGGATGAGCATAGAAAAATAAAAAAAGATTAGAGTAAAACATGTACAGATCAATGAAAAGTCAAAGATATTGTCATATTCTCTCACATTCAAATTCTTTAGATTAAAAAAAAAAAAAATCATTCCTTGCCTAGGTAGAATAGCCATCATTGTCTATGAGAAGGGAAAAAGATATGAGAATCTAAGGGTTCATTATACATACTTGCAACTAAACTTTATGTTTTCAGCCCTACTACTCATGCATATTAGGGAGAAAATTAGATATACGTAGAAAACAATGGTGATTTTTTAAAACATAAATTGAATCTAAATTATGACAATAATTTTGTCAATATAGTTAAAATGGGAAAGGATCAGAGGACAGCTTCTTCTGCCATGAAAGAGCAAATCATGAGGAAATTAAATTTGAGAGAAATTCCCCTCCTGCTGCAAAAAGTAGAAACCTAGAAAAAAAATAGAAAAATATTTTCAGACATTGGATAGTAGTACAGCTTACTATCCAATGTCTTAGAAAAGGGAAATAAATGAAGCCCCAGCTTCATAAACCTTTCTGCCTGGAGTCAATTCTGGAAGTGCAGTAGAGGGAGAACCCAAATAGAACTAATAATCTTGCTGAGTTGAGGATAGAGAGATCGGATGTCAGGGATGCCAAAGTACCTAGAATACACAGGGCAGAATGTTGGTAAGGAGGAAGCTATTCAAAGTTAATGTTCCAAAAGTCTGTATGGCTTTTTCTTGATTCTTTGGCTGAATATGGATTTGCACATAAAGAATTTTGGACTTTGTTTTTTTTTTTTTTTTTTTTGGTCTGTTGCCTGGGCTAGAGTGCCGTAGCATCAGCCTAGCTCACAGCAACCTCAAATCTCAAACTCATGGCCTCAAGCAGTCTTTCTGCCTCACCCTCCCGAGTAGCTGGGACTATGGGCATGTGCCACCATGCCTGGCTAATTTTTTCTATATAATTTTTAGTTGTCCAGCTAATTTCTTTCTATTTTTTTTAGTAGAGACATGGTCTTGCTCTTGTTCAGGCTGGTCTAGAACTCTTGACTTTGAACAATCTGCCCACCTAGGCTTCCCAGAGTGCTAGGATTACAGGCATGAGCCATACTGTGCCTGGCTGGATTTTTTTTCTTTTAGTCCTTAAAAATACTACTCCATTGTATTCTGATTTGCATAGTTTTTGATAATAAGTCTGCTAAATTCTTCTCTTTGTTTCTTTGTATGTAAAGTATCTTTTTCCTTGGGCTACCTGCAAGACTTATTTTTTATCTTTAATATTCAGCATTTTGAATATAATGTGTCAAGTGGTTTTGTGTACTTTTTGTTTTTATTATCTTGCCTATTGTTCAAGGGTACTGCTCTTTCCCCAGGATTAAGTCATTGTTCTACAAGAAAGACAGAGGATCTGAATCTGAGCAGGGCTTTGTACCTTTCCTATAGTTGATGCTGTGCCCCTCCCTTCAACTTGCCAGCTCTGCTGCCGGTCTTTCTCATAAATGCTTGGTAAAGTCTATGGGGAAGAATTTATGAATTCAAATCCCCCATATATCTGTGCCTTCACTGAGTTCCATACTCAAGTTGACCCACTCTCAGGTTTAGCAATTCATTGCAAATTTCAAGTTTTATGATTTCTTCTCACAAGCTTGTATGGGGGCTGGCGTCTGCCCCAGGTAAGCAAGTGCATGCATCCAGTGTATCATTGAGACAATTACACTGGGAGTTGTTTTGTTGCCTTAGGACTTCAGCTCTATGATGGAAAAGCATTGATTATGAAAAGTATTTGCCATTTTCTATTGAAGGGGTGGGAAAAACACTCCATGTAGCTAACCTACGAGAGAAAGCTGGAACCCAAAAAGAGCCTAATAATCTTGTTGAGTTGAGGATAGAGAGATCAGCTGTCAGGGTTACTGAAGGGCCTAGAATATACTGGGCAGAATGTTGGTGAGGAGGAAGTTAGGCAAAGACAATGTTCTAAAAATCTGTATGGCTTTTTCTTGATTCTTTGGCTAAATATAGATCTGCACATATAGAATTCTGGAATTTTTTTAAAGTTCCTTAAAAATACTACACCATTGTTTTCTGACTTGCATAGTTTTAAGACATTAAATCTTAGTCAGTTACATAGTAATTAATAAATGAAACAGATAACTGAAACAACACTCATATTTTAAGAAAAATGCCTTACAACTACACATTTTCTTCTACTTAAACTTCATTTATATGGCATGATTTTAACAAATCTGAAGGCATCACTTTACCAGACTTTAAGCTATAATACAAGGTTATAATAACCCAAACAGTATGGTACTGGAACAAAAATAGAGACATAAAACATAACATTTTGATACTTTATTCTTACAAACATAACAGCTGACCTGAATATTGGGATATCTTAATCTAAGTGTCATGTTCCTGGTAATCTTTTTACCTATTACATCCTGTGCTTAAACAAAAAAGAGCACTGTCATGGAGGGATGATCCCTATTTTCTAGGGAATGCAGCATAAAAAAAGAGGCTTATGTAGTTTTTCATTGCCTCCTCTTTCTGAGAACTCAGTATAAGAATATTTTCATGAAAACCAAACCAATCTTTAATGACCATAGCTATTGTTGGTATTAGCATTTGTTCACAGAAACATTTGTTTCCACCAGCACAGCTATAGAATAGAGAACATGGATTGCTTAAATATCTTTTGTGCTCTAGCTGCAGGTTTTCTTTAGCTATATTGGTGGTATGTCTTTTGATTTTCATTTGTCTATAAAACAAAGTGTTAGAATAATATGACTTGTACATATTTTTAGATTTACTATTCTATGTTTCTAAATTTTTTAATTTAATTTATATAATAATTACATTAACACAATAGCAGGGTTTATTTACTGCCCTTAGACTACAACATTAAATTATTAGCCTCTGTCCTACAATATTAGTCATGATTTTCACAATTAAAATAAGGCATATTTAATTCATGTCTACTATGTGTACAGCACAGTTCTTTAATCTACAAAGGATCTTATTCACCACTTAACCAAATGTCTCTCTTTAAAAACAATCAACTGGACATCTTTCATTCATGAGATTTCCTTAAAACTCATCCTTAAAAACCTCTCCTACTTCCCAGTTCCTGTTGATGAATATAAATGTTACAGAGAAGGGAAGAGGAAAACTTAGTTGTGATGAGTTCACATCTTGTGGCACATTCCTGGTACAATATTTGCATTAAAAAACCCTGTGTGTTAATGTCTCTATCAAACAGAGAAGAATATGAGATGCAAAGACTTATCAAAGCCATAGGAGCAAGGACTCATACCCAGTCCTTTTCACAAAGTTGTGTCACCATAACAATTATTATATACACAAATAATATTCATGATTAGAAATTTGTGAGTCTATGCATTTAAGTGGAAAGTGGTGCAGTAGATTTTTAAAATCATGGGCATTGGAATCAGAAGACTGAGTTTCAAATCATACCTCTTAGTATGCCTGTGCCATTTGACAATTCATTCAATATTCATGAGTCTCAATTTCCCCCATATAAAAGAGATTAATGATATTATATGTCTCACAGTATTATTATGAGAATGAAATAAGTTATATTAGGCATTAGAATTATTAACAATGCAATGAATATGTGCTAATCTCTTTGTCTAACTAAAATATAAATATATTGATCACAGGAATAGTACGAGTAATTTCCCCAGATTAGGATTTTTTAATCACCAAATTATATATATTTATATATCTATTATATATACACACATAAAAAGTAAATTATATGTAATGTACTTATATATTATAAATTATGTACATTGTGTTATTTTATAGAACATATGGTTATCTATTATATATAATGTAAATGATACATATGTATCTATATATTTAAGATACTTATATTTTTTATATATTTGCAATTTCAAGGTCAATAATTTATGGATATAAAAGAAAAATTTTCTTTTCCTTGTTGATTCAACTTCAAGATTTATATTTTTTTCTACAGAGAATGAGAGCAAATATTTTGAGCAGGTTATAAGGTTGCCTTTTGCAGGATAACATTTGAGAATTATCTACTACAGAATTTCTATACATACAGGTCACAGGGATCACCCTTAAATCATAAAAAAACAAAAATTCTTTTCCAGACTGTATAAATGAATCTGGCATTTGCTCAAAAACCTTGCCTTTGCTGACTATTCAGGCAAATAATACATTTAGTCTCTCAATCATAAGAAGCTCAATGTCTTCTGACTTAGACTCACAGTCTGCTTTGACATAGATTCCCAGTCTATGGTAATATAAGTTATGTTAGAGGATAAAATATATATATAACATTAGTCATCTTTCCCTCCATCATTTTATAGCCATGTATGTTGTTAATTTTCATAGCCAGTCTTTAAATCTGAGCTTCTTTCCTCATGAACTGGTGTTTGCTCCTAGTTTTATACTGCTATGAATCATAATTCTGTGTTTGTTAACTCCCTAGGGCTACTGTGAGCTCACTTCGGAATTATGCCTTTCAGTAAGACAGATAAGGGGAAAATATATCCTTAATTGAGACAATCCATATCTTCAGACAGTAAATCAACCAAGGCTTTGTGTCCTCCATAATTTTGTATGGAAGCTTTATGTAATTTCTCAAATCAACAGTTGCTCTAAATGATGTGCTGTAATAAATGGGTGCTTTTCATAAGTCACTTGTAAGTTCAGTCTACTTTTTAGTTAAAGTGGGAATATTAGTTTGCCATGGCTGCTGTAACAAATTACTAGTCACTGAGTGACTTAAACAGCTGAAATTTAATGCCTCGCAGTCTGGGAGGCTGGAAGTCTGAGATTAAGGTGTTGTCAGGGTAGGTTCCTTCTGAGAGTCTTGAGGGAGATCTGTTTCATTCTTCTCTCCTTGGCTTGCAGATGACCATGTTCTTCTTCTTTCTTCACATTAGCCTCTCTGTACATGTCTCTGTGTAAATTTCCCCTTCTCATAAGGGCACTAGCCCTGGTGGATTAGGGCCCTCTCTGATGGCCCCATTTTAACTAAATCACTTTTGTAAAGGCTCTATCTCTAAATATGATCACATTGTGAGGTAGTAGGTATTAGGACTTCAACATATGAATTTGTGGGGGGATAGGGATACAGTTCAGCCCGTAACAATGGGTACAGCTCTGATTCCCATGTCTGTAAGATGTCGCCATGATGAAATGAAGTGATGGCAGGGAAAGAACTCACTACAAAACCACCGAATAAGTACAAAAAATCATGAGCAATAATTTCTACTTCTGACATTTTCATGTCAGAAGTAATTTCTCTTGATAATTTTATAACAGCTGTATTGAGGTATCATATACATACCATAAAATTCACCCTTTTAAACTATACAATTCAGTGTTTTAAAAATATATTCAGAGTTCTTCAATCGTCTCCACAATCTAATTTTAATATATTTTTATCACTCCCAAAAGAAACCTCAAGCCCAATAGCAATCAGTTCTCATTTCCTCTCTTTAGTTTCTGGAAACCATTGATCTAGTTCCTGTATCCATGAATGTGCCTGTTCGGATATTTTCTCTTATGTGGTCTTTTGTAACTGTCTTATTCACTTAGCATAATTTTTTTGAGTGCTTTCAAATTTTTTCTTCATTTTAGAATATTATGGGGGTACAAATGTTTAGGTTACATATATTGTCTTTGTCCTGCCCAAGTCAGAGCTACAAGCCTATCCTTCCCCTCCTAATGAAAGCATAATGTTTTCAAGATTGATTCGTTTTAATGTATCAGTGCCTCAATGATTTTTCTTGCTAAATAATATGCCACTGTATGTCTATACCACATTTTATTTATTATTCATCAGTTGATAGATATTAGGATTGTTTCCACTTTTTAGCTGTTATGAATAGTGCTTGTATCTATATACAAGTTGACATATGGATGTATGTTTTCATTTCTTTCTTGGTCATATACCTAGGAGTAAAATGCCTACCTCTATGCTTAACAGTTAGAGGAACTGCTACGCTTTCTCCAAAGCAGCTGCATAATTTTACAAAACTACCAGCAATATATCAGGGTGCCAATTTCTTCACGATTTTGTCAATACTTATTATTGTCTATCTTTTTAAATTTTAGCCATCTTAGTAAATATGAAGCAGCATCTCATTGTGGTTTTGACTTACATTTCTCTGATGACTAATGATCTTGAGTATCTTTTCATGTGTTTATTGACAATTTGCATATTTTCTTCGGAGGAAGGTCTATTTAAATCAATTGGTCATTGTACAACAATCTTCTAGTTATTTAATTGAAAGACATCTTTATCTAATCTGTATGAGTCTCTTATCAAATACATAATTTGCAAATATTTTTACCTATTCATATATTATTTTTTCACTTTATTAATTGTATCCTTTAAAGTACAAAGTTTTCTAATTTTGATGAAATCTAATGTATCTACTTTTTTTCTTTTGTTGTTAGTGTTTCAGTGTCATAACTAAGAAAACGTTGTTTATTCCAAGATCAAAAAGATTCACTCCCATATTTTCTTCTAAGACTGTTATAGTTTTAGTTCTTATGTTTATATTTATAATCCATTTTGAGTTAACTTTTATATATGGTGTAGGGAGAGTACAGTTTCATTCTTTTCCTTACGATATCCAGTTGTCACAGCACCAGTTTTTCAAAGATTGCTCTTTTTTCCACCAATGAATTGTCTTGGCACCCTTGTCAAAAATCACAGGACCATACACACATACCTATGTAATGGTCAATACAACTATTATATATTCACACAATAAAAAATAAAAAAATTAAAAATCACTTGAGCATAAATTAAAAATTTATGTCTGGAATCAAATTTATATTTCATTGATCTATATTACATGTCTATCTTTATGTCAGTATCACACTTTCGTGATTATTGTAGATTTGTATTAAGTGTTAAAATCAGGAAATGTCACCCAACTTTCTGTGTCACATTTCCATAATATAATATTTCAAACTTTTTATAATTGTTATATCTGTTATGATGATCTGTGATCAATGACCTTTGATGGTATTACTGTAATTATTTTGAGATGCCAAGAACCACATTCATATCAGATGGAGAACTTAGTCCATAAATGGTGTGTGTGTTCTGGCTGCTCTGGCCAGTCTCCCAACCTTCTCCTTCTGCTAGGGCTTTCCTAATCCTTGAGACAATACTGAAATTAGGACAATGAATAACCCTACAATGACCTCTAAGTGTTAATGTGAAGGGAAAAGTCACCTATCTCTCAGTATAAATAAAAAGCTAGAAATGATTAAGCTTGGTGAGGGAGGCATGCCGAAAGAAGAGTAGGCGGAAAGCTAGGCCTCTTGCCTCAGTTAACCAAATTGTGAATGCAAACAGTTAGTTCTTGAAGGAAATTATAAGTGCTATTCAAGTGAACACATGAATGATAGCAAGTGAAGCAGTGCTACTCCTCTTAAAAAAATGTAAAGTTATTGCACTAAATAAGAATTGATATTTCTAGTCTCTTAGACCATAAATAGAAAATAGGCTCCCTTTTTATATATTCTAACTCTTGCTACAAAGAGTTATACATTCTTTGTTTCCCTTATGATGTGATTTATAAAGTACAAATAATTCCTTAAAGAAAAAAATTCACTCTAGGACAATGTCCCAATAATATCTCTTAAATAAGTCTCTAGTAAACTTATCCCTTAGTAATAATGAATCACCACTATTGTGGTAAGGAGCACTGCCTAGATGGCTGAGAGAGAGAGAGATCTGGTCCTTCTTCCTTTTTTTTTTGGTTGTTTTTTTTTTCAGAGTCTCACTCTGTTGCCCTGGGTATTATGCAGTGGCATGATCATAGCTCACCACGACCTCAAACTCCTGGGCTCAAGCAATTCCTATCTCAGTCTCCCAAGTACCTGTGACTATAGGCACCCACCACAATGTCTGGATAATTTTTTTCTATTTTTAGTAGAGATGGGGTCTTGCTCTTGCTCAGGCTGGTCTAAACTCCTGTGCTAAAGCAATCCTCCTGCCTGGGCCTTCCAGAGTGCTAGGATTACAGGCATGAGCCAACAAGACCTGCTGTTTTCATCTTCTTAGAAGGACACTAACCCCATCTTGGAGGCCCCACCCTCATGACCTCATCTAAACCTAATTACCTACCAGAGGCCTCATCTCCTAATACCATCACAGTGGGGTTAGGGTTTCAATGTATGGATGGAGGGACACAGGCTTTCCATCCACAGCACCAGGGATTGTGTTTACTTCAATGAATTTATTTTGATTTAGGAATTTACTTGTATCTGTTGGTTGGGCTCAATGATGTTCGGATTACTCACAGACTTGGTGGGGCCCAGAGTGATAAGGCCAAGTCAGGTTGGGTAACAACTTGCACCTTTTCATGTTCTAGATAATTAAGTGCCCTCCAGAGCCCTTATAGCAATCATGTAAGGGGTGCCCAAAATTTTATTTATTTTTTTAAATCAACAGAGGCAGAAACTAAAGCTTGGAGAAGTCACAAGTAGTGATTAAACCTGAACTTAAATGTAGTCCTTTTGATTCCAAAGGAAGGTTCTTTCCAAAATACTGTGGATGCCTATCCTGATGATACTGGTATTTGTGTGGTGTCAACATTCAAATGTGTATTTCTTAAAAGTTTGTGGTACATGCATTTAAGAAAGCTGAGTTACACACAGATGAATTCCTCAGAGCTCTCACATACTCATGTCTATCATGATGCTAAAGGAAGCATCAGGGTGGCAGTCTGCCCTCAGTTCTTGGTGTGCTCTTGGCCAAGAATGACCAGATACACTAAAGTGTCAAGTCCAGACTATTGTCCTGGTCTTCTGACTCCTTTCTTGGAAAAGTCACCAGCAAGAATGGAGTAATCTCAGGCAGAGAGCAGTTTCACATGAGCAGCTCTTTATTGTAGAATAAAATAGGTCTCCACAAGTGGAAAGAGACAGACCAACTGAGTCACATTCCCAGATTGATAAAGCATCCCCTTCTTCCCCATGTATAGCAGTTGCTCAGGATAGATTAAGGGTGGGGCAACACCAAAATAGAGTGTCCGCCCTTATGCTTCTTCCCAGGTGGAACAATTGCTTGAGACAGCACCAAAGCAGGGCACCCTTGTCCTTAGAAGAGCTAGAGACCCCAACTGTCTACCTAACAGAAGGAGAAGCAATGTGAGCGTGTCTGAAACCGACTTGTGCAAGAAATCTTTTTTCCTTGAAGATCTCATGAACAAGGTTTCCAAGGAAGGCCTTTTCACAAACACTGCCCTAAGACAAACCATAAGTGGTCTTTCTTCATTGGTTTTTATCTTTATCCCACTGTAGTATCTTATGAGGTAGATGAAAGAGGTCTCTGGTGTCTTCTCCTTCCCTCTTCAATTTCCCTCTCCTTTCTCTTGACTCTAGCAACCCATTCATTAGTTCAAGACCTGTTCTTTGTTCCATCCTTATCAGATCTTCCTCTCAATCTCCCAAAACATTTGTTGATTTTCAGAAATTAACCATAGGTGTTAAATGTCCCAGCCATATCTGCATTTTAATAGATTTCTTTGAAGAATGAAAATAATTCAGCCTACAAGGGATGAATTCTAATGTGGCATTCTGGCACAATATCCAATGGTGGGAAACTGCTTTTGAATAGGGAATCCTGTTTATGCATACAAATCTGCACTACCTGGGGCAATGCTAAGGCTAGCACTGGGGATGAGGGTAAGTCTATTTTCTAGAGTATATTTTTCTTCCTGAAAATTTTGTACCATTGAAATGATTGCAGTATTATTCAACCAAAGCATTGTACAGAACTCATACTTTACAAATGAAGAAACAACCTCCATTTAGAAAAGATACAAGCCGGACAATCAAGAGTACTTTATACATGACTTCCACCTGAGAATTGCAAGAAAGCTACTAAAACAATTGAAACGATCAAGATAAACTCACAATATACCTGCTAGTAAGCAAATTGATATCCTTCTTTTCAGGAAGACAAATCAGTAGCTCATAAAGGTTTACTAACTTGTGCAAGGTAAAAGGAAAAGTCAGGGTTCTGTCTAAATTCAGTTGGGAATTTGATTCATGAAATAGATCAGAAAAAAAAAATCCAAATGTAGTGTATTCTCTGTATCTAAGATAAGGCAATGATGAGAGCTTTAAAAATATCATATCTGGCTTTACTGCAAGTCTGATGTTGACTACTCTAAATCATACCATTTATCTAGATGTTAAATATGTTCAATTATGTCCTCAAGGACCTTCTGCTTCTGCCCATCATGGTGCTTGTAACTCTATACCAGTCCTATTTTCAAATGCGACTACAGTTATTACCTTAGCTGTATCTTCAAAAATAGGATCTGCTATCCCAATAAATGTACATGGTATCCCTAATTCGCTTCCAGTTTTCAGCTGAGGCCAATTCATCACATGTTTCCTCATTCCTCTGGCTTTTTTCTTGTTTTCTTTCAGAGTTTAAATTTGTAGTAAACTCCTGGGGCCATATATCCTACCTTGATCCAGTCATGTAGTTCCCATTGACTTCAGTGGAAACGCCATGGGAGGATTGAGAGTGATATTAGCCCCAAGAAAAACTCATAAACGGAGTAGCATGTCCATCAGGCTTAGCGAGCACCATTAGGAACTGTGATAGAGACATTAGGAAAGACAGACAGGAGGGAGCATCGAAGGGATTTTTTCCCTCAGATGCAACTAAAACAAGAACTGAACCAAACTGCCTGTTTCTTGCTTTAAGGAACGTTAGCAGCAGAATGGGAAAGACTTGAAAGAATTTCTCAGTTGCAAAATTTCACTCCAGGGACTATTTCTTTGAGTAGGCTCCGGCTACTTAAATTGAAAATGAAATTAAGCATTTTCAGAGATTTTTCAATTCCTCCCCTGCCAGCATCTCCCAAACCGTCTGTGCTAACAAATGAGGTGCTTGGTAAAATATATGGCCTTGAAAGACTTGCCACCTTTCCTAGCTTCAAGTGGTAGTGGCTATTTATTGCATTTCATTCAAGGCTGTCATACACACTTTCTCTACTGTGGTATAATTTGGAGGTTTTTTTAAAAAAAAAATACTTTAGGCCGGGCGCTGTGGCTCACGCCTGTAATCCTAGCTCTTGGGAGGCCGAGGCGGGCGGATTGCTCGAGGTCAGGAGTTCAAAACCAGCCTGAGCAAGAGCGAGACCCCGTCTCTACTATAAATAGAAAGAAATTAATTGGCCAACTGATATATATATAAAAAATTAGCCGGGCATGGTGGCGCATGCCTGTAGTCCCAGCTACTCGGGGGGCTGAGGCAGAAGGATCACTCAAGCCCAGGAGTTTGAGGTTGCTGTGAGCTAGGCTGACGCCACGGCACTCACTCTAGCCTGGACAACAAAGTGAGACTCTGTCTCAAAAAAAAAAAAAAAAAAAAAAAAAAAAAAAACAAAAAAACTTTAAAATTGGACTGATAGTGAAAACAATGACTCAGCTGAAATTTAAAACAATTCCAGAGACAATGAATCTATGTGATGAGTCAACAAGAGACTTTCTCAGAGGTTTGGGATCAGTTATAAACAGTATATTATTTTAAAAACTCACATATTAATATGCCCTAGCTTCCATCTAATTGCGTTTCAAGACAATGGTTCCTTTTAAGGATTTTTCCAGAGTCTTTCATAGTGCTCTAATAATCTCCAATTGCATGAGTGCTGAATAGTTGACTCTTGAGGTATTTAGCATAAATCTACATAAAATAAATGTTTTAAAGGATGTAAATGGTATTTTATATTCTCTTCTCAGTTAATAAGATTAAAAAACAGCAAGCAAATCATTTTTATCTACATGATATGAATTTATTTTGGGCAGGCATATTTCTTTCTCATGATTTTCCTTTACACTCAGAATAAAATCCAAATTCCTTACCATGTTTTAAACTGATTGTGTTACATGAAATATTCCTAGCATCCTCACATCCTTGTTCTCTACTACTTTCCCCCTTATTAAGGCTTCTGCTATTATGCTAATTTACTTGTTGTTCATCATATATACCAAGCTTGCTCCTGACTTGGGTCCTATGGCCCCATATACTTTGTGTTGCATCCCATTCAACTGTCATTTCACCAGTAGAATCTTCTCTGACTATATGAACTAAAAACTTTATTTCTATTAATCTTTTATCCTGCCTAATATTTTAAATTAAAGTGATAATTGCTAAGACGACACCTGCTATTTCAGTAAGCTCATCACCTAGACCAGTGGATGGCACATAGGGAATGCTTAATAAGGAACTGTAGAATGAATGCAATAATGAACCTGTGAAGCATCATTCCATTATTTCACAATCTAGATTTGTTGATTGCTTTTTTGTGACTGGACTTAGGTCAAAGGGGGCAATTGCTGACTCAAAGAGTAAATGTGTTATGCAGTTTTGTTACATATTGCCAAATTTCCCTCCTTAATGTTAGAACATTTAGCATTCCATCAAAAATAAAGGAAATGATCTTTTGTTGACAAATTTCTTTATCATTCTTTTAACCATTTTCTACAATAGCAGGCAAAGTGTCTGGAATTTAGCAGCAATTAAAAAGGTGGTTCTCATTTTGACACCTTCACCATTTACATCTAAACATTTTCCAACAGCATGAGAAACAAATTGTATGCTATGCTTAAAGTTTTTTTTAGAGCTATATTAGAGAGAGAATGAATGAACTCAGAAGCACATTTCACGGCATTCTTTCATTGATTAGGCAATATCTTAGAAGTCATTTTTAAAGGAGTATTTGTTCCCACCAAATAGAAATTCAATAAAAAAATCTTGGTATTATATAAGTAGATCACTGTACCTCTGATCATACATGTAAGAAGATGGTAATAATCATGTGTTTTTTCTAAAACGAAGATTTGAAAATAAACTTGAAAATAAAAAATCCATCATTAGCACACAAAACCCCTCCTACAATTTTTGTCAGAAATGACCAAAGGGTCATATGTCATGGAATGCTGCTGCATAAAGAATTTGTTTTCTGTTAGTGCTAATGATAAACAGTAAAGAGGTAAGGCCTATGCCAAGCAGCTATCACATTAGGTAGCTAACAGAGTGTGTTGGGCTGCAGCGCTAAGTGCCAAAGTAGACTGAAGACTATTAAAACAATGGTGATTTCAAACTTTCCTAATGTCTCAGAAAACAGGGATAAACACACATTTGACATCCATCTCCTTGAGCAGTTTCATCTATACCTCTTAGATGTTCTATTGAATTATAACAGGAAAGACAAGATCATTACTAATGATATCTTAGCTGTTGACAACCTGCCATGATTAAACCAATACTCATAGCAATATGAGCTTGCTGCAGTGGCCACAAACACTGATAAATATTTATCAGAGTGCACTGAATAGGCCTTTTATTATAAGCCTGGTTTAGTATCCATTTTGAAATTTATTACATTGATTTTGCTAGTATCATGTGAATCCATTTTATAATTGACATTCAAGTACTAACTGATAGTGTACATTCTTATGAAATGTTTTTATTCACATTGGTTAATTCACAGCTAACCAGGTGGTGCAAATTCAGATTATATGTTGAATTATTTTAGTATGTTGTTTGTCTTCAGTACCTGTCATCAACCAAACGTTTCTGTTTTGTATGTATAATGAATTTTGGTGGCACTTATATTGCCATGAATCACCGTGATATCTACCTTCCCAAACGTGCTTGCCCTGCATTATATCCTGTAGTTCATTAATTTGTAACTTTCAACTACAGTCAAATGTCTATAAAAGTAAATGACTTGAGAACAATTTCAATTCTTTTCAATGAGTATGTAATTTAAATTTGAGGAACAGGACAAAGTTATACTATTTTAAATAAATCCCAGAGTTATGTTAGTGGGCACAACATAAGGTGAAAGCAACTAGTTGTGTTATATTTCCCTCCATCCTTTTAAAGGTACTCTTGTTTTGGATAGTAAAAGGTTCATTTTTTTATGAAATTCTTTGTTTAAAAAATAATTTCTATCACAATTTTCTTCCAAAAATATCAACATCGATCATATTTTATTACACATTTTAACTATCAATTTATGTCTTAAAAGCAATGTCTTAAAAATATTCTACTTCAATGGAAAATTTCACTGTTTAGTCTATGATTGGTTTACTATACCTTTGCCAACAGCTCCCTCTATGTTTCATAACACATATACTTCTTGTTCATCCTCTGAAAAACTGTGGATGTATCATTTTGTGACAAATACACTAGTAGAAAAGAACTTAAATAATTCAGTATTATGTAGCAGAACACTAGGAATACAGGTGTGTATTAGTGCTTAAACCAGGCTTTTATTGTTTTTATTTATTTTAGGGGGCTTGATTTATTCAATTCCAATTTTAATTATATTTAGTATATACAACTATCTTATGTAGAAATGACATGGATCATGGAGTGCACATGATGCACTAATATTAGTTAAAAATCAATAACTTTTAAAAGTGACATTTTTTTCCATTAGAGAATTGATCTTTTCCCATGAGCTAAGAGTAATACATGTGAAACAAAATAGTTCAAAAGAAAGTAGTGAACTTAGGTATCCTTTCTACTGATTCTAAGTTATATCTATTTATATGTAAGATTATAAGAGAACAGAACAGAAGAAAATCATGTTTAGAAAAAAAAGCATGGCAGTGTGAATTTGAAAGCATTGCTTATCCATAATACAGAACAAATGACATTATATAAATAAAGAAGATACATTTAATATAGAAGAGATTAAGTAGCCTTTTAGAAGTGGAAATGTGGTGTTGACTCTACCACAGGAGAATATGTAATTCAAATGTTGTAGGAAATCCAGAAAATTTAATAATATTTGAGCCATCACCAATAAAAATAAAAGTCACTTAGCTACAAACATAAAACAATCAAGATGTACTTAAAAGCTAATTTTTAATCCTATTTTATTACTCCTGTATCTTCTTCATTTCTTTCAGACCTAATATTCCACAAAAACAAATCTTTGCTTTCTTAAATCCCCAAGATTTGCTCAAGAGTCTTCTCTGCCTAGAAGAGTCCTTATCCCCTCCTTGATAATTCTATTAGTAGTCACTTTTCTCTAGGTTAGGCTACATAAGAAACGCAAATTCTCAAGGGCTTATAATAACAAATGCTTTTTTTTCATTCATGCTCTATGAAGGTAATAGGGCCACTACAGCTATCCTGGGTCTTGTGGGTTTTGAGGCCAGGAATCCACACAGGTTCACATTTCAGAATCCAGGCTAGAGAAGCTGCCACTGTCTAAGGCATGGTGTTCTCATGGTTGAGGGCTAAAGCAAAAACACCTCCAAGACTAATAGCATTTATTACTCTTGCTTTGATGCAGCAAAAGCCACATCTATTCAACCTATTGGCCAAAGTCTGTCCCATAACTCACTGGATTAAAAAGCATGACAGGAAGGGAAGGCAGGTATAATTATGAACATATCTTACTATCTATCATTGTTCTTAAGCTGTAATTGATCAAATTTTTGTTATCCTATATTTTTTTATCCTCTAAAGGAAATATCACTTTTTTCATCCTCTAAAGCACATGCCACTCCCATGATCAAGGAGGTACCCTTAATCAGATGAAGCACATGCATGCACACACATATGCAAACGCACATACAGAGTCAATAGTCATTGAGAGCCTGCTTCCACCTTTAGCATGACTGAAATGTTGAATAATAAACATCCAGATACCTGAAGGATGGCCTTTTATTTAGTGTTGGCAGTAGTAACTAACTAGGGTAAATATTTAATGAACTCTTGGTTTATGTTCAATGAATGAGAACTTAGAAGGAGAGTCTTTTCCACAAATATTTTCTCTTAGAAATACAGAATTTTTTTTTAGCATGCCTGCAAATCCTGTTATAGTCACTGTAAAATACATATTTCTTGGTAAACTTATCACCATTCACCCATATTCAAGGTAAGATAGTTTGCTTATTCCATTGATAACTCAAACACAATTATGAAAAACTGAAGTTTCAAATGTGAATAATGAATATAGAAATAGCTGAATAATATTCTATAGTTAGTATTTTAAATTACATTTTGAGTTACATTTTAAGGCCATAGATTTGTCTTTCTCATTCTCTTTTCTTGACCTGAGATCAATAATCTGAAAATTTCATCTTGGTTATAAAACACATGTGAAAGGGTTCAAACTGGAGATTTGGGCAAATTCAACGTGTTGAGTTTATAATTTAAATAAATAAAACATAAATGAAAAAGAATACTGATAACAAAATACTTCACAAATAAAATAAAACTTTTGAAAATATTGTTTTCAAGTGAACTGTTACAGAAAACAGAAGGCTTCAGGGATGTCAGTAAAGTAGGGGAAATATCTAATCATTTCTGTATTCTCCTAAGTGGTCTTACAATGTTAAGAATTTTAATCAATTTTAGTAAATATTTGGAAACCTGAAATGAATGTGAAAGAGGAATAATTAAGTTAAAAGTTAGATTAGTTGCCCTAAAGGAATTAAAATTTAATATGACTTTTATTGATCAGTAAAAACTGAGTAGGAAATTGTCTTGGAAATTTTATATAATTGTTATTTACCCCTATTCACTAAACTCATCTAGCTTGGACTAGTTGTAGAAAGAAGAGGTCTGTATGTCTGCCTGGAAGCGGCATAAGAGTTGTTGAGGCTCTGTTTATAAGGCTTTTGTTTTTTGAAAGATAACTAGTGTCTGCCTGAATTATACAGAAAGATAAAAGAAGTTAGCCTCAGGTGTCTCTTCACTGTTTCTGTGATCTCCTCCGTGGACATCAGTCAGACACAATGAGCTACGACTCTCCCCAGAACCTTTCTCCACACAAGTAACATGGCACAAGGGTGAAACCAAAGCCAAGGTTAACCAGAGATCTAGCAAGCTTCTTTAGATGCAATTCAGCATTCCAGATTTGAAATCAAGGTGTTACACATAAATGACAGAAGCACCATATTCAATGTCAAGAAAATGAGGCCAAAACAAACCATAAGAACCAAAAGTTGAAGACAAAAGGAGTGAGTTGAATAGAGCTTAACATAATTGTCAAGAAAGCAGTTTCCTTTTCTTAGGCTATTTTTAATGAAATGTATCTAAACCTTTCTACTCAAACTGAAAACCCTCTTAAAATTTACTGGGACTTTCTCTCAAACTATTTAGCCAGGCTGAGTCGGGAACAATAGAGGCAGAATTGGGCATAAGTGGATTGAAGAGTATACTTCAATTTCAAAATTGAAAAACAAACAAATAAATATGGACCTAGTGAGTATAGAATACTTTTCTGAGTAGCTTAAATAAGGAAGGGGAAGAGGGAACGTTTTGTGTACGTGTGAGACTGAGAACAGTGCCAGGTTTTCTAGCAGGCATAGTATTACAAGAGCTATGTTTTAGAATAGAAACCTGTGAATATGCTAAGAGGAAAGCAATGTTAGAGAATGAGGTTTAGCACATATAAATTCCTGTTCCCTTTGTCCCTGCCTGGAAGCACTTGTTCTCAGCTTGTGTCTGAGCCTCTGCTTTCCAGCTTGACTGAATGGCCACCAGCACGCTGCAACCCTTTGTGCGAAATAAAACTCTCCTTTCCAAATTATTAAGCTCATTATATTTTCTCAGTTAACAGGTGAACTAAGAAATAGATAGATGAAGGTCAAGAATCACTGGGTTAGCCCTACAACTAGTCCTAAGTATTACTGATTATTGATTTATATTAAATAAAAGAAAAATGTTACACTAACATGATTGTCATCAGAATGATGAAATAAGTAGGGTTCTTGAAGGTATACAAGGATTTTCAGCACAAATATTTTCTTCTCATAAAACCCAACTGTTTAAAGAGTTGCTATTAGGTCTTCATGCACGATCAGAAAAGAAAAAAAAAAAAAAGAAATAAAGAGTTGCTAAACTCAGTTACAGGAAATACATAAGGCATTATTGGAGGGCCAGTTAGTGCACAAACTCTAAAATATTTTACAAAGAAGTCTTATTATCCTAAAAGCTTTCTGGGCTGCTAATGTATCTAGGTATCATTCTGTCCTAAAATTTTTACATCACAATATCCTTTATTCTTTCATTGTGAGACTGTTTGTAACATCCCTAATTTGGTGCTGTGTCCTTTAATCTATTGTTCTCAGTATTTTCACATTATAATTTTCTATTCCCTTTCCTCCTTATTATATTAGTTGACCTTCTTACATTGGTGTATTAGAACCATTATGCATGTGAAATTCATAGCAATTACTGCTTTGAGTGTTAATAAGTATTTATTCTGAATTTTATTAGGAATAATGTTATGATGTTGAGTTACAGCAATGTGTGAATTGGTAATGGGCCTCACAAAATAAAGCCTTTGAAACTATTGCCAAAAGCAAAAGTAAATATAGCTAGCTTCTTTAAAAATGCCTCGCTAAAATAAACATATAAAGGTTGTTAAATAAAAGTACTAAGGCAAGTTTTCAGCTACAGTGATGGAGTTAGAAGTATAAAGAAATGTGGGATTCGCCGTATCATTTCTGGGTGAGATTGTTCTTAGAAGCCCCTAACCACACTTTTATTGTGTTTGCTTTTCTTTAAACGAATGTTCCACAGCCCTAGCTTAGAATAGCCACGGTTCTTTTTCTTTCCCCCAGAGATACTGGATAGATGGCTATAAGGGACAGAAACAGGTTGTTTCATGACCTAAGACCATGCTCAGATACACAGGTTACCACAAAGGTCATGCTTATATCCAGGTACAGGACTTTAAGTCGTGTATGTGAATAACAATTGGTCTCAAAAATCAATAAAATGCAAGACTAGTGACAAAGGTGATGGAACTGGAGGATAATAACATAATGACCATCCTTAGAGCAAGTGAGCTGTTGTAAGTGAGAGTTTTCTGTCAAATGAAGTGTTTGATTAGGTAGTCTAGTTAGATCCCAGTGGTAACCAGGATGCCAAGACATCAGTCAATAAGCGAGCACATCACCAATTGCCAAGGATTCTGTGATGAAAAAAACACAGTGTTTTTCTTGTTTTAAACTTTTGAGCTAAGAAACAAAAACTTGGGGGATTTCTTTTTTGTCCTCTGCTACCAACTCCTGTGAGGTCTTTATTGAAGCATGTTAACCTTGTGCATGTTGGTTTCTTAATATGTATGATGAAAATGATAATGTTGAACAATTCCTGAGGGCATGGCAATTAATTAGCATTTAAAAATGCTTTAAAGAGAGGTGCCATGTGAGAGCAAACTGTTTAATGTAAACCAATAGGAAGCTGGTGAGCACACCATCTGAATGAGAACTCTGTTCCCACTGAAATAGCTAGAAGTGATAAAAGCGACAGTTGGAATTTTAAAATAAAACTTTTAAAATCCAGCAATTAATCCAGAATTCTTAGGACCTACAGATAGCTAATTATCATGCCTTTGCTCTTCAAAGCGCATTGTCACAAGCTATATGTTTTATTTTGATCACTCTTTGCAGTGGTTTGGCTTCCATCCACAGAAGAAAGAGCAAAATATCATCTAATCAGCTGCAGTAATTGCCATATCCCCCAACAGTGAATAAAAATATATAGATTCAAGAGAAGGCTAGGCAGGTAGAGGAAGAAGAGAAACTGTGATCTGAGAGATAAACAAAAAGTGGAAAAAAGAAGTAGAAAATGACTTCCTGTTTCAGAGGGATGTCAAAGGTGATAGAGGGTGTATAGAGGGTGACAGAGCTGACAACCAAGCTTAGTAATTAACACAAACAAAAATATGACATACTGTGAGTCAGCAGGTTGGGTCCAAATAGGCTAAGACAGAACATTCTCTGTGTACCCTGCTTCTCTCCCACATTGTCTTGAGCAGATAATTGCCTGCTGCTTTGCCACCAGGGAGTAGGAAGGCAGCAGCACCACCTAAGAATTAAAGTAACCCCAGAGCACTACCACCTGGAGCCTGAAAGAATGAGGTGCTTAGGGCAATGAGCAGGTGCTTTAACTGAACCTGAGAGTCCCCTCTTGTATTCCTCCTCATTTCTGACTTGAGGGCTGTTCACAAAAATGGTGCCTACGGTCACATAAGAGTTTTTTGTTATTTGTGTCCCTTCACAACTCATATGTTGAAATGTTAACCCTAAAGGTGATGGTACTAGGAGGTAGAGCCTTTAAGGAGGTAATTAGGTCATGTAACAGCAGAGTCCTCACTAATGGGATTAGTGGTGTTTTTATAAAATAGGACCAAGGGAGCTCATTTGTCCCTTTCATCAGGTGAAGACACAGCTAGAAGGTGTCATCTCTGAACTAGAAAGCACTAGTTCATCAGATGCTGAATATGCTGGCAACTTGAATTTGGACTTCCCAGCCTCTAGAACTGTGAGACATAAATTACTGTTATTTATAGGCTACACAATTTATGTTATTTTGTTACAGCAGCTGAAATGGACTAAGAGAATGAACTTCTGGCATGTTTTCTGATTATTTTACAGTGCTTGAAGAACCCTTTTTAACATGTCTTATAATTTTTGTAAGGAAAATCTAGTAGTAATAAATCCTTTGACTTTTTGTTTGTCATAGAATATCTATTTTTGGGCCCAGTGCTGTGGCTCACACCTATAATCCTGGCTCTATGGAAGGCTGAGGAGGGCAGATCATTTGAGCTCAGGAGTTTGGGGCCAGCCTGAGAAAGAGTGAGACACTGTCTCCACTAAAAATAGAAAGAAATTAGCTGGACAACTAAAAATATATAGAACAAATTAGCCAGGCATGGCGTCACGTGCCTGTATTCCCACTTACTTGGGAGAGTGAGGCAGAAGGATTGCTTGAGCCCAGAAGTTTGAGGTTGCAGTGAGCTAGGCTGATGCCACCGCACTTTAGCTTGGGCAACAGAGTGAGATGTTGCCTCAAAAAATAATAATAATAAATAATAATTATAAAAGTTTAATAGATATTTAAATAATGGATTTCTAAAATTATAAGGTATTATGACCTAATTGTATAAAAGTAAGAATATAAAATATATAAGAAGTGGATATTTTTGTGAAAAAAGAATAAAAATTTGCATAGGCAATAATAGAAAATTTGTATTAATATTCATTAAAGAAATGTGAATCAAAATATGTCATAAATAAATTTTAAGCCCAGATAATTTGGTAGAGGAGTCTAATAAGTAATAAAGAGTATAACATCTTTATGTTATTTAGATTTTTCAGGAAAAAAAAAGAAAAATAAAAAACAGGGTCTCTAATGAATAGAATTAGACTATCATTGCCCAGGTTATAAAGATGCATAAAAGTAAATAAAAGAATTAAAAGATACAGATCAGTTTCAAATATGAATAAATATATACAAATTCTAAAGATGTATAATCTAACCACAGCTGATAGTGTGTTAATATATATGCTGGTGAAATAGGGTTTATCTCAGAATATTGGGCGTAGGGGGGCCAGATAGGGGACCACCTTTCCCCTGGCTTTTTGTTTCCATGTGGATGACGGCTCACTAGGATGACTGTCCTAATCCTTTCTATCTAATCTTCTCTGGCTCTTTGGCAAAAACATAAGTATCACTTAACGTAATATGTAAGTTTGAAGAAAATATAAATGAGCGCTTTTTTCTCAGACACATTTGGCTATTTATTTTGTGGATTTGTCTGTGCTTGAATTTTTTCTGTGCCTTTTCCCTGGCCATGTAAGAAAGACATAGACACTCTCACTGTGCCAATGACTCTGTGTGTAATACAGTCCATTAGGAGTAAAACAATAGAAACACATTGTCACTGCGTATCTAAGCTACATACTTGAATCCAGAGTAGATCTGTAATAAAGCTGAATGTTTTATTTCCTTCTATTTGTCTTCTATATTTATTCTTCAGTTTTTCCAGTGGATAAGAAGAGTGATAGGACAGACTATTATTTATTGAATTTCTAAAATATGAAAGGAAGAAATGCCGCACAACAAAGTCTTTTAATGTAATATAATAAGAATAAAGGAAAACATCACTAGGTTATCTCAAGAGATGCTAGAGAATGTTTTAATTTTCAATGTTTTTATATTAAAACTCTCAGTAGAATAGATATAGAAGACCAATTTGATAAAGAACTTGATAGCTCCTATCTAAAAAAAACTCTAACACAGACCCATGCCCTACCTTCACCTGCCAGAGGCAGGACTAATTGCTATGTTCAATTTGCTCTTCTTATTTTAGTTTCTTTTTGTAGAAACTTAAATTAGTATATTGACCCTTTGTAGATATTTAAGAGAAAAAATATTTAGAAACATTTTGTTTACACTAACATCAAAAACATATTTGCTATCATCTTAACTTTTTTCATAATATTGGTGGTACTGCCTAGAAAAAAAAAAATGAAGGCAAAAACGTGGTTAAGGAGAAAGCCAAACTGTCATTGTATGAGATGAAACAAAAACAAAAACAAAACAAGGAAAGGGGTGCCACTATGTTGTGTCTCAAGTCTTATGGTCCTTAGTGCACTTTCTTTTTTTTTCATATTCAGAGTCCTTTTTATGATTATTGAATTATTTCCAGGTTATTTAGTTGTATTTAGAGGGGATGAGTAAGGAAAAGTGATTCTGTGCTGTCCAGTCTGCAGCCAGGCTACCCAGGTGGTTACTTTCATGCATCACATTTTGGCTGTTGTCTTGCTTTAGGCTCTTTCTCCTTGTGCTGCCGTTGAATAAAGAGTTTTTAGCACAACTTGTTATCTTAAAGGTGTTATGTCTTTTTCTTCAGATACTTTTAAGATTTTCTATTTATCATTGGGTTTTGTAACTTTGCTAAGATTTTCTAGGTGATTTGTTAAATCCTGTTTTGGGTATACTGGACCCTTTGAGTTTGTGGGTTAGGGTCTTTTATCAGTTCTGGAAAATAGAATTGATTTCTATGCATCTTCTTGTCAAATGTTCCATAAATCTTGTTTTCTTTCTTTCTCTCTCTCTCTCTCTCTCTCTCTCTCTCTCTCTCTCTCTCTCTCTCCCACTGGGATTTCAATTAAACATGTGACAGACCTCCTTACTGTATTTGGAATGTCTCAATTCTTTCTTCAGTATTTTTAATCTTTCTTTTGCTTTGTGCTATGACATATATAAAGTCTTCTCTTCTCTCTTCCACTTTACTGACTGTCAAGCTCAAGTGCAAGGTATTGGCAGATTCTCTTGGGTTAAAAGTTATTTCAGTTTTAATTATTATACTGATGCTGTAAAATGAATTGTACTTATCATTTTTATCATAGTCATAAAATGTAAGATGCTATTGAGAATAGGTTACAGCAGAATGTAAAATACATCCCTATTTCAGAAATTTAAAATGAAAAAACAAACATGTCTTAGTGTTGGACAGTGATAACATTGAGGGAAGTAAATCCATTTCCATTCATAGTTCTTTAATCCCTGATAATATAGTCTAGGGAAAAATATAAATAATACATCTAAATAATTATCCAAATTGGTGAAATAAATGTAGGTTTTTGTGTTCCTTGTCTTCCTCTTTTATGCCTCATTTCTAGGCAGCTCATATTTTAAGTAACTTCCTACTTCATCCTAATTTTTCCTCCTATTGAAATCTTGACGTATTTCCTTTACTGTGATACAACTATGATGTCAATCCTATGGTGTTTTTCACATCTTAAACCTTGCTCCCAAACTAATGCTTTAATAAAGAAGAAATTTCCAACAACAGAAATATGTGGGAGCAGCTACCTAGGGAATGAGGAGTCTTGTTGAAAGAAAGCCACTGTTACAGAAGAGACAATGGTACTTTTTCTTTGTACTACAGTCTACCTCAATAGAGATAAATATTGTTTTATAAATATTATCATGGTTAATGTTTATTCTCCCTGCTGAAGGATGAATACACAGACTGGCTGCTGAAAATACTTCTCCAACATTCATTTTCCCTCACTATTCTATTATACTATCCAAGAAAAGAAAATATCATTACCTAAACTCTTAGGAAAACTATTTCATAAGAACACAACTAAATAAATGGCTTACATATTATCATATGTGTATAATAACTTTAAAATAGAATCACAATTTTAAAGAGCTTTCATATCAGCAATAGGGCACCATTATAATGAGAAAGCCTTTAATTATGTTGTAAAGGTCTGGTATTCCAGGAAAATGTCACTTCAAAATAAACTTCTAACAGTTAATTATCAGTGATATTTAACTTGTACAAAAATTAAATATCATCATATAATCCTGTGATCATTTTATTGCTTTTGTAGACATTTCAATATTTTACGGGTTTTCAAGTAACAATGAAAAAGGCTTGCCACTAGCTCAGTCTTAGCTTTATATGCAATACCATATGACAATCTTGTGCTTTATTTTACAAATAAACCTTTAAAAAAACATGGGAAAACAGTGCATTGTCACCAAGGAATAAACATAAAATTATACAGTGTACTTCAGTCATTTAATTCCCAAGAAGAATTAGTTGTATTACATTGGAAATATAGTACCTTCTAAAAAAACAGAACTTCCTATTTTCTATCATACACTCACTGAGAGCATGAGTAATTGTAAGAACTGATGACAGCTATTTCATAAGTGAAATTCAGTGAATAATTTAAAAGTTTATTAACAGTAGCATGTTTTTCAGCTGAAATGATGAGACCTATATGTTACTAACCTTATATATAGTAATATGAAGATAATTTAAAATATAGTATATCAATATATAAATGTGAAAACTTTATTGAGAAAAAAGAGTAAATGATAAAAATTTATTTGGGGCTTGAATACATGATAGGAAGATTACTTGAGCTAGCCAAACTGAAATAAAATAGTAAAGAGATATCTTATTATTTGCATACCCTGATAAAATAGTGTCACCAGAACCTACATTTCTCATACCCTCATTCTCATCAACTTCTCACACACAAAAAAATATTCTTGATTCTCACTTATACTTAAATATAAATGAATAGTCAAAATTATTTGTCCAAAAACATTTGAAATATTTCTAGTAGAAAATATTGTGAATTAAGAGAAAGTCTAGATGTTCCTTGTTCAAATATCCCCCAATTTGCTTGCTGATGAGAGGTGATATTAACAATTATCCATGTTTGTGCTGTAGAGTTTTAAATATCAATGCAGCAAAAATGGAGAAGTATAAGTTATGTGCGAATATGAAGTGTATTGCTATTATTTACAAAATGAGATTCTACAGTATGTGAATTGAATAAACCTATATGTTTGTGCTCACAAGGTTTATTTGAATTTTAATGATATCAACCTGTATTTAGTAATTTTGTGTAGTGCGGCTCTGGAATAAAATCTGTACATTCTAGCCACAGCTGCTAATCACTGATGATGGTTGTTGTAAACTTTTTTAGTTTAATAGTATTAAGAAAATATTTTTATGAAGTATATCAGTGTTTGTGAGTACTTAAAGATAGCAATTTGTGTCTCCTAAGAATATATAAAATTAATATAAATAAAACTTTAAAACAACTAAAATGAATACAGAGGGTACCAGCTAAACATATTCTAAAGTTCGAAAGGGAAATATAAGACCACAATCGTAAACTGAAGATTCAATAGCTGAAATCAAAATTTTTCAAAATTTTTTCAAGCATTTACCCACATGATTTGGACTATATACAACTGATTCCTTAATGGCTTTGACAAATTTTGCAAAGTTAGAGAAATCCTAATGATAATTCAACTTAACATTCGGGGTATGAGAAAGCCCATGGCAAAATGGGTCTCTGAGTTTTACAACATTTTATTTGTATTCAAAATAGACATAAACAGATAACTAGATGATAGAGATGGATAGGTGATGGGTAGAGGGATAGATAGATAGATAGATAGATAGATAGATAGATAGATAGATAGATAGAGGAAGCAAATAGTTTAGTAAGAAGCTACTGTATGCCAGCCTACTCAGACATATATGATCAGAAAGAAAAGGGCAAACACATAAATCAAGTTATTTTTATGAGGTAAGAATTTGAAGATATTATTATCCATTGTTTCCATTTTTGCATTTTGTGAAGTTTTATTACATATACATTATTCAGACATTCTTTATTTTTCCTTTTTAATTGCAAAGATAATACATAAAGAGCTGCTTATAATAAATTGTGTGCATGTTACACATGTATAGTTTTTTGTTTTATGTACAAATAGAAGCAAGCTCTACATATCAACTTGCATTTTTTTCACTAGCATAAAATACAAATAATTTCATATTAGTATATGTAGATCTACCTCATTTTTTAAAAATGATCATATTGTAGCCCATAGCGTAGATATTTTAGACTATCAAAAACAGTGCCATATAATAGCTAACCACAATACCTGGTTTTAAACTAGTTCAATCAAACAACTACCACTTGGCTCAGTAAACATGCTTTTGTGATCCAACCAAGCAGTGACTAGTTCTTAATCTTAAATGCCAGCCAGTCAGGAATGGGCTTATTCTAATAAACACCTCTCAGCAGTAGCAAGTCAACAACAGTCTCACTGCTGTCACAGATAACAACAACCCGTTTACACCCCTGAAAATCCATGCATCTCTATAGCTATGGCGTGAATTTTACTGAATGAATGTTAATAATAAATTTTAAAATTTGCCACAAATCATTAATATCTTGATGTTTTGTTTTCTTGATGTTTTAATTTCTTGATGTTTTGATTTGGCCAATGGTATCCCCTTTCGGTTCTCCCTATATCATTTTGACATTTCCCTATTATTTTTGAAGCATTTCCTTGCTTCTGTTCTCTGATGAATATGTTTGGCCAACATTTCAGTTTACTTGTTTGCTTTCTAGCTTATGTTTTATCAACTGTAGAATCCAAAAACAAATATTTACCAGTATTCTTGGAGAATTAAAATGTGGGAATTGATTCTAGGGACATTTTTTAAGTTTCTTTTATCTTTTCCATTGAAATACTGTAGAAAGCAGACATGCACATAACATCTATGATCACAAATTAATAAACAGAGGAAAACATTTTTGTAATTACCATATAGAAAAAAAGTGTATATAAATAAGAGACACATCAGTGAATTTTTATCCATAGCAACTTCCCTTTTCTCCCCTGAAGAAATCACTCTTCTGACATTTATGTTGTGAATCTCCTTCCTTTTATTTCTATTTTACTAACTCTGTCATCTTCCCTAAATATCATAGCTTAGTTTTGGCTATTTTTGAATTTTACATAACTGGAATCACATGTATATTTTATATTGTATATTTTATTTAAATATTTTTGTATGATTCGTCTATGGTAATTCATGTAGCTGTAATTTTCATTTTTATTTTTGTATAATGTTCAAATGTAGACAGTGCAATGGATGTCTTAGTGGATTCCAGTGGGCCAATTATGGATAGGCTTTATCAACTTTATATCCTGTAGTGATATGTTAATATACTGTTCTACATATTGTCCCTATGAATTGAATTCCTGTGTCATAAATCATGTACAACTTCATCTATGCTTGATAATTCTAAATATTTTTCCAAAGTGGTTTTATCAAGTTAAATTTCTATTGAAATTGCAAAAGTATTGCCTTTCTTCCATACATGCACTTACATCTCAATCATATTTTTAAAATATTTCTTCATCTACAGAGAATGTGACATCTTTAGTTCACATTTCTGTATCTTATCAATGAGATAGAACATTTTTTCATATTTATATTGGCCAGCCCTATTGTTCAGTTTTCTATTTTTATTGACATTGTTAGTGGCCTATTCCCCTAGAACATATTTCAGTTTTAGATTAACAAATGAGTTCTCAATAACATTAGTGAAAGATTGTTCACAAAGGAAGCTCTTTCAATTTGAGGGCTTCTCAATTTATATCCCATTTTGCAACTAACACTCATTCTGCAGCCATCAATGCCCCATAATTTAAAGTTTATTTATAAAATGAAATTTAGAGAGATTGGCTATGTGTTTCTAAAAAACATGTTTTAAAGATAATACCTGTCTTACATTTTTCTACTGGTAAATATGAGAACGTGTATAGAGGAGGACTGGGTGAGGATAGTCATTCCGTAGAGAATGCCAGAGTTTAGAGGTGCTGAGTCACAGACCTGTTGTCAATTCTTTCTCTTCCCAGTGCATATTAAACTAATGTGTAATTGTTAATGTCAAGAACTGGAAAAGCACTCGGGACATGAGCACATTCAGTGATCTGATTATTCTTGTATGTTTCTGGTTATAAGCTTTTATGCAAAAAATGACCAGGAAATTTACCTTTATAAATATTTAGATATTGCTATGGCCTGAATGTTTGTGTTCCTCCAAAATCATATATTGAAACCTATCCTCTGAGGTGAGAGTATTAAAAGATGAGGACTTTGGGAGGTGATTTGGATAGTGAGATTAATTCCTGTCTTAGACCATTCTGGCTGCTACAACAAAATACCTTAGACTGAGTAATTTATAAACAACAGAAATTTATTGCTCACAGTTCTGGAAGCTGGGAAGACCAAGATCAAGGCACTATCAGATTTAGAATCTGATCAGATGGGGCCTTCTAGCTATGTTCTCACATGGTGGAATAGGAGAACAAATTTCCTCAGGTCTCTTTTATAAGGACACTAATCTCATTCATCAGGATAGAGCACTAAGACTTAATTGCCTCCCAACTCACCTCCTAATATCATCACTTTCAGAGTTAGGATTTAAAAATATAAATTTTGAGGGGACACAAACATTCAGGACCATGGCAGTGCCCTTACAAAAGAGACCATAGAGAGCTAGCCCATCCCTTGCACCCTGTGAGAACATGACGAGAATGTGTCATCTATGAGGAAACCTCACCGGACATGGAATCTGCCAGTGCCTTGATCTTGGACCTCCCTATCCTCCAGAACTTTCAGAAATAAATTTCTGTTGTTTATAAGCTACCTAGTTTGTGATATTTTGTTATAGCAATCTGAATGGACTAAGACAGATATTAAATTAATATTTAAAAGAACTTTAACAAAATCTTTCATTGTTTTGAGTTGGAAAGTTAATGTAAATAAACTGGCATGCCATGAAAGGAAACCAGAAGCCAGAAGGAATGTGAAGAGTTATGTCTTGGTCCTGTTCTCCTGAAGTTGTTGACACTTACACCAGCGATCTTTCCAAACCCCTGCTCTTTGTTTAACAGGATAAAGAATATCTGGAATAAAAATGGCAAATGTTCCAATTTTCTATGGGTATAGTACAGTTCTATTTGTTTCTTTAATCGAATCTTTTTGTGACTTATATTAGTTTCTGAATAGATGGAATCAATATTTAGAATTAGGAATTTCAAGATGTTACCTCTGAGAAGACATTGATAAAGCAAAGCACATTTGTATAATGAACTAACCTCTTATAAAATAGCCCCTATATTTGACTAAAGAAAAATACACCTAGAAATCTGATTGGAAAAAAAAATTTAAGGCAGCCACAAGATCAACATAGGTAACAGAGTACTGCTATTCTTACCACCTGGCAAACAGGTAAACAGGACAATTAATGAACAGCCAAAGAAGTGTCACAGCCTAAGGAGAAAGATATAACTATTTTCCTCCTGTTTTGCTTATAACTCAACTTGGAGAATACAAACCGCTATGCTGAACTGCCAAAGTGTTCTCTCTGGTGTTATATAAGCTGCTCCATCATTTCCTGAACAGCTTCCACACTTCCTGGAATTTCACAGCTGTACATGCTCCAGCTAAATCTGACCTCAGGAAACTAAACCTTCTGCATTAGCCTTCCAACTCCTGGTAATGAAGTTTTCCAACAGGAATAAATTATGACAAGGAAATTCAGCTGCAGCGTATTCACACTTGCTGAGGTAAAATTTGAAAATAGTGTTAGTTCCTTCCATTCATTGAAATTCATTCATTCCATAAGACAAAGATGGATTACTTCCAATCTTCTTCAGGAGGAGGTAAGGTAATACAGTAACAGTTAAAAAACAATATGATAAACAGAAAAAGCAGTAGATTTAGAACTTTTATGTCTTCATATGCAACATGAAAATTTAGTTTTAAATGTTTCTGTTGTATGTAATTTTTCTCATTTTACCTCTTTTTTAGAGCACTACATTTTTTCTCAGTGATATATATATATATATATATGTATATATATATATACACACACACATATATATTTCAGAATAATATGGGGGGTACAAATGTTTAGGTTACATATATTGCCTTTGCCCTACCTGAGTCACAGCTACAGCCATATTTCTTTTTCTTTTTTTTTAACTAGCTTTGTTTCTCCTTTCTCAAAAGCAATATTGATATTTTAAATTCTCAAATATAAATATGTGACCACATATGATTTAATTAAAGAAAATAATTATTAGAAAGAGTATTTGTATATTACAAATTATTATATTACATTAGAAAGAGTATTTGTATATTACATTTTAAGTTAAATAAGAAACATTGCCTTAAGTTTGTATTCTAAATGTAGGAGTAGAATGTATCATGGTGAGTATCATCTATGAAAGAGAAATTCCATCCTAATTGCTAGGAAATGTATCCTTGTAGATCACAACACTATTAGGTAATTTATTATAATAATATGTTGATTGTTTCAATAGTATTTTGAGGAAAAAAATCATAATTACATAAATGCTGAAAATACTTTTATCATAATAATCCTCATTCCTCAAAAATCCTCAAGAATATAGGACTTGATAGATGCTTTCTTAATATAATATATTGTATTAATATATGCTTAGTCCTAAAGTCAGCATTTTACTTAATCAGAAAACAAAACTAGAGGTACTTCTAAAATTAGGAACAAAAAAAGTATGCCGGATGCTTCCATGGCTATTCAATACTGTATTAGAAGGTCTGACTCAGTGCAAGTAGACAAGAGACCATGATCAGAGTCATATGATTGTTAATGAAGAAGAAAAAGCTACTTGCAGATATGATAGTATACCTGAAAAACCATAGAGTACTGGTACTAAAACTAACTCAATGAATAAAATAATACAGGAATGTAGAATGATATAAAATTTAATGTACATAAATCAATAGCTGTCTTATAATAAACATTAACTAATTTGCAGACATAATGGTAGAGAAAAATCTCATTTACAAAAACAAAGATGATCAAATTCTTAGGGATGAGTTTAACAAAAATTGTGCAAAGCCTTTATAAGGCAAATTTTAAAATATTCCTGAACCACATAACATTAGATTTGAACAAATGAATAGACATCCTTTGATCCTGACTAGGACGATTCAACACCATCTATATGTTAGTTCTCCCTAAGTTAATTAATCAATTTAGTGCAATTTCAATAATAAAAATGTCAATAAACTTTTTATGGAACTAAACATATTGATGCTAAACTTCTTGTGGAAGAATAAAAATGCAAGAAGAACCAGTAAATCACTGAAAAAGAATAAAACATTTCCAAAGGCATTAGCCCTATCAGACTTTAAAACGTTCTGTAAAGTCTCATAATTAATACAGAATGACAGTGGAGCATGAGTGGACATATGATCAGTGGAACAGAATAGAACCCCCAGAAATAGATCCACATACACATGAAAAGAAAGTATGTAATCTAGGTGGCCTATTATATCAAAAAGGCAAATTTAATCTTTCTAGTAAATGGTGTGTGGACAACTGGGTAGGGCAGCCATTTTAAAAAAGATAAAATTAGACCCTTGCTTAACACCGTATATGACAATAAACCCAAATGCTGTCTTTTGGTAGGTATTAGCTCAAATTTTGGGTTAGTTCTTTTATCTTTACCTCTATTGCTTTGAATTATAACTAGACATTCTGAAGTCTTGCTGAGCCATAGATTCGGGCACACCTAGATGCGGAATTTGGAGCTCCCCATCTGGCCCTGCCCTACTTTCATTTCCCCCCTATCTTCCAGGGGCTATGGTTTCTCTCAGCTCTGTTTGTTGTCTTTTCCTTGGACAAGAAAGATCATAGGTTTTCTATTAGAGTTTTAGCTGCCTGTGAGCAAAAACTTCAGGTTGTCAGTATTTTGATAAAAATTTATATATTTCTATGTTTCTGTCCTCATACTTTTTTAGTATTATTCTGGTATGATGGTTGATTTAACTTTATTATCATCCTAATTATTATTCCTGACTTAACTCTATTATCCCCAAATGAGGAAACGCAACTGTCCTAGTACCATATGTTGAATAATCCCTTGTGATGCCAACTTTTGCCTCTTGATAGCCTGCTATGTCATGCTACCCTAGATATCTTCTGTGTCAAGTCCTCTTTATTATATGAACCTTTATTTTTGTCTGTGTTCTTTGAAAACCTGTTCAATATGTGTGTGTCATCAATCTTCAAAACATAGGTGATTAATTTGTTATTATAAAGTTGTAACAGCTATGCAGATATCTATAAGTTATTTTAGTGTCAATGTCTTTCTTTTGAGTGGCCAACGTTTTTGTAAACTTCAAAAGACTCGGTATAGTTTAGTTCTGCTCAGTCTACAGAATCCTTTTACTAAAACGTCACTGGCACTGACATTACTGTGATTATATTTTCCCAACTCAAGCTTTTGTTTGATTCTTAGAATCGATGCTTTTAGTTTTAATTTAGTTCTCCTAATTATCAGAAATAATCTGTGTGGCTTCCCACAAACCTTCTTACCTCTTCCCAGTAAATATCTGGAAAGCTGCTATATTTCATGCCTAGAAAGCCAAACAGCTCCTTATAAATAATAATTTCCACAGATGAAATTTAAAATTATGCGTACATCCTTTACAGTTTGTAAATCAGTTACCCATATGTAATTACATTTTGACTTGTATGATTTCATAGACAGATAAGGTTTTAGATGGCTGATGTTTTATCTTCAGATTAAAGCAATTATTTTACATGACTCCACATTTAAAGACAAAAATGGGAGTAAGTAATTTGTTTATATATGGTATTTAAAAATAAAGAGACTGGAAGATAATGAAAAAAGATGAAAGGCTCTTAGAGAATCACACCTAATATATTATCTTCTTTATTTTACAACTTTGCTTCTTCATAAATTCAGAGACGTTTGTACAGTAGGTTTAGTGAAGGAGTCTTCAAAGTCAAATTATTCTTCTACATAATTTCAAAAGTGATACATATCTATCACTTACAACTCATAGATAGATAATAAATAGATAGGTATTTTCATCCTTAAAATAGGTAATATTGCTCTTACATATACCCACTAGAATGCTGTAACTAATAGCCCAAGGCAATGATTATAGGTCACTTTATAAATAAAATATGTGGCACAAATACAGAGTCTAAAATGAGACAAATATAATGTATAATCTAAGTACAAAGTGTGATACAAATATTTAATATGTCAGGAACCTAATCCTGCAGGTGTTCAGAGGTAAACAAAAAATTCAAATAAATGTGCTGTGCTGGGAAGCATCCCTTCATGTCCCACTGGGTTGACTGAAGGCATTAAAAAATGCTGCCTCTTATCTTAACATGGAAAACTACACCTCCTGTGATTGTTCCTTAATGAACCAGCCCTTAAAAAATTCAGCCCAGTGACTCAAAGTTGACTAGGAACTGGGTAGAGAATAGCCCCTCTAATTTTCTCTAAATTTAATAGCCACTAATTGCATTGCAAGACCCCCCTCCTTTGCTGATTACCTTTAAGTGCTCTATGAGATAAGGTGCTAATGAGATTTTCAGTCTTTTTTTTTTTATTTTTAATTTTTTTTTTAGCAGCACTATTAAGGCCAGCATATTATGCAAGACTTACCCCACTGACTCCGGTTTCTTTTCACATGTATACAGAGGTGATTTTTTTTTATGGAAGATGAGGATTAATTCTCAAGTGGAGATGTTTTATTTCTATCATTAATGAACAAATTGCTTTTTTACAAGGCTTGGCTGTAAGAGATTAGCTATTCCTTCCCGGTTATTTAGAGGCCCTTCAGGCTTTCTTTGGGGATCTCATTACTTTCTGCAGTGCTTCAAAAAGAGATTAAGGAGTCCTAAAGGATGCTAACTTATACATAAACCTGAATATGTTATTCTTCTTGGAAAGAGAATGGGGTAAGAAAGCAGAGGTATGTTGTTGGAGGGCACATAAAAAGCTAATATATTTTATCCATGGGAGGGTTGTGGCACCTAATTCTACTATTAAACACTCATGAACAATTTGCTTCATTTATTGGACTTTTAAAAGCTACTAGAAAGTAACTCGTAGATATTATAAAAATGATTTTATGTAATTTTCTTGATTATCAATTCATTAATGACTATTTACTATGCTTCTATTTCTCATCATCAGAGTTGTTACCATCATTATGATAATAATTAACATTTACTTAACAATTACTATGCCCCTAGCACTATGCTAAGTGATTTACACTCTTCATTCAATCCACTGAATAATCCCGGGACATTATTCACACTGTTATCCCCATTTATAACGAGGAAACCAAAGGTCATATAGTAAGTGGTGGAGGCATAAATGGAAACCAGGTCTGTCTGACTTGAGTTCCCCATCATACAACATTCTAACCTATTTTGTTTTCAAACAAAAGGATAGAGACTCAAGTTACCTTATTAAATACATAGATTGAGACTAAACTTTGCTACTGAACCATCCATTTTAGTATCAATTAGTCACAGTCTATTTGGAGTCAAATTTCATGGTAGCCACTTACTAGATTGGTTGAACAAACATACAATTTGATTAACCAGGAGGAACTGTCATGGGTTTGATTATACTCAAATTTAGTGACCTTTGACCTGTGAACTGTGACATCAGAACTTCCCATCTGACAGTAGCATCACTCCTTGTTTATAAGGGGTTCAGTACTTTATCTTGAAGTTATGTTCATGCAATCAGATCATGAACCAACTTATTTAGACCTTTGGTGGAAGGGCATAATGACTGAAGCTGGCTTCTGAGCAAGCCTTCCATTAAATGACAAGATTTTGGAGATCTAAAACACAGGGTATATTGTATATTGTATGATACATCCTAAAGTATGTGATGGCAGATTTCCAAAATACTGACCATTGAGTCTGAGATTATAGTACCTGGTTAATAGCTTCTCAAAACAATTATAAAAATTTTTGTAAAAAATATTATTCAAAGGGAATAGGATATATATTATATACTCATATATATAATTTATTTATGTATTTTATATATTGTATATTATACACTACATTATTGTATGCTATCTACTATAGACACTAATCTTTTGTCACACGTTAAGCAAATATGTTAGGTGGATTTTTTTTAAAAGTCATTATTTTTTATTTTTTTTTTTTATTTTTTTTTTTTTTGAGACAGAGTCTCGCTTTGTTGTCCAGGCTAGAGTGAGTGCCGTGGCATCAGCCTAGCTCACAGCAACCTCAAACTCCTGGGCTCGAGCGATCCTTCTGCCTCAGCCTCCCGAGTAGCTGGGACTACAGGCATGAGCCACCATGCCCGGCTAATTTTTTAATATATATATCAGTTGGCCAATTAATTTCTTTCTATTTATAGTAGAGACAGGGTCTCGCTCTTGCTCAGGCTGGTTTTGAACTCCTGACCTTGAGCAATCCGCCCGCCTCGGCCTCCCAAGAGCTAGGATTACAGGCGTGAGCCACCGCGCCCAGCCAAAAGTCATTATTTATTTTACTTAATAGATATTTTAAATTTTAATACAGTCAAATTTATCAATTACTTCTTTTAAGATGTGGGCTTAAATTTTTTTTTCTTTTTTTAGACAGCCACAGAGCTGTGATGTTTGTGGGCTTTGGGGTTCTATTTAAGAAATCCTTTCCTATTTGGACATAATAGATATTCATATATATTTTCTCCAGATGATTTAAATTTTGGGTTGTGATATTTCAATTTTTTATCCTTTTGGAAAAATTTTATAATGTCAGAATTCAATTAGATATTCTTTATTTAATGGAAACTGATGGCTGCAGTCCCATTTATTAAATTTTCAATTCTTTTCTCTGCTTTCATGTGTATAGATGTAATTATGAGCTCTTTATTTTATCACACTGGGCCTCTTCTTTTCTCCTTTTCCTGTGCTAAAATAACTCTTGATGTCTACCCTCTTCAAAGGTGCCTTGCTTCTTCATGGTTGTTCTTCCATAAACATTTAAAAATCAGTTTTTAAGTTCAACAATAACTTCACTCAAATTTGGGAGTTGGGTGAGTGTTACATGGACTTTACACATCAATTTGGAATGAATTGATATATTACAGGATACCTATGAACATGGTATTTTTCTTAATTCATAGATTGATATAATGAACTTAGTAAAATATTTAAAATTTTACCAAAATAAGTCTTGTCCATCTTTTGTAAGATGTGTTTATGACACTTGTATATGACATATGATATGACATGTAATATATAATACATAATACATTATAGCATGTGAATAATTATATATAATATGCATTTCAAGATAATATATATTTTAACAAACATACATTTGCTACTATAAATTATACAGAAATACCCATATGCTTCGGGAAATTAAGAGAAAAACTTCCAAAATATCTCTTTCTAATACTTTCTTGCTCAGTATGGAAATGCAATTAATATTTATATTACTCATATTTCTAGCAATCCTCTTAAACTCTTTCATTAATTCTAAAATTTTACCAAATGATTCTTCTATGTTTTCACATAGGCAATATCATGTATGGATGATAATTTTGCTTCTTCCTTTAAAACTTTTACACTGTATTCACTTTTCTCAGATTAATTGCACAATTCAATGGAAATGGTCTTATTAGTTCTTTTCCTTGTTCTTGAATTTATCAAATGTCTAATAGAGGAATATGACACCTATGTTAAAATGGAACAATTTGTCACCTAGTCATAAAGTTAGGTTAGTTTTATCCCCAAGTGCTCCAATTTATATGATATTCAATTTAATACTTAAAAAAAAAATCTGAAGACCTATCTCCTGGAGATCTCATCTTCATCTCCCCATCTGAACCTTGTCAACATTCTGACACTTTACTGCATTGCTTAATGATATACTATGTTTGGTTCACTTATCTTTCTTTCTCTTGAATTGCTCACTTTATTTCATTAAAAGATTCTTTTAAAGGTACATATTTTCCTTGCATTTCTAGAAATATCTTTAACCTCTCACCTACTGGCATGATAATTTAATCAATATAAATTCGGATTCTCTATGGGCTTGATGCTTTTGCAAAAATCTGAGGTTATTATAGTTTTTTGTTTTTATAAAAAATAATCTTTGTACTTATCTTTAAAATCAATTCGACTTTTTTTAACATCTACAGATTTAAAATGCAGTTTAGAAATAACCAAAAAAAATTGTCTTTGGTTTCCTTCTTCAATTTATATGCAATTTATGTGTAGAAATTTATTTTGTGTGGTATGAATGGTATTCATCTACTGAAACTTTTTAGCCTTTAAGAATATAGGAAGAAACTCATTTTTGTGTGTTGTGCTTTTAACTTCGAAAAAAAAAAAGTCACATGCAAGAAACTGTAGATACGGAATTAACAAAATAATGAGATGCTAAATTAGCATCTTAACTATCTTGCATAAATTCCTTCCACAACTTGTATTAATTTTCTAAGTGGTGTTTTGCAGTGAATTTTTTATACCAAAGGCGTTTTTATATAAATACAAAGTATTGGCCATTCTTTAATGTTATAATTAACAGTGAGGATCCATATTCCAACCAATTTTCTGGCCCACAATACATTCCAAAGAGAGTTTTATTTGCAATTAGGTGTCAGTAGAAGGTGAAGCAGACTACAGATAGAGAAAAAAATTATTAGATATCCTTCCTGCCAGAAATATAAACTTCTTTTTGAAAAGAATGAAAGATAAGCATTCTAATTCTATCACTGAATCACAGGACTGTTGAAAATACATTGGCAAAGATGAAAGCAATTAAATGTTCCTACTAAACCTGTTGTTTGTATTGCAGGCTGTTTCTTAGGTCTAGTTAACAAAGAATAGAATCATATAAGAGACAGAGATGATAAAATGTATTAAGTCTTTCTGACAGTGCAAAACTATTCTTTTCCTTTCATCATTCCATTGTTTTTTTGATGTTTTTGTTTTTCACACTTTCTCAATAGGCACCTGTTAAAGAATAGGACATTTATATCATTCTCCATAATTTGAAGTTGTATCCAAATAACCCCATGGGGGACTGAGACCCCTCTAGTGAGATGGGACATTTTGCCACCTAGTGATAAAGATGTCACAATCATTTTTCTTTCCATTTTCTCTCTAATCTGCAGTTCCCTCCCATCCCCATATCTAACAACATCACTAGAAGGACTAGAAACTATTGTCATGGTAGGAATCTTAGCCATATGTCATAAAAAAGGATCATAACCTGTGTTTTTGCAGGAATGGAAATGGAGTAAGCTGTGATGAGACTAGGAAGGCACTCTTTGCATTTTATTCTGAGTGCCCCCAAAATACAAACACATATTGTTTTAGCCTCCTTCCAAAATTTGCTTATTTCATTTTCCTCCGAGATGAAGTAAATACTTTCTTGTAAAACTTTCCCCTTGCTAGGAAAAGCCAACCACATGGAGAAACTGAACATATCAGCTAAGAAGAAGCGAAAATAAAAAGACATTGCAATATCCTATAATCTTTCCTCATAGCATTTTCAACATTTTGGTATATACTTTTCCAGATTTCCCACATGAAATTTTGATTAACCTATATATTTCTGTATCTATATACTGCCTGTGTGTATATGTATCTAAGGATGAATTATTGAATGATAGCTGACTGAATTTGGTGGACTCTATGCTATGTGTTTAAATTCTGCTTAAATTTTTATAAACATTTTCCATTATCTCCAGCTAATACTCAGTTCATATGAAGCACATGTATTTTGAAATCTGAAAAAACAGTAGTTAAATGGCCAAAGCAGTCACTCATCCATTCACTAACTAACCTATCATTTAATGCACCCATACTTCACATTGACTTTTTGATTATATTGTGAATAATTTATTTTATATTTTTATGCAAGTCTGAATTTATAAATATTTATCATCTCTATTAATAAATATTCTTGAAAGCCTATAATTATTTTTCAAGGTGTTTTACTAGTTTTGGAGCTATAAAAAATTCTCTTTCTTCAAAAATCTTACAATGTAGCTGAAGAAGCAATTCTTGTGCATAAAAAACAAAACAAGCAAACAAAACTCACTGTAAGACTACACACTCTCAGGGAAAAACAAGCAACATCATCAGTTAGTGCTACAGGGTTAAGGGAGACCAAAATCATTTATGAAAATTGGGATGAACTCACTGTCAGAAACTTAACTGGGTTTTAAAGAAAAATAAAAATGAAAAGTGCTATTTCATTTTTATAAATATACAAATAAAATTACATATACTTACAAAATTTACATATGGTAGTTTCCAACTCAATATACATGCATATGAGAATATATTCATGTTTTTCTACCTATAATATAAGCTCTATAAAAAGAAATATCACTATTAGTAATAGTCACCCTTAAGGGGGATTATTAATTTTCACATATTACTTTAAATAAGGCTATATTTGATTTTATTCCAGAAAACATAATAGAATATTTGTAACATCAAAACAAATAATCAGAATCAATACTATCATTAAAACAAAGCTGAAGATATATATGAGAGCTGTCCGGAAAGTATCCAGCCATGTAATATGAAAACTGTATTAATGACGGCTGGATATTTTCTGGACAATCCTCAGTGTGTGTGTGTGTGTGTGTGTGTGTGTGTGTGTGTGTGTGTGTGTGTTTACTTTAAAATTATATATATGTTTACTTTCTAGATGTAGTTAACATTTTTATATAATAAATATATAGTAAAGATCTGTGGATGATGATGGAAAGATGAAGGACAAAAGAATGGGTGGATGAATGGCTAGAAAGAAAGATACATAAAGGTTGCCATTAAGGTTCCATATCTGAATGTAACACATCAGGATAGCACTCCTTTTTGTTCATGCTTTTATCTCCTTTGGAATTATTTCCTTATGGTGCTTTCTTTCAATAATTCTTCTAAGTTCCCTGTGATACAAGTCATTTAGAAACTTGTAAGTTTTTTTTTCTTCGTAAATCAGTATTGATATATTTTTGCTGCTTTGACCAGAGATATGCTATCACTGGGTGCATATTTCTAGATTATTCAGTTTGTAAGAACAATGTCTCACTATACATTCTAATATCTTTCCCCATTGCTGGTACTATCATCTGTGCAAATTCTAGAAATGGGATAAAAAAGTATCCACGGGCTATTAATATTGCTGTACTAAAAATATTTCTTTTCAAATAACATCTTAGTTTCAGAATGCAGTCATTGTATTAGTCAGCCACCATTATTAAATGCCAAAAAGTGGTGATTGGTGACATTCCTTCCTTGGCAATACAAAATGAAGGAAAGCAGAGAAAATTTTTTCTCAGAGGAGTATATTTTTGTTCTCCATGGAAACCAAAGCAGCCATGCCAAGATTCTATGTTTGGCATGGATTGCAGTCAGAACACCCAACTCAAAGTTTCAAATGTTCTTCCTTTGATGACAGCTCTTCTGTCAGAGTTATGTGAGGACAGCATGAAACTTTTTACTTAAGTTATTACCAATTATATCCTGTTGATACAAAATTGAATGGCAATATATTAAACTTTTAAATTCAAAAATAGATAGTTATAATTTATAAAAATAATTTTTCTGTTTAATTCTCCCATTTTTAGAAACAATATCCTCTGTACAAAGATGCTACAGCAAGTGTGCCAGGAACCATAAGTAGCAATGATTTTGCTAGCTATATAGGGCAATTAGACCTTCATAATGGTTTTTATATTTGGGCTGTTCAACTAAAAATACAACTTTATTCATTTTTCCCTTTCTATCCTGAATATTTCATTATAATTTTAACATTGAATCAACTTTTTTAAAAAGTCCATAGATCTCTTAAATGTTTCTCAGTATCTAACTGCAAAACAAATTTTGTACCTACTCCAGTGTCACAAGAAATATCCATGCAAAGTTGTAGGTTTTTAAATTCTATATCAATCAGATACACTTAGGGGTAACATTTGCTGTAACAGTTGAAGAATTCACACTTTCATAGATAATATGTTGACACCAAAAATGGTTTTTAATAACTCAAGATGACTTCTGTATAAATTTTGATTGGCATTTTTGCATATCCAAAGGGTAGACAACCAGCAATTTAATTTTAGGTTAACATCATTTTATGTGAATTGTTGACATACTAGTAAAACTGTTAAATAATTTGTTTTCAGATTTTGCCCTGGTTTTGTTTAAAAAGTAGAATATACAAGATGAAAAAATTACAATACTAGTGCTAGTGTTTATTAAATGCAATTTGTATAAAGATGCAACTCATGCATAGTAAAGTAGTAAATTTTTTATCTTAATCTAAAGCTTATATAAGAAATGCCAGGCATATTTAATCAAATATTATACCTAAAATAGACTGTAACTTGATATTTGGCAATTGATTTGGGCTCCTGGAATGCCCTATCACTTTCTTTCACATGCTCAATTTATAAATTATAACTTGTTACATATTCAATTTTTCTACATATTTTCAGAAAAACTTTATACAGAACTGAATGTTATCACAAGTATGCCAAGACAGCTTAAAGCAGATTGTCTTTGATACTTATTAATATATCTATTTGGTTCTTTTTGTTTCTTTATACTGAATATTTAGGTAATTAATTTTAATGAATTAGTGTTAAATAAGTCATTTTAGGAGGAGTTATGTTATATTAAATGATACATGCTTATTAAGTGTACAGGTCTTTTGCAAATAAGATAAAATACTAAAACATAAATTGCTGAACATAAATATAAATTTATTCTTGGCTTCTTTCATTTTATAGAAATATATTTGGGTATATTAATATACATAAAAATTCATTATGGGTAAATATGTTTCTATAAATTATAAAATTGTTCTCATCTGTAAAATACCGATATGTGACAGACAGTTCAAGATTATATATCACTTATCTAGTTGATCTAAGGAAAGATAATTGTTTGACTAGCCTCGAAAAATATTTAAGTTTATTTAAACAAGTATATAGTTATTTTGTATTAGTAAATGTGATAAAATGTCTATAATAAATATTATTATTTCACTATAATTCTTAGAGATCGTAAGTATTGTGTTTAATGATTTTCTATTTGTTTATGTAATGTACAGTCTTTTACTAACTTTCTAATTGATATTGAGCATGAACATTTATGTCTTCACTTCCAATACCTGCATTGTGTGTTTTCTGTTATTTATTCACTGATTTTAACACATAGTTCTTAAGTGCTGAGCACTAAGAAGACAGTGTGGCAAACAGGGAAGGTTTTGCTCTCATGGAGAAAATATAGTAGTCAGGGATATAGGTAATAAATACAAATTAAACTGTCATTGTATTTCAGTCAATATATATTATGAAGAAAAGAAAGACAGTGACTGAGGTACAGCAGATCCCTGAATAACATTGTTTTGTTCAGTATTGTCTCATTGTAACGTCGATGAGAAAAAAAATCCTTACCAGCCGGGGCCATTGTCAGTGTGCAATTTACACATCCTCCTCATGTCTGTGAAGATTTTCTCTGGGTACTCTGGTTTCCTCCCACACCCTAAAGCTGTACACATTAGATGAATTGGTCTGTTTACATGGTCCCAGTCTAAGCTGAGTGTGGGTGAAAGTGTGAGTGTGCCCAGTGGCACAGCCCAGCCCATCTTGGGCTGGTTCCCACTTTGTATCCTGAGCTGCCAGGACAGGCTCTTGCCACCCATAACCCTGAGATGGAATGAGTAGGTTGGAAAATGAATGAATGAATGAATGAACAGAAATTATTGTAAAATAAAAATTCATGGAGTCTACACTAATCATACAAATGCACTACAATAAATGATTCAGTATGAAAGCGCTCAGAGAGCCCATGCTATTTGTGATGGTGAACTGCATGGTGGTAGGAGACGCTCGTGACAATTTTCTCACTGCAAACATTTATTCCTTGATTTAATCCACCACCACTATGACTGGGGTCGGTCATTCCTTGATTCATCAAAAATTGGGTAAATAAGCAAAATTGTTTTAAATTGTTTTTAATCTTTCTTCAGTGCATGAATAGCAGCTTACATTTATTTCCATGTTTAATATTAGAAGTGTTTTGGGCCTTTATTTGATGATGTGCTTTGTGATCAGAAATCTGCTGTAGGAACTTAGCTCTTGCTTATTATATCAACAGGCTGTGGTCAAATTGGTTTCATCGTATATCGTCTTCCTTAAAGTCGCAGTTTCCAAGAACCTACCCTTGGCATTGAGTGAGGACTTACTGTACTCATGGGAGTTGAGACCAGAGGGGTTGGAAGAAGCTGGGTCACATTACATCTTGCCACTGCTGCAGAAGAAAGGGTGAAGAACCTACAGCCTTGGGGCCACATGAGGACTTCTGGATCTTTGAGTGTAGCCTTTAGACTGAATCAGAATTTTGCTATATAGAATATTGCTGTAGGCTGGAGAGACTGCCGTGTGCTGCCTGCTCCACCCTTTTGAATGAGTTAGCTATTGCTGTTATATGATGCCTGCCCTTCCATTGCATGTTGGGTAAATGGGAAGAAAATAACTTGTCTCTTTGGTTAACAGGACTTCAAACCAAGAGAAACCATATGCAAGCAGCTGACCCAGCAGGTATCAACCCCACGTAGACCTGATAGAGATGCCGGTATCTTGGACCTCAGACTGTGGCAGTATGAGGTCCATAAAAACATCACTACACAGTCTTTGACATTCTTACCATTAAGACATGAGGACAGTGTTCATTCTGTTTAAATAGAGACAGGTTTGGACTGCTTTGACCAACTGGATATGCCATTAGTGACCAATGGAATGTGACAAAAGTGATTCTATGTGACTTTTGTGCCTAGGTCATAAAAGACCATGACATTTTTGCCTTGTTCAATGGAGCACTTCACTAAGAGCCCTGGTTTCACTGTAATAGCCCCCTGAGGACACCATGCTGTGAGGAAGTCCAAGCCACATGTATTTTTTTCTTATGTATTATAGCTGTCTTAAGGAAAGAGTGATATTAACTATAACTTGATATAGTGATTTTGGAAAAAAAAACTTCGAATATTATTTTTTCTTTCTGAATTACATTTGAGATCAATTTTCAATTTCTCCATTTTTTAGAACCTCAGAGTTCTGTGAAGAGCATCATACTAAACAGAACCAAAGAAAATCATATTTGGACATAGAGCATAATTTGTATCTTAGTTCTGGCTGATAGAACAAAGTACTATAAATTGAGTGGTTTGTAAACAACAGAAATGTATTTCTCATATTTCTCAAGGCTGGAAGTCTGAGATCAGGGTGCCAGCATGGTCGTGTTCTGAGGAGGGCCCTCTGGCAGGTAGCCGCTGGCTGTCTTCTCTTTGTATCTTCAGATGGTGGAAGGAGGATATAAGGCCTCTTGGGGTCCCCTTTATAAGGTTACTAATCCCATTCATTCATGGGAGCTCCACCCTGCTGGTCTATTTACCAAAGGCCCCCCTGCCTAATGCTTAGGTGTTAGAATTTCAACATATCAATTTGGGTGAACACATTCAGTCCATTGCAGTTAGCTCACAGAATTTCAAGGAAAACCCATTAGAGGCCATGATCATATAGATAGTAATCATAAAGGCAATGATGGTGTAGGTAATGATCCTCCACAGTATGTGCTTTAAAGAAAAGAATGTGAGAGCCAGACAGATATCTGGGTTCCTCCCTTACTTTGTGATATGGTTTGAGTGTTTGTCCCTTCCAAATCTCATGTTGAAATTTGATCCCAGTGTTGGAGGTGGGGCCTATTGGGAAGTGTTTGGGTCATGGAAGTGGATCTCACATGAATGGCTTGGGACCCTCCTCATGGTAATGAGTGAGTTATCCAATTCTCATGGGAGAGCTGGTTGGTTAAAAGAGCCTGGCACCTCTTCCTCTCTCTCTTGCTCGCTCTCTCACCAAGTGATGCACCTGTTCCCTCTTCACCTTATTGCCTTTAAGTTTCCTTAAGCCCTTACCAGAAACAGATGTTTATGGTGTGCTTCTTGTACAGTCGTCAGAAATGTGAGCCACATAAACCTCTTCTCTTTATAAATTACCAGGCCCCAGGTATTTTCTTTACACTGATGCAAAATAGACTAAGACACTCTACTACTTAATTAACATGTAAAGTTATCAGTTTTCTTCATCTGTAAAATGAAGGTATTTCTTAATATAGAGTATTGTTTTAAAAATTGACTAGTATAAAATTTATGACTTTGCAAATGGTGTCTCTCTATAGAAATGGTAAGTGCTGGCATCAGTGATGCCTTTGGATTCTGTCTCATTTTGATAAACCAACATTCTCCACCTTGCCTCAAACCCCTAATTGTGCCATCTACTACTTCATACACTTCACCAGGAAGGCTTTCCATGTACAGACTGCTGGTCTGGTCACCAGTGTTTCTGATTCAGTAGATTTGTGGCAGGGACTCTAGAATTTGCATTTCTAACAAGTTTCTAGGTGATGCTGATACTGCTAGTCAGAAGGAAACTATTTGAGAGTCATAGATCTAGCAGATGAAGTGAATCAGAATTTTTTTTTTTAAGTAAGCAATAAGCACAGTGGAAATGGCTTCTAACTGTGTTTGAGTAGAGCTCTGTCCAAGAAACAGGTGAGCTTGTTTATTCTTAGGATGTATTTCTTTTATGTTTTTGGTTATTTACTTTGCTTTTGGTAAAACATCAAATTTGAACAAGTGAAATAGTTCTTTTCATCCATAGAAAAAGGATGGTGTATCTTTCAAAATCACAAATGTAAGCCGATAAAGCCAGCAATTTTACTTGGCTTTATTCATTCTTTTACTTTACCTAGCATCTAGAAAGTACTTGGTGTAAAATAACTATTAAACACATATTTAGAGAAAGGATCAAGGGAACATTATATTTAGACATAAAATGAAAATAAAGTAAATAAAATTATAGTAATAAAAAGCTGTTTATTAATTTAACTTATTTTGTTATTTTAAATAATTTTTCAATTTAACAAATTATCTTCTAAAAGGGCATTTAGTAAAAACAGTAATAATAATAAAGTGCAATTCATATTTTAATGCTTATATTAATAATATATCAGACACCATTTTAAATCTATTAACTTCTCTAATGCTAAAAACTACCCTGTAAAAGAGGCATAAAAATTAACTTTCTATTGCAGATAGTTAAGCCAAGGCACAGAGGATAAATTACCTGTACAAATCATGCATATTTATACATTTTCTCACTTTGAAAATTATTTGGAGAGGATTATAAGAAACATAGAGTAAATTATAAACATAGACAATTCTAGGACTACGAAATGTGAATTGAAACAGAAAGTCAAGATTTCAAGGTTTGTTGAGAAAAAAGACAGAGAGATTGAGGGTGTGCAGGCAGAACCCATAGGGGGAAAAATGCATTCAAGATGTTCACAAGTTCAACACTCACCCTCTTCCTGCAAAATAGCCTGGGGTTTGTCTTGCCTGTTTGGGTACCAAGCTGACTTGTTGCTCTTGTACCAAGGGCAACAAAAGAAAGTTGCCCTTGCTAGGAGCTATAATGAAGAGAACTTGCAGAATTGAAAGTGGTGTGAAAGGAGGGGGTTAATTTATGGCCAGCTACTCACTACAATAAATATAAACAAAATAATATAAAAAACACAAATACGAAGCAAATGTCAAAGAGGCTGAGTGATCAGAACAGAAAACCAGGAATGAGTAATTTGTGATTTGAGAGAAGACCCAGGCACCTTTCTGGGAGAGGTGCCAGCCCCAAAACTAGACTTCTCAGAGCTATGTGTGGTGTGTTGAGTGGAGAAAAATTGGTTCGAGTGTTTGTGTCTCTTCCAAAGTTCATGTTGAAACTTAATCTTTGGTGCAACAATTTTATGAGGTGAGGGCTTTAGGTGGTGATTAGAGGTGGGATTAGCACTGTTATACAAGGGCTTGCAGGAGTGAGTTTAGCCCCTTCTGCCCTCTGTCCCTTCCGTTTTATGAGGAAACACTGTTCTAGGCACCGTCTTGGAAGCAGAGAGCAGCCCCCTCCAGACACTGAACCTGCCAGAACATTAATCTGGGTTTTCCCAGCCTCTATAACTCTGAGGAAATGAATTTCTATTCTTTTTTTTTTTCATTATAAGACTTTTATTGAAAATCCTTAGGAGTAACAAAATGGGGACAAAGCTTCTGAAATTTAAAATGTTCTGAATTTTATCAAAACCCTTAAAGTTGTAGCTCCAAGTCTGCTTCCCGTCTGAAGGAAAAGAAGAAGCTTAGGGTTTTAACCTTTAATTCTTATTCTTAAAACTAGAAATCTCCAAACTTTCCTTTCTTCCCATCCCTTCACCCTCCCAACTTCTCACTCCAACTTTGGTAAAGTCTCCAGGGTCTTCAGTGTTTCATGCATCCCTGCCAATTGGATCAGTCATTCATTGTCCTTGTTCAAGCTGTTTTAGTAGTAAAACAAAGACAAGCTAACTTTCATGCACAATGGCTGGAAACAAATTCCCTTTATCAGAAGAGACTTTAAATATTGGAAAAATGAGAACTACTAGGAAGAGGTAACTTCCTTCAAAAATTGCCCATCCCCAGTAGCTGGATTTCTTTTTATGGCTCTAAGCAGAATGGACCTCGTGGGACAGGCCCTTATCTTACCACAAATTCTAATACATCCCGATTTTAAAAATTCAACTTCTATTTTAAAATTTAAACATATCCAGGAGGTTTAAATGCCAGTTACTTGTTATGCCATATTGTGAACTCTCTTTCTTTTTCCTTCTCTCCTTTCCTTTCATCCATCTTCCCGCCCACAGATATTTGCTTGCATATGAATTGCTTCAGGTCCCAGAGAAACAGTTGAAGGGGACAGAAAGTGTTCCTAACTCCATGGACAATTTTTAAAATACTTGATTAAATAAATAAATATTTTAACAGAATTATAATTACCCAGTATCAGATATTTTGTTACAGAAGCACAAACAGATTAAGAAAGGAATAATTATAAGAAAATATACATATCCAGTTGTTATTTTTGTCATTCAGAGAGTGTTTATCAAGTATCTATTTATACTATGTTTTCAGGGGAATAACCAAAAAGATATTTGCAGATAATAATTTACACAGTCATTAAGGGAAGGAGCCATAACTAATCATCTTTATTTTCTCCTATATGCCTAGCCCAGGGTATGAAGGAAGCATTCAAAAAAAAGATGAACCAAATTACTGAATAAAATGAAACTTAATATGTAAAAAAATATGATCTCATAGAAATAAGCAGACATCCATAAATAGCTATAACATGAGATGCATTGAAAATGTCAGAAGCTCAGAAATAGAAAGAAATCACTTATACATGGAGTCATAAATAAAATCTTTATGACAGAGGTGAAATTTGAACTATGCCTTGTTCAGATCCATAAATCATTAAGGTATTTATGCTTTAACATATTATTTTTTCTTATTTGAATGGTTTCTATTCTCTAGATAAAATATCTTTGCAAGGATGCATATAGCTTTTTCTCACTGTTTTTATTTACACCAAAACATATGACATTATTTCTATCACTGGTATTTTTTGTTTGTTTTCTCTGAATTAATTTTATTTGATCTTATTTTACATATCTCAGATAAAAGATCCCTGACTTTTATTTATTTTATTTTTTTTTAGCATATTATGGGTGTACAAGTGTTAAGGTTACCTATCACTGGTATTTTAATTCAGTTCGACCGAGTGGTAACATGGAATAGCTCCTGTGTGATCCACTTTCTTACCATGAATGGGGTGGTTAAAAAAATGATTTTACTAAAGCTCTCCCATTTGTAAGTTGACCTATTTTCATATTAGCTGGTAGCTCCATTATTTATATATATATTATTCCTAAAGTTTGATTATCAGGGAATAAAATGGGCATATCAGAAATACTGTGTTTCTAAGCCAATGATTCTCCTGGATACGTGAACTGAATTAAGTTGAATTCATCATATGCAATTTTCCTACTTCATCCCAAATGCAAATGATGCCTGAAGAACTATCCATATGAGAACCCAAACACATGCCCAGAGAGTTGTTAACAATAAATGAACTAAGATAACTTTCAGATTAAAGAAACATCTCATGGACAAGACAAAATTGAGCCTTTTAAAATTATTCTGCTATGTTCAGATGAACTTGTCTGAACTTGTCTGCCTTATTTTGATAATTTAATATTTGTGCAGTCAGAACAATGGGTACATTAAGTTCTCTGTTGAAAGATTCGGTGAGGGGGCACTTATTTTACATTGTGTTTTTATTATATTTGCTATACTTATCAGTTAACATTTGATGGTTTTTGGTAAGTACTAATCTCAGCACTGAAGTGAGAAGGTGAAGAAGGCAGAAGAAAACACACGTTGTCACAAATATGAAGCTAGTCTTGACTCCTTAGGGACATCAATCATATTCTGATTACTAAAAATATAGCATAGTACTTCCTTAGTAAAAGATATCTTTTTAATCTTTATGTTAGAGGACTGAGCTATCTTCCTTCCAATGAATGAGGCTGAAAAATATACAAGGGTACAACATAGATCATGAATACAGGAGGCCATATATAATATGCCACATTTCCATGCAGTTTTACTCTATTGCCGAATTACTTACGTCAGGTAGTCACAAATCTATAAATAATTATTATTTTTGTTCTATACCTATCATTTGGAAAAAATTGCTTGATGTGAAATTCTTTTTTGTTTCTGTACAGATTTTCTGGATTTAGGGTGATTTGTCTCATACAGAACAGGCAGTGGGCACACCGCCACATAATACTGATCAGTCTGCATGACATAAACTTCATGTTTAGACTGAATATCTACTATATGTACCATCCAATAAGTAAAATAACTCTATAAACTCCGACTCAACACAAAAATAAAAATTCTACATTATTGAACCAGAAGCACTCAGAACCAGGAAATTCTGTTACACTCAAACCAGAAAATTGATGCTGATTTCAAAGAGAGTTTTCCAACGTTTCAAATTCATATAATATGATGGCACATGTATTAAATATATGAGGAAACACTCACCAACTGCAGCAGAAACATCTTTTGCTAAATTTATGAACATGTGATGTGTATCTGGGAAAAGTAAATCAACTAGCAGACAAACTTAGTTTAACTATCTGGAAACACCTGGCTTTCAGAAAGGTATCATTTATACCAGAATAATCTACTTGACAATTTTTGTAATGCTAATTTAGCATACTCATAGACTCTGAATCCAGGTTCATACAAGAGCACTTGGCCAGGTAGCTGGCACAGGTCAAATGTAGTCCAGCATGAATTTAAGTGAACTACAATTCATTTATATTTAACACACACACACACACACACACACACACACACACACGTACACACACAAAACCAAGAGAAGAAAACAACCTTTTATCTAAGTGCTTTAAAAAGATTTTAACAGCCTTAGTTACATTTCATACTGTTGCTTGACAGGTCAAGGCATTGCTAACATTTGATGTTTCTAGATCATTATTTTTATTGCTGCTAATGAACAAAGAGGTCAAAACACATAGAGGAGCACTGCTCAAAGGGTTAGCATTAATAGAAAGTCCAGAGGAAGAGGATTAATTTGAACATAGCTGGTATTCATGTCTCTTACCTTATTTGAGATAGTTGAGAAGGATGACATTGTTCAACTACTGTGTTCTCTTGGACACTCCTTTGCTGTCCAAATCTCTGCCATTAGCCAGACGTGACGAGTCCTCTGGGAGGAACTTGTAGGGCAAGAATATTTTTAAATCAACAAAAATGCTGACAGTCTTAGAAGGGGGGGGCACTAAGTATTCACTATGAACTGTAGTTCTTTATTGGGTCAGATGCTTTTGTGGTAAAAATGGCTTTACAAACATTCTGGCGTTATCAGAGGCAACCTGGAAAATGTTCCTTTCTCAGCGGTAGTGCAGTAGCATCCTGACCCATAAACCTGTTGTGTCGCACAGTTTCAAAATCTTCTATTTTCTGTCCATTTATAGATAGTAGAAAACTTCACATAATCTTCCCCCCCCCTTTGGGTTTCAGAGGGCCACATGCAGCTTTATAAGATCCCTGAAGAACCCAATTGAAAGAGATAAAGTGGTGTGTGTAGGCACATCTGTTTTATGAGTAGATGAGAGTCAGTGCCAAAAGTGTTTTCTAGACATTTTAAAGGAATTTAAACAACAGGCATTGTTTCATGCTGAGTCTTCAGTGCAAAATATAGGCATTTGGGGAAACTTTTGTATATAAAAACAATTAGCTATTTGGAAGGTAATATGTATCAAATGTTTAACTATAAAACAAAAGCATAAAATGTCCATGACAGAATTCCCAGACACCCTTGATAAATATGCTTCACAAATTAATCTCTTATTTTTTTCCTACAAACCATTAGCTAATCAGAGGTAATTTACACTTTGGAAGATTTAGTATGTTCTGTCTATCTGTTTGGCTATAACTTTAACTAAAGACTAAAATAACCAAAAAATATAAAAGCAAAGTAGCATCTGTAACATTTGTCTATTATTAATTACAATTACACCTCTTGAATGGTGGCAAATGGGGTTAAGCGACATGTATGGTGAAGGAAACAATAGTTTCCTCCCTTTTATGAATAATTATTAGGAATATTTCATTTCTGACATAGTCATCATCAGTTTGGAAAGAAAACGTACACTTTAGCGCAGATCTTTTCAAAGAAGAGAAATGACTCATTCTGAGGCCTCCACCTCATATTCTGGAGTGAACTGAAGGTTATCTACCAAGACAGACTTTCAGCAATGGTCAGCACATAGAGTCAGGCAAACATGGACACATAGTGAACATCTAATAAGTTGTTCTGAGTATTTTTAGTTTTGTGTGCTCTTGACTTACACGATTGTTTGACACTTGTCATTAAGCTCTTTCAATATAGTTGTTCTCTTCTTAAGAACCTTTGTTGATGCAACAGAGTTATACATAAAGGACAGAACTATAAAGTACATAAATGCTGTTATCTAACTAATGAACCCAAATCTCTTCCTACTACTTAAGTGACTTAAAACCCAATGTAGTCACAAGTTCATGTATTTATTTGATGAGCCTTTGTTCCGTGCCTAATATCTACTTTTCTAACTATTATAATATCGTTAAATCAGAGTATGCTTCTTGGAAATTGCTCTGATGGTTGTATTAAATGAAAATGTAAGTGAAATCTTAACTAGACGTATCTGACTTTGCTAAGTTTGGAAAACTCAATCTAGCAAAACAAATAGTGAGAAAGTCTTCTTGTTAGGAATGAGAAAAGGAACAATTCATGAGAAACTTTTCACGTTTACATGAAATCTAATTTAATTTAATCAGCACAGGGAAAAAGCTATTACCATACCTATATTATAAATGTGAGAAAACTGGCTTCCTCAGCTTTAAACTTAGGCAGGAAAGCATCATGTAAGTATCACCCATGGAAATTAGTTTTTGGGCATGCTGGACACTCTCACCTGGTTCTTGTTTTGCTTTTTTGCTTCTTGCTCCAGCCGTCATTAACCAGTTCCTGGTCTTTGGGCTTCATTCAGCTTCTGCTTTCAGGAGCTCTTCCTCTGGACCTACCGCAGATTTGGCTTATCTGACCTCTTCTCTCCACCTGTCCCCTCTTGGATGATCTGAGGAGTCACCTACTAGAAGGAACTTCATTCCTCCTTCACCTCTTCTTCTGGCCTCTGTCCATTTGGATTGTCTTTTGTCTGTGTCTTACTGTTCTCCTTCAAGAAAGGATAGAAAAGACATCAAATATCATCTATGAAATATTCATTGCACGTTCATTGGCACTGATATTTTCTAACAGTCAAAATAATTCAATTCTCTTTGTCATGATAAAATCAATTTCAAATATTTACAGGCATCTAAATATTTGAATCATAGGACCTCTTCCGTTTCACATAGCAACATGTAAACTACTGGATGGTACGTTGCCAATGTGTGAGTGAAGAATCTAATAACTTTAGAGAAATCTTCTTATTCCCAGAGGCGCATCTAAGAAGGAAAGTTTGTGAGACTGAAAATGTTGAAAGTCTTATTTTCATGAACATTCAAACCAAAGGGAAAACTAAAAAGAAAAAAAAAATGTGACCCAACAAAATCCCAGCAGTATATGATGCCATAAACTTGGTGAAGGAAACATGTTAAAAATGCCAAAAGTACTATTTTGTCCTAATGAAGGTGTTTTAATATGCTTGGTGTCATACTCATGCATTCCTGTAGCCTTTGAAAATAAGACAACTGAATCTACCCTTCTAATTTATGGGATCCGGGACTAATTTTGTCCCTAGGCAGTAAATATATAGGTAGCACTTTCTTACCAGCAACCTCATCTTAGTGAGTTAACGCTGAATGAAAATCTCAGTTGAAGATCAGGTGTCAATGAGAATCACCTATCGGGCATGGTGAGGGCCACAGAAGCAGTCAAAGGAGCAAAAGTTTCTCTCCGTCCTTCTCCTGTCCTCCTATCTCTAGCCTCTCATTCTCCCCCCAGGGTAACCATAGAAACTAGAATTCTTCTTTCCTAAGACAGGTTATAGAAACCAGAACCTCTTTTCCCAAAGGCCAGCCATAAAGTTCAAAAATGTGAGTCTAACCTTCCTCCACCTTTCTGTGTAAGAGCTTGCCATAAAGAAATTAAGACCCTCATTGCAGAGGGCCCCTACCCCATCCCCAGGAAGAAGGAATGCTGCACAGAGAGGCCAAGAAGAATCTGAACACACAGGCCCTGCTGCGTTTCCCCAGTCAGTCTATTATGATAGCATAAGATCATATCCTTTGGGTCCAATCGTAATTCTACACAGTTATCCATTCTTCACTGAACCTAAGTGTAAAGATGGACAGTTTTCCATGCAACTTTGGGTCTTCATTCTGAAGGTTCCCATGTCACATAAAACTATGACCAAATAAATTTGTTATGTTTTTCTTCGGCTAACCCATCTTTATTATAGGGATGTCAGCTGTGATTCTTATGATGGGAAGAAAAGGGATTACACCCTTTTTGCCCTTGCAGTTCCATAGTAGTATTGATTATAGGATGCTACAGGAATTAGGGCACCATAGCCTTTGCAAAAAGTTTAGTACACTTTTCAAATGTGAATGGAAGCCAAGTACAATGAACCAGTTAACTTGGTCAAGGTTTAAAAAAAGAGAGAGAGAGAGAAAGAGACTGAGTTTTATCAAACAGTCTGTCAATAAAGAGAAAAGTTTTTGTCACACAGCCTTTTTGTATACTTCTTACTTGACAGCATCATAAAGAGAGGGCCTCTTGCCTGAGAATGTCATCAAGGTAGGACTGCTATTTTTTATCCTATCCCACTGACTTCTTCTCATCCATTGGCCTTCCTTTGTGTCAAAAACTCTGATCTCCAGGGCCGTGGAATTGGGACCATGCTTTGGAGAGCATTTGTTTTGAAGTCAGGCAGACATGGATTAAACTCTGTCTCTGCCCCTTACAAAGTTTGAACAATTTCCCTAACCTTTTAAACCTCTGCTTCCTTACATGTCAAATGAAGCTAATAATAATGCTGTTGAGATAAGGCATCTAAAGGGCTTAGCATCACACTGATACATACAGGATACATAATAATTATTAGTTTCTTTGTCAAATTAGGGTTGTTGAACAAATGTGCAACCAATTCTTGGAAATCTCTTCAGATCAACACCCCTTCCAGATTTCCAGACAATAGAACATCCTTTGACGTTAATAGGGGTTCAGGACAACCTGAAAGGCACAATCTGCAATTTCTCACACTTAACGTGTTTTATGCTACTGTGGCTTTGCATCTGCTATACACAAAAGAGCTGTTTCTCTTGCTTCAGGATTTAAACATCAAAAGTGTTCTGAAGTGCTTTTCCTCCCATGCCCTTTCCTCCCCAGGGAAGATTGTTCATTTCCTTCCCTATACTTCACTAAATATGTATTTCTCAAAATATGGTCCATTTGCATCCTATGTCATACTGTATCTATAGTATGTCTCTATATATACTATATAAAATACTTTGTAATAATATCTTTTATTATACCTATCAAACTATACTTCAATTATTTTTATGTATCTACATATAGAACTTTTATTTTACAGCATGCTCGCATTTGCAATATCTAGCTGCATGCCCAGTAACTACTTCATAAATATTTCAGTAGATGAATGAGCAAATGGACAAATAAAAGAATGATTGGATGATTAGAGAAAATGAGTTTTTACTTGGTTCACAGCTTTTGCCAGAGTTAGAAAGATGAATTGGACATAGTCTCTTTGATAATGTGATAAATGAAACTAATAATTAATAAATTCCATTTAAGTCAAAAGCAATAGATATTCAGAACTGGGAATCTTGAATTCATGAACTCTATAGGTTTTATGTACTGATCTAGTTCCTAATGTAAATGGATCCTTTATACTAAACTTGATTGTTAAGGAGGAACACTATTTTACACACACACACACACACACACACACACACACACACACACATATTAGCACAATGCTGTTTAATCTATTCCATTGGTGTAAGGAACAATAGTTATACTTACTATATTATTATAATAGACCAGACAACTGATCTCATTGATCTCAATAACTACATGCCCAAATATCTATTTCATCAATGAGTTTTTCTCTAGTTCCCATGCTTTAGTTTGATCTTAATGACTTATTCTTCAACTAAAGCCATATCATCGATTATATATTAAGATATTTTATTTGTGAATGATTTTTAATGAAATCATTAAAAGTGTTGCCTGAATTTTTTGTGCATGTCTGCATAGTAAAATTATTCTTGTGCACCTTTTTTCATAAGTCTTAGAGCTTCAAATAAAATGTACTGGTATGTCAAAGCTGATGCCCTATTAATTAAATGAATAAAGCAAGACACAATTTAAATTTAGCTTAATAAGCAAACCAAAGTGAAGGCAGCTGTGTCCCATTAGCTTCTGTTTTTCTGCAAAATGGAAGGGGAATGAGATATAAAAAAGAGTGTCTAAAATTGAGCAGCTTGTGGTTATGTTGCTATAGCTACCAGAGATCTTTTTGATGCTTTACTGGGTTGGCAAAGAAATAGATTGTTTGGAATAGTTGCACTAAACACTCTTATTCACTGAAATAGTGCTGACATTTGACCACAAGCCTTCAGTTCCTCCACAGAGTTAAAACATGGATGTGAAAGAAAAAAGGAAAAATTCAAATTAGCTCATGAACATTGGATCCATTTTCTATTGTCAAAGGGAGGGAAATCTGTCAGTTTAAGGACAAACATGAGGATAGAAGCATTCCAAATCATTTATAGGCCACCTTTAGAAAGCCGATTGGGTATCTTTGAATGAAAATAAACCCATCTGGGAGGCTGTTTAGGAAGTAGAGATGATAATGCTACTCAGAACAGGGAAATTGTCTTAAAGGAGCCCTTTTCCTAAAGAAACTCCCTGCAGATGTACATGGCTATATCAGAGAAACTCCTTCTGCTAGTTTGGCTGTGTAGCTATAATGAGAAATATGTCCAAGAGGAAATAACCAAAGTTAGAGAGAAGACATAAACTGTTCCACTCCTTAAAAATAAATGCAAAGGTTAAATGCTAATTTTTTCAGAAATCTCAGTAGCATGATATAGAGTAGTTTTAATGACTGTTAATTTACAGGAGGATTAAATCGTTAGCATAGGGAAGTTACACTTATGGTAAAAATACTTGAGAGTATGTTATGTTCTTTTGGAGTGGATGTCAACACTACCTGCAGCCTTCTGTTTATTTTTATGAGAGAAACATCTGTCTTCCCTATTAAACAGCAATATAGAATAAGCCTCTAAGAGTTTAGCATGAGAAGGGGACTCTAGGCTGGGAAAGGAAGGGTAACAAGGGTTAGAATCCTTTTAACTTCTATTTGCCTCCTCTGTGAGTTTTTCTGCTCTAATTTACATCAGCAGCACCACATTGGCCCTAATAACAGCTTTCTTTCAAGTTCAGGCTCCAGTATGGACAACTTCACACACGATAGCTCCATAAATGTTTGTGAAATAAAAGCATTATGAATGGCACCATTCATTTTCAGGTCAATACTTTAAGAACAATTCCCACACTGCCATTTACCTCTCAGCAGAGAGGCACACTTCTCTCTTGGATTTTGGTGATTCACCCAATGGCTGACTTCACCTTTCTCCTTTGACAAAGACAGTGTGATTTAATTCCTTTCTGAACCAATAGAAGAAAGAACATCCTGCCATCATTATAATAGCCATGAATGAGAAGGATGCCCATATGCAAACAGTAGGGCTCTATCAGCACATTCTTCTTGCTTGTTCGAAGTGATAGCAGCAGCTGTATGCAACTTCAGCACATGGACCCACCTTATTTCCATAATCCCATTGTCATCCAAGAATTGAGAATAGAAAGATAAGAAATGGAGTTTTATTTATTTTTTTTAATTATAGGATAATGACAAAAGCACAGCCACATTTACTTGCTCATTGGAGTTGTGACAACATATATATCTCAATACAACACTAATGCAAAGTTCAAAACCTTTAAACTAATGCATTTTTCTAGCTAAAGATGCCATGGGGATGGGAGGAGAAAAATGAACTAAGGTAAAGAATATTATTACTGGCATTATTCCATAAAAATAAAGTAATGTATATTGGTACTCTGTTACCAGTTTTTTAATAGACAAATTATACAATGTGAAGGAAATATTTTCTTTCTTATTTGTTTTCTCTTTCTCTCTCATGTATGAGGAAATAACTCATGTAAAAATTTACCTTTAGCCATAGCAGTTGATTAGTTGACACAGATACACATAGACTGTATTTGTTGCTAATTTATTTTCTTCATTTTTGTAAGATAATTTTAAATGAATTTAATACTAATGAATTATTACATTAAAAGACTCATATAATATTATAAAGCAATTTTGACAACAAAAATTACTGAAGGTTTATTTTTCTCTTCAAATATGTCAATGGTAAAATGTCTATTTGAATATATGCATATGTGTTACCTTACATTGCATTGAGGGCTTCTCAAGTAGTCTTTAAGAAATACTGCAAGGGCAATTTAGACAGGAAATATGGGCCTTTCTTCTATGGAAATGTTATAATTGTTCCATTGGTATATAATTTTCAACAGTAGAGTTTCCACTCTGACAACCTGATATTTATTTGTGAACTACACCACATAGATTGTCAAGAATTTAACTGACTCTAAAATTAAAACATGGAAAAATATGGAAGTAAAGATTCAGGGTAACAATTTCAGTGCTTCTCAAACAGTAGCTGAAATAATCACAGTACTGAAAAGGTCTTTTTTTTTTTTTTTGCTTCAGAATAGCAATTAAGCAAAAACAGCTCTTTAGCTAAGATGAATAAATAAGGCTAAACAGACCATTTATCATTTTTGCTTTGGGGAGTGTATGTGTATGTGTGTTTAGACAACGTGTGTGCATTGTTGTTTGCTTGAGTCTAGTTGGAAGTACTTGGTAACAGAAGCAAAGGAATAGATGTTAAATTTTTTTCTAAAAAAAAATTTACCCATTTGTATGTTTCAAACTAATAAAGAAAGAACAACTGTGTGGGTCTTGGCTCCACTGGTTGGAAATAAGACATATATATAGAGAGAGTTTTGGTGTATTCATGCTGTTCACTTTGCTATTCTTAAAAAAGTGGACAGAGGCACTTTAAATTTCCAGGCACACAAAAAAGTCATTGAAAAAGCTTAACAACAATGTGCTATTCCTACTGTCTCTTTTGTTTTCAAAGCAGGACTGCAGGAGGGCTGGCAGAGCAGGTATGAAGTCAGAACTCAGTTTTATCTCCACTGTTGAGTAGCTGTGGGATCTTGAATAAGTTACATTAACTCTGAGACTCAGAGTGTGTCCTTAATTATAAACATGGAAAAATAAATATTGGTCTAAAATTCTCCAATAATAAATTATATATTGAACCAGCATGAAAAAAAAATGTAAATTATTAGGTCATTAACTATGAAATGTCCGATTTCCAATCAAAAGTGTAGTTTAGTATATCTCAAACAAGAAGCAGTGAAGTTAATCAAACTATGCACCTAAACTATCAACACAGTTTTGCCTTCTTAACTTTGGTAGCTTGTTTATACCAGCAGCGAAGAAACCTGGAGAGTAAGTGGAGATAAAATCATGAAAGGTGTTTTCCACAGCTTGTTGAAAATGGAATATTTTTCCTTACAAGAGGTGGTCTCAGTTGGTACAAGGTCTGGTGAATACAGTGGATGAAAGAGAGCTTCCAAGTCCAGCTTCTGTAGTTTGTGCAGCATTGTTTGCGCAACATGTGGTTGAGTGTTGTCTTGCAAGAGAATTGGCCTGTCTCTGTTGACCAATCTTGGCTGCTTAATTGCAAGCATCCTCATCATTTCATCCAATGGGTTGCAGTAGACATCTGGTGTAATCGATTGACCAGGTTTCATGAAGCTGTAGTGGGTAATACCAGTGCTAGACCACCAAACAGACACCATTAGCTTTTTTTGATAAATATTCTGTTTTGGACTGTGTTTCAGCACTTCATCCTTATCCAGTCATTGTGCTGAATGCTTGCAATTATCAAAAAGAATCAATTTTTCATCACACATAACAATACGATGTAGAAATGGTTTGCCTTTATGTCATGACAGCAAAGAAAGGCAAGTTTTCAGATGATTTCTCTTCTGACTCTCGTTTAATTCATGTAGAACCCATCTACCCAGCTTCTTTACCTTGCCAATTTGTTTCAAATTGTCAAGTATTGTTGGAATAGTAACATCAAACCTTGCTGCTTTGGACATTTCATAATTAATAACTTAATACTAAAGAAAAATAAGCTGTAGCTGTCCTTATGGGGGGAGTAAAATCAAAAGTGCTTTCCACAGCCTTGTCACCAATGTAAGTTTGAATCATTTCATCCATCACCATGTATATGGTCCCTCTGATGAAATACATTATTTATTCATCAAATATTTCTTAAATACTCACTAATTATACAACTGAGTAGAGAATAAAATAAGTAAGACTTGGTACCTTTCTGAGGTCATTTGTGTGAGCATTCTTCATAAGTCTTCTATAAAAAGGTATCATATTTATCACTCTTAGCATTTATCTTGGGAGACATACATGCTTACAAAAATTGAGGCACATCAAGAGGCAATAAAGAAGTTTCTGGTACTTTCAAAGAAATGTTCTATAGCTGCACTGTCCAATAGGGCAGCGATTACCCACAGTGTCTCTGAGGCCCCTGCAGCACGACTAATCCAAATTGAGATGCCCTGTACATAAAAAATGTATTCAAGATTTCAAAGACTTATATGAAAAAAAAATACACAAAATATTTCAAAATGTTTATTGATTGTGTACTGATATGGTAATCTTTTTAATATATTGGGTTAAACAAAACATTATTAAAATTTATTTCTCCTATTCCATTTTACTTTTTAAAATGTGACTACTAGAAAATTTTAAATTCTATATATGGCTCCTATTACATTTTTATAGAATATTGCTGTTATAGATGCTCCTTGAAAGTACAGGCACTTTTGAATAAGAAAAAGGAAAGAAAGGAAAGGAAAAGCAAAATCAAAGAGAAGAGGGTAATACAAGAGAATGAGTGGTATATCTGGCTTCTCTTGTCTCATGCTTCTACTCTTCCTGCTCAAATATGAGTCTAGCAGTGAACAAATAATCCAAACAAGGCAATTCAGAAATTGGTATTGATTTAAAGACTATAACCCCCATTTTGCATTTTTGCTAGTGGTTCTAAAAAAAAATACAAGAACGAAAAAAATTGTAGGAGTTATATCATTTCTACCTTAATCATTGTACACCACAGGCTTTTTTCCCCCAATGTTTAGGTTGTCATTTGTCTTAGTCTGTTTGGGCCTCTATAACAAAGTCCCATAAACTGAGTGATTTATAAACAAAACAAGTTTATTTCTCATAGTTCCATAGGCCAAAAAGCCCAAGATCAAGGTGTCAACAAACTTCGTGTCTGATGAGAGCCCGTTTCCTGGTTCATAAACAGATATCTTTTCAAAGTAACCTCACATGGCAGAAGAGATGAGGGGCATCTCTGGACCGGACTGTCTTTTATGGGAGCATTAATCCCATTTGTGGAAGAGCTTTCATGACCTAATCATCTCCCAAAGATCCTACCTCCTAATACCACCTTAGAGTTAGGACACAAACATCAGAACATAGCACTATTCTAGCAGTTTATTTTATAAGAACTGGCTCCAGCTGTTCTTGCCAGGAGGTTGACTCCTGAGTCATGAGAGAATGTCATCATGTCAATAAAATATCAGCCTTATATTTTATATCTTATAGTCTAGCATCTGAAAATCCACATCCAGTTGTGTTCTCTATGTTTTTGACAGTATATATTGGCCAAGAGAGCTCTTTTCATAAATAATCTCTTTCCTACAATGGCAGAGACAATACTTCTGTCATCTGGTCACTCTGACACTGAACTCTTTTTATTAATCTCCATGGTGGGAGTGGGAGGTAGGGCAGATCTGGAGTACAATCATCATATTGTGAGGCATAAACTTTCTGTCAGATAACAACGCACAAAGGAAGAATCAGAATGACCAATGAACACACAAAAAGGTGATCAGTTTCATTAATAGTCATAAGAATATAAATTAAAACCATAATGTAATACCACTATAAGTAATATATTTTGCAGAAAATCTCTGATTATAATAATCTTAGTGAGTTCAAATTTATTATTGCATCAACAAGATTACCAAAGATTTTTGGCAAATGCTGGTTTGCACCATAAATCTCAATGACTATTTTATGGAGAGTGAGCAATTATCTTGTTAAAAACCCATATTTATTTGTACATTCAATATATTGCCAGGAGAAGTAAATGTGCAATTTTCTAACTTTCATTCTAAATTATGTATCATAGTGAGTCCACACAGAGTGAATGTATACAAGTTGTGTGTGCACACACATGATCTCACATACGTCCGTAACATACAGATGGATGCATACTCACTTTAAACAGATCTAAAGGGTCTTTTTCCCTATAAGTTTTGCTGGGGAAATGATTTATTTTTTTCTCTTGTAAAATTGCTTGTGTGAACTTAATATTTTTCCCAAAATAAGAAAGTGAGAAAACAAGTGAGAAATTAATAACTTGATCCAAAAAAGAGATGGCCAAATCAAAACAATAGCACAGATTCTTGCTTGGCTCTCCCCTGGGTTTGGTGTGCTGCCAGAGAGTGGAAGAAAGAAAAATGAAGAATTCTTTTGTGTTAGGTTTTAAGAAAAAATTAACAACTAAATGAAGAAAAGAAAAGCAATAAAATTCTTAACCAAGAAGCAAATCTGAAGAAGTCCTTAGGCTGTCAAGAGAAGGAAAGAGAAAAAAAGGAAGGAGAAAAAAAAAGGAATAAACTAATGAATAAACCCTGGAACCCAGTGTCCTAAGTTGGAGAAGTTACAATTAATAATAAGCTATGATTTAGAATAACTTCTGAAATGCATGACAAGAGGAGCCCAATGAAAACTCTCCCCTCCCTACAAGAAAAGCTCACATAGTGCACAGTTGCTACTATGTGACTCTTGTTCTACATATTTCAAATACACATGCACACAAACATAAATTCCCTAAATCCTCTATAAATTCCCTAAATACCTATGATATCATAGGTTTAAACTTTACTCTACCAAACCATTGTTCTCTAACTGCTTTGAAATCAAGTATTTCTATTTTAAAAGCCTTGGAGGTGGATCTAGATATCTAGGTTTTGCCATAAGTATGGGAAGTTCAAGAGAAGTTAGTGGTGTTTTGAAGACAATAAATAACTTTCTTTTACATTTTTTAAGATCCCTAAGAAATTTGAATGTTGGTAAAAGAGAGGTAATGTAAAATTTTAGAGATGGAAAAGAATTTAAGATTAGTCTCTCTCTTTCTTTCTCTCTCTCTCTCATCCATATTTTTAATTGGAGAAACAAAATAATTTCTTCAAGATTTCATGGACAGCTATGGGTGGACGTGGAGCAAGAACTTAGTTCCCATGACTCACAACGCTGGTTTGTTTCCACTATATCCTATACCACAATATCAAGTGGACTAATATTTTGTATGTAATCAAAAAGCTTTTACTATATAACTTCTATGTATCTAATGTCAAGGGCTATAGAGGCATATAAGAATGTTAACACATGACCCAAATTGCCCTCAGCATTGAGATATTAAAAGAGTTGACCATTATCTAATCATAATTATCAAAGCTGAATAGGAATTTAAACTATAAAATTTTAACTATAAATTTTAACTATAAAATTTATTATAATTTTCCAAAATTATAATAATGTATTTAATTACATACTTCATAAAATAACTCTCAGCTTAGATTTTCAGCAGGGTAAGACGTATCTTCAGCGATAGGGTGATAAAAAGTAACAATGAATATAGAGAAATATGAATTATGTCTGCTATGAGAAATAATTCTTCCTCAGTGACTTTATACATTTCTCTCCACCATTCCTAATGTTAGAAACAGAGAAATTCTGTGATAATGTGTCTTACAGTACAGTAATTTCCAATAGAATGTATGGCCTGTTGGCTTCTGACATCTCCTCAGTTATTTCATTGATCTCATGATAATAATCTTCCATTTTACTGGGGGGCCTTACTTAGAGTGGTATGTGGGTTTTACACATAATTACATTTGTTTTTGTTGTTGATATGAATACCATCATCTTCCTACGTAGAAATATGAAAAAACAGCTTCATACAGGGAATAATAAACTCTGATCAAATTTAATATTTGAAACATTAGAAAATAAATATAAGCCCTAGAAAATTATGGTCCCAATCTTCATCAGTCTGGCATCAGGCACTATTTCATGGATCCAAAAGCAGACCTCAGTGGTTTATCTATTTTGGTGGAACTATATGCCTCGAGCAGAAGATTGATTGACACTAAAATGTCATTTCAATTCAGACAAATGCTGCCTGGTATTCTCCTATTGATCTTTTGATTATTTTCTCATAACTTGAAAGATGAGTCTTGTCAATTTTAGGAAGCACCATTGTCTTGGGTGGATAGAAAGTCTTTCTAGAATGGGAACTCAGTGGACACGTATCAAATGCCTTCCTTGCTGTCAGGACTGACAATGTTTTTCTAAATTCACTGGCATCAAACTAATAAGGAAATCATACCAGATTACTGATATAAGAAAAACATAAAACTTCCAAAAGATCCCCATGATGATTTAAGAAAAGAACACAACAGAATGACAGATTATTTTCAGTACCTAGGAACATATGTGGATTATATACAGTGGAATGAGCTCACTCAGTAACTGTAATGTGAAGCAGGATATGCTACCACTGTATACTAGCTACAAATAAAGTGAAAGCCCAGTGGAGAGTATATTTTCACCTTCAAATATCAAGCAGATAGCAGAATAGAGTAAGTTGAGTGAGATATAACAATGAGTGGGATTTCAGGAAGCAGCCGTGTTGGGTGATGACAATTCCAAGGGCTGTTTTTCTCTTTGTCTTGTCCCACAGAACAAAGGCCAATATGAGTTTGTGAGGATAGAGTTTAGAGAGGGTCCAGAGAATGTTCCAGAGTGCCCTCAAATGTCTCGCTCTTATTTGTGGATGCATACCAGTGTCATTTGTGTGTGTATAAGACAAAGTCAGTTCTCCTCTGAGTTGTGTCTAAAAGTAGTCTCTTCCACGTGTAGTGTGTTCTGGCTGGTCCCCACTGATTGTTACTGTTGCAGCATGAACACTTGGTTCCTGTGGTTCATTTAGGTAGACTTGACTTTCCCTTCTCTACATTCCTGTAACATATTTTATATCTTTATACAACAATATTCTCTTATAATGCCATGCTTGTATATTTATGTTTCTCCTGGTACTCTCAGGAGCTAATAGCCTGATACATTGTAAATTTTTAGTGAGTCTTCATTTTTTAACTGAATGAAAAGATGAATACATATAGAGGAGATTTTAACCTCCTCTCATGAAATAATGAGAGTTTTTACTTATGCTGGTATAATATTTTATAATGGTGGTTTATGATATTATAATGGATCTCTCTTTACAAGGAACAAGGCTATGGTTATGTACATGCGTTTTATGTAAGAGTCATATTCCAGGCTATATTCTTACTGAAACATTTTTACCAACATAGTTTTGTAGGATAAAAACAAGAAGGTTGAGAAGATTGTATAAAACCACATGAATTGTTCAATGTTATTGAACAACTCATAAAGAGACAACTTGAACATTTCCTTTTATTGCTGAGTATCTAAAAGAGGTGATTCTCCCTCTAATATCAGTTTTGTATGGATTGAAGACAGTACTTTATAGGTTGGTGAGACTATTTTATAACACCATCAGGGTGTTCAATAAAAGCATTGCTGCAATCATTTTCCACTCTAAAACATAAATGTCTCCTTAAATGCAACATTTAGTTATAAAACTATGAAACTCATTTGGCTCCCACTATTTATATTCCTAATACATAAAACAGAAATAACTCTAAATAGACATATTTATATATACCACCAGAATTTTAGGTTAAATGACTTAAAGATGATGAACTATAGGATGACAATATAAACTTTGATCATAGATAGCCCTTCAACCATTCATAATCTATAGAAATGCTTATAGTACTTAGATAACAATTAATTGTGAACATTAATATCAGCTAAATAGTGCCCTGCTGGGAAACACAACAATTTGGCAATCAAAAAAGAAGAAAACAGGGTCTAATTAAAAGTTATCTTAAACACATAATAAGGTTTGTATATGACTAAGACTTAGAGAGTTTAGTACTGATATAATAATATCAACAAATTGATTTGAATTACCAAGCTATTTCTCAAGCAAAGACCACAGCTTCTGCAGGGGGACCCTTTTCTCAAAAAAGGAGCCACCAACTCCAGGTATTAGTAATAGGTACCTTGCCTTGGGACTTTAGGCTTAATTGTTGGTAATCCTAAACTTACTAGACTTTCACTATACTTTGCTCATGACTTGATAAACAGTCCTTTTATTAAGTGCTCCTCAGTTACCCATTGTTAGTGGTCACCTGTTCTCTGTCCAGATCCTCATTGAGGCAGCATTCAACTTGGCTCAACTCACCAAATACCACACTTATTGGGATTAGCTGAATGATGGTCCCCTAAAGATGCCCAAATCCTAATCCCTGCAACCTGTGAATATGGTACCTCACATGGTGAAATGAATTTTGCAAATGTGATTAAGTTAGAGATCTTGAAATGGGGAAATGATCTTAGATTATCTGAGAGGGCCTGATGTGACCACCAGGGTCTTTATAAGAGTAAGGCAGAAAAATCCAAGTCAGAGAGAGAGAGAGAAATAAGGACATTAAGCAGACATCAGAGAAGAGAAAAGATGCTATGTTTGTGGCTTCAATGATGGAGGAGTAGACCATACCAGCTAAGGAATATAGGCAGCCTCTAGAAACTCAAAAAGCCAACAAAACGGTTTCTCCCAGAAAAACCCAGAAGAAATGCCACCCTGCCATGTACTGGATTTTAGACTTTTGACCTCCAGAAATGTAAGAAAATAATTTTCTTTTTGTTTTAAGCAACTAAATTTGCAGTAATTTGTTACAGTAACAGGAGGAAACTAGTATGCCTTTTTTTTAAGATAGCCCTTTTCAAGACAATTACTCTTTTTATCACGTTTCTATCTGTTCAAAAAAAAAATCTGTACCGTAATGTAGTTTTCAGCACCTCTTATTTGAAGTCTATACTAAAAATGTAACTGTTAAATTGGCATTTAAAATGTAGTCATATTTAAGGAATAATAGAGTATAATAGTTACATGAAAGAAATTAACGCCACAGAAATTCCACGAAGGAGGATTATACATAATCATAAATTTAGTAAAATCACATAAGAAAGACATAAATTTTATGTTCTTTGAAATGTGTTTGGAAGCTTTTGTCTGACTGAAAAAGAGATGTTGAAGGCCATGACATTTCAGAAAACTATTTCCAGTTTGTATATTTCCTTATACAGTTTTCTAAACTAAGTGTGAAATCATATGTAGTTATTAGGACACATTTTATAAAATAGCATGGAAATAAATTCTACATGTGAAATGGCTGCAAGACCCAGTAAGGGTCAAACTTTCATTCATGCCAGAAAGACAATTGACGGGTGCTTAAAGGTTCGTGGTGTTTTTCCTGTATAACAAAAACTGTTATAGAAATGAGCAGAAAAATTTTAGAGCTGTGCAAGTTGTTCTAGAGCTTATGTAATTGCTCTAGAGCTGTTGAAGTTGCAAAGCAACAGAGACATTCACAAGTCTCATTGTTAACCTACTCTGAAGGGCCTCACCCACTCACAGCCAAAACTCTAGTCCAGACTGGGGAACTTTGACATCCTATTCTGTTCTCTCATGGCCTTTTATGCATGTCTCAATTACAGTACTAATTAAATATTAATAACTAGCTGACCATAGAGTTCTACTCTGTGGCTGATACTCTGTGTTAACCATTTTATACTCTTAATCTTATTACGTATAACAAAGATGTTGCTTTTTAAAAATTAATAATTAAAACTTATTTTTTAATTAAAAAGTTAATACAATGAGGTTAAAAAACAAGTATCAGAACTCTGACTCAAATCCAAGACTACCAACATCAAAACATTACTTTTAACCCCCATGCTAGACTGGCCATCTTGTATTATATCAGTTGCTTGCATGTGTGTTTGATGCCTCAGTCTGAGATCTGACGGCATATCCTACATGTTAGTATTTCTCAACTATGGGACCTTGCAATGATATGTAGTAGATACTCATCAGATATTTGAAATAACTAGTAAATTTCTAAGTTGTTTTGAAGTAACAAAGGCTTACATAGAGCTTTATTTAGGGTGTACGTTACCTAAAGATTCTATTAAAACTTGTCCAGATATTTTAAAAGAAGAAAAAATCCCAATCAGCTTTAACTGACATAGTTGCAATCTATGCAATCTGCTTTAGACAAAAGTTGGACAGAGAATCAATTGAGATTGACGTAGAGATAAAACCTTTTAAGCCAAAGAACCTAAAGTAAGATGATTAAATCTTACCAGCTGTGATTTGACTTAGGCATGCTAGCTAAATTACCTGGGCCTATGCGTTGAGAATCTCTAGGCATTTTAGAGTTTAGTCATAACTTAATTCAAATGCAAGGATTTTTTTTAAACAGAAAAAATGTTAGAATGTAGAGGACTACATAATGCTTCCCAAAATAGTATATTTCAAATGTACAGCCTTGTCCAGATGGTGTAATGTGTGTTTTGTATCTGACATCTGTGAATAAGAAACTTTGTTATCAAATTAAGTACAGAAAAATAATTTCCATATGCCATTGTGAGAAAAATAAAGTTATAATAGAACTACTTCTTTTGGTGGGATTCAAAGAAAGAAGAAAGGAAGAGAGAGAGAGAAAAAGAGAGAGAGAGAGAGAGAGAGAGAGGAAAGGAAGAGGATAAACCTAGAGCTAATGCACAAGCCAAAATAGGTACAAGAATGTGTTATATTACAATTATCTCTTAAGCCACTGGAACCAGTGGCCTATCTGAATTTGTATGTCTTGCTTCCTTCCTCTCTCCCTCCCTTCCTTCCTTTCTTCTTTTATTCTTTTTGCAAAGCATCATTAAACCTGCAAGCTCAAACTGGCACAAAAGTATACCAAGGGGTTATAAATATAGAGTAGATATTCAAATTCTCATGAGTAGACAAGCTTTTTTGTTTGTTGATTTTTCTTAAATTAAGTATTCTGATTGCAAGCACATGTTGAGTTATTGGAATATGCCTTCATTTAATTGTCTCCAATATATTGTGATTAAAGGCATTTAACAGTCTCTTGAATGCCCAGAAAAGTAATTGGCTTAAAATATTAAAATACAGCTTAGTTGATAAAGTAGCCATCTGAATGGAATTTACATTTAAATAAATATTAACATTAAATGCAAGCCTATTAACTACTTTTTATAATAGAAAATGTTTTCACTCTTTTCTCTTAAACGGTAACTTTCTTTTCTCTTCTGTCTAGGCATCTTTAGTTAACCACAAGCCATTTAAAATTTTCTCAGATCTCAGTGTGTTGACATTTCTTAGGACTCAAGCTATACAAAACAATATATGTAGTTACTCCTCAATCACCTTATTGTAGTATACCATGTAAACACCAAGGGAGACACGAAAGATTGATAGGCTATGATTTTGCCTTTTAGAAAATACCATGTTGTCATGACACCTTATATAAAATAAGACACTTTTCATTATTTCTTGGGTCAGTAATTTTTACAATGCTATGTCATATGAATCTCTCTTTAAGGCACAGAAACACATCATTTGAAATCTACAATACAAGTAATTTTCTAAGAAACTTTATACCCAGAAGAACTGGGTTATTTTAGTTATAGGGACATGTGCATGTCTCCATGTGCAAGGATAAAAATTAACATAAAAGCAAAAATTGGAATTTTACCATTGTAAGTATTCAAAACCCACAGCTTTTACAATTTGTATGCTTGACATTACCACTAAAATACAAATTGAACAGAAGTAATATTTTAATTATATATGTATTTTTACTTTCAATTGCAGTAAAGTACATATAACATAAAAATCTTAACTATTTTTAAGTGAACAGTTCAGTAGTGTTAAGTATATTCATATTGTTGTGCAACCAATCTCCAGATCTCTTTTCATTTTGCAAAACTGAAACTCTGTATCCATTTAACAATAACCCCCCCAATTTCTTCCTTTCCCTGGCTACCATCATTCAATTTCTTTTGTCTTTATGAATTTTGCTACTGTAAATACCTCCTATAAGTGGAATCATACAGTACAGTGATGTCTGTATTGAAGGAGAACTAATTCCACAACCCTCCTCACATACCGAAATCCACAGATGCTCAAGTTCCTTACATAAAATGGTATAGTATTTGCATATAACCATGTACATTCTCCCGTATCCCTTTAAATCATCTCTACATTGCTTATAATACCTAATACAATGTAAATGCCATGTATACAGGTGCTATACTGTATTGTTTAAGAAATAAGGCAAGAAAAAATTTCTGTATATGTTCAGTACAGAAGCAACCATCCATCCATCCATTTTTCCCCCATTTTGATTCACAATTGGTTTAATCTACAGATGTGGAACCCATGTATACACAGGGCCCATTGTATTTGTCATTTTTTTAATAAACTTTGTTTTTAAAGAAGTTTTAGGTTTACTTAAAAATTGGGCAAAAGATACCGACATTTCTCATATGCCACCTGCCCCCACATATATACAGCGCCCCCCCCACTATCAACATTCCCCACTAGAATGGTACATTTTTACAACTGATGAACCTATACTGATACACTGTTATCACCCAGAGTTCACAGTTTACATTAGGGTTTGCTTTTGGTGGTGTACGTTCTGTGGATTTGGACAAATGTTATTGTGGCATGTGTCTACCATTATAGTATGGTACAGAGTAGATGTATGGACCTAAAAATCTTCTGTGCTCTACATATTTATCCCACCTTGTCCCCAACTTCTGACAACCATTGATCTTTTTACTGTCCCCATAGTTTTGCCTTTCCAGAGTGTCATATAGTTGGAATCATACAGTATGTAGTCTTTTCAAATTAGCTTCTTTCACTTACTAAAATGCATTTAAGTTTTTCTCCATGTCTTCTCATGGCTTGAGAGCTCATTTCTTTGGTATACTCTCTGAGATTTGCATTCTTAACCAGAAGTAATTTTTAAAGCTCTCACATTTATATTTGAAAATTTGAGATGTGACTCATACCCTAAAATATACATGTGCACCATTTTCTCATTTAGTTTTTTTCATTCATTATATCTGAAGTATTGGATTAAAGTTATCAGCTGAAAGGAGAGCTCCATCTATTGTCCGGATGTAGCACAGTTTGTTTATCCATCACCTACTGAAGGGCATCTTAGTTCCTTCCAAATTTTGGCAATTATGAAGAAGGATGCTGTAAACGTTTGTGTGCAGGTTTTTGTGTAGGTGTAAGTTTTCAACTCCTGGGCTAAATTCCTACAAGCACGATTGCTGAATTGTATGGTAAGAATATGTTTAATTTTGTAGGAGCTACCAAACTGTCTTCCAGAGTGAGTGACTGTATCATTTTGCATTTCCACTGGCAATGAATGAGAGTTCTTGTTGCTCTCTACATCCTCACCAGCACTTGCTATTGTCAATGTTCTGGAACACTGTCTTGTTGTTTAAAATTGCATTTCCCCAATGACATATGATGTGGAATATCTTTACTTATGCTGATTTGCCATCTCCATGTACAGAAGTAATAATTGTAATAATGGTCTATGGCTAAGTTGCTCAAATCTCTGTCAATTACTTAGGATGCCTAATTTCAAATAATAGAAATTCTAGACTTAAATTGCTTAAGCAATAGAAAGACTTATTTTTATACTTAAAAGGACCTAAGGCAGAGTGCCTACCGGGGTGGTTAATTCAGTCGTGCAGTGTCATTATGAGAAGCCAAATTTCTTTCAATTTACAATCTCCATGGTCAGTGTTGTATGCTTTGTTTTTTGCTAATCTCCTGTTTGAAAGATTATTGCTAAAGTTCTAGTTTGAATATGCAAATACACTAATATATAGCAAAAGAAAGGGGCCCTTTCTTCTCTTCTTATGGATCTCTTTTAATTGGTGAGAAAACCTTGCCCAATGCCAGCCATACACTTGCACCCATGGCTTATTGCCAGATAGGGCCACATTCCGTGGTAAATCAATCATCTCTAGAGGGATTGTTAGGACCAATCAATTAACCATATGGCTTCAGGAGTTCTATTGCAAAAGAGGAAGGAGATGGAAATGAATGTTGGAGAGAAAAAACTATAGAATACACAATGTTATTCTATAATGTCATATAAAATAAGCACTTTATGAAAAGTGTAGTAACTAAATTTCAAATGATATACAAACTTATAGTTTACTTTATATAAGTAGTTATTTCTCAAAATCCTAATAAATAAAACTAACTAAGATGAGAAATTTATGCAGACTGAAATCTGAATAATTAGTACATCTTGAAATTAAAATATCCTTTAAGAGAGCAGAAATTTAAAAACGCAGTCTATCATTGCATTTCTCAACACTTATCCTTCTTTCCTCCCAAGTAATCTGGAAATGTTTCATCTATATATATTCTAGATTCAAGTACTTGGCCTTTCCCATTAAAAAAAAACCTGATATTTTACAATCTAAAATTATATTAGTTACAACCAACCTTTGACTTCTCTTTGACTCTTTCCCATTAATAGTTATCATAGACACTAAAATGTTTCATAATCTGGGGGAAAATTGTGGCATATCTTAAGAAATAGTTCCCTAAGATAAAATTAAATGTGAGTAAAATATTTATTGTGTCCTTTTTATAAAGAAATGAAAAGATTCATTGAACACAAATCTGTTTGAATTTTATTTCTTAAATGACATGAAACCAGAATTCCACACTTTTTGACAAATCTACTGATAACGAAGAACATGCAGCTCAGCTTCATCCCACATTTTGTTAAAAAATGGGGGAAGTATTCCCTATTCATATCATTTGAAGAACAATTCTGAAAAGCTTTTCCTACAAATGATATTTTAGCTAAATCTTAGCTTTAGTAGTCAACATGGATTTCATTTTACTGCTTGAGCATGACAGGATCATAACTTTTATATAACCCCTGATTTAAGGTTCTCTCTCTCATAAAGGGTATATAGTATGAATGGCACTATCATTCTTACATCAAAATTTCCATTTTAAAAATGGAATAGCTTGCATATAAAGCTGGGTCAACATAGCTATAAATCTGCAGAGTTTCTCTTTCCTTTTTTAGTTTAAAATAGTTCAAAAGAGATGTCATGTGGCCCTGGGATCTGTAGTTCAGTGGTTGGTGAGTGGTAGGATATTCTCTGAGATTTGCATTCTTAACCAGGAGTAATTTTTAAAACTCTTACATCTATATTTAAAATTCTGGGATGTGGCACATACCCCAAAATATATACGTGCACCGTATTCTTATTTAGTTTCCTCATTGCTTATATTTCAGATATTGGATTAAAGTTATCAATTGAAAGGAGAGCTCTTGCATTTCATCATGAGAAGGTAAAAAGACATGGATGCTCTGAAAAGGTAATGCCTGGTTTTCTCAAAATAGCAATTCTCCTGCTCTTGTGCATTGAAAGTAAGTTAGGAATAATTTTTGTTAAATTTAAACATCCAAGAAAATTGTTTTCCTTATTTTATAGAATTTTTTTTTTACCATACTACATTTCTGCCTCAGATAGCCCCAATCTGTCATTCTGTTGTGGGGAAAGAGAGCAGCTGTTTTCCTGTATTATCCACTTGTGAATTTTCATCCTTATTCAGTTTTACCAATATGCCAACGTAAAAGCCAATATGAACAAAGTATCTAGGTTTAGGCCTCTAGCCAGGACTATCTGATATGAATCACACTAATAAAAACAAAATGATAGCTAAGTTTGTATTAAAAAGTTATAAGAAATACAAAAAAGTATACATTTTCAGAAAAAAACAAAAATATTATGCTAATTCAGAACATAATTTCCCCCATTCTTTTTGCATCTTCAAAAAATTCATCAGTATTATTCTTATTATATCATTACTACCATCCTCACCACCTTATACAATGCAGTAGTGAATTATCTCAGAAAATATAAAAAGAAAAATAAAAATGAAAAAAGTCTACTCGGAAGGCTTTTCATCCTGGGAATGCTTACTTACCTAACCATGACTGAAGCTTGCATAAAAAAAAAAAAAAAAAACAGTGGTTGGTGGTACTCACTTTATGACCTTAGTTCTTTTGCTTCAGGGGACTTTAGCAGGAGTCACCTAAAATCTTTCCCTGGAATTATGTGGTATTAAACTGGCCATGTATAATCCTTAATCCAATAAATCAGTCAGGTAAGCACTAGTGGGAGGAAAGAAGGGAAAAATTAGCTCAAAATGAGATGAGGAGCTTGAGAATATTGCTTACCTCATAAGTAGCTGCTTTATATGGTGTTTAAATAGTTGTTTTAAAATTGCCATAATATTTTTAATTGCATTCTAACCAATATTTTATATCTCACTCTGTTTTTCCTGTTTAGTGAAGCCATTTTGATGATTTGTTGGCTCATTTTGATGTTAAATATTTTAACAAGAATGGCTTCTTGACATCAGGGAGTCAGTCAGATATAGTGGAGTTCTGCTAACAAGCCTCATAAAAATATAAGAAGCAGATAATAAATCAAACTTATATACTTCATGCATAATAAATTGAAATTTGAAATAATTATCTAGCATACTACAGCATGTGTGAAACAGTAAGAGCATGACACAAACAGAAAAGAAAATGTCAACCCATATTTAAAGTTGACTTTCTGTTCTTAAATTAAATTCCTAGATTTCCTTGCTGACACTTTGGCCATCCTATCTTAGAAATATAATAAAGAGTCCTTGGGGTAACCGCTGGAATGATGACAATTTCCTGGAGTTCTCTGGGAAGTGGGCTAGAAAAACAGAAGCAACGTTGAGTGGTTTAGCCACAGCTGGTCAGGATATTTCATTAGTGCATTACTCTCAATCCTTGGTTAAAAGATTAAATGGAAGTCCTATGAATTATTAATAGCTCTCAGAGCTGAAAATGTGGCTGACACTTTGCCTTAGGGGCAGAAGTTTGAGAAAGCAAAAAAAGGATTGAGAATAGTCTTTTTTTTTTTTTTTTAACCACATGATTTCTTTACCCAAAGCAATACCCACAATGTGGAGCCCTTGATATAAAACCTGATACTGATTTTTCCATGCAGTCACTTATATCTAAGTAACATGCTCAATATTATTGAATATCAGAGTTCAAATTAAATAATGAAAATAAACAAAAATTTCAGTGCTTATGTTATTTTGATTTCCACGGCATTTTTCATCTGACAGTCCAAAACCAGCTGAATCTCTTAAAAAGCTGATGTCTTTAAAGAAAATGTTTGGCCCTCAGTTAAAATTGTTACGTATTCCTTATCCTGACATGGAAATTTCTAATTTAGTCCAACATTCAAATATAAAATACTCAACTTAAAAAACCTGACCCCTCATGGTACACCATCAAAGGGAGTCATGTTTTATTGCATATGCATATATTCAAATGAGGATTCACTTATACTTGTTCAAAATGCATTAGAAATAAGACCAATGTCAGTAAACATTGTGGTCAGTAAACACTGCATATGAATTGGGAATAAATATTAATATGTAGTGTGTGAATATATAATACTTACTGATCTACTCATTTTTACTGAGCCACTTGTGCTTGCCAGTAGTAAGCTATACTGCATATTGCCAACGTTTGACCTGATTTTAGAGCAAAACTACGTGACCAAAAGGTAAAAGGGGAAAATAGGACTTCCATTTCTACCTCTATAGCCATTTACATTCACAGGTGTATATACAGAAAGAGTAAATTCTACCATCATACAAACACTTAGAGGAAGTAGAAAATCCAACTAAATGTGGAAATTGACATATATGTATAATCTATTTAGAAAAAGAAAATGCCAAAATAGTCAAGAAAACCTTGAATTGAAAGAATAAGGATATGAAGACATGTAAAAACAACTATAATAATTAAGAGTCTGTGATACAGTACAAAGATTAAAAAATAAAGAAATGGAAAAGAGTAAAGATAACAAACTCATACATAAATGATCACAAAATTCATCAAGCAGAGTAGTGAGAAATGGATGGTATTTTCAATAAGTGAGTCTGTGGAAATTCAGTACCCAAATGGAAAAAAATAAAATGAATCCTTAAATTACATCATACAGAAACTTTCATTCCAGGGGAATCATAGGTTTAAACTTATAAACCATAACAACAAACCTTTAGAAGAAAATATAGATGTGGAAAGATTTACTAAACAGAAGACAAGAAGAACGGACCATAGAAGAAATGATTGAAAATCTGGACAAATTAAAAATTGATAGGACATCATTAATAGAGTGGAAGAACATGATAAAAGCTTTGCTGGAATTGTTTACATGACAAATAAATACGTGACAAAGAACTTATGTCCATAATATGAAGAGAAGCTTCAAGTCAATAACATACAATCTAATAAGAAGTGTGCTGAAATAGAATGGATACTTTACAGAAGACACTAACATGACAGCCAAGAAACATGTTTATTAGGCATCACATAATTACAGGTGTAATCCACAATGAGATATGACTACATTCAACAGGATGCCTGCATGTAAGACTAACAAGAGTTAAGTGTTAGTCAGAATGCGCATAAATGGGAACTTTCATATCCATGTGCATCACCTTTGGAAAACTATTTGGCATTGTCTATATATGTTAAAATCGGTATTTGCTTATTCTGATCAATTCCATTCCAGGTCATGTCTAACAGAAAAATATGGGCATGTGCCCTCAAGGAATATACACAAGAATGTTTATGATGTGTTGTTCATAATAACTAAAAATGGAAAAACAAACCTAATGCCCAGTCAAATATATTATGCTTAATTTGGCAGTGCAATAATAGACAGATTTGAAAAATGAATGAACTACACTACATCCAGTAATGTAGTTGGTTCCGCAAACATAATATTGAGTGGACAAATTAAGAGAGAAAATAATACACATTTGAATGATTCTATTTATACAAAGATAAAATAAAATAGACAAGATTAAGTTATAATGTGAAGAGATACATGTTTATTTAGTAAAACTAAACACTGTGGGAGGAGGGGAAGCAATGATGTAGCCACCGTAAAGTCAGCTAGTGGTTACCTTTACACAAAGGTGGGAAGGTGATGATATGGAAGATTCTCTGGGTTGTGGCAATACCTATATTCAACTTATTCATCTTGGTGGCGGTTACCTGAATGTTTACTTTGTGACAATTCATTGAGCTCTAACTTTATTTTTTATTCCATTTTTGTGTGTATTATATGCTATATTTTTAAAATGGGTCTTCTTTTATTTGTTTTGCTTTGTTATTACACAAGATGAAAAACCACTTAATGGTTAGAATAGTTTTTTTTTTTCTTTTTTAAGGAAAAGGCTAGTTTCCTGAGCTGTTCTGTATCACCTCAGAGATGAAGTTAATGCTTGTTGGAGGCTGTTACTTAGAATATATATTTTTCTCAACTATTTTTGAGCTCTTTTAGTTCCAAATAAACTGTATGAAAATTCAAATTGCTTGGTAACTTTCAAATTTAAAATGTTTGGTATAAATTTAAATAATCATATCTCAGTAACTATTTATAGAGTCTCTCTTCTGAATATTGTATGTGAGCCGTTAAAATACCACTTGGGAGAATATGTGTAGCTAATGGAAAGAATAGGTAGAAGTCATGTGACAAGGTTTCTGTTTCAATATCAGAAGTTCTTTAGTCATGAACAAGTTCCAAGGATAAATAGCTAAACTGTCAATGAAAGTGGAATCAGTTGACAGTTACTCGTATTAAAGTTCATTTACGTATTACCTTTTCAACTCTATAGGCAAAGTTATCTTCAATGGGCTAGTGTGACTATTTTGAACATTATCATTTAAAAGCTATATTATTGGTTTAACACCAAAGCAGGGATTCTGCAGAACAATGCATATTATCCAAAACTACTTTATAAATAGATTTTAACTTACTCTTTTATGATTTTGAAAAAAATACCCTACAAAATATAATCAAGTATTTAAAGAACACATGAGTTTAAAAGAAATCTCTCTCTATCAAAAGCTGTGAGATGTGAAAATGATCCACAAGGTAGTGTAATTTAAGGGATTATATATAAGGTTAGAAATCAATGAAAAGATTGTCATGGCTCTTTCTTCTGTGGTTAAATTCCTTATCCAGTATGGGCAATAGGTCCCTTATTCATAAAACCAATGAATAGGACTCCAACTGCTGGTTTTCAAACTACATTCCAAGAATATTTAGAATCCCTGGAAATGACTCAATGAAAGCCCCAGGAGGACCAAGGAAGCTGAATGGACAAGACTCTCAGGTTTGATTCCAAAGAGTAGCCCTTAATGTTAAGTTGGTATATCAGGCTTTAGGTAAACACTCATTAAGATAAAAGGGATAATGTTGCTAAATTAAAAAAAAGATAAATATCAATGACATGATAAACACAATTTGATTTGATATGATTTCAAAGTGCAATGAAATGTTTCTCAGTATCTAACATAATGCTATTCAAGTACCTATGTTTAAGTACCTATGAAATGAGTTTATACAATAATAAGTTGGCTTATAATTAGATGAAGGATTAATACTCTAATACATGAATATTCATTGAAAACCAGTAAATATAATAAGATGCTTTGCTTTCTTGAGTTTTACAGGTTTTAAAACTGAGATAGGAATATAGTTTGCAGCACCTAGTTTATATGTGAGAAAAACAGAGTTCAAAGAGATTATCTGATCAGAACCCAAGATTCTAATGCCAAATGTCATGTGCTATACATGACATATTTGGTCATAAACTATGACCAAATTAATCATTACATTTTGATCTCCTTTACTATAATTATCTGTAAATTAAGAGACTGGATATAGATGAATTCCAAGGTCTCTTTCAGCTTAAATTTCTGACTCTAACTGTTGATAAGAATCCAAATAAATTTTGCCAAATGCTTTACATAAAAATAAAGGATATTAAGCAATCTTCAACAGATATACCATGAAATATTTAACAAACTAATATGCATTCTTAATATATTTAAGACCAATACTTCAAGAAGCTTGTGAACTGATAAGGGAAATCCCACTAGCATTTCTTTCATTTCTCTGGCAGTCAGATTATTTTTAAAATTACTTTTATTCAAACAAAGAATCAGAGAGCTAGTGTGGAAGTGATATCTCTAATTTCATCATTCAGGACCCAATATTGAGTTGTGACTCACAAATGATATGTGAATGCCTATAGATTTAAACTAGGTTTACTTAAAGTCCATGATTTTAAAATAAATGCCTTAAATTTTAAGATGTAAACACAATGTTTATTGGGGATTTTGTAGGTTCTAGATCAAAGTAATTAGGAATGGAAAGCTTGACAAATGCAAGATAATTTTGTACATATATGTCTTGAAAATATCAATGGATATTTACAAAAATTATAAATAGCTTCAACTTAAATTCTAATTAACACATGTTAAAGCCAAAATACAATGAAGGTGAAATCAAAATAATTTTAGTAACCAGCCTCAAGATTAAGGTAGGATACAAAAAAATCTTTAGAAAATAACAAGGAAACAAAAACAAAAATCTTCATCTTCCACAATTGCTTTAGTTTTATTATTCCTGAGACCCCTACCATGTTCTTAGGTACTTAAGAAATCTGGAGATGGCAGTAATCGCAGCAGCAGTGCCATAGCAGCATCACTGCAACTACCCTAGTCCTTACATTGGGTTTTGGGCAGACGGTCTTTTCATGAATGAGAAACAGCATGGCCACTTCTAAAAACAGGTCATTTTGGAGTTACTTTGAGGGGTGCAGAAAGACATGCCAAGCTTTAAATATCTTCTCTGTATCACCTCCTCTAACCTACCATTTTTGAAGTTACCACAGACAGCACCAAATTTCTGGAAGTGCCCCACTAAAATGACAAAAAATAATTAAATAAATAAAAATGTTTATAAATCAATTGCTTTTTAAAATGCTACTGGGTACAGGGTTGGTTCACACTCCTCGACGAGTTCCTCCTCTGTGGTAAGGTGGTTTCCACTGTTTTCTCTGCACCTACCTGGCCTTCCTCTCTGGTGCCATTCTGTGTGGGTAGATGGGACAACAAGAACCAGAACTTCTTTTCTGCCTCTTTCCTGCACTGTTGCAGTAAGTGAACAAAGTCTTGATTGTTAATTTCAGTTTATGTTGTAATTGATCATCTCAATACCTGATGGATCAAAAGATCTAGAATGGCCAAAAGCACTGTAAAAAAGAAGAATATAGTTGGAGCATTAACACAATACTGACTCAGGGTATTACAAGGCTACACTAATAAAGATAGTTTGATATCGACGTAAAGTTATCGATGGATCTACGGACTAGAATAGACTACAGATACACACTTGAAAATGTAAGAATAGCTATTTTTTTAAATAAAGGTACAAAGACAATTTGGTAAAGAAAGAATTATTTTTTTAATCAAATTGCACTGGAACAATTGAATATGCATAAACAAAAAAGAACTTTAATACATTTCTTACATTTCTCGTACCTCAAAGTAAATTATAGACCTAAATCCAAAATTTAAAGCTGTATAGCTTTGTGAAGAAAACAGAGGAGAAAAATTTTGCAATTTTGGGTTAGGCCAGTGGTTCTAAACAGGGACAATTTTGTGCCTCTGGGGACCTTTAGAAATATCTGGACAATTTTGGTTGCCACTGTGGGGAAGGGAGTGCTACTGTCATTAAGAGGGCAGGGGCCAGGGATGCTGCTAAACATCCTACAAATCACAAAATGGGCACTGACAACAAATAATTATCTGGGCCAAAAATTGATAGTGTCACTGTCAAGAGATCCTGAGTTAAGCCAGTTTTTTTCAATATAACACTAACAATACTATCCATAAAGAAAAGAATCCTGATAAATAGGACATCATCAAAATTAGGTGCTGCCTTTCAAATAATAATGATAAGAGAATGAAAACACTGACCAGTACTGGAAGAAATCTTTCCAAGTCTTATCTGATATGGGATTTGTATCCAGAACATACAAATAAGTGTCAAAACTTAATAATGAGTAAACAAACAACCCAATAAAAATGAATAAAAGATATGAACAGGCACTTTATTAAAGAAAATAAAGATGGCATACAAGAACTTAATAAATGTTTGACATTGTTAGTCTCTATTCAAATGAAAGTAAAACCATAATGAGAAACAACTTCAATGCCTATTAAAATAGCAACAATGTTAAAGACTATACCAAGTTTTGGCAAAGAAGTGGAACTCTCATATACTGCTTTTGAGGAAGTAAAACGGCGCATACACTTTGAAAAACTGCTTGGAAGATCCTTAAGATATTATACATACACTTACCATATGATGGCTATTCCACTTCTACATATTTACCCTGGAGAAATGAAAGTGTATGTTCACACAAACACATACACACATGATCATAGTGACTTTATTTGTAGTAATCCCAAACTGGAAACAACTGAAATGCCCATTTCTTGGTGAAGGGATAAATAAGCCATCGTATATCCATACAATGGGATACATGTCAGCAATTAAATAAAAATAAACAACGGACAAGTGCCACAACATGGATGAATCTTGAAATAACTGTGCTGAAGAAGCCAGACTAAAACATATGCCTGCCACATGATTCCATTTATATGATTTTTTTTTAAAGAAATGCAAACTCATCTATATTGGTGAAAAGTGGATCACTGATTGTGGGGGGATGGGTGGTTATTTGGGAAGGGCTGTTGAGAGGGCAGAGGATGATTCAGGGTGATTCAGGGTGATGGAGGTGTTCATTTTTGTGATGATGCTGATGGCTTCACAAAAGGACAAATATGTCAAAACTTATCAAATTGCTCCCTTTAAATATGTCCTTTAAATATGTGTTTATTTTTGTGATGATGCTGATGGCTTCACAAAACATAAATATGTCAAAACTTATCAAATTGCTCCCTTTAAATATGTAGTAGTATGCCAATTACACTTTGATAAACTGTAAAAAAAAAAAAGACAAATTAAACAACTAAATATTTATACCAATCTAGGGACATTAGGAATTGACAAAAGCAGCTCCTGAGGACATCATATTCAAACTAATACAATATTATCTGTTCATGATTTAAACCACAATTCAGTAATACATTTTATATTTCATTTATGAATTCCAGGAATGTTGTAGCACTTTAGAAAGATTTTACTTAAAATGGGAGTTGAATTAAAAATTGTATTTAAAAGAATAAGTCTCCGTTAGCCAAAAAAATTGACATATGTGGAAAAGCTGCGGCCTTGAATATAACGGGTAAAAAAGCATCACTATTTTATAGCTAAGTCCATTTCCTATAAAGCATGGAATTTCATATCTAGAACACTAAAATTCAGTGAACACCAATCGACTGTAATGGCTGTTCAGTTTCATGCCTACAGCACAATGGAGAAAATCATGGTTCAAAATTGTATAACAGATAGAAAGGACTCTGGTTTTAATTTGAAGTGATACCCAACCATTGTGAGCAAGCTCTGTCAACACCATCTGCTCCACAAAGGAAAGTCGCTGATTCTTGCAGCTCTGAGTGGAGCTGGTTGTCTCCCACAACAGCAGAAGGTGAGACAGTGAAAATCTTTTGTGGAGGCTCCTGCTTGTTTTTAAGTTTGATGATTTTTGGTTTGAGAACTCGTGCTGATGAGCAGAGGTACTGCTAAAGACCTGAAGCCGTCTGGGAGGAAAGCAAAACAACAGAACTTCCCTGCCTTCACTTCCCTAGCTTCCTACGCATAGCACTTCCAAACAGCTCTACCAAGATCTCCTACAATTGCCTGTGTATGTAGTGGCAGCTCCAATTGGTACTTCTGTAGTGTTTAGCCCAGGACAATACAAATGAAACCATTTAAGTTAACATTATCTCATGGTATTTTCCCTATTTATTATTTTGGCAGCATCTTAGCTGGAAGAAATTAAAGTACTCTTCAGGTAAAGTGATAAAACATTTTTTTTAAATTCTCAAATATAATTATATAACAATGAATCACACAAACCAATAGTTACTAAAAATAATGACACCAAAATTGTGAAAACCGGTTGTGAAAGTCGTTAGTTATCCAGTCTTGACCTAAAGATATATTAACATTGTGTAAAACATTCAACGCCACTAAACTCTGGTTTCTGTATCTCTGATATCAGAATAGATGTGAGGATGCCAAGAGTTCTGCAAAGAAAATCACAGTAGATGTCTTCGCATTAGGAAGGAATTGATTATTGCACGATACAGAAACAAGAGCTTCTGTATAGTATTTTATGGCTCCAGTACAAATTCATAATTCCTTCTTTTTGTTTTGCACATCTTGGAATTGACTCTTGAAATTGCAGTAGATCTTGAAAGTTCTAAAGTACGAAGAAAGAAGGTTGCCAAATCTTCAAATGGTAGGGCAAAAGAGGAATTTTTAGACGTGGCAATCACAACCTTTTCTTTCCAGGAAAAGGTTACAAAGCACAAATTATGGTCACAAGTTAGTACTGACTATCTGTCTGTGATAGTCTCATTTTTATACAGAGAGCAAAATAATTTGGTTTTTATTCTTAGATATATTGTTTATATTACCCTATTTTGATGATGAGTAGAAGAAGATAAATTCCTTCCCTGGAGACTGAACAAAAAGCATCAAAATTCTACAAACTGTAAATAACCATCCTAAGTAATTAATATATTACTTTTAAAGGACTTACTACTCAAGAAATATGTATATATAATATAAATATATACATTCATTTCAAAATAAGCTCACCATCTTCACCTGCTCATACAATTTTTCACAGTTTATTTTGCCTTTGAAATATTTATGAATAACACATCATGTCTCATAAAACTTCCACTTAACAGGTACAAAAATTGACCAGATTACTTGATCTTTTCATCTATTTCTTTTTTTGTCTGTAAAATAAGGATAATAAAAATAGCCTATCTCAAAAATATTTCATAAAGATTAACTGAGTTAATAGAAAGAAAATATTTAGTTCAGTGCCTGGAATACAATGTGTATAAAATTTTTAGTGCAATAGCTTTATTTGTACCAAGCATTGTGGTAAATATAAAATAGCCATTGTGTACTTGGACTAATGGCCTTCCTTGCTTCTCAGAACTTAGAATTAGGTATGAAAAGCCAATAGTAGTTACACATTATTAAAGTTATTAACTTAATAATGAAAATTATTTGAATACAAACAATGTAAAAAGCAAGAGGGGGATATGAAAACATAGCAACCACCAGTGTCATAGTTTTATGTACATGAGTAAGGGAGGTAAGTAAGAGGATGCCCAAATACAGATCAAAAGTAATAAGGCATCATATATATATATGATGTTGTCAGAAAATGCTGTAATTGACAGAAAGGGAAATATATGTTTCATTTGTATGACAATAAAAAATATGGGGAATGCAGAGATGAATAATGCTTTAATTTCTAAACATGGCTATTGTAGGTCTTTCTAGTCTTAAAATCATAGAATTTTAAACAGATATTATGAAGCAATCACAGGAAATTTGAAAACAACGATGTTCCAGTTAAAACTATAGTTCCTAAAACAAAATGGTGAAATTTCAGTAGATGATAGTGAGTAAGAAGGAAGAAAGTTTCAAATGAGCAAAGAACATCTGGAATATTGTAAGCAAGAAAATCCTTGTTAATAATCTTAGTATTATCCACTTTTTCTCCGTGAAGATTAGATGAAATATATTGGGGAAAGTTGAGGTGGGAAATGGTAAGGTTGATTTAGGTAAATATTTTATTCAATAAAATGGGAGCATTAAACTCACACATTGTTCATATATTCAATAAATATATTTCCTGGCATGAGATCGAATGGTTTTTCACATAACTATTGAAATTCTCATTTTCTTTGCTTATTAATTTGTCCTGAGGGTAGTAAAGGCATTTTGCAGGCTGTGCCTGGTTCTTTTTGAAGCGATCTCCTGGCCAGTTTGGAAATATTGAACATATACTATTAAGAAAAAAGAAAACTTTACTTATCTATATGGATGGAGTAATCATTTTTAATTTGTGATTAAGTATGTTTGCATGTATTTAATTGTGAGATGGGCATGAGCCCTGATACTCAGAGGTGCTCTCCAAAGTCTCAAGTTAATGACACTTAGGAGAGCAATGTGAGAGATTACACTTTAAAGTGTTAGATCACATGCACACATGTTATCTGGAGGTGGCATTCATATGTCTAATGTGGAGATATATATATATTTTTTCTTTTTTCTTCCCTCACCAACAAGCCATTTGGCTTCTTACTCAACTACTTACTTGGTAAGACTGGTGAGTTGGCAGCTACAGCCATTTTCCATTGTCAGAAATGAATAAAAATGCAAGTCTAGGATGATTCTTAAAAACCTTCTTTCTGTTCTTTCACCATACACATATGGATCATTGGGAGAAGAAACTATTTTCCTTCTGTCTCTAATTAAGCTTTCATGCATCCCCGGCCTCCATTAAGACAGAAAAACAGGGACCTTGCATAAATGAAATCGCATATGTGAAAGTACTGGGAAACTGAAAAGCATTATACAATTCTAAGACATACACAAGAATGTAAATATCATAGGTTCTTCCATCTTTTCCATGAAATCATCACTAACAACCTTAAAATATAACATACCCTTCTTCTTATAAATCTTATTATTGTCGTCTTGATAGTCATTCCTTAAACGCAAGCATAAATTTCACGCCACCAAAAATGTGCTCAAACTATTCCATCAGCATGGAAAACTGCCCTCTTTTTTTGCTTAGGTCAAAGCTTCACTTTCACTTATTTAAAAAATACGTATTGGTCACCTACATCTACAAGATGCTGTTTTGTCTTGTAATATATAAATGAAAGGAGAGAAATATTTCTCCCTCAGAAAGCTAAGACTGTTTCCCCTTCCATTTCTTCAAGAGAAAGAAGGTAGGCAGAGGCTGGAATATGGTAGTCTAGGAGAGATTGAGGCCAGATGAATTTACGAGGACAAGCAAGCACCAGCACATGGTTAGCCTGAGTGCCAGAGAGAGGAGTGCAGATTCCGTTTTACATGCAATGGAAACCTACTGGAAGACATTAAGCAACAGAGAACAATGGCCTGATTTATGATTTTTATAAGACAACTCTGATTTTACTAGTGCTACATTTAGACTACAGCAACTAGGAATCTTCTGTTCTGGGCCCCATCATTATAGAAAACTCTGCATATCATAAGCACACAAACAGGAGACTTATTACAGAAGATATGCCTACCTCTGTCTTTTGGCACAGGATCAGAGGCCCTGGCAGAGGACAAAGGTAACCACAAATGCCTATTCTTGAGACAGACATTGCTTAGACCCCAGAGAACTGCTTCTCCATATCTCTTGCCGTATGTCCTTAAAACTAAAGGGAATTACGTAAATGCCACAGAAGCTTGAGCATTGTATTCCTGTCAAAGTCAAAAACAGTCACCATGCCAGTGTGAAAGAGGATTGGAGCAGCAGGGAGAGTTAGGGAGAAAAGGAGACAAATACAGTCACTTGTTGAACCCATTCTTTCAGATGGCATGGACTCAGGAGATTTTTGCACACTGAAACATCATTTAATACTAGTGTCAAGTGTTCATTTCCTGTCATCTACTTACTGTCCATTTGTGTTCCTGGGAGTACTTACAAATCGATACACTATTGACTGTAATTACACTGGAGGTGTACTTTTTGGAGGGGATATTTTTGGATTTCAATAATTCCTATTATTTTTGAAATTGTGTAAATATATATCTAGATCAGGAGGCAAGGCAGCAAAAATAGAGCATGGATAAATTTTTCCCACTCTCTGTTTATGTAAGTAAAGTTTTATTGGCTCCAGCCACACACATTTGTTTATGCATTTTTCTGTGCCTGTTTTTGTGCTATCACAGCAGAGTAGAATTGTCACCACTGAGACCACACATGGACCCAAAACCCTAAAATATTTACTGTCCAGACCATTACAGTATAAGTTTTCCCTCATCCATATATACATGAAGTACAATGCTAATTCTTGTAAATGCTTAGATATTTCTTAAGAGATGGTAAAAAGAAAAATAAATGGCTGGCTGTAAGGGCCCACAAAAGTATTTTCCCAAGAGAAGCAGTAAATAATCCACACAAAACTTATGCACCACTGGTAATAATAGCTTTATTCATAACATCTCCAAACTAGAAAAATCTTAAATGCCCTTCATCAATTCAACTGATAAGTACATTGCAGTATATCCACAAATTGGAATGTTTCTCAATAAAAAAATAAATAAATTGCACAACACCCAACAGCATGCATGACTCTTGGAAATATTATGCTGAGTTGATAAAAAGCAAAAAAAAAAAAAAATAGAGGAATTATTGAATGATTCCATTTATTTCAAACTCTGGACCAAGCAAAATGACTTTACACTGAAAAAAGGTGGTTCAATAGCTGCCTAAATCCAGGAGTATAGGGAAAGAGCTTGACTACAAATGGGTCTAAATTGGAAAACTCCTAAAAAAATATTTGGCTACAAAGAGACAAAAGAAGCATATCTTTGGTGATTGGCTTGATTCTGTACATGGTATATCTAAGCATAAAAGAGAAGTAGAAGTGAATTTTGCAAGTACCTATCTCCTTTGCTGTCAACCATTGAAAGCTGGCTGGCATTTTGGAGACTCCAGTATTCTCTTCATTAGTCTAAGAACAAGAATGAACATTCAGATGACACAGGGGCTAGAGATATAAACACCATGATGGTGATGGATGTCTGCAATGAGACCTTAATTTTTCTCAAAAGACAAAGTACCTATCTCCCAACTCTGGGGTCTATTGACTGTGTGTTGGTTTGTCCCTCACTGGGGATTCCCTCAGCCTCAGAGAATTGCCTCGTCCGAGGTTGTGCCTCCTTCTCAGATGGTCACACTTGGGCAGTGGCTAGTGGAAGAAGGAACCTGAAGTCTGGGACCCCTTGCATTGCTTTGGGACATTTCTGCAGGACCAACTTAATTGCATTTTGCACATTTACACTTTTACTTCCACTCCAAAAGGTTGCTAACATCATAGTGAAACAATTTTTAAAAATTAAACCACAAAGTCAAAAAGAATGGGAAACAACAACCAGAACTGTGCACAAATGTTGGAAACTATAAACTCGATGGATGAGTGGTTCCTTACTTAGGAAGGATGAGGAAAGGGATATCTATGCTGACAAGAAATGGAGTCAACATGGAACAAACTGATGTGAATCCTAGAACCCCAGGAGCTCAAAAAAAAGATTAGAGACACAATTGCCACTGATTTCTGAAATGTGGATTGGGGCTGAAAACTCAAGGATATTAATTAAATGAAGACTTTTGAACAATTAGTGTGAACGACAGCTTTTCCTATCCTCTCAACAAGAAGACTCTTCTGTCCATCCCCAAAGAGGAGTGCATATGTAATCTATGTATTAGTTTAACAATAGAGGCTCTGTACTTAGAACGCCAATCATGTATGGAGGTAGAAGTGAGCTAATTGTGCTATATTATGAACTGTGAGAACACCCACAGCCACCTTCTTTTCTTCCACCCTCAGAGCTTTCTGTCAGCATTTCAGTGCCTCATTCTTAAAGATAGAAATGTAAATTTGGTAAAGCACTTAAAAAACAAAACATACAGAAAAAGAGAAGGGAGGGAAGGAGGGAGGGAGGGAGGGAGGAAGGAAGGAAGGAAGGAAGGAAGGAAGGAAGGAAGGAAGGAAGGAAGGAAGGAAGGAAGGAAGGAAGGAAGGAAGGAAGGAAGGAAACAACCTGATAGCCCATAATTCTATATCAGATAAAAACCAGGTAAAAATATCTTTTATCAATCAAGGCAAAAAATGTATTTTTCACAAAATAAAAAAGTTGAGAAAAGTTGGGGGCCACAGACCTGCTTCAAGAACTAAAATTGTGGATACCTGATGGTAAAGTCTGGCCCCCCTACCTATTTTAGTGACTAATGTTTGATTAGAGTATAGTCAGACCCAGTCATATGCTGTTATAGGCTGCTTTTACCCTATAACATCAGAGATTAGTAGTGACAGAGATATTGTTGGGACTCAGAAAGCAGTACCCAAAAGTGAAGGCCTCAGAAGCAAAAGTTTTTCTCTGACCTTCTCCTGTGCTCCTTCTCTCACTCCCATTCTCCCCTGAAGCTAATCGTAGAAACTAGAATCTCTCTCCCCCAAAGTGGGTCATCAAAATCAGAACCCCTTTTCGCAATAGCCAGCCATAAAACCTAACATTGTTCTGTGTAAAAACTGGCCATAAAGAAATTATCTGACCTACCTTGTTTGACTGTAGGTCATAAGACCCTCATTCCATAGAGGAATTTCTACACCCAAAGGGAAGGATGTGCTCAGAGAGGCGGAGAAGAAACCAACTCAACTGGAATTGTGACCCTAGGGACTGGAGCAAACAAGAAGATGATTCCTACACCCCTATAATTTTGCCCCATTAACAAACCTAATTGCCTAATCCCTTGCCTACAAAACTATCCTTAAAAACCCTGTCTCCAAATTTCTCAGGGAGGTGGATTTCAGAAATTTCTCCCATCTTCTCACCTAGCACTATGCAGAATAAAACTCTTGTTCCATTGCAATCCCACTTATCTCAGTACATTGGCTCTTCTCTGTGCAACAGGCAAATGAATCTGGCTGGGCAGCAACACAGCTGTCTACACATTGTTGAACCTAAACATAAAAATGGGCAATTCCTCCTGTATATTTGGGTCTTCATTCTGAAGGCTCCCTGGTATACACATTAAATAAATGAGTATACCTTTTCTCCAATTATTCAATCTGCCTCTTGTTAATGATTTTCAGCAAACCTTTAGGGAGCCAAAGGTTCTTGGTTTCTCCAATATTGTGACCTGAAAGCCAAAAATATTTTCTATGTGGTCTTTTATAGAAAAAAAAAAAAAAAGAAGAAGAATTAAGTATTAGAATGATTTATCAGCCTCTGATACAATGATTCTCCTTTCATCGTAACAAGAAGAAAGATACGTTATATTCAGATCATATAGTTGTAGATTTGATAGTGGACAGATAAGAGAGCTGTCTGATTGCTTTCATTTCCTAAATGAAGTGATGAGTGAGGGTGTCAGGGCTGGGGTAGAGAAAGAGAGAGCAGCAGGAATGAACTGGTCAACTTGGAAGTAAAGAAGAATCAACAGTGCAACAGGGTTCTTATTTAAATGTCCATGTTCATAAACTGACAGGGAAATAAAACATATGTCTCTGTGACTTTTCACAAGTTATGTGCATTGAATTTACTTCAGGAAAATCAGATGCTTGAATACACCAGGTTTGGGATTATTCAGGTTTATACTTTTGACAGGGATAGGAATGAGTTTGGAGATGTTGACAGGGGAATGACTATAGAAAAAGTACATGGGATTCAATCAGGGTAATAGAAATAGCTAAGAGCAAAAGTAATATGCAATGATGTCCAATGCAAAGTGATGAAGTCAATGGATTGGAAATTTCAAGCATGTCCAAGACTTGCAATGAAGGCACAGAAGATTCTAATTTTATGGGTTCCTAAGGCTTGTACCAGTTGTGCCCTCTTTATGCAAGAGAAGGCAAAAATATCATGCTTTCTAAAAATTTTATGAAAATATGTGAACTCACTGCTAGGATTCCTCCCAGGGATTTGGACAGGGCTCTACAAGTGACCAGTAAAAATGGAAGCCTTATTAGCTTCATAATTAACAGGAGGGAAGATATTTGTCAGAAAGTAGGAAGCATAAAAATGTAGATTTCCAGCATGCTGCAAATACTGGTGAGTGCAAACAAATGTTATAGTTTGAACATGGGGAAGAAAACAATCACCAAAGGTGGAGAAGAAAAGAATCAAAAAGGCAGGCATTTGGATTAGTTATTCCAAAGGATGTCAAAGACACAGAAAAACAGTCCACAAGTAGATTAAAGAGTAGTCAGTAGTCCTGTTACTAAAAACTCATCACTTGTCTGCAAGGCCAAATCAGAAGAAGGAGGGTGAGTGTTTTGGGGAGGAAGAAAGAGATATACTTTGCTGGCAAAGGAGGAAAAATGGTAGACCTCATCTCCAAAACCCAAATTTCCTGAACATAGGCAGAAATACACAGCTTTTAAAAGGAAGTCCCATCAGCTTTAGGCTATTGTGGTTAATTACTCTAATAGTCCCATCTCTGCCAAAGACAAAGCCTGTTAACTCTGCAAGTGGCCCACCTGGGGTGCTGGTGTCACCTGGAAGTTATTTCTTTCTTTTAACAAAAGACTTAAAGTTTTAAAGAGACAGAATATATATATATATATATATATATATATATATATATATATATATATTTTTTTTTTTTTTTTTTTCTTCTTCAAGCCCTTCCCTCTGTTACACTCCTGACACTAAAACATTCAATTAATGTGTCTTGCTTTTACTCCCTGGCCTTTGAACAGGTTCCTTTCCCCCATTTCTGTATTATTTTGCCACAGGCTAAGAGACTGGGCCAAAATGATCTCTCAAAAATATAGTGACCCCAGAAAGATGAAAGTGTTTTTCTCTTTCCCATAGAAATCTAAAGGCCACCAGACTTCTCAGGGGATGTAGAAGCCATCCCTAACTGAACAAGAATGGGTTATGTTCTCCTGTATATGTTCCCTCAGCACCGTATCTTTAGATTTGCTCCTGTAGAGCCTCTTGACTTTCTTCTATCTTGTTTTTCCATTCCCTAGGGCACAGTTTGACCTTAGAGTCAAAGCTGGTTTGCAGTCACATGTACATTTCATCTGTTTAAGGAAGTAACAGGAGGTGAACACATCACTTCCATTCATACTACATTAATAAGCACTTAACCATGTGGACAGCCCTTTAGCTGAGGATCATAGTCTTTTTCTGGGTGGCCACATGCCCTGCTAAAGCTGATGCAGTGTCAAGGAGTTCACTACTAACTGTAAAAGAGTAGATAGAAATTGGATGCAATTAACAATCTCTGTCATACTCCTTCATGAATATTCCTTTGTTAACACGTTTCAAGGCATCATGCCCTTGAGGAAGCTTTCTCTAACTCAACAAGATTGGGTTACATGACCCTTCTATATATTCCCACAGCACTCTATACTTATGAATTTTGCTAATGCCTGCTACAGTATTTATTCATCAGTATATTCCTTTCTACTCTAGCATCTCATATATTTACAAACATTTACAGTTGAATATATGTATGAATAGATAAATAATTGATGAGCCTCCGTTCTTTTAGCTGAAGTTCAAGAGGTGTTTCCACATTCCTACTCTTTTATGTTTTCCCTTTGCTCCATTTCTTCACTTTTCCTCTCTCTTTCTTTCATATTAACCTCCCATGCAATTGTATACTTTAGAATTCAAATATTAAGATGATAGGTTAATGTTTGTAAATATTAAATAGGGTTAAATGCTAAATAGTGCCATATTGGCAAAAATAAGATAGAAATAAAGTGAGTTTGAAGTATAAAAATTATTTCATAGTGGGGGCATTTAGAATATTGGAAAGAAATCAAAGACAATTCAGGCAAAGCAAACTCTCAAAACCTAAATGTATTAATTAATCAATTATTGCATTTATTCATTTTCTCATTAAGCATTTATTGAATACCTATCACATGCCAAGCACTTAGCCTCTATAAGATTTACAAAGAACCTATTTGCTCTTTCTATATATGGGGAGCCCACCTTGTAAGAGTTTATTAGAGGTTTGAGGAAATTAATATAAAATAAACAGAAAGATATTCAAAACTTGAAATGATTTATCTTCACCTGGCATTTATGGATCTCACATGATTTCTTATTCAAAAAGATCCTTATCTTCTGGCATGAACAATAAATCAGCATTTTCAAATTATACCAATAGTTTTAAGGCTTCTGAAGCAACTGCAAAGGACACCACTGACAGGCTTTCGAATATATCCCAGACCAAAACAATAAAAATAAATAGAAGAAAACAATATAATCTTTCTGACATTTCCATGAAAATTGAATGCTCTTCTTCTACAAACACGGAAGAGCAGTTTCATTATTGAATGCCAAGGATCACATATCCATAAAATACCAAGAGATTTTGCATGTCACTCAATCACACAGCTGACAACCTTCAAGGAGAACTTCTTTTCAGTGAGATGGAATGCTTTAATGAGCTAATTAGTTAGCTCATGAAGGTGATTCTGTGATATTACTTACAGAATTACTCTGAGATGTACCTATTATTGCTGTTACTTTATAATAAATCATATTACCTTATAGCTCTAACTCTAATATTTACTTTAAAAATGGAAATTCTATTAACAGCATTTTCTGCTGTATGGCAGGCTATTGATTTTTGTATTGTAATGGTTTTAATTTTTTCACTCTGAATTATTTCATTCTATTTAGTGAAATGTAATTATCTCTACCAGCTGTGCAAAAAGTTCTGGTTTATAGATTATGTCTGATAATACATTGAGGAAAAATAAACTGAGTCCTGGTCATTGTGATTGTACAGCTCCCTCGTCTCTTTTCCATACTTAAACCATTTGCTATACTCTTAGGGATATGGAGGATAGGGACCCTTGTATTGCTTATTTTGCAACCTCCTAATTACATCACAAAGACTCAGCACATAAACAGTATTTAGGAAAGAAAGCTGACTAAATGAAATGCTAGTAATGAAAGTAAAAATCAGTACATGATTGCCCATAGTCTTTGTCATGCTAGGCTTAGTCAAAATATGTGGGGAGGGTGGTGGAGAATGGATAAATACCAGGAAAATGACAATTGAGCATTAACAACAAATGAGCTAGGAGCAGGAGCTAGATTCTTGAGAATAGAGTTGAATAAGGGAATATTTTATACTAGGGCAAATGCTTTAAATAGAGTTGTTCCACTTGGTGCATATGTGGTCAAGAGAGCGTGTGCTGTTTACCTATGCTCCTGGCTTGATGGGCCATTACCTTTAACTCATTACTTGTCTCTCATCTACCTTGAATTTCCCAACAAAACAATCATTGTTTTTCAAGTCTGTGTTGTCACTCCTTTTTTCCCTGGTACATGATGCCACTCTTTCTTATAAGGACTAACTCCTTCTTCACCTACTAAATTAGTCATATGTGGGTTTCAAGATGAAGCTTTAGCAACTCTCTTCAGATAATGCCACTTGCAATCCGTGTAGATTTCTACACCTTCATACATGATTCTCACTGCATATATATTGTACACACACACATTATTTTATTTTCTGACTCTGTATTACTCAGGGCTTGACAGAGTAGGAATTTAATACATGTTGAATGAATTAACAAATCAGAGCTGTTAAGTTCTATCAAAGAAAAAATTTTCTCTCTCTCTCTATATATATATCTACAAAACAGTGGTGCTGCATTGTAGGCAGACTGGCAGAATAGGGCAGATAGAGTAGGTTGAGTTATAAATCTTATTAGCAACAAAAGATTAATAATAGCCAAGTTGTTATTTTGCAGAGTAGGAGAAGGTTCAGAGAAGAATGGGAAAGTGTTTATCCCATGTGACAGGGCTGTGCTTTCTGTGGAGGTGTGTATGCTCTGTGTGTGTGTGTGTGTGTGTGTGTGTGTGTGTGTGTGTGTGTGTGTGTATGTATGTGGGCTGTTCTATAGGCTCTGTCACATATAAGCATTCTTCTCAAGTTTCTTTTTAAAGTTATCATGGTTAAAATCTTAAAATGTGTGCATATCCATATAATATATTGTTATGTGTGCTCAATATTGCTAAAGGCAGAAAAAATCTGACAAATGAAATATATCCTGGCATCAATTCTTTATTCATCTTCTGAGAGAGCAAGTGAGAATCCACAAGCTGAACCTCACACACTTTAGACAAAAGGTTTTTTGACAATCCAATAACTATTACATTATAAAATGAAAACATGTGCAATTCATTTCTAAATTTAGTGTTAGAAAAATCAGCCTTTCCATGTGGTATTAAAGATATTTTAAGAAGCCCATTCCTGGTGCGTTTGTATTTTTCCCATGCTGCATAATTCATGTTTTAAACATATACCTCATCAAATACTTTCTATTTAACTTTAATCTTAATATTGTTTAATGTATTAACTTGTTTAGGGACTTCTTAGTAAAGTTGATAAAGAAAAAAATCAGTTTCATAGTCATGACACATGAAGTAAATATTTATACAAGATTTTATTTACCTCTTAATAGAGTAACTTGCCTTTGATACTTCAAATGGATGTTTTGTCTTATTAATAGTTAATTTCATTACGTTTAACAATCTATTTCTGAGGGAATATGTTGCCAGTTTCTACCTAAAGAAAATAAATAAATATTAAAATATTCCAAGTTAAAGATGAAGTTATGTTTTAAAACAGAGAAATTAGTGGAAAATGAAGCATTTATCTGGATGATTCATATAAAGAATGTACTGCTTTAGACACCTGAGTAAATCTCAGTTTCTTCCTTGAATTATTAGATAATTTTCAATGTGTTAGTTAACTGACCAATATATCACTCTGGTTCATGTTATATTGTGTGTAAACCTTTGGTTCAATTTTCGGATCCTCAAAATTATAACTAACATGAAATTTGTTACATATGATTCTTTCTAAAAGTTCCCTTAAAATCACACATTTGCAAGTTTTGAAAATCCCTCAGAAAAATGACTGTATAATTTGCTGTGTAATTTTTAAATTGTTTAAATTTATATGTTCAAGAGTTCCAAAAATGGAAGGACAGACTTCTCCTGAAATATCTGTAGAAATGGGACAACTACTAGTTCTTGACAAGGCTTACTCAGGTGTTTCCAGCTGTTAGGAAGCTGTTCTTAATTAGAACTCTTCCTCCTCCATTAAACTTCTGCCTGTGGTTTCTAGATTTGTCTATAAGGGGCTAGTTCCAGCAACCTATCCAGATGTACACAACTAGGGAAAATGGAGTCACTATCAGAGTTCCACCTCTGATAGTTGAAGCAAAGAGACATCCTTGCTTGTAGGGCACATCCAATTGAAGTCGGGAAATGAAGAGAGTCCAGAAGCTAAATCCTGTAACACAAAGGGGAATGGATCAAGAATGCCTTTGATTATGCCAAGAATTAGGACGGGATGAAAACTGGGAAGAGACTAGGACCAAGCAGGGGTATCTGGGATGATTGCTTCCAACACAGCTGAGTATTACAGTGGGGTACTCTGCCAAGTATGAGGAGTGTGTTGAGATTGCTGAATGGTACAGAATCAAGATAAATTACTACTTCTACTATTTCTCAGGTCCTAATATGAGAGTTGTAAATCAACTCAGTTTCATGGTTGCTCTGCTGAAATCTGCCCTACTTTTTCTATGACTTCCTGAAATTAGCATAGGGGAAGAGTGACCACTACAAAGTGGTACTATTATTTTAATTGTTTGAGACACAACATTCTTATAAATAAAGAGCAAACTTATATTAGGACTTTTTTTTGTAACTTATTAATTGACTTATACTGAGTCTGCAATCAATCACATCCTGAAGTATAGATTGCTTCTTTTAGGATTCCAAGTGTAAGACCTACATTCTTTCTATGTTAAATTTAATCCTACAGATTTGACCCAATATTCAAGACTACAGAGACTATTTTAGATTCTAATTCTGTTCCCCAGCATGCTATCTCCTCTAGCTTTATGTCGTCTACAATTTTGATAAGTACCTGTATTAACTGGCAGAAAGCTCACAGTATAATTGCAGTCATTTCTTTCAGCACAGGATTTTCCTACAATATTACTTACCCTATGTTACCTAGACTTTGGCAAGTTTAATGGTTTGTTGTATCTTTTCATTACAGCACTTTTAGGAAAAAAATTCTTTCCCAAATAACTAAATAAATAATAAATATTTATGTGTTTCTAATGATTTGCACTATATAAATAAATATAATGTACTTATTTAGTGTTTGGAAATAATAACTTGTTTATTCCTTAAAACAACCCTGTGTGGTAGGTATGTAATATTCTTTACTTCATTTTACAAATGTGGAAAGTGAGGCACAGGAGGAAAGTGATTTGCCCAAGGTCCTTGGGCTGAGTAAGTTGTCGAGTTTCATTTGAAGCCAGGATCACTTTTATCAGAGCCTGTGTTCATCATCACTGCTCTTTGCTGACTTGTACAGTAGCATAATTGTTAAATAACATAAGCTAAAGAAAGAGCCCCAAGATCTGCTTCTAAAATATTTCAACCCTGGATGAAGCAGGTGTACTAATCATTGCTCTTGAGCTTTATTTGACCAATGACAAAGCTACTGGGCCTCACTCTCTCAATGTTGTCCTCAACTTGTCCGCTTGTTAAATGCTTTGTTGAGATCCGGGTACGAGTATCTCCAGGTTCATAATCCTTTCAAAATGGAAACTAGGCTAAATTGTTGGTAGAATATGTTTAATTCATGCCAGAATTTGGATCTCTTTTCATTTAAGTTGTCAGATATCTCAAACATTGACTGGCATATTTTAAGGACTGAATAAATATTTGATGAATAGATGAATCTGGCATAATTCTAATTCAATACATTTTCTAATTGCATGCCTAGTGTGCGCACACACACACGCACACACACACACACCTCTGCTAAGCATTGTGCATGATACTAAGACGAAAGAGGCATAAACTCTATACTCAATGCACAAATAAAATTTTCAAATGTCAAATGGACATAACATATGGCACAATGGTTCCCAAGTTTTGTCTCAAGGCCCTTTATATTTTTAAATAATATTGAGATCCCCAAATTTGTTTATGTGGGTCATGTTTATCAAATATATTCCATTAGAATTTTAAACTAAAAAATGTATTTATTTGTTCATCTTCGTATAGTAATTATAATAAATCCACTTCAGGTTAACATAAATAACTTGTTTTATAAAACATCACTATTTTTCCCAAGCAGGAAATATTGATAAATATTGTGGTACTGTGATTTCTTCTTACATTTTTTCAAACCTCTTTAATATATGTCATAGCTGGGCGCGGTGGCTCACGCCTGTAATCCCAGAACTTTGGGAGGCTGAGGCGGGTGGATCGCTCGAGGTCAGGAGTTCGAAACCACCCTGAGCAAGAGTGAGACCCCGTCTCTATTATAAAAATAGAAAGAAATTAATTGGCCATCTGATATATATAGAAAAAATTAGCCGGGCATGGTGGCGCATGCCTGTAGTCCCAGCTACTGGGGAGGCTGAGGCAGGAGGATTGCTTGAGCCCAGGAGTTTGAGGTTGCTGTGAGCAAGGCTGACGCCACGGCACTCACTCTAGCCTGGGCAATTAAGCGAGACTCTGTCTCAAAAAAAAAAAAAAATATATATATATATATATGTCATAATAAAAGGTTGCTGGATTCTCACATCTGCCCCTGCATTTCATCTGTTGCAATATGTTGTTTAAGTTGAAATTTATAAAGAAAACAAAAAACTGGCATTACACAAACATGTAGATGAAAAAAGAGGAGTATTTTAATAGCTTTAGATAACTGTGGATATTATTATTTGATATTACACTCAAACTCAAACAATAATGTTTTAAATGTTAGTTGCAATGTGGAACATGAAATGGCATCACTAAATTCTTCAAATTTTGTTACATTCCAATTCATTGGTATACTCTGCACTTTGAATGAACCTTTTACATATGCATGCTTACGAAACATCATTTGGAAAATATCCCTGAGTTATGCATATTTTCTAAATATTGACATGCTTCATACAATCACCGAAAAATCACATTTGTAAATATCACTTTCTCACCAAAATAGTCTCTTCATGTTGGGAAGCTGCCAAGCCCACGGAGGCAGATACAAGTTTTCCAAAATTCAAAGTTTTACTTGCAATCTCTAATCTTATCTTTGGCAACAAACACTATCCGTTGTTTTTGTTGATATGACCAGTTTCTTTCATTCACTTTTTACAATACATCTTCTAACTACCCAATTCAACACAGCTATTGTTTGTCTGTCAGTTCTTTTACATTAGAATGGTATTCCAGTGAAAACACAGCTAGTTCAGGTTACAACTCAAACAATCACACACGTGCCTTTTTCATGCCGTCCATCAAAGTTTGGTGTGAAACAGAAGTGTTTTAAGTGAACTTTCCATTTGTCACAGAGAACATTTAAAAAAAGGATGTATACTCAAAGTTAATATGTAATAAAAATAATTTTAATAGAATTTCTTTCTTTCTGTGACTGTGTGGCAGAGAAGTATAGAATGCCTACTTGCACAGTCTAAAGCTACTACCTTAATACAGGCTAAACCATCAGCTGTTTTAGCCACTTTACTTTTCATCGGTGCAAACGTCAACACAGTTCTTATGTAATATATCATGAGATTCAGCAAAGTTGTTCAAAATTGAATATTTCAGCACCACTTTTGTTTATTGCCAAGTATTAAGATAAAAGAAGATCTTCTTCAAAGACAGTTCATACTGATATTATGATGTAAGGCCTAAAATTAAGGCCCAACATTATATGTGCCTTGACATGTAGTGAAATCAGGAAGTCCTCATATGGCCTCACTGTGAGTTCTCCCCACTCTGCTCCCATGGATAAGGTCCCTTAGCCAAACAACCCTCCTTATCAAGGGGATTAGGTACAGTTCCTACTTAGCCCTGAGTGGTGAGTTTCAGTCTCTACAGCATGTGGAATTATTCAAACCAGTCACTTACATCCTCCTGTGGGAACCAGGGATCACCCATCCTCTTGACACTATAAAGCCTGCCTCCCACAGCCCCTGGCTGCTCATTCTGTCCCCAAGTGCAGCTTTAAATGGCCCTGCATTGTGTGCAGGATCCTTCATTCCCCAACTGCGTATATATGTGACTGGCAAACTGCTGTTGGTTATATCTGTTCAGTGTCAAATGTCATAAGTGTGACCATTCCTATAACCCTTGCTTGGGAATCTCTCCCTCAACAATGAGATCAATGGGAGGAAATTAATATAGCTGCCAGATGAACACAAGCAAAGCGACAAGTTAGCCATATCTATAGATTCCTCCATTTGTGAAGGAAAAGCATAAATCTGCAGGTGCTAGATGAACTCTGTCTTCATGTTTGCAGCTGGATTGTTAATTTATGTGTTATTGCATTGCTGGAAAGTATCACTGCCATGATGTTCTTTCTCTGAGATTTCATCCCGTAAGTTTTCAGTGTTCACAGCTTTATTAGTTGCTCAACTATAGCGTGCACTGCTTAGGCTGAAGCAATATGACAACTTATGCTTCGTTAAGATGCTTAATAGCTTCTTCATTTCTATTTTGAAAGCCATAACAATTTTTAGCTTCTAAATAACTCCTAATATTTATGTTAAAGTGAAGTCATTTGGGTTTAAATTCTGAATGATTAATTTCAAAATGATGCTGCAATTAAACTGGTACTATAATAGCATCTTAAAATATTTTGTTACATAAGAGACTATCAGTTAAATAATAAACATCTATAAAAGTGATACAAAACCAGATTTTGCTATAGTTTTTATTTGAAAGTTTTTGTAGTTTCTTTCATACAGACTTTTTACTTCTACTACCGTGTTTCCCTGAAAATAAGACAGGATCTTATATTTATTTTTCCTCAAGAAGACACCCTAGGGCTTATTTTCAGGGGACGTGTCATTTTTTTAAAGTACAGTATCACAATCTACATTTATTCAAATATAGTTAAGTTGTCTTCTTCTGGAATATCATCATAACTCTCAAAACCCCGAATTTCATCCTGAATTTCTTGCGACTCTATTCCTTTTAGAACCATTGGTCCCAATCTCTCATGTTGAGCAATAGAGCTCTCATGGGGTAGATGAGAAGGGCTGCTCGTCTTCTTTACTGCTCCATGATGAAATGCATGGGTTGTGCAGATACACTACATAGCCACACCCATCACTAGGTCTTATTTTCGGGGTAGGGCTTCTATTGCACAAATGCTTAGAAATCCTGCTAGGGCTTATTTTATGGATAGGTCTCATTTTTAGGGAAACACAGTAGTCAGAGAATTCTCTGAATTCTGGCTTCATCTTTTTGCATATTTAGATGAAGATAGTGCAGCTATAATTGGAGTAATCAAGTCTTTTAATCTCCCCTTCTAAGCCAATACTTTAAGCCTAAATACATAAAAATACTTTGTAAATATTATTTTAATAATATTATAATAGTAAATAATTTAATTATAAAATAAGTTATAAAATAAATTTTAAAATTATAAATGTTTTTGTAAAAACTTAAAATACTATTGCAAGAGAAGACTATAATGTGTAATATTGTCTTTATACTTTCATTTTGTCTGTATCCTTCCTTATGCTCATTTTAATATGTCTTCAAATGTACCCATGTCACCTGGTAAATTTGCTAATAATTTGGAAATGTCGTGTGATTTGTCTTAAGACTTGAGTCATCCCTGGGAATAACTCTCCTTGCCTATTGGATCTCTCTCCTCACTATTCATATTATTATCATGAAATATTACTCTAGTGGTTACTGTATATTTAGTGAATTACAAATAAATGAGAGATAAGTGCTTTCTGCTGTCTGAGAGGATCTAGTCTCCTTTGAGATAACTTCATATGTAATTGATTGTTAAATATTAGGGGAACTTAATATAAACATGATAAAAAATAAGTATTATGTTTTTTTCCCAACAATTATTTCCATAGAGTGTTAACATTGATTTAAGCACACTGATATTTTTCTAGAACTTTTCTATGTGTATGTGTGTATGTGTGTGTGTTTTAATTTTCTTAGTGGGATTAGCAAAAGAAAAAAAATGGCCTGATTTTTCAATGCTAGTAGTTATGCATGCCAATTTCTTTATATTTAAGTAAACTCTTCTGAGAGAAGCTTATTTTTATTTTTACTGTGGAGATGTTCCACATAAATGCACAATGACTACATCATCAGAGTAGATCACAAGTGTTCGCAAAATGAAATTCAAAGTAGGCCACACCATTACTAAAACTTAGTGGATATGGAAAGTTTGTGGCCAAAACTCTATGAAAGATACTGTAAATATATAAATAAATTTAAAAAGTTTATTCTGTCAGGCTTATTTTTATCTTTTAATTACTGAGAAAGGGTTTTTGTAATTTTTAGTTCAGAGGCCATATATCTCTCTCTACATAGGGGGATGATTCATTAAAAACATTAATTCTACTCTGAGCTACAGTACAGTAAATTAGACACCATTCCCTGCTACGTGGAAGATTTAACTCAAATTATTATAGAATTCTGTACAGGAAGTAAAAGGAAAGCTCTTATAAATAACCATCAAGAATGTCATGCTTTTATATATATGTACCTTCAATTTGGTACCCATAAGAGGTAATTTTACTCTGATAGATGAAAAGTGTACTCTAAAAAATATCTACTTTCCATGTCTCACCATGAAGACAAGCTTCAGACTCACAGATACTCAAAATCTCAATTTATTTATATTTTTAAAGCTCATGTCTATTTTTAAAAATGAAGTCATTGACAGTAAATGCTATGGTCATTTGAATAAGCCCCTATTATGTCATTCACATCAAATTATTATTTTTTATTTAGAAGTGTTCTATGTTTTTAAAATTACTATTGTTTTATATTCCCTTATTCTTTTCTAAATATGGCTAGTTTTCAAAGTTATTTACTTTTAAACTCATATTGATACAAATTATATTTTGAATATTCTTCTCTACAGTTATAAGATTGTCCCATTTATTGTTTTGCTATGTATACCTTTTCCTACTCTCTGCCCCATGGTAATTAAAACTAAAACAAAACCAACAAAATAAAACAATGAAATGAAGTTATTGCTGTTACGAATGAATGTCAGTATTCCATCTTACAGAACGAATCTAAGCCCAAATTTTAAAATGACCTATGATTGCCTAGTGAATCTTTTCTTCTTTTAATATATATATATATATATATATATATATTTATTTATTTATTTATTTCAGAATATTATGGCAGTACAAGTGTTTAGGATACACATATTGCCTTTGCCCCACCTGAGTCAGAGCTACAAGCGTGTCCATCCCCCCAGGCATGCATCACTTTAAATATATCCTTGAGGTTTTTCTTAATGTTTATAAGGAAAGGAAAATTCCCTGCAATTTCCTATCCTTATTGCAACATTTATTAATAGTTAATACTATCAATGTTGGAATAATTGTGTTTAAAGCCTTTCTACTTTCCATAGAATATCAGCTGGATAATCTCTCACTTTCACTACATTAATGAGAATCTTGGCACACTGTTTAAATGGAAAGTACATAAAAGCATTTCCTCCACCACCTATCTTATTGCCCCTGAAATTTTAGATTCAGAAGAACATTTCATATTTACTTATAAAAGGAGAGGCTAGTTGGGCCAAAAAGAAAGGGTCATATTTGTAAATTGAATGTGGGTTCAAAAGAATAGGGGGATATGATGTGGCGTGTCAACTTGGCCAGGCTACAGTCCCATTCAAATTTAGGTGCTGATGTCAAGGGAATTTACAGATGCAATTAAAGTACCTAATCGGTTGATTATATGTAAAGAAAACTGTCCTGAAAAATCTGAGTGGCCCTGAGTTAATCAGTTGGAAGGCCTTGAAAGTAAGGCTGAGCACCATGAGAGAGAAAAAATTTTGTTTATGAACAACAACTTTGATCCATGCCCTGGAGTTTTATCTGCTTGTCATCATCCCTTCCTGGCTGTCTGTTCTATGGATTTTGGTCTTGTTTATTCAGCTCCTACAACTGTGTAAGCCAGTTTCTTGTAATAAATCTCTTTATATATGTGTGTGTATACACACAAATATATATGTGCATGAGTGTATGTGTGTGCGCGCGTGTGTGTGTACACTGATTAGGATATGTGTGTATCCCACAGAGCTGACTTCTCTGATTGAAGCCTGGCTGATGCATTGTGGAATCTGTACTAAGCTGTGATACTAAGTTTGCTCTCAACACATATTCTAAAGCCAGCTGAGGCCCTCTAAAATATATATATATACATATATATATTTAATAAATATATATTATGTGTACACACACACAAATATATACACACACACGGGATTTACGATTTGTCCTTTTGTTGTGGCAGATGAAGAGTTACCAAACTCTGGCTTTTGATAAATTTCCACAGAACTTTTTCTAATCTGTTAAGGAGCTTTGAGACATCCTGAAACTATTCTAACACAGAAGTCAGTGTCTGAGGTCTAATTTTGTGCAATCAGGATACACATGAAGACCATTGTTGATGATCAAAAATATGATTTTATGAGATAAAAGATTTAAACACTATGTAGTATAAAATAGTAAAACCATGATTGAAATTTAAAAAAATAAAATTTTCCTGATTTTTCATATTCAATGGTAGTTATTTAATTACTATTATTTTTGATGATTCTAAAATAATACATAATCATTATTTAAAAAGTAGATCAAAATTATGAATTATCAAAAGAGAATAACAAAACCATATATCATTTTTTCACTTGTCAGATGAGCAAAATTTTAAAACATTAATAATAGTATTAATGAGGATAGTAAAAACATGAGATTTTCATAGACAGCAAGTCAATGAAATCATTGTAGTCATTTTAAATGGCAATTTGATAAAACAATGTCAACTTTCAAATGAATATATACTATGATATAAAGATTGTATTTTGGACACTCTTGTATGCAAGGAAACACAGAGAAAGATGTTTATTACACCATCATATATAATAGTACAAAATGGAAACAATATAAATGTCCATCATATAGGAGTGACAGTAGTTTCAGCTACAGGTTTCTATGCAGAGGTTACAAACCAAAATATGTTACTTGTGTAATGAAATTCTTAATATTTACAAGGACCTGAAAGTTTCCCCCAGACATTCCATGCCCTTCTGACCAATAACAGTTTGGTTTTTAGTCTTCTAATTTTTATTTTCTTTGTATTTGCACTACCATTTAGGAAGGGTAGTGTCAATGGCAGTAGCAATAACAATAAGATTGTTTTAAAATCTCAGTGGGTTTTATTCTGTTTTTTGTAACACATCCTTCCTTTTACCTACTATTTACCTTTTCTCATGTAAACACACACAAAAACTATTTCTTCATATAGATCAATTCCCTTTTTGATGAAAATTTAGGATATTCCTAAATTCTTAGTAAAACAAACACATGTACTTTTGTACAATGTATTTTTAAAATCTTGTTGGACTGTCTTTGTTGTTCATTGTTATTGCTTTGTCTCGTTGCAGAGAAAAATGTAATTTCACTGATAACTCTCATTCCATCAGAAAAACAAGCACGTATACTTCTTGAGCTTTATAACATGTTTTAATTGTTCTTTCAAAGGTATTATACCTAGGGCCTAGAGACAAATGGGAGGAATTAATGATGAAGTATAAAAGTGACACTATTTGCTTGTCTCTATATTTCCAGTATGTGCTTGACACTTGTTGCTTAGTAAGAGCTGATCCAATATATATGGCTGAGTCAGTTATTTATATAAAACTAAGTAAAGGATATATAGGAGATTTTATGTTTTTAAATAAAATTATTAGGCCAATATCTCTGATTCCTAGGACATAAAAGATAAGTGGAACTAATTCTCAGAGATAATCCGTTAGAGAAATGGTGAGCTTCTTTATGTCTTTCATGAACAAATATGATAAATACTTTGTAATTTGGACTATGCAAAGAGAGATTGATTTTTTTGTTTAAATGCCCAAGTATTATACTTTCCAGGATGTTTTATTCTTCTTCACCACAAATCCAGGAACATAAATACCAATCAAGATAATATATAAGAAATAAGTTCATATTAGGTATATGCTGAAAAAAATCTACACAATTTTTTTAGCAGGTCCAAAGAGGCTTACTTTAAGTCACATTAATTTGAATGAATTTACTGTTCTACTTTGCAAAGCTCAATAAGTATGTAGGAATTAAATTCCTGTAATTAACACAAATTTGAAATAAATTATTGGATAGTGCTAAAATGCATTGTTCACAAACAAAATGAACTTGAACAAAAGATGAATAACAAACATCCAGTTATAAAGACAATCAAGCAATGTAATGATTGTGCAACAAGTTATCAGCACATCAAGATGACGAGTAATTTCTGTTTCAGTACTAAAGGCTATTAAGGCATGTATGTTTATGCAAATTTAATTTTTTCTGATGAAGGCTTTAATTGTACTCATTTAAAAAGCTAGACTAGAGAATTTAACATCTTCTATAAAGAGAATAAATACAAACCATTTTGTGAGAAGGTGAACTTTAACTAATTTGGAAATAAACATTGAAAAATGTTATTCAAAATTAATCAAAAATTGTTTTGGGCATGTTGAAGAATTCACAGTTAATATTAGATTATTCAATTTTTGAATGTCAGCTAACTCTAAATTTATTATAAATGTACTGTTGAGAGAGAATGCATGAATAAGTGTTATTATATTAATATTGCTTTTCTATATCAATTTAACAACACATTAACAATAAATGTGCAGCTGCTATTAGTAGTTACCTCCTTTGAAAAACATTGCTATGGAAAAATTATTGAAGCATTTAATCAAATGCTAACGAGGTAGCCTTGGCCATGAATGGAACTGTAATTTGTTTGCTTAAAAACACCTTCACAAAATGTCTTTTACAAACATTTTTTTCTACAGATATTGCATAACAAAAAATTATATTTGCTGGAGAAGTAAAGGCTGACCTTTGGCCTTAAGAACTTTCTTCAGAAATAGATTAATTATTCTTTGGCAGCACACATATTTCCCCTTTTATACTTTATTTATGTATTTGTTTATTTTATTTTATTTTATTTTATTTTATTTTATTTTATTTTATTTTGAGACAGGGTCTTACTCTGTTGCCCCAGCTAGAGTGCAGTGATACCATGATAGCTCACTGCAACCTCAAACTCCTGGGCTTAAGAGATTCTTCTGCCTCAATCTCCCAAGTGTCTGGGATGCCACCAAATTCAGCTAATTTTTTAAATTTTTGTAGAGATGAGGTCTTGCTGTTTGTTGCCCAGGCTGGTCTCGAACTCCTGACTTCAACCAATCCTCCCATCTCAGACTCCCAAAGTACCGGGATTATAGGCATGAGCCACTATACCCAGCCTCACTTTCCTCTGATGACGTTAATATCAATGAAAGAAATTATATTGATATTTATTTCTAATTATATACATATATCTCTCTATATATATACATTATATCATATATATGTATATAACGTATAATATGTAATACTATATATTGTATATAATGTATAATATAAATATTAATATGACAAAAATAAAATATTTTTGTTTTCTGATTATAAAAGTAAATACCTTTTATTTATTTATTTATTTATTTATTTATTTATTTATTTATTGAGACAGAATCTTGCTTGTTGCCCAGGCTAGATTGAGTGCCATGGCGTCAGCCTAGCTCACAGCAACCTCAAACTCCTGGGCTCAAGCAATCCTTCTGCCTCAGCCTCCCAAGTAGCTGGGACTACAGGCATGCGCCACCATGCCCGGCTAATTTTATATATATATATTAGTTGGCCAATTAATTTCTTTCTGTTTATAGTAGAGACGGGGTCTTGCTCTTGCTCAGGCTGGTTTCGAACTCCTGACCTCGAGCAATCCGCCCGCCTCAGCCTCCCAGAGTGCTAGGATTACAGGCGTGAGCCACCGCGCCCAGCTAGTAAATACCTTTTATGATGATACAATAGTATCATCCTGAATGGGGAAAAGCTGAAAGCCTTTCCTCTAAGACCTAGAACAAGACAAGGATGCCTACTTTCACCGCTGTTATTCAACATAGTACCAGAAGTTATAGATAGAGCAGTCAGACAATAGAAAGAAATAAAGGGCATCCATTTTGGAAAAGAAGTCAAATTATCCTTATTTGCAGATGATATGATCTTAGATCTAGGGAAACCTAAAGACTTCATGAAAAACTATTAGAACCAACAAACAAATTCAGTGAAGTTACAGGATATGAAATCAATATACAAAAATCAGTACCATTTATATATGCCAACAATAAACAATCTGAAAAAGGAAACTAAGAAAGTAATCCCATTTACAATAAATACAAATAAAATAAAACACCTAGAAATAAAATTAACCAAAGACGTGAAGGATCTCTGTAATGAAAACTATAAAACATTGATGAAAGAAACTAAAGAGGACACATAAAAAAGGAAAAGATATTCTGTGTTCATGGATTGGAAGAATCAGTATTGCTAAGATGTCCATAGTATCCAAAGCAATTTACAGATTCAATGCAGTTCCCATCAAAAACCAATGATACTCTTCACAAAAATAGGAAAAATAATCCTAAAATTTATGTGAAACTACAAAAGACCCAGAATAGCAAAAACCATCTTGAGCATAAAGAATAAAAGAGGAGAAATTGCATTGCCTGACTTCAAATTAAACTACAGAGCTATAGTAATGAAAATAGCATTAAACTGGCATAAAAACACTCATAGACCAATGGAACAGAATAGAGAATCCAGAAATAAATCCATTCATCTATAGTGAACTTTGACAAAGTTGCCAAGAATGTACAGTGGGGAAAGGACAATTTCTTCAATAAATGGTGCTGGGAAAACTGGATATCCATATGTAAAAGAATGAAACTAGATGCTTATCTCTCACTATATACAACAATTAAATCAGAATATATTAAAAAGCTTAAAATTAAGACCAGAAACTATGAAACTACTAAAAGAAAACATTGGAGAAATCCTTGAGAACATTGGTCTGGGCTAGGACTTCTTGAGTAATACTGCCAAAGCACAGGCAACCAAAGCAAATGTGACAAATGAGATCACATCAAGCTAAAAAGCTTCTGCACAGCAAAGGAAGCAATCAACAAAGGGAAGAGACAGCCCACAGAGTGGGAGAATATATTTGCAAACTACCGATCTGACAAGGGACTAATAACTAGAATAATAAGGAGCTCCAACAACTCAATAGGAAAAAAATCAAATAATCTAATAAAGAAATGGCCAAAAGATCTAAATAGACACTTCTCAAAAGAAGACATGCAAATGGCCAACAGGTATATGAAAAACTGCTGAACATCATTAGTCATCAGAGAAATGCAAATCAAAACTACAATGAGATATCATCTCACTCCAACTACAAATGAGTTTTACCAAAAAGACAGGCAATAATGAATGCTGGCAAGGATGTCAAAGGGAAACCTTCATGCACTGTTGGTGGGAATAAAAATTAGCACAACCACCATGGAGGAAAGTATGGAGTTTCCTCAAAATACTGTAAATAAAACTACCATATGACCCAGCAATCCCACTGCTGGGTAAATATCAAAAGGATGGGTAATTACTATGTCAAAAAGATATCTGCACTTCTATGTTTATTACATCTAACTACATCCACTAACTACAATAGCCAAGATTTGGAATCAACCTAGGTTTCCATCAACAGATTAATGGATAAAGAAATTGTTGTACATAGCCAAAATGGAATATTATATAGCCACAGAAAGAATGAAATCCTGCCATTTGCAACAACATGGATGGAACTGGAGAACATCATATTGGGTGAAATAAACCAAGCTAAGAAACACAAATCTTGTGTATTTTCATTCATATGTGGGAGCTAAATATTAAATCAATTGATCTCATGGAGACAGAGAGTAGAACAATGGTTACCAGAGACTGGGAAGATAGGGGTGGATGGATAGGTAATGTGGGGATAGTTAATGGGTGCAAAAATATAGTTAGATAGAATGAATAATATTTCATAGCACAAGAAAGTGACTATGATCAACAATAAGTTAGAGTATACTTTAAAATAACCCAAAGAGTGGAATTGGAATGTTCCTAACACAAAGAAATGATAGATAAATGCCTGAGGTGATGGATACCCTAATTACCCTGATTTGATTAATTCACATTGTACGCCTGTACCAAAGCACCACATGTACCCTATAAAGATATACAACTATTATGTACCCATAATAATTGGGAGGAAAACACCCATAGAGCCTTAGTTGCATCCAGCATGTGTGGGGTAACGTTATTTATAATTCAGGTCATTTATTAAGCTGCAAAAGGGAAATCCATGCTGTTGTCAAAGATAAAACTAAACTAAATATATTCAACAAATTCTCCTCACTAGGCATCAGCAAAAATTTAACAATCAACGAGTAAAAGAATACTAATCAACAAATAAAAGAATATGGCATAAAGAGCTAACACTTCTAAAAACAGACTCCAAAGAGAAAAAAAAATAACAAAACAAAAACCCTCAAACCGCCAAAAACATATATCAGAATTTACACACATGTAAAATATGTGGATATTGAGAATTACACCTATATGTGCACAGAAAGGACACATGATCAACTAGGAAGTGAAAGATGTGTAAACAAATTATTTTAAAAGTATACCTTGCACAGAATGTTTATGATGGAAACATTTAAATATTAACATTTTTGCTTTTTCAAAAAAGCAAATATCTAAATGTCTAAATATCTGTGTGTTTTCTAGTTTCTAGTTATATTTAGCAACAATACTAACTTACTGAATTTTAAAGACTATACTTGTTGTCAAAGTACTTAATTACAAAGAAAATTGATATTACTATCATAATGGCTTTTAGAATTATTATAGTAATAATCTTGAGCAAGCAAACAAACAAACAAAAAACTATATATACCTGAAAATCTGGGACCAAGAGCTATTCAATTTCTCAATACCCAGCATAGTACTAAGTAAATATGTAAATGCTACCTATCTGAATAAGTAAATTAATATTTTTTAAAGAAAATTATGGTGTTTTATTTATAAGGCTATGCTACCTCTGGATGTTCAGGCTGAATATTTGATGATGTTATGTTTCATCAATTCTGATTCTAACCTAAACAGTACAAATAATCTCAAATTAAAGACACAATATGTGCCTTCTTTTTTCTCTTAAGTTTAGTTTTTTCAGCATTTTGATATTTATAAAATTCATGTTTTCAAATTATGTCACCTATTTTTTTCTTTTTTCTCAATTTTTAGGTTTTTATCTCATAGACTTCCTTCTTTCCCTCCCTATCCCTCTCCCTTCTTCCTTCCTTCCCTCCCTGTCTCTCTCCCTTCTTCCTTTCTGCCTTCTTTCAAAGGCAAAACTTCATAATTTCTACATCTATTTATATTAAAGTATCAAGAATAGTTAGAGAAACAGTTTTATATCATAAAATTTCTCAACTTGCCTGTACATTCAAGTTTGTAATTCCTACAAGGCATACAATAGTGCCCTCTAATGATGCCATTTTAAAAAAGAATTGTCCTACACTTCCGTGTTTTATAGGATGCTAATTTCAGTCCGCTTAGGAACCCTATTTCAAAAAATAAAACACTATAAATATATTCTAACTTAAAATTATTTTATTGGGCAAAATTTGGGAAATTTCACTGATTATATTGTCAGGTTTATGTTATTTTTGTTACTTAAAATTCACCAGTGCCCATCACACTCTGTAAAGACATTAAGTAATAAAGTTATGAATTAAAATTAGCCTCATAACTATTATATATTTATTCATATATTAAAATTAATACATGCCTTATTGACATAATTAGGTAAGTTTTTAGAGTTTTCTATCTTCCTGATTTCATAAACATTGTTTTACTAAGTATATTTTAAGAATATACCAATTAACCTCTTTGTTGCATACAAATTTTCTTGGTCACAAAAACCTATAATTTATCTTAATTCTGTCTTATTGTTTTAAAGAAAAGAGTAATCTATTATAATTTTTAATAATAATATTCTCAAATTTGTGGAAAATTACAAAATTATCTAATATAATAATAGGGAACAGACAGTCCTTTTGTCTAAACCTTAAAAAATGCATTAAAATTGATGCATCTCTAATGTGTTGATAATTAGGGATTTTGATGTTTTCTTATAAAATTCTCTAAGACAATCTAAAAATGAAATACTAACAGAAATTGAATATTTGCACTGAATAAAGATTCAAAGAAGTGTAGAAGTAAAAATAAAATAGAATTATGAACACATTAGAGATTTTAGTCTATTACATATATCTATCAACTGTTTAGAACTAAAAGATACTAAACAAAGAAAGACGTTTTGAAGATGGTGTCTATATTTAATTTGGTTATGGTGGGGATAAATAATGAGAACTATAAAATGTCCTAGCAAGAAAGATAAAAATGTAAGAGAAGAGAATTCACCCTGGATGTGTATGAGCTATAATATATCTTAGAAAGAAAAATTTCAGCACTTCATTCTTACTGACAGATTTTGAATTAGTTGTAAACTCTGTGAGAGAAAATCTTGATGTCATTCCAGACAGATCAATGAAAACATTTCCTCAACATCCTTCACATTTCAAATCTCATCACAAGCCCAAGATGTTCTTCTGTGCTATATTAACCATGTGTCTAGCTCCCGTAAACTCGATGCTTCAACATCTGTCCTACCCGAAGATGCTGGACATGCTTTGCTCAGGACAATGCTGTACTGTGCCTGGGGCACCTTGCATGAGTTCCTGCTTCCATGGTCACTGCCCCTGCACCCCCCTTCCAGGGTCAGGAAGAGTCCTCCTCTCAGGTGTGCTTTCAAACACAAATCAAACAACCCACAGCCAACACCCTAACAGCCTCCTTTATTAGACTCTTGCTCTCTAGCCCTCTATCTCCAGCTCTAATCACCCCAGGACCAGATATTAGACAACTAGTGACAGCCCTAATGCCTCAGAGACTGCTGAAATTATTCAAAATAGCCAATTCTGAATTTGCTAACCTTGCTTCATCTATTTCTTCCCGCAGAAACCACAGTAAAGGTTCTTGCCTAGATCTTCCTGCTCCCTCTGCCTCCTGATTAACCTACTGCCCACCCACATGGTGTGGCACATCCCTCTTCTTGGGAACTGTGAGTAACAAACTATTTTTTAATAGCAATGGTGTCCTGATCCATTGAAATACTAACAGGAATTGAATATTTGCACTGAATAAAGATACAAAGAAGTGTAGAAGTAAAAATAAAATAGAATTATGTTGGTCTTGCTATACCTTCTATTTTCTACTGATGCATCATGGGTTTTTTGTTGTTGTTTATTCAGGATATTATGGAAGTCCAAATAGTTTGGTTACATGTAATGCGTTTGCCCGACCCAAGCCAGGGCTACAAGTGTGTCCCTCCTGATACAGTGTGTTCCACTTCCATTAGTTGTGTGTTTACCTCCCCCATGCCACCCTGACCAGCACCCAATGAGTATTACTACCATGTGAACACCTTAGTGTTAGTCAATTAGTACCAATTTGATGGTGAGTACATGTGGGTGCATGTTTTTCCATCCTTGTGATATCTCACTTTGAAGGATGGGCTAAATCTCTATCCTTGATAATATAAGAGGTGCTGGATCACCATTGTTTTTTGTAATTGAGTAGTATTCCATGGTATACATATGCCACATTTTATTAATCCACTCATGTATTGATGGGCACTTGGGTTGTTTTCACATTTTTGCAATTGTGACTTGTGCTGCTATAAACATTCGAGTGCTGATGTCTTTATTGTAGGATGTCTTTATTTTCCCCTTTGGATAGATGCCTAGTAGTGGGATTGCTGGATCAAATGGTATTTCTATTTTTACCTTTCTGAGGTATTTCAAAATTACTTTCCACAGGGGTTGTACTAATTTGCAGTTCCACCAGCAATGTAAGAGTGTTCCAATCTCTCCACATCCACGCCAGCATTTGTTGTTTTGGGGCTTTTTGATAAGGGCCATTCTCACTGGAGTTAGGTGATATATCTCTCATTGTAGTTTTGATTTGCATTTCCCTAATGATTAGAGATGTTGAGTACTTTTTTTATATGTTTGCTGGCCATTAGTCTGTCTTCTTTTGAAAAGTTCCTGTTCATGTCCTTTGCCCATTTATGGATGGGGTTGTTTGATTTTTTTCTTGTTGATTTTCTTCAGTTCTATATAGATTCTTATTATCAGCCCTTTATCAGATGTGTAGAAAGCAAATATTTTCTCCCATTCTGTAGGTTGTCTATTCACTCGAATGATAGTTTCATTGGCCGTATGGAAACTTTTTAATTTGATCAGGCCCCATTCGTTTATTTTTGTTGCTGCTGTGATTGCTTTGAGGGTCCCCTTCATAAATTCATTGCCTAGGTCGATGCCTAAAAGAGTCTTCCTGACATTTTCTTCCAGAATTATTAAGGTTTCATGCCTTAGGTTGAAGTCTGTTATCCATCATGAGTTGATTTTTGTGAGAGGTAAGAGGTGTGGAATCTAGCTTTATATATGCCTGTAACAGTCAAGCCAAAAATCAAATCAAAGATGCAACACCTTTTAAAATAGCATCAAAGAAAATTAAATATTTAGGAATATATTTAACAAAGATGGTGAGAGACATATATAAGGAGAACTACAAAACACTGAGAAAAGAAATTGTAGAAGATCTAAACAAATGGAAATCCCTACCATGCTCATGGATTGGTAGAATCAATATTGTTAAAATATCCATACTACCTAAAGTGATCTAAAGAATTAATACAATGGCTATCAAAATACCACCATCATTCTTTACAGATTTAGGAAAATTAATTCTATGCTTTGTCTGGAATCAGAGAAGACCTCATGTGGCCAAAATAATCTTAAGCAAAAAAAACAAATTGGGAGGCATCAGTCTGCTAGACTTTAAACTTTACTATAAGGTTACAGTAACCAAAACAGCATGTTACTGGCAAAAGAACAGAGATATAGACCTTTGAAATAGGATGGAGATCCCAGATATAAAACCATCCTCATATTGTCATCTAATCTTCAACAAAACAGACAAAAGTATACATTGGGGAAAAGAATCTCTACTCAATAAGTGATGCAGGAAAAACTGGATATCCACATGCAGAAGATTGAAACTAGATACCCACCTCTTACTTCTTGCATTATGTTTTAAAACACATGCCTCTGGATTCTTATTAGTTGTTTTTTAAAAAAAATATTTTGGTTTGGACTTTGGTTTGGGTTTTTATTTAAGATTAGATGCTCTTGGGTGAGAAATACAGAGTACTTAGATTTATTTCCTTCCTGTAATTTAATGTCACTGTTATATGACAAAAGCCTATTTATGGAAAGGTAAGTTTTCTACCAACCTGATCTGTGGAGGAGAGGCTGACACCGAACAGTAAGTAAACACACCCTCTAATTATTCTTCTTTAAAAATTTGGGAGATTAGACTAAATTTTTTCTAATGGCTCCTTTCTGTTCTAATTGTTGATGGATTATTGTTAGTTTTCCTAAGTCATGGAAAATTTGAAGCAGTGTCTAAGGAAAGATATTAATAACATCAGCAAAGTAAATAAAGGAGAACTCAAAAACTGTTCAAATTACCCAAATACAACTCAAAGAACAATGAAGATTGTTCATGAAGAGGAATCTATTTTTGAAAGCAAAGGTTACAGTATGTGCAGTGCTAGTCTCTAAGAAGACAGGAAAACCTAATTCCATAGAATTTAAGTTAAAATTCCAAGTGCAATAATTTTAAGATTTTACTGTTTAAAGATAAAATATTCAGTAACATTAAAAAAATAATTAAAAGGGAATCACCCTATATCCTCATAATACTGGTTAAATGAACTCTATTTCAGAAAGAACTTAACATTTTTCATACCTCCTGTATTATAAAATGCTCTGTAATTGAAATTCACAATTCACATGTTATCTTTCTCATTATGTTGCAAACTCTTTGAGGGAGACAGTTTTATAGCTACATTATTTATTAGTTGGTTGTTTCATTTATTCAGCAAATATTTATTCAACATTAATAGTGCAATAAATACCCAGCTAAACATTTCTTATAATTAAATGAGGCATGTTCCCCATCAGGCCTATCTCCTAGCATTTGAAGCATCCAAGGCAAGAGTACAAATGGAGGTGCATCAACTGTATATGTAACTCTTTAAAGTTACAAATCAAACTCACATTCATAAATGTGTTTTATCCTCTTGTCTTAAAAAATATACCTTCTTACAAACTCAGAAAGTCATGATTCCTCAAAATACTGTAACTCCCTTATTATAACTGTCGGGGAGATCCCCCTGCTTTGTTGGCCAGAGAAATCCTGGAATGTGAGGAGTTATCTCCATACCCCCTGAAGAGACTCAGAGTCTGCATACTGCTTGGTGCTCAGAGTGTGTACACAGGGGTATTTTGGCCCTACGTAGGCACATCTAGGGGAGAGAGTTGATAAGGTTTTGGAAACAGGTTCAGTGCAGTTCAGATAGGAAATTCCAAGGGCCCAAGGAACTGGAAAATGGAAAGGGAGTATGGTTTCCACAGGGCATACAGTCCTGTAGATCCCCGAACCTTTGAAGAACACTGAGAATCAGAGTGAAGGTGGTGGATAAACAGTGGAGCACAAAGCTTCCAGTCTTTGGGGGAAAAACAGAGCAGAAATCAACAACCACAGATGATCATAACGATGTCTTGGCTGAAAAAGAAATTCAGGAAACTTGATACAAGAAAGAATTTAGATCACAATAGAAAAAAGAATCAAAGAAAGAGTCTTGGTCTCACCCCTTTTTGGTGAAATTTTACATGTATTGTTTGGCCTCAATCCTGCTATAGTACTTCCCAACAGGGATTAAGTATACTTATAAGGCTACGGGACCATTTCTTACTAAACATCTGTAGATGTGTATGTACTTTATACAATATTATGTATATATTTATAAAACAATAATTATATTTATCAAAAGACAAAACATTCCTAAATATTTATGAATCTAGTGAGAGAGCTTCAAAATACATGAAGCAAAGATTCATACCTAAAGGGAGAAATAGGCAAATCCATGGCTATATTTGGACAATTAAACATGCTTCTTTAGTAATTGATAGAACAAAAAGATAGAAAGATTGCAGCTTTATACCCTGTAACATAATTAATCAACTTGACCTAATTGATATTGATAAAATATTCCACCTAACAATAGCAGAATACACATTCTTTACAAGAACATATGGAATATTCATCAGTCTAAATCATATTCTAGACCATAAAGCAAGTCTCAGTAAATTTAAAAGGGTTTAAATCAAAGTGTATCTTTTGACCACAAGGAGATTACATTAGATATCAGTAATGAAAGGTATAAGGTCTCCAAACATTTGGAAATTAAATAACCCCTGGGTCAAAGAAGATATCATAAGGGAAATTAGAAAATATTGCTAATGGAATGAAAATATAACATATTAAAATTTGTGTGAAGTTGCTAAACTCTGTCATGAAGTACACTGAAGTTCTCCTGCATTTTATAATGTACTCTTAATCCTATCCATTGCATTTCCATTTAGAATATTGTATTTTTTATCTCTATGAGTTCTGTTGGGTTTTGTAATAGACGCGATTTGTCTTTTCACTTTGGTCATGTTTTTGTCTACATTCTTGAACATACAAACTGCATTTACAATAGCCATTTTAATGTACTTCTCTTTGAGTTTCATACTTTTCTCCATTTATGGATCTGTTTATATTAGTTAATTTTTCTTTTGGTTGAGGATCAAATTCTCCTACATCTTTGTAGCCTTTGTAATGTTCAAATAGATGCTGAATATTGTGAACTTTATATTTTCACTGCTGGGTTGTTGTAGTCATTTACCTAGTGTTAGTTTTCATGCCATCGTGCGATGAAGCTACTCAGAATTGGTTGAGTCCCTTTGAGCTCGTTTTCAGGCTTTCTTAGAGTGGAGCCTGAGTAGCCCTCAGCCCAGGGCTAATTGAGTCTTACTGTCAGGATAAGAAATGTATCTGATGCTTCAGGTATTATAAACTCTTTCTACTATGGCTGATGAGGACACAAACTAAACCTTTCTTGGTAGATTCTAGGAACCATTCTACGTTAAAGACTGTCATTAGAAAATATTAGGCTGAGCGTAGAGGCTCACGCCTGTAATCCCAGCACTTTTGGGAAGGCTGAGGCCAGGAGTTCAAGACCAGCCTGGGCAACATAGCGAGCACAAAAATAGCTTGGCTTGATGCCGTGTGCCTGTAGCTCCTCGGGAGGCTGAGACAGGAGGATGGCTTGGGCCCAGGAGTCTGAGGTTGCAGTGAGCTCTGATGATACCACTGCACTCTAGCCTGGCAACAGAGAAAGACCTTGTCTCAAGAAAAAAAAAATGAAAATTCTCAGATTAATGCTCTAAATTTTCACCTTAAAACTAGAAAATTAAATTTAAGCAGGTTAAACTTAATTTAAACACAAGAAAGGTAATAATAAAGCTTGAAGAAGAATGCATAAAAGTAAAAGAAAAAAATTGACAAAAATCCATAGCTGATATTTTTTAAAAATATCAATAAAATCAATAAATAGCTAACCAGACTAATCAGGACAAAAAGGTAACGGGAAAAGACATTGCCAATACCAGAAATAAAAGATAAGACATCACTGCAGCTAGTGTACACATTTAAAAAAATAATAGGGGATATCATAACTAATTTTAAGGCAACAAAACTATAGCAAAGGAGATAGATAGTTCACTATTAAGAATTGAAAATTTTATATAGAAGAGAATATAGGAAACAGAAATAGACCCATACATATATGATAAGTTTATTTTTAACACTGGAGCAAGATAATTTGTGGATGAAAGAATGAGCTTTTCAATAAATGGTGCTGAAATAATTAGATATCTCTGTGTTAAACAAACAGAGAAGATATTTACCTCACTACATACCCCCAAATGCGCTTGAACTGAATCCAACGTAAATGTCAGAGATAAAAGCTGTTTTTCTAGAAAAAAACAAAAAAGGGAAATGGTCATAGTTTTGTATTTCACAGAGATGTCTATAGCACTCACTGTCACACCCGCTCTCTCTCTTTCTCTGCTGCCTCTTCTCTGTTACTCTTCCCCCAAATTCTGGCCACCTTCCTTTCTTCATAAATCTGGTATCCATCTCCTCAAGTCTGTGAGACCTCTGAGCTCTCTTTGGATTTTTTCTTCCTGTACTGAAACCTGTAAACACCTTCCAGCCGCAAGCTCCTACAATGGCTGGACTCAATTCGTTGGTTTCCCTTCTCCTACAGATCATAACTGTGCATTGCCTGTTTTCCAGTGTTTAAAAATTAGTGTGTCAGATATTTTGTACAGTTTTCCAACTGTTCAAATAGGAAATGTGCATCTGGTCCCTGTCACTTTAATTGGTCAGAAGGAGAAGTTGGATTCACTGGGTTTTAAGAGCAGATTGAGAAATCAAATTGTTTAAAAGTCAAACATTTTCATCTCTGACTTTCCAACTATGTAATTCTTTTAAAAAATAAATTTGATTTCAGGATTATGACATGCGTAACAATGATATGTAACTGTGCATTTTTCAAATTTTAAACTTACTTGAAATTTTTATCCATCATTTATGTTCTCTCCAATTCTAAATAAAAATAAACATAATTTTGTCTAAATATGTATTAAATTCAAGCATTAAAAATACTCTGAATATCCTTTAAATACTTCATACATTAAAACCTTTTCAGTGAATTCTATAAACAAATTCCCCCGGCAGACCAATGATATACAAAAACTGGAGTGTGCTTATACTATACATGCAGCGTGTAAACATCTAACTCTAGTATGTAATATGTTTAAATTAATGTGCTACCTATGGAATATAAAATTAAAACTATTTTAGTTGTGACCTTACTACATAGAAGGACTTTAAAGAGCATAATTTGAAAGCTTTTTAGAAAACTCGTCATGTCCTACTTGAACTGATTCTTTTTTCTCCTCTGAGAATATTTCTCTATAAAAGCAAAGACCTTCCTAATTATTTTACTGACTTCACAACTGCTTTAAATGTGGCATTAAATGGTCAATTTATTTTTCATAAATATGGATGAATAGAATAGTATTTCCTCCCACCAAAAATATATTTTCAAAAATATTATCATTTAAAAATGTGATTGTTTGAGATGTAGGTGTGTATATGGAACAAAAGCCATGGTTATGCAATTTCAGGAGGAATTTAACTGTAAAAGCAAAGCACATTCATCTCCTCTTTGCTTTTTTCTCTCTTTAGTTCACCCAACACTTGGCTTAGTATAAATTCAATAAAGGCCACCTGAGAAATAATAATTGTCAGCTTCTAAAAGACTCCAAACTTAATTTGCTAAGTAATAATGCAACCATCAGAAAACTGAGAAAAATAATAATCACCATTTATAGAGAACTTAATTTGTGTTAGACCCTGTGCTGCACTGCACTACAAACATTTTCTCATTTAATCTTCCCTGCAATATCTACCAGTAGGTATCCTCACATTTCAAAAGGAAACTAAGATTCAAAGGAAAGTTAACATAAGTTGTCCAAGGTCACATAGCTAGTAAGTGTTAGGGACGGCAATGCTTTTGCTTCCGTTATGTCAATATATCAACACCATTCTATTGAATTGCTAAGAGAAAACAGGGTCTTTATAACTTCAATTCTCCCTCCAGTAGCCACAAATTGTCATCTTTCTATATAATTAAACATGAACATTCTTATGCAAGTTTCCAAATAACATCAAACTATTACATACACATGATGTGTGTATTATGCATTCATATTCTCTGCAAATATGTATGAACATTTTGTAAGATGCACAAAAAGGCATGTTAAGTCACAAAAATATCCCCAGTTCCATAGGAGTTAACATTCTAAAATTAACTGGGCACTTTACATGGTATAAATGGAGTCTGTGTATACTGTAACTGCTTTTAGTTGGAATATTTGCACAGTTCCTTACATAGGCTGACAATAAGTGCGTGTGTAGATGTCAAAGAGGATTTTTGTATGTTATTAAGACAAAATGCCTTCAAGGGAAGATTATCCACCACTAGATCTGTTAAACTTATAAATGCATTTGTGAAGTAATTTTTTCTTCCTTAGCTATCAAAAGCTGCTTCTATACTCATAGCATATATTTACCTTTAACTTGGTCTTTAAAATAAAATTGTCTTGTTCCTTCACTTAAAAGATAACAGTATCCAACCAGTACCTACAAGCTAGGTGTTTTTGTTTGTTTGTTTTGAATATTCAATATTATATTGTTTAAAATTAGTGATAAAAAGTGTTTGAGAACCATTTGCTTTGAAATACATGGCTGTGCACTACAAACAATGCCTGGATCTATACATCTCTCTGCATATGATTCTCTTGTCCTATACATGTATTGGCATGAACATATATACTCATAAACATAAAATCATACACAGAATCAATTTTTCTGTCACAGATAAAGAAAAGTTCATGTCATATTAAAAATGCTCCATTACGTTTTAGTAAATTTTTAAAATTGCATGCAAAGCTCGTAGTTAGTTTTTTACCTTTAACTGTGATAACCAGCCTATAAAATATCAAATGCAATGATAACTTGATATAAAAATATGTTGATGAATATAAAAGACTCATACCACATTCTTGGAAAAGTTTAAAATTTATATTTGCTAAGATTAGTATTAGAATGACACATGGGATAGATACTTTTTCTATAATTATTTTTTAGACATATTCAAAATGTCTCAAAATTTTCAATTTTACAGACTTTTCTGATATTATTAGTGAATGCAAAAAGTTATCTCACAGACATTATGTATAATTTTCTATTCAGCAAGTAAAATTAATTATCCATACTGAATTCATAATTGCCAAAGACACAGGATGCAACAGAACTTGGGGCCCGTGCTCATTTAAAATACAGATTTTTAATTTTTAATCTGATCTGTGAGTTCAAGTCAACCACACTTAGTACTATAGGCCATCCCTTTATTTATTTGCAAGCATACACACAAAAAATTCTGCAACTAATATATAAACTCTCTGTTAATTCTTTAACTGTTATAACTGGCTTGCAAAATAGAGCACCCTACATGTAGAAAAGCAGCAAAGGTAAATGACTATTATATCTATTTTCAAAAATCCTTTTGAAGCATGCTCATATTTGTATAGTCCATTGCTGGGTGATATGGCAGGAGAGAGTTGAACAGGTGTTGTTAGATCTGCCCTTCTATTAAGTAGCTACTAACTGCCTTGATAGATTGAAACTTCTATGAGCATGACATGTCTCTTAAATACTCAAAGGATCAAATTTAAGAGTCCTTCCACCCCACAATTTGATTTTCATTCATTTCTCTTGAACTCCTTTGATATTGATTATATGGAAGATCTTAATATATGGGGTTACCACATCTCTCCAATTGGATTCATACTTCTTACTTTCAATCTTGGCTCTTGCTTTTCTTCAGGGACACATATTTCAGCTCTTCTCTTTGTGAAAGTATTTCCATAAAAAGCCTGCTGGGTGAAATATTTGCCAGTTCTCCTTTTCTCTCTTTTCCTCCCTATTTATGATGTGACATGCTTCACCTAAATAGCATTAAATGATTTGTATTCAATAACCAGAAAAATAATTTACAGTTTATTTTATCTAGACTAACTTTATTAATTACATAAATTTTATAAGATGCTGCCTTTATCCTCAGTTAACAGAGTACATTCCTTTTACATACTCCCAAATGCTTGCCAGGGGATATATTCTTTTTGCCTTTAAAGCTGGATCTTTTCCTCATTCATTGATTTCATAAATATTTATAGATATACTAAGTTTCTACTGCTTACCAGATATTGTTCTCGCACTTGAGATATATCTGTGGAAAAATATAAATAAATATCTACTCACATGGAAGTTAAAAGCAAGTGTTTCTGTAGAGGGCAATGGATACTCAAAAAATAGACAATATGATAGGCTTCACTGAGTTGGTGACATTTGAACAAAGATTGAAGAAGGGGCAAGAGACAGCTATGTGAATCATAGGCATAGTAAATAGTAAGTGCAAAGGCCCTGTGGCAAGAGAAGATCACTTGCACATTGAAGGCAACCGTGGTTAGAAGAATGAGGAAAGGGAAAGAGCATGGAAGAGTCAAATCTTCTAGAGCCTTGAAGGTCATTACGACAACTTTGGTTTTTCCTGTGGCCTGCCACTGGTATAATTTCCAATGAAGCAGTGACACGACATGACTTACATTTAGAAAGGATTGCTTCTGCTGATGTTTTGAGGTCAGATTTATGGGGACAAGAGTCCAAGCAAAGTCAAGAGTCATTGCAATGAGACATTTGCATTGGTCCAGGTAAGAGCTTATAGTAGCTTGACTTAGAGAAGGTGGTAGAAGGTGTGGTGAGAAGCCATCTCTGGATTTCTGATACATGTTTGAGGTCTCATGAATGGATTACTTGAAGGATGGAGGGGTTAGGTGAAAGAAAGAACTCAAAGAAGATACCAAGGCTTTTTCTGAATAACTAAAGGATGGAAATGCTGAGGTGGAAAAGACAGGTGGAGCAGTTTTAGAGGGGAGGGACTATCAAGAGCTTTGGACATGTTAAGAGTGTATAAAACTGCCATACTAAGATGTTGAGTACACATTCCACTATAAATATGGAGTTCAGGGAAGGGGTTCACAGAAGAGACTGGAATTAGTTTAAGTTGTCAACTTATATATAACATCTAAATACATGAATATGCTCAAGAATATCCATTTTTATATATAAATGTGAATATATATTTTCTAAATATTAAGAATCTAAATACAGGCATACCTTGGATATATTGCAAGTTTGGTTCCAGACCACCACAAAGAAGTGAGTCACACCAATTTTCTTACCTTCCCAGTGCATATAAATTTGTATTTCCACTATACTGTAGTCTATTTAGTGTGAGATAGCATTATGTCTAAAATGCTATGTATACACCTTAATTAAAAATAAGTTGTTGCTCAAAAATGCTACTTATCATCTGAGCCTTTTGCAAGTCATAATTTTTTTTGCTGGTGGAGGCTCTTGCCTTGATGTTGATGGCTGCTGAATGATCAGTGGTTGCTGAAGACTGGGGTGGCTGTGGCAATTTCTTAAAATAAGACAAGAATGCAATTGGCTGCACTAATTAGCTCTTCCTTTCACAGAAGATTTCTCTGATGCATGCGATGCTGTTTGATAGCACTTTATCCACAGTAGAGCTTCTTCCAAATTTAGAGCCAATCCTTTCAAACCCTGCCTCTGCTTTATCAACTAAGTTTGTTTAATATTCTAAATCCTTTGCTGTCATTTCAACAATATTCAGAGCATCTTCAGCAGAAGTAATTTCCATCTCAAGAAACCACCTTTTTTGCTTGCCCGTAAGAAGCAACTCCTCAGTCGTTAAAGTTTGATCATGAGATTGCAGCAATTCAGTCACATCTTCAGGCTCCACTTTTAATTCTAGTTCTCTTGCTGTTTCCACCACACCTGCAGTTACTTCGTCTACTGAAGTCCGGAATCCTTTAAAATCATCAGTGAGGGTTGAAATCAACTTCTTCCAAATATCTGTTTATGTTGATATTTTGACTTCCTCCAATGAATCATAAATATTCTTAGTGACACCCAGAATGGTGATTCTTTCCAGAGGTTTTTAATTTACTTTGCCCAGATCTGTACAGGAATCATTATCTATGGCAGCTATAGCCTTGCAAAATGTATTTCTTAAATAATAAGGCTTGAAAGTCTCAATTACTTCTTGCTCCAAGGGCTTCAGAATGGATGTTGTGCTAACAGACATGGAAACATTAATCTCCTTGTACATCTCCATCAGAGAGCTCTTGGGTGACGAGGCGCATTGTCAGTGAGTGGTAACATTTTGAAAGAACTCTTTTTCTGAGCAGCAGGTTTCAACAGTTGGCTTAAAATATTCAGTAAACCATGCTGTAAACAGATGTGCTATCATCCAGGCTTTGTTGTTCCATTTATAAAGCACAGGCAGAGTAGATTTAACATAATTCTTAAAGTAATTCTTAAATTTACAACATCATAAAGTCAAAAAAAATCATACATTAACCATTGTAAGTCAGAAACCATTTAAATCAATATTGCCTCAGTGTTGTTGAGAGGCGACAATGTTCGATGAATATTTTCCATCAGGATGTACTGAAAGAAAAAAAAAGAAAAACTTGGTCAAAGGATGATTGAATGATAAACATGCCTTGGAAGTTAGAGATGATAGCTTGCTTCAGAAAAATTCAAAGTCTTACCCCACCAGAGTCTCTGATTAGATCTTAAGAGTTACAAAATCTTACAGAGGTCTTCCTCTCTACTCTCCAGAGAGAGCGTTTGGTTATATTCCAAATAAAATTTCTCTCTCTCTCTCTCTCTGGCAGAGAAAAAGAACAGATATACTAGGTGCTCTAGACAAGTTCTGGATCTCATAATTTCACGGTCTCTCCCCTGTGGTACAGGAACATATGACCCTCATTGCATCATTCTGTGGGGAATTAAGAAATTAATGCTGCTAAGATGCTCTGTGAGTATATAAAAGAGTTGTTCTCTGATCAAGAGATCTCGTGTTTCTTATTAGGATAAAAAATAACAAATAAAAATATAAAACTTAACAATTACTCAAGTTCAGGCCGATGAGTCCAATTTTTCTTATATTGTTTGAGGATGTGAAATCAGCAATATACATACAGCTTTCCTGAGATAACCTTGGTTTCCAATGATTCCACTCTATCACTTAGGACAAAAATCATCAGAATGTCTTAAAATTTTAAACTCAGTAGAATTACATTGTTCATAGTCCCCTTACTTTGGAGAAAGGTGAAAAAGGACTGGGAAGAAGAATGTCACAAAGCAAGTTAGGATCCAGAGGAGGCTCAGAGTCTGGGAAGAGACTTGAGTTCTAGGCAAATGGGACAAAACACAAGCCCAGTGAAACGGATTAGGCTGAAACAGTAGAGTTGTTTAACAGCTGCAAGCTGGAAGTGACATTCAGTACATTGCTGTCTGAGTCTGAACGTACACTCACAAGACTGGCTTCAAGATCGGTCACCTGAGGAAGGTGAAGTAGCTGATTTATATCATTCACTGGTCAGAACTGACTCAGATTCTTCGCAGTAGGAGGAGGCTGCCTCTGTATAGGCTCATAGGCAGCTCTGGAAGCAGCTGACATCAACCACTATATTTTGTTCATTTTATTTTATTTTATATATTTTGTTTTGTTTTGTTTTATATTTCAATTTAATTTTAATTTCCTTCTGGTGGTGGTGGCGGTATAGATGATGTTTTTCAGCCAGGGTAAGAAAGCACAGTGGCTTACACTCTTCTGCATCTATTGCTACATCAATCTCTACACAAATATAGAAAAAAGAACAGTAACAAAAGCGGTTACCATTTCTCTTCTTCTAACCTTTATTGACAGGGAGGGATGCTTTTCTATCTCTTGGGATTCATGTATAAGTGCAGCAACTCCAAGTGCAGCAACTCCAAGTGCAGCAACATCCTGACAATTTATTCAGTAATGTTTGGAATATACCACCTTAGTGTATATGTCTTATTTCCCAATAAAACCGTTAGTTCCTTAAAGATAGGGGTAAAGTTTAATAGTAATTCTATATGTGTTACAATCCTAGGAATAGTGCTAAGGACCTGGAGAATATTCAATAATTATTTACTTATATAAAATCATTTGGAATATTCATAAGCAAAATACAATATATTCAGAGTTCAGAAATAGAAACTGTATAATAAAAAAATAATAAATTGAGAATTCCTGTTTTTTTTTAATACTGGAGGAAGTTGTTGTACCAAACCAAATCCCCCACCATATACAAATCTAAGAAATACTACGAATCTAGGAAAAATGTATGAAACAACAGCATGACTATAATTCCTGAGAGAAAGGATCACACAAGGCAATCCTCATAACTGTCCTTGCTTTCTGCTTTATTTGGTCTCTACCTCCATCTGTGATAAAGAACATATCAGGGTGGTGGTGCCCAAGTAGAGCAAAGCAACTTTACTGAGCTAACCAGGCATATAGTAAATCTGGGGACTTGAGGCAGCTGAATTTCAAGAGGCACAGTACTTCCGAAGTAATGGTGTGAAAATCTTCATAGCAGTTCCTTAAGGTTTGGCTATATATTAAGACTGTGAGAAGATATTCAATTTAGAATCTAGAAATGCTACACATGAGGAATAGGGTGTACTAGGGTACACTCCAGCTGAAAGTAAGAGCTAAGCTAGATATGAAATGACAAAAATTTTAAATAATCATGAAAGAGATTATGCTGTTCAACCAATAAGTAAGCATATTTATGTAACCAAACTTAATATTTTTTTAAAGGAAGACAACAAAATTTATATATCAATATATCATCAAGAGTATTCAGCATAAAATCAAAAGTTGCAATATATGGAAAGAAAAAAATATATGACTGATAATGAAGGAAAAAACAGTCAATAGAAACAGAACTAGTAATGATGTAGATATTGGAATTGACTTGTAAGGCCTTAAAACAGTTAATGTAAATATATTTAATGACTAAATTGAAAATGCTGGCATAATGAGTGAACAGCTAGGATATTAGAATCTCAGTAGAGCCACACAAAATATAAAAAGATCTAAAATAGAAATTATAGAATTAAAACCCACAAAGACTGAAAAATAATGAATTGCTTAACATCAAATCAGATACTAAAAAATTCTGTGATTTGAAACCAGGGTAATAGAAGAAATTAAAAGTTAAGCACAAACAAAAATATGCCTAAAAAATTACATCTCAGTATAATAAAGTATTATATGAAGCAGTCTAAGGTGCATGCAATAGAAGTTCCAGAAGGAAGGAATGCAGAAATTTCTAGAGACAATTATATTTGAAGAAGTAACAGGCAAACATTTTCCAAATTGGATTTAAAAAACGTGCCACACACATATAACAGTATCACCACAAACTCTTAGAGAAATTAAGACAAACAAAACAATGCATAGGCACTTCATAGTCAAAGTGCTGAAACCAAGTTTAATGTAAATATATTAAATATAGTCAAATGGAATAAAAAGGTGCATTACATATAGCACAACAATTATACAAATTACTTCTACCTTCTTACCACAAATAAAACTCAAAAGACAATAGATTGCATCTTTAAAATCCCACAAGACAACATAAATCTCTCAGTCTAGAATTCAATTTTAAAAAATGAAGGCAAAATAGAGGAATTTTTAAGTTAAACAAAAGCAAAGAAAATTAATGTCCAGTAGACCTTCCCTAACAGAAATATCATGGAGGCTGGGCATGCTGCTTCATGCCTGTCATCCCAGCACTTTGGGAGATGGGAGACTAAGGCAGGAAGATCACTAGAGGCCAGGAGTTTAAGACCAGCCTTAGTAACATAGTGAGACCTCCATCTCTACAAAAAAATTTAAAAATTTAACCAGGCATGGTGGAGTGCACCTGTAATCCTAACTGCTTGACAGTGTTAGGAGATAGGGTCTTTGGGAGATGATGTAAGGATAGGGTCTTTGGGAGATCACTTGAGCCCCGGAGTTCAAGGTTATAGTGAGCTATGATCATGTCTAATTGTGCCACTGCACTCCAGCTTGTGCAATAGAGCTGGACCCTGTCTTTAAACAAAAATGAAAAAAAAAGAATTATACCCACTTTGTGAAGCTTCTTAGTCTTTTCTGACTCCCAGAACATGCCTGACTCAGGGGAACTTCCATGGCTGGTGCAGCCACGTGGCTTAAGTAGCCATTGCCACTGGAAACACAGCCACTGCTTTCGTAGGTGACTTCCTGATCTGTAGAGCATATGTTTTCTATAGGAACGTTGTAATAGATACCAACTCTGCTCCTTCTGGGCACTTTCTATGCCTTTTCTCTCCATCCAGCCTATTGGTTTTGTCCGTGTTCCCTCCTGTTAAGTGGGAAATTTCATCATCAGTTTCTGTGATTGACATTGACTCTCTATACCTTTTTTGTGTTCACATGTACTATGTGGATATAATGGTACCTGGCAGGGTCTTTATGAGCTTTAAATGAGTTCATATTTGTAAATCATTTCACTTAGAAAACTACCTGGTACATAATAAGCATAATGCAAGGATTTGTTCTATTAAAACAGACACATCTGCCCCTGCAGTCCTTGCTGGCAGGACTATCAGGGCTTCCCACTAGGGGTTTTCTGCCCAGAGGATTTTGGCTATAGTCATATATTACTTGGAATTTGTCAATATTTTCTGACTCCTAGTTCCACTGAAAATATATGCCCCTGCCCCACCACCATTCTTCTTATTTTTTGTTTGGTTTCCTGAAAAAAAAAATGTGGGAACATTCAGAACATGCTGCCATATTTCTACAGAAAATTCACTGGCATTCACAACTTTGGAATAATCTGTGGGCATTTTCTTCATTTAGGACTAAAATTCTCCCAAATTAGTTTGAATTGGAAATAAATCCTCTTTTTTTGTTGTTGTTTGCCTCATCTTTCCATGCATTACAAGGCACACTTCCAGAAACTAGCTAACTTAATCTTGTATAAATATTAAAGGGGTTAAATATGAGAAAGATAAAAATGTTTTCAAGTCTTAGACAAAGCAAATAAAGCTGTTGTCATATAAAGATGTTTGTCATGTGCTTGACTTTTCATCCACATGCATAGAACCCATTGTCTGCTCCCTGGAGCATCATTTGAGTCACAGACTTTGGTATAGCTGTGAGCACATCCATGCTAACCCAGTAGCCTTCAGTTAAAGATATTATAATGCAAGACGGTTTGTTTTGTTAAAATATGACTATTTTTTCTTATAATAGAATGAACAAAATAATAATTTCTTTAATAGTCAGGTAACAGCAATGACATTTTTTCCAAGTTGATTTTAGCAGCTTAGCAGGTACACAGCAGAAAACAGTGCGAAAATTAGCAGAAGTACATTAAGCTCATTTGCGCACACCCACACATTGAATGTGCAAAAATTATAAATTTGTAAAATTACAAAGAAAAAAAGGGTGAGACCACATTTTAAAAATCAAAGCATTGGGAGAAAAGCCAAAATAAATAACATAAATTATTCTATAAAACTGAAACTTTGTATGATCCCAACAGGGTTTATAATTATCAGGGTTTTGTTTTGTCAAATAGGGAAAGGATCAAGTCCTCTATTTTTCTGATGTCAGAAAATAGAGCAAAAAAAAAAAAAAACCCAAAATAAAACAGGGGAACCTGTTGTTGGTGCTTGGGAGTCCCTCAAAATTTTCCCTAAATCCAAATGAATGATTAGGCAGGTAGAAGCCAAAATGTCACCTTAATTGCTGATGAATCCTTGGTTCAAAAATAGCCTTAACCTCTGGCTAATGCTCCCTAAGTGTTTGCACCAAGGAGATTTAGGGTTTATAGACTGTTACAGATTTAATATTTCTATCCCCCCCAAATTTATCATTTGAAACTCTAATTCCCAATGTGACAGTGTTAGGAGATAGAGTCTTTGGGAGATGATTAGGTCATGAGGGTGGAGCCCTCATGAATGGGACTAATGTCCTAACAAAAAAGACAGCAGAGAGCTCTCCAGTCCTCTTTCCCCTAATGTGACAATACAACAAGAAGATGGCCATCTGCAACCTGGCAGGAGCCCTCACCAGAACCTTACTGTGGCCATGCTGGTACGCTGATCTTGAACTCCCAGCATCCAGAACAGTGAGACAGAAATTAATGTTGTTTAATGTCACCCAGTTTATAGCACTTTGTTGTAGCAGCCTGAGCTGACTAAGACACAGACATACTTACCCAGGCCATTACCTCTCTAATTCAACCAGTAAAAAGAAGAAGAAAAATCCTCAAATACCCATGTTGATGGCTTTTGACGGCTTAAGTCCACTTGAATAGGAAACAGGGCACTAATCCCTATTGATTACTAATCAGATAATTTGTTCCTCTTCCATGGTTTGAAGAAAGAAAAGGGCGAACGTGAAAGGAAAAACTCCTTCCTTACAGAAACCAGTGAAGTAGAAAGGAGTAGTAAACTCTCTATGCAGTGCTGGGTTTATTTTTTTAACCAGCCTTAATGATGGGTTTGTGGAACTCAATGAAGCCCACCTAACTGAGAACACAATCTATCTATTCGGGGCTAACTATAGTAAGAAATTTAGTCACCATCACTTTTCTTTGGCCAAGACTGAAAGGCAGGCAGGAAAGTGGGAAAGTTTTATCAGGGAGGAAAAAAACCAGAAGTCTTCAGACATGCTGTGATTGGAGGTTGTTGATACAGAGAAGATGGTGGTGGGCTAACTAGAAGCAGGTTGTCCTATGTGATTGGTTTGAGAGCATATTTGGCTTTTTCTAGCTTGTCTTAAATTAGAAGGAGGCAGTCCTTAATTAGGTCTTGACTGTTTAGGGGTGATTGAAACAGAGGTTGTGGTTTCACTTCTCAGGCTTCTTACCTGGATCAATTGTATTGTCATATTTAGTTTCACTAGTGTCTGTATATTCAGTCGTTCAGGTTGATACATTACAATCAAAGTGCAAAGCATATTGAAAAGGCAATACTTGCTTCTGTTTCTCTTTGAAAAAAGTCAGGATATTAGAGTGGTGAGGCCTCTATATATGTTGAAGATAAAATCTACCTAGATTTAATGTGAAGGTGATAGCCCATAATGAAAGTGTGTTTTACTGAACAAGCTGAGCAACAAAACAGAGTCCTTCCCATATAGATAAAATGACCTACATTTTTCTCTGAAAACAAAATTGCACAATGTTATCATAATGGTTATTTAGTATAGCAGTGTCTAAAGCCAACAGAACTTCAAAAAATTGTTACATTTGGGCAAATTAGAAACTATTTCTTTATATTCATATGTATTCACTTACTATTAAAATATTAACCAAATTAATATCTTGGATCTTGTCCTACACCTATATAGCATTCAATATGTTCTAGTCCTATTTTAGTCTGAATAAAGACAATCTATTAATGATCAACAGAATCTTTTGGTTCTCATAATTGTCTGCCCATGCTGCTAAAATAAAGCTATGAGTTTGCTTATTTTTCCTAATTCTTCTTAGAAAAAAGATTAAATTTCTTCTCTACTGTCTCATCTGATCATGGAAGCTATATGGATACTACTTCCAATTTGTTCTTTGCTTACATTAATATATTTTGTGTCAAACTATTTTTGGGATTTCTTGTTTGTTTCCTTTTTAATGGTATTCATTTTTAGATGTACAAAATTTTAATAAGCTTTCAATTCATTAAATGAGGCATCTAAATTCACCATATCCATTAAAACTAATTTGGTAAAGGTTTTCCATTATCAACCATCTATATACTGCAGTGGATATGTCTCTTCTTGATTGATCTCGGCACAGTGTTGATGATTTCTTTCTTTCTGGAATTCTTCCCTCATTTGTGTTCTATGTGTGAGAATGTACCCTAGCTTCACTCTGCTCTAGGGAAATGGGTGCTATATTTTGACTGTGTAAGAAGAGAGTTAGGTGGAGGATTTTAGTGGGATAGGTTGGATCTGTTTACTGTTTACTGCAAGAGCCAAAATCTAGGTAGTGACTCCCAATGGGTAGGACAGGAATGATAATCTGATCAAATCATAAGAGAAAAAGAGTAAATAGATGGAAATGATGGACCAGGCTAAATATTAAATCTAACACATTTCTGGGCTGTCTTCGGCAGCCTTCCTTTGTCTTTTTCTTACTTTTTCCATTTCTATTGCTTACTACAATCTTTCTTTTTTCCCTTGCCTTTCCCTCTCTATACATCCCTGCTTTCCTTTCCTCCTAACTCCAAGTCTCCTTCCCCTTAGGTTTTCTAAGGAAAACTTAGTTCCATCTTAGACAATAAAATTATTTTATTTTTCTTAAAGTTCAGTTGCCTCTCAGTCTCAGGAATGCCCCTGAGGGCAAACCCTGCAGTCATCATTCTCTAAACTCCTATTCACTTTTGCTTCTGGCTAAGACAGGAGATTTAATAAGTAATGAAGAAACTGCAAAAGAATATATATTTTTCATAAAGACTTGGATAATAGGTCTGATATTTTCTATGACAAGCACACATTGATTTTTGTATTAAACTGTTGGTATATGTTCAATAATTACAGGTGTAGTTGCCCTGGGCTAAGACCATAAGTCATATATAGGTTTTGGGGCATCCTGGACAAACACAAAGAAGGGATTATGACAATATGCCATTCAAACAAAAGTCATAATTTCTTTATAGACATAAAGAAACTTATAATTGCTTTTGGTCTGTGTCTCTTGTTTAGAAACTTACCTTGATTTTACCTGAGAATGCTCAGTTAATGCGCTTGCATAATAGTGACTGTTTTCTCTGGCTTTTTAATGTGCTTTGCATCTCTGTCCTGCAAATAAAAAAGAAATGGGTAAATTTTATTCCTGTCAAAGAAAAACTTTGTATCAATCTAATAATACTTTCTCCTTTTAATGGAGAGTGGAAGACGGTCTCCATGGCTGATTGATACATCCTTCTTTTAAGAGAGGAAATCATCATGAAGGAACTCCCAATGCTTCTAAGGAAACATTTGCCATCAAAAGGCTCAAAAATTCATAGAAAAATAAGCTTTGAAATATGCAAATCTAAATATTGGTGAATATTCTTTTAGTTTCACTCTTTATTCAATTTACCCTATCCTTGTTACTATACATGTAAATTGTGCCAAGGCTAACTCAATTTTTGTCGGAGACTATATGATCAACACATTGATTTTAGGGAAAGATTTCCCCTAAAATCACTAGAATCTAGTTTTAATCAAAGTTTGAAATCCCATGTAGGACACATATGTTCCATTACAGCATTTAGTAGGCTCTATAGATGCTCTATGTTATCTTTTTAAACTCCTTCTTTCTCATTTCTTCTCAACAAACTCTAACTAATAAATGCAAGTTATCAATACTCCTGTCTCTCAGAAACTCTCTAGGAAGCTTCTAGCAGTGCTTGAAACTATGTTCTTAAATGTTCTATTTCTACCCACCTTATTTTCCCTATTTTCATGTCTTCTGCCTTTTGAACTTACAACCTGGTTTGCACTTTCCCTGCTCCAACTCTGTTATTGGTATCATTAAATAACTAGCTCTGTAGCTTCCCCCTCATTAGACCTTCTTAGATCTGGTCTCCAGACCAAATCCCTCCCTTGCCTCCCCATAGGGACCAGTCAAATCAAATGATCCAAATACTCATCAGGAGAAGGACCAATTTTAACACATAAAAGGATCCGTCTTCTGCCCAAAGCATTTATCCAAATTCTTCTATCATCGTCGTATTCAAATAGCTAATTTAATATAATAGGAATAATAGTACATTACCCACATATAGTGGGATTCAACTTAAGGGGCTTTGTCTTAAAAATTATGTCAGTTACTGCATTTGAGGGAAATATAAGAAGAACAACAAGTGAAGAAGAGAGAAAGGAGACATCTCTTCCAGCAAGGGCTCTCAGGCAATTGCCTTTTACACTCTAGAGACATAAAGAGCATTCTCTGGAGGGCCATAAGGGAGAATTTTCATAGGAGTTATCTAGAGAAAAACAGGAGAAGGGACTACCTTAGCAAACTATTCTGAAAATCAAACAACAAACTTTGGAGCCAATTTGCCCACCTCAATTGCTAATTATGCAAATTAGTTAACTTCTTTTAATTTTATTTTCTTATCTACAAAATGAGTATATGAGTATAGGAGTCTCAACTTCTCATCGTTATGGAATAAAACAAAATGCCTAGCATTGTAAGATGTATTATATATATGAAATTATTACATTTTTACTTCTAGGCTAGGCTAAATCTATTAGGAATTTAAAATTCTATAAATATGATAGGGAAGGAAGAGGGAATATCAGTGCAATTTGTGAGACTTGCCTTTTCCAAAAAATTTTTCTTTCTGTCACTGCTTAGAGAGTAGAGTACATTGTATTGAGGTAAGAGAGAAAAATAGGACAAATTCAGAGTGCCCACAAATTACCTGGGCTTTGTATTTTCATTAGTCACATTAAACAATTAACTCTTAAGAATATAGCCTTAATGCAATAAATCAAGACTCCTGAATTTGAGTAGTGACTGGACTCCTGATAAACTAATTCCATTGGTTTCTCTGAGACAGTCAATGAACCTCTTCACTTTTTTAATCTGGAAAAGGTGAATATCAGTACCCCTCTGTCAGGATTTTATGGCTATCAAATGACAAAGGTAGGTTAAAATGCACTGAAAAGCAAAACATGATGAAATGTCAAAGGGAACAGCTAGCTTTTATACTCTATTGATGATTGATGACTTCCCTCAATAATTTTAACTATAAAATGTCTTTAAGTTACATTTCATATAAATATGACGCCAAAAACTAAAGCAATACATCTCTTGTGTTGCATCTGAATACAGGGACTATGAGTATCCTATACTATTTGCCCTAGTAAGAGTCCACTTGCAAAGGTCATCCCAAATCCTGCATCAGGGGCAGGTGCCTCCAACCCCTCATGTGTGGAAGCTCTGGACATTCTCAGAAGAGGGAATTTGGAAAGAGGGAGGAGGGGAGATGAGTGAGCTCCAGGGGAATCCAGCTGCTATGAGACTCCAATCTATGGCTTAGTGCATCGTGCTAGCTACCTTGAAGCATGAGCTCAATTTCACAACTACTTGAAGCAAATCCACTAGGGGAGTTCTATGAATACTGATAATGTAGTTTCCACAGCGCTCATTCTCCTACAAAGCACCTGTTTTTTTTATTTGCTAAATATACCACCCTTTCAAAATAAAGACAAAGAAAAAATGCTTTTCCTCCTGACTTTCCTCACACCCTAAAATTTTCTCCCTCCCTCCCTCCCTCCCTCCCTCCCTCCCTCCCTCTCTCTCTCTCTCTCTCTCTCTCTCTCTTTCTTTCTTTCTTTCTTTCACATTTATCTGAATTTAAACAAGGGAATAAGAGCTCTTTTTATTTCCTCAGGACCCAGTTGATGTGTTAGGCATCAATCAGGTGCCACACATGATTCGGAATGATCTAATTTTATCAAAAGACAAGAGAGCAAAGTCCATGGGACTTTTCTGTTGGCCTTGCATTCAAGTTATGTGAATGTTCATTGTTAACATAATTCTTGAATATTTATGATTATCATTATCTCCTGGCAACTAAGGAATCCATTTTACTTTGAAAAAACGTTTCAAAAGTTTGAAAGGAGGAAACATCCCAGAGTGGCTATTAGGCCAGATTATCTTATTCCTGATATCTCAGTATTCACTCAAGATATTCCATATATTTTATATTTCATTGTTGATCTCTTTATTTGTCCTCTGCTTCTTTTTTTTCTCCTTTTTTTCCTGCTGTTCAAATTCATATTTTATTTGTGGAGAACTCTCCCTTCCTCTGTGTTTGTTACATGTAATGTTGAGAACATGATACACTAATAAAGTGGTATATGTTACTAAAATACAAAGTATTGATAATTTTTATTTCCTCAAATTGACACAATCTCCCTAAAGTTCCATGCTATATTCTATGGATGATTTCTTCACAACATGAGGAGAGAAAGAGGGAGTATACTCTTCATCATTCTGGGTAAAGAAGCATAAGTGAGTCTTTGAACTTTTCCTCGAGGCAGCAGAATGCGCTGATTCCTCTAAATATTTGTGTAGTTTTTATATTTTCTTTTTAATCACCCCCAAATCAAAGACCTGTGTTATGGAGTGGATTTTCTGTGAGAGTCTGCAAATTCAGGTATTTTTATTGATTCTATTCTTGACAAGTGTATGACCTTCACCAATTCAACAGTCATCTATTGAATGTCCTCTGCATGTGATCTCTTCTTCATGTGGGGGAGATAAAAATGATTAAGGTTAGACCCTTGCCATACACTATGGTACTGCCTACTGTCGGAAATAAGAAATGCCCATAAAATCCTATAAAACAAGGAAAATTTATTGCATGTTCTGACAAATACAAATGAGGTAGCCCATAAATAAAAGAAGTTATCTGCTTCTAGGTATTAACTAGGTAGGAAGACTTCAGGGGAAAGTGAGGGTTTAACTAGGTGGACCAGGATATGTGCCTCAGGTGCTAAAGGGTAGAGCAATGAAGAACAGATGAGCAGACCAGTGGTGGAAACAAGGTGAGCAAATTCGTGGAGGCTGCAGAGTGAGACCATGCTCCAAGAAAGCTGAGTGGTGTTGGTTGGGCAAAGACTAGAGTGTATGAGGGAAATTTAATTAGAGATAATGCTGGATGAGTACAACTCAAATTTAGGTTACATCCATTCTGAAGTGGAAGGTGGCACAAACGTACATATATAGTCATGCCCCACATATGGACATTTCATCAACAATGGATTGCACATACGATGGTGGTTCCACAGGATTAAATAATAATAATGCATTTTTACTGCACCCTTTCTGTGTTTATACATAGCTAGATACACAAATACTTACTGTTGTGTTACAATTCCCTGAAATATTCAGTATAGTAACATGCTGTACAGGTTTGTAGCCTGGGAGCAATAGGCTAGTCATACAGTTTAGTTGTGTGGTAAGCTATATCATCTACATTTGTATGAGTACATTCTATCATTTTTACACAGTGATGAAATTGGCTAACAATGTTTTTCTGAGAATGTATCCTCATCATTAAGTGACCCATGGCTATGGTTTAACAAACCGTTTTTTAAGCCCCTAAGTCCAAAGATACATTATTTCTAGGCAAGCAAAAATTTTAAAATTAAAGATTTTTCTTTTCCCCCTTACTGTTTTTCCTTATTGCTCTGATAGAACATGCTGAATCCTATTATAACACTAAACTGTACTGTTAATACAGCTCATAAATTTTGACTTAAAAAAATGCAAGCAATCTTCTCTTATAATGCAACAATTTCCTTACTGAGTTGACAAATATGTCTGTTCCAGAACTCAGTTGTTTCATTTAAAGAGGTTAATGATATTTTAAATTTTATATGCATTATTTCTTCCTTTTAGCCCAGTTTCCAAGTCTTTATTTCCCTAGAATATGATGCTTTTTGTGTATTTTTGTTTATTTGTTTGTTTTGAAAGAGAACTGCTTAATTAATGTTAGTATTTTGATCCTGAGATCTATGACTGGAAAAAAATTTCTGAGAGGCACAATTAAAACAGTAGCCTGTTTCCATCTTTCTTTGATATTAATAGACGAGGACACATTACAGAATTCATTCTTGAAGTAGTATGATATATGTTAAAAATCAACAACTCCATATCACTGATTTTTGAGAAAAATATTATCATTCCCTCTGAAGATTTCATTTGACATCAGAAGAAATATTTTATATCCTAAACAAGCTCTGAAAACTCCCTCTGATTTTCTATAAAATGTATCCAGACCGAAAAGGAAGTTATCCATTAACATGCTTGTATTAGGAAATAAAATTTTCTTTCTGCATAACACAAAACTTTTCAGGTTGCCATTCTTCTGTGGTATATGCTAACAACCTAACAAAATGCAGAACACACTCACTTAATATAATAAAATGTGTTCTCATCAAGATTATTTTTCAACTTACCTCCTGTGTGTTACTTTGCATTTTTTTACTTTATCTATCTACCGTATGGTTACTCTCTGTTAAACTCTAAATATTCTATTTATTTAGAAACCTCCTTTTTTTCATTTTTTCCCTGAATACTAAATAGTTTCCTTCACTCTAATATCCTTCTAAATTTCTCATTTTAAATTATATAGCATCTTCATGAAAAATGTATTGCATTGCAAACTGTCAGATCCTTTGATCATTTGATTCTTAAAAATCAAATCCCTTTCCTACAAAGCTTAAATCCTTAGGACTGTCTTGTTCTTCAGCTTGTCATCAAAATAACATTCTCTACTTCCAAGAACTTAAATAGCTCTGCAAACTACATTCTAAATAGGAACTAATCAGTAATGCATTTACTCCTTTCAATTCTTTATTTATAAAACTACATTGATACTTCCTAGGAATTTCTTTGCCTTTGAAAAAATTATAACAATACACGGTGTTGTGAAAGACTTCTTTCCTCAAGTTGATAATAGGCTCGGCTGGGTAATTCTAGGTATAGATGTTTCATTGAGTTTGACTCGTTTCCTGTCAATGTATGATTTCATATATGTGCACAATAAATTGTGTTTTCCATTTTCTAACACAGTCAGTAAAAATTATCCTCAGCCTAAGAAACTGGAAGTATCCATGGGTTCTTAACTGATGGTTTTCTTCTAAAAGTCACTTGTTTTAATCAAATGCTATAGTTTCAGCCTCCCTGCAGTCTGATCATTATGTCTTGTTATCAGGCACTTTCCTCTTTCCATAACAGAAGATGAATGAAGGAATGTCATTTGTAAAAATTTCACAAGAGATGACATGGCAAAAAGAAAGATAAAATTGACTCTTGCACAAAATAAGTAACTTCACATTCAAATTCTTTTATATGAACACAAATTATATAACTGTGTTAGATAGTTTCTTTCTCTTTTTATTATTTTTTATTTTCCACAAAGTGAGCCACATATTCATCACAGTTGTAATTAAATGAAGATAGATTTATAAAAACAAGATCAAAATCTTATTTACTTAAGGGAGCAGTGGTAAATATAGGTATTTAGCTACAAATTTTGTTCTTTGACAGTCCAAGTAAGTTATCCAAAAAAGTAAGAAGAAAAAAAGCCATTATCAGTGAAACTAGAAAGAGGTAGAACTAAAAATTCTGAATTATGTGTAAATAGTGCTGAAATCAAAGCAGAATCTGGTGAGAAATATTAATAATGATGGGAAGAAGCCATTGGAGTGTCAGGAAGAACAGGAATTCTAGAAACCTTGTAGCTGTGGCAGTGCTCAAAAGTTGTCACCACACTTGTGCAGGCATTGGGAGGAGGAGGTGAAAAGACATGGTGCTGGGTGCTGGCAGATCTCAAAAAGGTGTCAGCAAACTAACACCTTCAAAACGTGAGTTACTTGTGTTGTGTCTCTCAATGGCTGTGGCCTGGGAGAAGCTAACGGAGCTCATGGTGGTAGAAGATGTCCTTCAGAGGCAGATAGATTCCGAGAGGCAGAAGCACAGGAGTCTATATAAAGGCACCTGTGTTTACTCTACAGACGAAAGAGCCTCGAGCTGAGGGGTGTAGAAAAGAGGCGTGGCTCACCGCCACAGAAACCCCCAGAAAAAGTACACTCATCCCAATATAAACAGATTCTTTCATTGTGTTCTTTCTTATTTTCTTGGGGGCCTAATCCTCCTGTTTTATGTCTATGCTGAGTCTACCTTATAATACATCATTGGCTATGCAGTCTGTAATTTTATTCCTGATCAAATCTTTACGGTATTTTTTTAGGCACATGATTAGTTATTGAAACTGGGTGAGAGGTCTATTATACTCTTTTGTTTATTTTTTTGTTTTCTTTTCTTGATATTCTTTCTTTAATTAGAGAATATTACAGAGGTATAAACGTTTTGGTAACATAAATGGCTTTTGTACCGTTAGAGTCAAAGTTATAAGTGTGCCCATCCCCCAGATAGCATGCATTGTACCTGTTAGGTGTGAATTTACCCATCCCCTTTCCCCCACCACCACCACTTGATTTCCAGTGCATGTTATTTCCATATGTGCACACAAGTGTTGATTGATTAGTTTCAATTTAATGGTGAGTATATGTGGCGCTTGTTTTTCCATTCTTGCGATACTTCACTTAGTAGAATGGTCTCCAGTTCCATCCAGGATAATACAAGAGGTATTCACCATTTTTATGGCTCAGTATACTCCACATTATAGAAATACCACATTTCATTAATCCACTCGTGTATTCATGGGCACTTGGGTTGTTTCCACATATTTGCAATTGTGAATTGTACTGCTATAAACATTTGAGTGCAAGTGTCTTTTTGATAGAATGTCTTTTTTTTTTTTCTTTTGAAAAGAAAAGAATATATTCTTTTCTTTTTTTTCTTTTGGGAATAACCAGTAGTGGGATTGCTGGATCAAATGGTAGTACTATTTTTAGTTATTTAGTTCTCTATCTCCATCCTACTATCCATAGAAGTTATACTAATTTGCAGTCCCAAAAACAGTGTATGAGTGTTCCTATCTCTCCACATCCATGCCAACATTTGTTGTTTGGGGACTTTTTAATAAAAGGCATTCTCACTAAAGTTAAGTAATATCTCATTGTGGTTTTGATTTGCATTTCTCTGATGATTAGAGATGTTGAGCATTGTTTCATATGTTTGTTGGCCAGTAGTCTGTCTTCTTTTGAAAAGTTTCTGTTCATGTCTTTTGTCCACTTTTTAATGGTTTTTTTTTTTATTTTTCTTGATGATTTGCTTGAGTTCTTTATAGATTCTAGTTATAGCCCTTTATTGGATGTGTAGCATGCAAATACTTTCTCCCATTCTGTAGGTTGTCTATTCAGTCTAAAGATTGTTTTCTTGGCTGTGTAGAAGCTTTTTAATGTGATCAGTTCCCATTTATAATATTTATTTTTGTTGTTACTGTGATTGCTTTTGGGGCCTTCTTCATAAATTCTTTGCCTAGGTCAATATTTATAAGAGTTTTTCTAGCATTTTCTTCTAGAGTTCTTATAGTTTCATGCCTTAGGTTTAAGCCTGTTATTCATTGTGAATTAATTTTTGTGAGAGGTGAGAGGTGCGGATCCTGTTTCCATCTTCTATTTGTGGCCATCCAATTTTCTTAGCACCATTTATTGAATAGAGATTCTTTTCCCCAGTGTATGTTTTTGTCTGCTTCATCAAAGATCAGATGGCTACATGAGGATGATTTTATATCTGGGGATTACCTAGCCTGGAATCAGTTTGTACATTAATATCTGACGCTGGGATTCCCACGCCACACAGTAATAATGTGGATGTCATACTTATGCTTAGAATGCACTTTGGATTTTATAATGGGAGATTATTTTTCCCACTTGGAGTCTTTGGCAGAAGAAGCTCCACTCAACACATCTCTGAGTCAGTGGACGGAGCTATTCTCATCCTTATCCACGAAATGGGTGCTTCTTTTGAAACCCAGACTCTGTGCAGTGCCCCCAATTCTATATGATTGTGTCATCATGGTTGAAGGCCACAATTTCTGTTCCTATCCAGCATTTAAACCTCATTCTCTTAAAGGCTAGAATACATATCTCAGTCTGATTAAACCACCGCAGCTTCAACACTTGCACTTAATGCTCAGAACTTAAGTTTTCTCTTTATTTCTGACATTTAACACCACCACCACCCCTACATACATACGCTTAACTTCATCCATCTAATCTCAGCAATATTCAAATGGTAGTAGTTTATGCACATTTTCATAGAATTATATCAGAATGATTCAGATGAGCTTTGTCCAGCATGTTCAAATGTATTATCAAAAGTTAAAGTCTAAAAAAACTAAATTATGGAAACTCTAAGAAGCTTTATTTCTTCAGAGTAGATTTGGTGAGGAGAAGGAGACAGCTTTTATTTTAGAACTTTCTGTACAGTTTGTAAAATGTTAGGTTATTGCAACCACCGGTGAATAGCATGCTTTTGTGTCACAAGTGATACCCATTCAATTTCCACTCTTCCTACCTTGATGCATGGATGACTGACACAGGCTGCACCAATGTGCTCCCATGCCTTCTGGCTTCCAGTTGGACTCAATCAATGGACGGTAGAAAGAGAATGAATTTGCATATTGTCACCATTTTCCTCCAAGCAGGGCTGCGTGGGCTGGCTGTACTTCCTCCACCCAAAACTTTTAACTCCTGTCAGGAGGCCCAGAAGGGTTGCCAGCTTATTATTGTTAGCTGGAGGAGTTCTTTGTTATACTTATCTCCTTAACAACGAGTGTTCTCTCTCTTTCCTGCTAGGACTATGACTTGTCGAATAACTATTACCAGATGCAGCCTCTGGAAAGAGGCCCTTGCATGTTTCTAGAATTGGATTACTACCACATTTGAGGGAGTCACAAACGACTTTCCTCCTGGAGTCAAATTGGGAACTGCACATGTGGTGACAACACCATTACTCAAATCATCAGCACTATAACAAGAGAATGAGCATAAAGGAAGGGCAGGATGTCTAGAGATCGAGCAACTCTGGCATTAATTGCTTTGGTGACAATACTGATTATAAAGATTATGGAATCAGGTGCCAGCTTCAGAAGGCCTTAGGGCACATACACAAGGAAAGAGATAATGGGAGACCGTGGATAACTGATTCAGACCACGCCTGGAAAAGCATGGGCCTCCATGGCATGCTTGAATTTGCCAGGCAGATGGGGCTAAGATGAGTTATACCAAATCTAGCTGCAAGTGCCATAGAGGGTCAGCACTGACCCTCATCTCATCCAGTATCTCAAACTGTGGAGTGGGATTGAGTTCTGGAGTTATAAAATAGGATCAAATTAGAAGACACAGAAGATACTGAAAACTTTGAATTTCCAGATATCTCTTGCCAAGGGAGGCTGTTATCCATCTTCCCTCTCCCCACTGAGGAAACAAAACTTCTTATGAAAACTTCTCAGTGACTGTTGTTGAGACAGTTGAAGGCTGTCCTAAGGTTGAACATCCATTAAGCCTCATTGTGTTCAGACCCATGAAGAGATTTAGATCCCCACATAGTTAGCCCCTACCCTCCTACACACACAAGACATAAAAAGATTTGTCTGGTAGAGAGAGAACATTAAAGAAGTTCCAGGACTTCACTATTTTGTTTTGCCAGGAATTTGGCGAAAATAAAGGGGAATGAACTTAGAATGTATTAGAGCAACATAGGTGTGCTATAATACTCAGATTAGGAGAAATTTATTTATGTATTTGGACAAGCTAAGAATCTGGGATTTATTGAATACTTGAGAATGACCACAATTGTCTGCTGAATTGGCTAATGAAAACTAGCGCCTAAATGTGCTCTAGAGCTGTGGTCCCCAACCCCCAGGCTGCAGACTGGTACTGGTCTGTGGCCTGTTAGGAACTGGGCCACACAGCAAGAGGTGAGCAACAGGGGAGCCAGTGAGCAAAAGCTTCATCTGTATTTACAGCCACTCCCCATTGCTCACATCACTGCCAGAGCTCCACCTTCTGTCAGATCAGTGGAGGCATTAGATTCTCATAGGAGCATGAACCCTGCTGTAAACTGCACATGCAAAGGATCTAGGCTGTGTGTGCCTTATGAAAATGTAGTGCCTGATGATCTAAGGTGGAGCTGAGGTGGTGATGCTAGCGCTGAGGAGTGGCTGCAAATGCAGATTAGTTGAAGGAAAACAAGCCCAGGGCTCCCACTGATTCTGCATTATAATGAGCTGTATGATTATTTCATTGTATATTATAATATAATAATAATAGAAATAAAGTGCACAATAAATGTAATGTGCTTGAATCATACCAAAACTATCCCCAACTCCCCACCCCTGTCTGTGGAAAAATTATCTTCCATGAAACCAGTCCCCGGTGCCAGAAAGTTTGGAGACTGCTGCTCTAGAGTGAAGGAGCAGCAATCCTGAAGTTTCCATGGCAGGCTGTAATGGAAGGAACCTGAAAGCTCAGAGATTTGGGAACGATAGAAAGGGCACATTATTTACAACCTGTTCAACTACTTCCTAAAAAATACCCCCTTGGAATGAACACTTGAAGGACCCTTAACAGGCATTCAGAAATACCTTGTCCAGCTCTGTGGTGCCTGTCTTCTGCAGGTGCCTATGATGGTAGTATTGAGTCTCTGATCTCAGTGGGAGTAAGGAGGGTCCAGAGGGGGAAGGGCCTGCAGGTGGTGCTCAAACAACAGAAATGCTCTCTGCTATTTCCAAGGTAACCCGCACTGATACAGCTGTGCTCAGACTGTTTTGGCTTGCAAAATCTGTAGTGATTGCTAATTAATCACTGAGCCTTTAGATGGGAAAATATGGGCAACTTACTAACCATAGTTTGGGCACATATACATGCATATATAAATAGTTGTTATTGTTCTTTGTTAATATTCATTGATATTACTGTTTGTTTAGTGGGCACAATGACCTTGAACCACCTTAGCTTCCCATGTGGGGATTCTGATCATTTATTCAGTTTCCGGTCTTAAGTAAAAAAAAAAACAGAACTTCTTCCATTGATAAAGAGCCAGCTTCTTTGGCAAAAATTATGCTAAACTGCACCCATTTAACTGGGATAACTGTGTACTGAGAAAATAAGACTGTTCAGATAATCTGCCCATCAGGGGAGTGGCCATACGCAGTTGCTGTTCTGGGGCAGTCGTGGTTTATGCTTATTGGCATAGCATCTTGTTCATGTAATGTCAACTTGACTTTAAAAAGTGTCCTGGTTTACGTGATAAATTGTATGGTTATTCTAATTAGATACCATTCTGAGCTGACATTCATCACTCTAGATCTAAAATGCCATTGTGGGGTTTATGGAATTAAGAGGACTAATGGAGTCTTGGCTTGAATTCATGTCTAACATTTGGAATATACCCACTCAATAGTCATTTCTCCAGCCCCCGAAATACTAGAAGAATAGATGTAATTAGTAGCTGGCAAAATCACTATGTTAATACCTAACCCAACAGAATGAACGCTGTTTTTGTAGGAGGGCCAAGTGAAAGGTGCTAAAATTGTCTCTGCCTGTTCACCAAGATATGAAACCATAAAACTCTAGTTTTGGGGGAGTTTCCAAGATTAACCTCACTATCACACATTGCCTCAATTGAGAGGCAATGACTATGATTCATAAAATAGCCCTATTTATCATGTCCAGTGAAAAAGTCATAAGGGTTCTGGGTAATGATCATAAACGATCTTCATCAGGTGATGTTTATAGCTGTAATTCTACTTCTAGTGTAGTGTCTTAATTAAAGTAATTCAGCCTAGGCTACAACAGCAGATGTGCAGTTATGTCATTGCACGTGCCCCTCCATCACTATTTAAATAGGTTATCTGAAGCAGTTAACTTTCTCATGAAAGAAATCATAATGTTTCCTTTATCATATTGCCTCTAAACTTTAGCAAATCTCTTAGCCTGTGTCACAATTTACTATGAAGAGGCTTTGATAGTCTTGTTTTCCACAGGACATCATGCTCGTCCCTTACAGCACATGCTGTAAGGGACCTGTAGTTGGCCTTGTGCTAACTGGACCTCTTGGGAGGCTCATAGCTGTTAACCATGCAGCACCACTGATTACACAACTTGAACTGTCTATCATTACCTGGATGTTATCTAGTCCACTGAACCATGAAATTGAACACCGATAGGATGATTTAATTGTAGAATGGAATTGTACTTACAACAGTGGGTCCAAATAGTTCCAGAAGGCACAATAGACCTCACAGATGGTGCAGAGTGTGTTGGTAAGTGTTCCTACCGCCTTTCTGATTCTCTTTCAACATGCCTCTCTCGACTCATGGTAAGTCTTCTATGACTTGTTAAGGGAGCTATAGTTTTTGCTTTGCATTTGCATCTGTACAGCACACAGGCACCAGTCGAAAGATGGTAGTACTTCAGAGGGGCCCTGGCAAGCAGTGGGGAAGAGAAAGCCTCCCCATATGCATTGTTATGTCAGTAGATGGTGTTCTGTTTCACGTAAAATGGGAGGTAGCTTGAAGCACGTATCTACACTTATGCATGAGGAGTGGCTAATGAGTTGGAAATCTAGCCCCCTCCAAAAAAAAAAATAGAGAAAAACAAAATGAAAACAAGCTATCAAGGTTGTCAATGGGAGCGGTTGGTAGATAGACCTCTAGAAATAGGACCAGAAAACATCTGCTTTGAGAAGGCTGTCAGTCAGTAAGGAAGTCAGCAGAATGATCCACTCCATAGTCAACTTCTAGCCCAGGCCTTTCCAGTTCTTGCACAACATATCCTTATATGTACTGGTCATCGTGGTAGGCATGAAACCTCACGAGCCAAGAGAAAACACCAAGGATGTCATGTAGGTACATACGAAGATAAAAATACATTATTAACAATATTCTAAATATAATGATAATGAGTAATTCTGGTAATGCAGGCCTACTAATGTGAAGAATGGAATTCCTTTTGGAGGAGATAATATTTTGTTTAATTGGAATTCAGCGTTAATGTTCTCTATAATCAAAATCAGTTGGAAATGTTCATCTGTTAATGCTAATCTGTAATGAGATTTTACATATTTTGTCTTTGAAAATGTCTTTTCATGTAGATATTTACAGCCAAATACTGATATCATTTGATGAGCATAGGATCTTAATTGAGCATATTCATCAATTTCAGGGCATTTACAGAATTCTATTAGATTCCTGCTTGATATTGGTGTTTTGGCATGTCGTTACACTGCATATTAATCTGTTCCAATTGAAGGTTAGGTGAAAGGTCCTCAATTGCACATTTAAGTGGATTGTGAAGTATGGAAATTTCCTTTGCACTTGCATTGAGGTCAAAAAATGCTGCTGAAACTGTATTTCAAGCTCAGAAAATATATTCCATGCAAATATGTGTAGAAATAGAGATCTTCTTGTTTTAACTTTTGACAGCACAAGAAATGTATGAAGCAGCTTGACAATATTTGTGATTCAAACAATGTTTGTTGTCTAAATGACTTTACTATAGTCTAAGTTTCACATATAAGCACTGTTTTGCCTTGTAATTTTAGGTGGAATTAATTAAGAAACATGATCAAGTATGCAGCAAAGGCTAATTTCCAAAACCACTCAGTGTTCAGTAATAGTGACTGAGGACAGCTCTTGTTCAGATAAGTTCCAATTATGGCCTCAAGCTAAAAAATTCACAACAAAACTTTGCCCCTGCTAAGCCATGGAATTTCTGGTATGGCTGGTGAGGCAAGTTAGTATATTCAACTTTTTTGGCAAAAATTCAGAGAACTAACAAGGGCTAAGTCCATGAGCATGACTAAATTTCACTATTGCAACTACTGTTCAATAATAGAGGATAATCTCAAATACCTTCTGCAAAACATTTGCTGATGAATGTTACAGTGCATAACCACAAGGCTTAAATACCTTACATTTTCACAGGCTTTGTAAATTTTTCCAACTAAGCCTTTTTAGCTTCCATACATACTTTTCTCACCATCAGCTGTGACCCATCCTAAAAGATTTCACTTCAGATTGTACTGAATGAGTGTTTTTCAACTTTGAAAATATTCTTGCCTGTAGTTATTACACACAGACTATTCATAAAGGCTAATTCTTCAGTGACTTCAAGTTCAGCATCGACTCCTTTAATGAACAGTGACATTTGAGCAATATTAGTCACATTTGTCTATTTATCAAGAGCAAATTGTTTGCCTTGTTTCTTAATTGACAATTCAATGTTTCAACTTTTTGAGCAACGTTTCTTACAGGTAAACTAGTAGTCCATTTTATAAATTGACAAATAAAATTATATATATTTACAGTGTACAACATGATGTTTTGATATGTGTATCATGGAATAGCTAAGTAAGGCTAATTAGCATTTGTATTACCTCACATACTTCATATTTTTTTGTGAGAACACTTAAACTCTACTAAGAGACAGACACTAGTAGAAATGATACTCAGGATCGTTGGACTTTATGATGGTGTTAAAGTGTTACACATGCTCATTGAGTTATCATGGGGTTATGTCCTGATAGACCCATTTGTTTATTTCAAAATTGGACACATTTCTTTAGCTGCTGAAGTCAAACATGATTGAATTAACTTACCATAGTTAAATTGCTTTCCTTGCTTGGCTGACAAGGGAGCTACTCACTAACTTGCTTTTCAGATCTCCAGAAAAGATCATTTGAGGTCTCAAAAGCAATCACATCATTTCCAACATCACAGGTTGGAAATGATATCATTTCCTATTTTTATTTTATGTAGCAATTCTGCCATGATGAGATACTCAGTAACATTTTTATCTTCTTTTAGCACCTTGAAGGCTTGGGGATTTTTAACTGCCAGTATGATCTAAACCTTCCCTCCAAAGGACACACTTGTGATGGTCCTGTCTATATTAGGTAGTCTAAGGAACAGCTGCAGTGGTAGGAAACATAGAGGCTAAATCTTAGCTACTTTTTTCTTTATCCTTTTTACTCCAGTGTTACATAAAGAACTCTCATAGTAGCTAACATTTTTGTTTCAAGTAGTGTGCTAAGTAAAAGGAGCCAATCCCAAATGACTGTATATTATATGATTCCACTCCTATTAAATATCTAGAATAGGCAATCTATAGGGACAGAAATTGATTAGTAGTTGTTCAGGTCTGGGGGCAGGAAAATAAGTGAATGTTTAGGCCTACATTAGTTAGTAGGTAGTTAGTTCAAGGTACAAAGTTAGTTCAGGTACCTACGTTAGTTCAAGGTACAAAGTTTCTTTGCAAGGTGATGGAAATGTTATAAAATTGATGATGGTTGCACATTTCTGTGAATATACTTAAAACTATTGAGTTATACTCTTTAAGCGGGTGAAGTGTATGATATGTAAATTGTATCTCCATAAAGCTGTCGTGAAAAAAACCTCACAGAATATGGTAAGAACAAGTATGTAGAACATGTAATCTCTAAGTGTGAAAATCATAGTAAAATATGTAGATTTCTACAGTATTATTGTTTTATAACAAATAATAAATGCTCTTAATCCTGAATAAAAACTTTCTTTTTAAAAGGAGAGGAAAAAAATATATGGAACTGAAAATATATATCAAATAATGGCTAGCCTGGCGCAGTGGCTCACGCCTGTAATCCTAGCACTCTGAGAGGCCAAGGCGCGACGGATCACTCAAGGTCAGGAGCTTGAAACCAGCCTGAGCAAGAGTGAGACCCTGTCTCTACTAAAAATAGAAAGAAATTAATTGGCCAACTAAAAATATATAGAAAAAATTAGCTGGGCATGATGGCGCATGCCTGTAGTCCCAGGTACTCGGGAGGCTGAGGCAGGAGGATTGCTTGGGTCCAGGAGTTTGAGGTTGCTGTGAGCTAAGCTGATGCCACAGCACTCTAGCCCAGGCAACAAAGTGATACTCTGTCTCAAGAAAAAAAAAAAAGAAAAGAAAAGAAAAGAAAAGAAAACAAAAGAAAAGAAAAGAAAAGAAAAGAAAGAAAGAAATAATGGCTGTAATTTCCCCAAATTTGTCATGAGACATGAGACATAAACCCACAGAAGCTTTCAAGAAGCTAAAATAAATCCAAACAGAAAACCCAAAGAAATCTTTGTCTAAATAGATCACAATCAAATTTCTGAAAAACAAACAACAACAAAAATCCTTCTAATAAGGAAAATGTAGGCCTAAATGTCTTCAATATGAATAGCACCAAACATTAAAGGTAGAAAAATATCACTTCTAAACAAATTCTTCCAGAAAATAGCAGAATAGGTAAAACATTCCATTTCATGAGGCCATGATTGCACAGATAACAAAACCAGATAAAAAAAAACATAAGAAAACTATAAACCAATATCCTTCATAATCTTAGTTGTAAAATTTTTATGAAAATATGAACAAATCATATAAAGCAATGTTCATGATTACTGAGTGGGATTTATCCCAAGAATGCAAGACTGGCTCAACATTCAAAATTCAATTAATAGAAATTGAACCAACAGACTAAGAAGGAAAACCTATATTATCATCTCAATAAGCATAGAAAAATAATTTAATAAGATTTAGCTTATTAGCAATTAACTGTTAACAATTGGACATGACTAAAAGTTTGTAGCAAACTAAAAATTGAGAGTAACTTCTTTAACTTAATAAAAGACATCTGCAAAAACCCTACAATTAACATCATACTCGATGTTTATACCCTAAGATCGGAACAAGCAAAATGTTCATTCTCACTGCTCCTATTCAACATCATGTTGGAGGTCGCAGCCAGACAAGGAGAAGAAATAAAAAATATGCAGACTGAAATATATGATATAAAACCCTTTTCTATTCTCAGTTATTATATGTAGGAATCTACAGAAAGCTATTATCCTTAGTATCCTTAGTAAGTTACTTTAGTCGTCATTTCCCCTGGTTCCTGTGTCCAAGTGCAGCTGGTTGCAGAGTGGATTTTAAATGTGACTCAAAGACAGATAATGCTGATGGCCTTTCTAGAGTCTGGTGAACTGGGGTCCCGTGAGTGAGTCTGACGTGATGTGAGGAGCTCTGCCTCCAACCCTCCCTGGGTCTGGCTGGCTTTCACATGGGATTCTGCCAGAGAAGAGAGAAATCTGCTCCACGTTGCCTTAAATGTAGTAAAAAAGGTTGCGATTGGACAACTCTTTTGAACCATCCTCAGTTGAGATTAGAGGTCCATGATTAGATGTCATCTGGGCATTCCTGTCTCTGCCCTGGGAGTAGACAAAGTATAACAACAGAACATAATCAGTTATATTTCTATAAATTAGCAATGAACAATCAAATTGAAATAATTAAAATAGTACAAATTATAAGAACATAAAACATAAAATATTTAGGAATTAATCTAATCAAGTATATACAAGATTGATTCATTGATTTGTGTAGAGCTATAAAACTGATGAATGAATATATAAGACATATATATGTGTGTGTACATGTAGTTTGTACACAATATGCATGTTCAGGTATACATGCACACATATAGAGAGATTGATTTTCATATACTTAAAAACTCAATACTATTCAGTTATTAATTTTCCTCAAACTTCTATATGGATTCAAAAAATGCTATTCAAAACCACAACAAGATTCTTGGCAGAAATAGACATTTTGTAGAAATATAATACATGGTAGAAATAGACTGTAAGTGATAAGGTAACACAAAAGAAATAACATAGCCAAAAACAATTTTGAAAAATAACAAAGTTTCAGCACTGACATTACCTGATTTCAAGTCTTAAATAATCAGTAATCATGTCTGACATTGAGACATAGCCAGTAGTTTTATGTTTATAATTGCGGTGATATAACTAATAGTGCCTAAAATTTATGATACATATGGTATTGACTAAGCAGGAGGCATATAACTCAACAGAGCAGAGTAGAAATTCTAGAATGAGACACATATGTATGGCCAATTAAAGGCACAAAAGAAATTCATCAAAGGAAAAATAGTCTTTCAAAAAATGATGCTCTGACAATTAGGTATACATATGCAAAAAAGGAATACATATTTTCATCTTATACAAAAGTTAATTGAAAAGTATTATAGTGCAAAATATAAATCTTAACACTATAAAACTTCTAGAAAAGGCTTAGCATAAACCTTTGCGAACCTGGATTAGACAAAAATTTCTTAGATTCATAAAATAGAAGTAACTGATCCATTGAACTTTATCCAAATTAAAAACTTTTGTTCTGTGGAAGATTTTAAGAAAACAGACACAAAAGGCACAGACTGGTAAAAGTATGTATAAAACATCTATCTGACAAAGTACTTAAACCAGAATACAGAACCATCAAAAATCAATAATGAAAACAGGCAACTCAATTAAAAATTGACAAAACAATTGAAAAGCTATTTCATCGAAGAAGACATATAGACAAATGAGTATGTGAAAAGGTACTCAATATCACCACCCCTTAGGGAAATACAAACGAATGAAACCAAAACAAGACACTGCCATATATCTATTAGAATGGCCAAGATAAAAAATACTAACAATACCAAGTACTGGCAAGGATGCAGAAAAAGTAGAACCCTGATAATTCCCTTATGGGGATGAAGAATGGTGCAGCAACTATAACCCAGATAACTAAGTGAAACTCCTACCAGTGTTTGAGCAGAATATGAGACTGGATGGGGTTGTATTGTGTACAGTTATCAGTTGTAAATTTTTCTTGAACTTTAAAATTTAAAAGGACAATGAGATATAGTTTTTGCCTTAAGTTATTCATGGAGATTATCTAATTTGAATATGTTTATATTCATATTGGGGCCATCCCTGCAGTTGACAATTTATTATTACAGCCTTTTTCTTCTGTCCTTTACTATCAATGTAGTATCAGATGAGCTATATTTAACAATATAACTGATCATATTTTTATGAAATAAAACAGGGAATGAATATTTGTACGCTTGGACATAGACTGAAAGAATATACCTCATCTCATTGCCTGTATTAGTAAAATGAACTTTAGTTGTATTTTCCCACTTTTTGTATTTTTTCAGCTATTGCATCAAGTAAACTAGGTAGATTTTCACCAGATTTGAAGGTAATATTTCAAATAGTCTATGGGAAACTATTGGCATTGTAGGATACATGAAAATCTCTTCGAGAGTGACTACTGACAGTCAGCTGAACATGGAGTATAACAAAAGGCCCATATAAAGGCCACTTGAGAGAAACATGAGAGCTTGGTTATAAGACCTGAATAAAGCAAAGAATGGTTTTAAATACGAAGCCAAATAAATTGTGAAAACTACACATCATTCCAAGTTCTATTTCAACTACTATTGCCTCATTATGGTCTATGCCCATCTTCTAAACAAGGAGTTATATTTCTCTCCTTCGAAACTTTGCAGCACTTTATACCATTTTTGTCATAAATCATAATCTTTCTTATTGAAGTGTCTTATTCTCTGATTAAACCATGATTTATTTGAAGGCGGTAACTATGTCATTTTTATTATTGTGTCACTGGCAATGTCTATAGTGGCATCTAGAACAAGGAAAATATTCAATAACTGGGATATTGGGTTCTGCCTATGCCTTCGTCATTGCTTTCTGTTAAATATAACATACAATGAATAAAATGCAAAATCATAATATGAATGCAACTTTAGGAATATTTAAAAACTGTGTACAATCATGTGGCCAGCACCCAGGTAAAGATACCGAGCAGCCTACCAGTTTCTCTGGTACCCCATACAGTCTCGCCACTTATCACCCCAAAAGTAATCATTACCTTGATTTCTAATGGCATAGATTAATTTTTCCTACTTTTGAATTTTATGTAAACAGAATAACATGAACTGTGTTCTTTACTGTCTGGCTTTTTTCACTCAACATTACATTTCTGAGATTCCTTCATATTGTGTAGCTTATTTGTTCACATGACTATATAGCTGTGCTACTCAAAGCATGGTCCCTGGACCCAAAGCATCAGCATTACCTAAGATCTTGTTAGAAATGCAAATCCTCAGGTCTTACCCCAAACCTGCTGACCCAGAATGTCTTGAGTTAGGATCCAGCACTCTGTTCAGGTGCTTGTGACTCCTGGTAGAGTGTGAGAACGGCGGCTGTATAGTGCTCCAGTGTAAAAGCAAACCATTATCTATTCATGTAGTTTATTGTTGATGGTACCAGCATCATTTTTTTCTCCTGTTCATAAGGACCATATGATGTAGATGAATAGCACTATTTGAGTTTTTTCCCCAAATGTCCTATATTGTTGCATGCCTCTGAAATTTTGCAAATTGCTATGGACTAAATGTTTTTGTCCCCCCAAAATTCATATGTTGAAGCCTTAATCTTGAATGTGACAGTATTTGGAAGCAGGAGGCTTTGGGAGGTAACTGAGTTTAGATGAGGTCAGGAGGGTGGAGCCCCTAGGATAAGATTGATGCCTTATAAAGGGATGAAGAGACCAGAGCCTTCTCTCTCTCCACCAAGAAGGCATCCATCTGTAAACAAGGAATAGGGCTCTCATCAAACCAAATTGGCCAGCACTTCGGCCAGCACTTCCTAGCCTCAAGAGCTGTAAATTGCTTAAGCTACCCAATCTATGGTAACTTGCTATATCAGCCCAAACTGAGATGCCCATGATATCTCATTTGGCTGCTTGCTATGCACTTAATTACTTGCACAGACAATCTTTTCTGGTCTGAACCAAATTTCTCTTTTCCTTTCTTTGTGATCCAATGTGCTCAATGCCTGTCTCATATCTCAGTCACATATATACCTCATGCATTACACTCACTCATCTCTCTCCCCTACTACATAGTGAACTGCTTCAGAATAGAAATTGTCTTTTTTTTTTTTGCATCCCCAACACTGAACACAGGGGCTAACACAAAGTAAATACTCAACAATAGATTGCAGAATTACAAAATGAATAAAGGAAATGAAGATGCAACATTACCAGTGGAAAAGAATCATAAATCCCAATGAACTACAATAAACATCATTTCTTAGGACACCATAAAATGAAAAAAACATCTTCAAATTATCTGAAAAATACTTTTGAACACTTCCTATGCAGAGGGTGATGCTAAGTGCTAAGCACTTGGGGAAATATAAATTTGAATGAGTATTCATAAACACTTTCAAATAACTCTACTTTAATAAGATGCATTGTATAATCAACACTGCCTGTCTTCACAGATCAAACTGGCCAAGTCCACTTTGGTTTAGAGCCACTGATTCTTTTTTGCCTGTTCAAGGGACATAAAAAGAAAACAGAATACAGTAAGAAAAGAAGGAAAGAGGCAGTGGAGGAAGGAAGAAAGGAGAAGTAAGAAAGGAGAGAGAGGCAAGAGGGGAGAGGATAAAAAAATACAGAATCCTCACAAGTGGTTTATCTCTGCTTATAACTTCAATACAGCCATATTGGTGTGCAGTTCTAAGTCATGTGGTTAGGGAAAGGAGCCACCTGTCTTCTGAAACTTACCTTTCAAGTTCTAGTGCCAAGATCTGTTATCATGAGCAGTATATTATTTATTTTGAGCCTTCTTACATCCTCTTAAAGTACCAATATTTCTAGATGTAACAAAAATTTAATAATTTTAAAGGTTTTCACCATGGCAAATATTTTCTGGTAAATAGAGCAAAGAAAATAAGTGATTAATGGGCATTTAGGAGGAAGTGAGTGAGGGTGAGACTACCAAAGAGAAAAAAGCTTCTGCAAATTTTCAGTTGGTTTGTTGCATTTATCATTTAGTGTGGGCTGTCAGAGCCCATCCTACAATCCAAGTCAGATTTGGAAACTCCTTTACATGCATATATATGGAGATCGTCAACTGCTCATTTGACAGGCTAATTTGAAAGTCTTCTCCATGAGGCCCCTCCAGATTAGCATGGGAAAAGGCAAGCATGATCAATAGGTACAAGAGGAAAGTTTCTGAAATGTTTGTGATGGTTTCAAAAAAAAAAAAAAAAAGGAAATCAATTTAAAAAACATTCCTCTCTTGTAAAATAATTAAATTTAAATAAGACATCCTGATGTTTGTATGCATCAGATCACATATACTTAATAATTACTGCGGTGGCTGGATGTGGTTTGCTGGTAGAGACACAGATGCTGCTCTGTGGGTAAATCACACAAAATAGCCATAATCGTTAGATAAGCAAGTTTCCAAGCATTTCCTAAATCGAAAGCTTCATTAGAACTGGTGTGTATATCTTTGGAAATGTATCATGTCATGAACACATTGGATGCTATTTAAGTGCTATGTTCATTTTCTATGCATGCTATAGCACTCTGAGTCAAAAAAGCTGCAGTTTCCAAAGTAACCATGAATATACTGGTTAAGAAAGGGATATAAATGTGTTGGAACATTACTTATTTATACTAGCAGTGCTAATGGTTGCAAGATACCTTCAGTGGCACACACTTTTAAATATAAGGGTGCAGTGTAGAAAGTTCACTGTATACTTTCTTGTGATTACCAAGAACACTCCCAAGAGGGTCTTAACAAATGTGAGCATAGGTTATAGTTTGTTAAGTCCACAATCCGAAACATTCAACCTCATTCTCGGTGAATGAGTGTGTCTCCTAACTTACCAAGAAACTTAGAAGCATTCAATTGACGACTCATTATCAAACCCACCTCTCTATTTGCACATTTCTCCAGTTTTTCCCCCACCTTTGCCCAGTTTCAGTGGAAGCTTATTTATCCAGTTATTTCCAGAGTAAACCATGTGTGCTCTCAAAGCCATTACTTCTGTCTCTTCCCAATGTGCACTGACTTCTCCCCTTGGTAAATCCTAAAGCCTATTAGGCAACTTCTCTCCCTGTTACCTCTTCCAACACTTCTATTTCATAACTTCCCCAACACACTCTCTAGGCATTGGCTAAACTAACTTTCTTTCAAACCCTTAATGCACCAAAATAGTTTGCATCTCAGGGCTTTACTTATGTTTTTCTTCTCAGCCTGGAACATTCTTTTACCTGCGTTTTACCTGACAGATTCCCTCTTATAATTTCACATGCAGCCTAAATAGCATGCCCAGAAAGGGTCCTCTAATAGTACATCCTCAGGGAGAATGATGCTCCTGCTTTACAATACTCAGTTTATTGTTTAACAGCAAGTATCAGAATTTGTCATTTTAGCCTGTCTTTCCTTGACTAGACTGCAAGCTCTATCAGGGCAGCTCTCATGCCCAGTGTATTCAATATAGCCTGATCCCATAGCATGTGCTCAATAAATATTTGATGAATACGGAAATGAGAATAGGTGCATGCCAACAAACAGAATGTAAAAGTAAAAATTCACATAGCAGCAGTAGGTCTATGTATTATTCAGGATTTTATGGGTTGCAGGTGACAAAACATCAAATTAAATTAACTTTAATGAAAAAAAATGATTGATTCTTATAGTTGCAAAGTTCAGGGATTTGTCTGACTGTGGGTACAGTGAGATTTCTAGGATTATATGATATCATTTATAGCTTTAGGCATACTCAGTTTATCTTTGTCTAGCCTTATTCTGCAATCAAGCTCTTTCTTCACCCAGCAAGTGTGAGCCTGCCCTCTCAGGCAGACCCTCATTCTTTCATTTAGTTGTACCTCAAGAAAGATCTCTGATTTAGACAGCCACTTATTTACTCATGTTATTGTAGAAATTTCTTTAATAGCACTTACTATGAGTAGACATTCTTCAAAGTACTTTACAAGTATAAGCTTCTTTAGTCCTAGGATTATTGTCCCTATTTTAAAGATTACAGAAGTTAATTTCCAGGTGCCACCCTTGTTGAGGGTGGTACAGTGGAAGAAGAAGACCAGTGGAAGAAGATGTCCAGTAAACAAAAGGTATAATATCAATAATATGTTATATCATGTTAAAAGGTAGCAAATTCTATGGAAAAAGGAAAAGTAGAGTCAGGAGGGTTTGCAGTATGAGCAAAGGGTACAGTCCAGGAGCTCTTTGAATAGATTGCTTAGAATAGAGTTTTCCCTTTTTCAACTGAAAGAGTTCTGAGTTATCATTCATGTCTACTCCAATTCCAAGAGAGGGTCCAGAGTCAAAGGCCTCAATCTAGGAGAAGGAAAAATTGACTTGGTATCATAAAAAATGTCTAAGTCAGTGCTACAGTGAAGAAGCAAACTCAGAACAAGATTACCACAATCAGTTTCCCAGCCAGGTTACACAGAATCTGAAATTCTACCATGGATTCATTCAGTTAATAAGAACAAATAGATAACCTTCCATGCCTGGCTCTCTTGTATCCTAGAGACATGGACATATTCAGTCAGTTTCACTTATCAATGTCAAACTATATATGTGAATACTTCTACATGGAGTAACACATGAAATCAATCCACTTTAAATGTTAATAGATTACAATGCTGTCTCTTTCTTTGATGGAGGGTTTATTGGGTCCCTCATCTCCTCTTCAATCCCTAAGAAAAACTGTTTCCCCTCACAGTGTTTCTTACTACAAACTGGCTCTGTAGATTAACAAGGATATTTCTCCAAATAGTATCCCCCCTTAATTAGCAGATTTTAAAAATAAATCAAACTGTTCATGATATATTAATAACTATCTTAATCCACTGTTAGTTAATATATGGGATACTCTACAAAGAACTTTTCTTAAAATGTTAGGTGGAGTGAACCACCTATAAAACAAGTGTTATCAGCTTAAGTTATTTGTTTTTTTTTCTTTTATTGGCTAACAAATAATGGTCACAAAATACTAGCTCAATTGAGTAATGAGACCAGTAGCAAAGGATTTTCAGGTAAAAGAAATTAATAAACTTAAAAGTCACTCAATTTGATGAAAAGAAGATAAATAGCCACCATCTTAGTCCATTCAGGCTGATATAACAAAATACCATAGACTGTGTGGATTCTAAACAAGAGACATTTATTTTTCATGGTTCTGGAGGCTGAGAAGTTCACAATCAAGGTACAGGCAGATTTGGTCTCTGGTGAGGACCCACTTTCTGATAAACAGCTGTCTTCTCACTGTAACCTCACATGGCAGAAGAGGCTAGCTAGCTCCCTCGAGCCTCTTTTATAAGAATACTAATCCCAATCATGAGGGTTCTGCCCTCATGGCCCAATCACCTCCCAAAGGCCCCGCCTCCTAATACCATCACCTTAAGGGTTAGGTTTCAACATACAAATCTCAGGGAACACAAACATTCAGACCATAGCATCTACTATGATGTGATAAATATATGGTTTACACCTGTTGGCCTGTTGCATGAGAACTTTGCCCTACTTCCTTATGTGAACCTTACACAAAGTCAAGACCCATACTTGGTATGTGTGTGAATCAGAAACCGTAAAGATGTGGGAGGAGGAGTACTTGCTCCATGTATTCTGCTATGGTGAAGTTAAAAGAAAATAGATGCTTGACTTTATATCCTTGACTTTAATAGACTCACAATTCAATAGTAATATTGATCTTTTTATAAAATTTGTACACTGTATAAAAAATCTTAGGATCTTTTTGTGGCATGCCACAGAGTCTGACCTAGGAACTTGGGATAATTTTAATGCTTTTATATTTAAGTGTATTTGAGATATTTCTGAATTTACTTTTTTCCTATTCTTCTATGTCAAAGCTCACGTCCCAATTTTAATTTCATCCTAGCAAAATTAATTGTTTGTCAAAGACCATAACTCTCCAAACCTTTGATTCTTTGATTCTGTGATGTTTTACTAGCTCACTGATTTATGTGTTTTCAAGCTTAAGAATGTAGAAGCTAATAATGTTCTCGTGAAATCATCACCATCGCAATTATAATTACATTGCTCCAGAGAATTGGAAATTACCCTTTTCCTCCAGCCTAGTTCCTCTAGAGTTGCTGTTCATGCATTTACTAGTATTTTCTGTCTTAGCCAGCTATAATGGACACTCATTATTTTTCTTATTTATCCTCTCTGATATTCAATATGGTTAAAATTTTTTCTCTTGTGGTAGATTGCTTTCATTTGGATTCCAAGCACAACCTTGTGGTACTTTTTCTTCTAATTGTCTGTTTCTTCTTGGTCTTCTCAAGGATCTCCATTGCTACCTGACTCATAAACCTTGGCCTCCCACAGAATTCCATCCTAGGAGCTTTTGTAACTGTTCTTATCTTGAGCTTTAGACCAGAATATCTGATTCATTTTTAGACAAAATCACTTGATCTTTTCCACTTTCAATGGATCACCTGTTAAGTCTGATTAATTGCATCTCTTAATTCCTTAACCTGGCGTTCTGTCCTTGCCCTCTGCATCAGTCCAGGACCTGAGCTTTCCTCAGCTAGGTTGCTACGTCACTTCACTAGAAATTCTCAGCAGGTTCTAGACATTCCATCTTTTAATCTCACTCCATCATTGAGGTTCAAGTCCTGACATGTTTCATGTCTTAGATCAAATGCCATTGCTTTCATGATGCCCTTTTAATCCCTAAATTGGAATTAGTGTATGCTATCTCCAAGACCATAAAATGGCTTATTTGTAAATTAAAAATGAACTGATTGCATTTTGTGCTTATGATGATCATTTTGATGTGTCTGCCTTTCCAACTAGATTGTAAACTTCTAGAAGTCAGAAATGCCCTTCTTGTTTTTATCCTTCAGAGATCATAATATAATGTATTATCTATAACAAGCAAGAAATACATGTTGTGGAATTGAAAGAAATTAAAATAACTTACAGTGACTATTACCAGCAAAAGCATGTATATTGTATCTATTCATCCCTGTGAATGTTAGTTAGAAATAGAATCTAAGTTAAAACTAGAGGAAGGTAGACAGTGAACGGTTCCACCTCATTTTGTATTTTGAACAATAACAAGTTTCAAATGTTATTTTGAATAAGTTTAGTCCAAATACTTTGGATATTTTTTTAATTCACATCATTGGTTGACCTATATTACCTACATCATTTCTGTCATATTTTCTATTAATTTTTAAAACATTTAGTTTGCATTGCTTATTTATTCTTTGAATTATAATATAGATTTTTATAATAGGATAGGTCTTACAATAATCCTGAAATTTGGTGGGATGTCACTTAAATGCAAACTGATTTATATACAGATCACAAAATAATGACCAATGGTAATTAATTCTGAATAAAGCGTGTTTCAGAATTCTGGTTTGTCAGAATGTCTTAAACTATGATATACACTGTGTAAAAAATGCCAAGACTTTCCCCCCTTCAGAAACACATTTGTTGCTAGGCTTAAATAGATGTGAAGCAACAATAATGATACTGACATGGGCATCGACAACTTTTAAGTCCATTGTCATAAAAATGCCTGGAGCATAACAAGAAGGCTTACAATGCCAAACATCAAGACTGAGTTGGATGAGAAGGATCTAGTGATCAGCTTTACTAGTGGAAAATAAAAGTCAAACTTACTCTGATGTTCTGTCTCAATTCAGAAATGTTTCCAAACTTAAAAAATATCCAAGGTGATTTCCTCTGTGTAAGCTTCCTGAAATTGAATACTCAGAATCCAAATGGCTTGAAGAGCTTCAAAAATTTATGTAAAAAAGCAGATTTACAGTGTGTTTAATTGATTGAATTGTTCATGAGAAAAAAATCCGGATATAGGAGAGGTTTTAATTCTGAATAGCAAACAGGAAAGAAGGCCTTTGAACAGATTGAAGTCCTCAAACAATATTCTATATGGAACCACCATTCTGTCTGCCAGAGACATGTCTCCAAATATTCAATTCTTTCTAAAGCCTCTACATGGATCTCAATTTTAGTATATTTTAAGTGTATGTAAGAACTCCTTCTAGTGTATATTCTTCCTTCTCACTTTGAGTCTTGATGATTTGTTCATCTCTTCCCAATAAAGAGCAGATTACTCAAAACTCAAAGGTAAAGCAAATACCATTCCAGGCCATTGGTAACTCTGTGCTGGAAATCTGATTCAGTTTTTGTCTTATCTCTTGAGGAATGTTTATTATTAATAGTCAAGATTAATTAAGAATTTACAACCACCCATTTATTGTTCTAAGTGATAAATCACACACACACATACACATGTATATAGATAGATATTACTTAGATACATATGTGAATATATGTATATATAGTGATAAATATCCATCTATATGTGAATATATGAATAGTGATAGATAAATATCTATATATGTACATTATGTGACATCACTTATATATGTGTATATTATAATAGATATCTATCACATATGTATGTGATAACTAAAATACATAATATATAAATGTATACATCTATATACATATATCATACACACACAAAAATATATTGTTATATATTGTTATTCGGACTGGGATTTGAACCTAGGGAAACTAGTTTCCGAGACCACACTATGTTATCAAGCTTCTCCTATTTCTTCTAACATTCCCACTGCCCAGGACATAACTTATTCTAAAGATACATGTGACGGGGTAGAAAATGGAAAGGCAGGGTCAAAAAGGCACAGAGGATTTTAGGAAGAGAAAACATATTTGCTATTCATTAAATCGAACTAGATCATCATAAGGGTCCTTATCCTCATCTTTGAGTAGGCTGAGGAGAAGGAGGAAGAGGAGGAGTTGGTCTTGCTGTATCAGGGGTGGCAGAGGTGGAAGAGAATCCACTTGTAAGTGGACCTGCACAGTTCAAACCCATGTTGTCCAAGGGTCAACTATAGTCCATATTTTTTTTTCTAGTAGTTGCCACCTAACATTTCTGAAATTATTTTGAAATTTCACAAACCAGGTAATTATATTATTTTGATCATTTTCCTCATCGTGGCAGAATAACAATTGAGTAGATATAATTTTAGTTCCCCAGCTGTCCTTGTCACTGGCATGCTGACAGATACCTGTTTTGAATGAATTGACAGATTGCTAAAATGTTGTTTTTCAGTTGTTATTGTTAATTAAACTTTGAAAATAGATGTGAAATTCAGTGATGAAGAATATGTTGAAAAAATTGAAAAGTAACCTTCTCTGCTTACAAAAGAGATGTATAGTAACTGACCCTTAGTTGTAACCTATTTTTAGATAGGACTGATAAATTCTCAAGGGGAAGGTTTGTGTCTTATTCATGTTTGCCCCATCAGTATTTAGCACATACCAAGGAAGTTCTTAATGCCTATCGAATTAAATAGGTATCAACATAGTCACAAACCTTCAGATTGTTTAAGTGGTTTGGAACATAAGTTTACGTATAGGGATTCTGATTATTTTATTTGTAAGAAATGCAATATCTGTGATGCACAATAAATCTAAATTCCATAAAACAAGATATACCTGTATATTCACAGAGTCATGTAACTACCAGCATTATCAAATTTGAAAAGAATTTATCTGGCAATTTTAATAAGTAGAATTATAAACTGTTTACTTTTTTGTCACTGGTTTATTTCATTTTAGCATAATATTTTCAAGGTTCATCCATGTTCATGTATCAGTACTGACTGCATTCCTAATTCCAAATAATATCTCATTTTATGGATATACTACATTTTATTTTTCTATTCTTCAGTTGATGAATATTTGGGTTATTTCCAATTTTTGCCTATTATAAATAATGCTGCCATGAACATTTATGCATAAGTTTCTGTGTGGACATATGTTTTTAATTATTTGGGATATACATTAACATTTATAGTAAAATTGCTGGGCCAATTTTGAGAGATTGCTAAACTGTTTTACAGTGTGATTTTGCCATTAGCAAACCCAATAGCAACATATAAGTGTTCCATTTCCCTCATATCCTTGTCAACACTTGTTATTGTCTATTTCTTTTATTTTACTCATCTTTGTGACCATAACATAGTATGCCATGCTGCATCTGAATTCCATCTCCCTAAAGTCTATTAAAGTTGAACATATTTTTATGTGCTTATTGGCCATTTGTGTATCTTATTTGGAGAAACAGCCTTTCAAATCTTTGCCTATTTTAATTTTTAATTTCTTTTAATTGATGACATCCAGGCTTCAAACAAAATTACAAGTCCTGCTAAAAGGCAATCAAATCCATCACAGTCTAAAGAGACAAAGCAAGCATCAGAATCAGACTCAGGTATGATTCAGATTTTGAATTATCAGACAGGTAATTTTAAATAATGCACTTTGATGTGTTAAGGAATCTGATGGAAAAAGTAGAAAACATGCAAGAACAGGTGGGTGATGTGAGTAGAAGGATGGGAACTCTAAGAAAAGAGTCAGAAGGAAATGATAGAAATCAAAATCATAGCAAATAAAGAAAAAAAAGAATGCTTTGGATGGGCCCTTCAGTGGACTGGACAAGGCTAAAGAAAGAATCACTCAGCCTGAAGATATGCCCATAGAATCTTACCTACATAAAATGGAAAGAGAAAGAAGAATGAAAAAATAAAACAATAATCATAGAACCTTAAAATTTTCATAACCTAACCAAAAATGAATTTAACTTCATAGGTTTAATGAGAATTCAATAGAATTAATAAAGAATAAGGTGGCATAATTTATATTTAATATGCAAAATGTGTTAAAGATTTCTTCAGCAATGTTTTACTAGATTTTTATAGGAGATTCAATAGCAATCACAAAAGCGGCATGGTCTTTAAATGACTTGAAAATTTTTAAGACTAAGTTTTTCATGCTCTTTCCTCTCCCTACCTAGAACACCTCTCTGAAATAGATTATGTAGTCAATGCAAAGCTATGGCAAAGGGAAGCCAGCTGTAATGATTTTCATTCTCTATTTGATTTTACTGGAGGAGGCTTAGTCCAAAATACATACATAAAATTAAATGCTAAATCACTAAAGAAGAAACCTGGGGTTGGTTATTCCCACCTGATCAAATCTTAGAAGTTTCCTGTAGCGAAGAAATTCCTGCATACATAATGGAAATGATTTTAAAAACCACGTTGCTTTTCTTTGCCTTTTCAAATTTTCTATCAAATTAATTTAGAACATGCAAATATCCCTTTCATAACTTAATGTGCTACAGTAAACTGCAGAAGAATTTTTGGAAAAAGGAGGTGGCTTGGACTGAACAGATTCCATGCATTTCTGTGCTAATTTGGCTTGACAGCTCAATGATTGTTCTGTGCACAAAGTTTAAACAGCAGAAACAAAGACAGCTGAGCAGCAGCCTCCGGAGTAGTTCGTTACTGCCCTCTTCTGGAAGCTGTGGAATGTCCCTGGGTTCTATAAGCCTTTCTCTACAGGAAAAAAGCTAATGTTAGGCAAAATGTTTGCTTTCTGTAGCATAATTAATATGTGTGTTTTAGATCATAAGAAGGCATCAGTAAGAAACCAATTTTAATACAGAATAGTGTAAAAATTCAGGATATAAATTATTTTTAGATTTATGAATTTCTGAAGATGGTAACTTAAGAGATACTCCCTTTTCACCACTGTGCTTTGGGAATATGTTCCCTCTTTGTAATTTGCAGAAGGTTTTCTTTTGCCCTTCCTCTGTTTGAAAGTAAGCCAATTCACTTATTTCTGAGTAAACAGTGGACTGCCTGAACTTAGTATTTCCATTGGATTGTTCTTCATTAAACAACTAGATTTGTATTACTTGTTATCCTCAAATGACTTAGGAGACATCTCTAACAAAAGAAAGAGAAAAAATATAAAGGGTGAGAAATGAGCTTACAATTTGCTAGAATTTCTTGGCAAGATGAAATAGAAAAATAAGCTTTATCAAAGAGAGAGAATCAAATCATGCCCATAAGTATTTACTGAATTCTGTCTAGTAAAAGGCTCTTTTTATAAAAAGTGGTGGCATGCAATCAATAATATGCATCTAAGAATGAGGAAAATGATTTTCTCTCACTTTCTCTCTCTCTCTCTCCTAAGTCTCTTTTTCTCTCTTTTCTATCCTATGCCCTAATAATGGAAAGAGTAAAATTATAAGCCTAACGGAAGAGAAGTAAAGAAATATTGGAAAAAGCTGTACTTTGAATCATATGCTTATTGTTTTAAACTTTTAATAGTAAAGCATATGCATCACAGAAAATAAACTATAAGAATTCTGCTAACTAGTGTTTTCAAGATCAATATTTTGGGAGAGTCAGGTAATTAACTGTACATGATGGAGGGGAACTAAACAGCCTTTGAGTATCATTCTATATATAAGAAGGTAATGTCATGAGAAACTGGAAGGTGCTGGAGGTAGAGGCAGACATGTAAGTGTGAGTGGAATTAGTAATCTGCTTAGCAGCAAAAGAGGGAAGGTAGAGTGCAGGGTGAAACTTCTCTACTGACCTTTGTTAGCACAGCACTCGTGTCCTATAAAATTGCTGTGACAGGGATTGGGATTAATGTTACTCCCTGTCTATCTTCAGAGAAATTTTTTTTTGAGACAGTGTCTTGCTGTGTTGCCTCAGCTGCAGTGCAGTGGCATCATTACAGCTTACTGTAAACTCAAACTCCTGGGCTCAAGCAATCCTCCTGCCTCAGCCTCTGAAGTAGCTGGGACTACAGGTGCACCCAGCTAATTTTTCTATTTTTTTAGTAGAGATGGGGGGTCTCACTCTTGCTCACACTGGTCTCAAACTCTTGGCCTCAAGTGATCCTCCTGATTCAGGCTCCCAGAGTGTTAGGGTTACAGGCATGTGCCATTATGCCTCGCCTTATCTTCAGAGAAATCTCAAATCAATCAGGATCAGTCAGGCCAACAGAAATTATCCTCCTATTTCAAGAAGGGAAAAACAGGATGCAGAATTAGAAGTTTGCAAAACCATTAGAGAGACTGGCCAGGGCAGATCCCTGAACCCAGAGGTAGCCCTCAGGAAACCAGGAAGACCTGGAATCAGAGGGAACTACTGATGGTCCTTGCTACCTGTAGTGCCAAAGTGGTTGGCTCTCAGCAGGATGACAACTCTTTACTTATTATGTAGCCAGTACTTCTCAACATGTCTTTTGGCTTCACTGAGCCTTTCTTCATGTAGATGTTTCATATTTGTATATAATCCTGTCTGTCTTCAGTCTTTGCAGCTTCCAGATTTAGTGTCTTTTTGTAGGAAAGTTTTCCTTAATGCAATGTGGCAAAGTTATTATTCTGCATTTATTATAATATTTTTATAGTTTTCTTTTTTAAGTTTAAATTTAAATCATCTGATATTTATTTTACATATTATCATTCCAGATTAGACTACCAGAATCAACTTATAAAATTTTATTTCAAATATCCCATAGATATTTTGTTTGTGATTAGATTAAACATATGGATTAAACTCAGAGGAATTTTGATCATTCCAATATTGAAAATTTTCATTCAAAAGCATAGTGTGTCTCTCTATTAAGTTGTCTTTTTGGTCTATCAATAAATGTTATAGCTTTCCTTATTTAAATTTTATTCATTTCTTTCTAGGTTTAGTCCTCGGTATTTTATGTCTTTTGAAAAAGAAGTCTTATTTCTTACATTTTTACAAAATTATGATCACTAATATATGGAAACCCATTGATTTCTGTATGCTATTTTGGCATACAGAAACTTTTCTATGATTTAAGTTATTTTTCTATCATGTTTTCCTAAGTCTAAACATAGATACAATTTCGTATCTTCCTGTCCTACTATTTATACTTTATATATTTTTTGTCTTATTGCAGTTGGTAAAACATTTAGTACAATGTTCAGTGGTTGGAAAAATGGTAGGCACCATGTTTTATTTCTGACTTTATTGAAAACCTGTTTAATATTCACTAATATCATTTTTGTTGCAGTTTCCTAATATATATCATTAAGAGAGTATCCACCTATACCAAATACAATTTTCACCAGGAAGGAATAAAACCCAGAATTCTAAACAGGAAAAGCAAAGAAATGTGAAATATTTTCTACACAAAGAATAAATGAGAAATTATATATAAAGTATATAGATAAAAACATCTGATTATCAAGCTTAGCAAAAAAAAAAAATTATTTTGTACTATGCTTTCTATCTGTTCCCTGCAGCTGGGTCCTGCTCTTCTCATCCCAACACCTAGCTCCAGCCATATTAAGCTGTTCCCTTCACAGACCATGACTTCTTTGTCTAACTTTCTCTCTTTCTTTTCAAATACTTTCACAGTAGTGCCCCCTCATCCATGTGGGATGTGTTACAATATTCCTGGTGAATGCCTGAAACCACAGACAGCACAAAACCCTATATATACTATGTTTTTTCCTGCCCATACTTTCCTATGATGAAGTTTAATTTATAAATTAGGCACAATAAAAGCTTAACAATAACTATCCATTAAGTAGAAAAATTATAATATCATATCATAAAAATATTGTGTGAACATGGCCTCTCCCTCTCATTGTGTCTTCCTGTGCTGTCCCAAGGGTGACTGAAAGCATGGATGGTGGAACCATGAATAAGGCTACTGTGTGTGGATTCCTCCCGGATGCCCAGCCTCATGTGGAATTTAGTTATCCGTTCTCAGTGTCCCCATGGCATCCCAGGCTTAACTCTGCCATGCCACTCACCACATTCTATTACAATTTTAGAGTATTCTATTAGAAGGTAAGCTAAAGACTCTGAAAAATTGTCTTTGTCCTCAAGGGAGGCCTTGTGTGCAGAACCGAGGGCTCCCCGAGGAAGGAGAAATTCCATCTGTGGGATAGCAGCTTCTCCTACCTGACAACTTCCATCCTATCTTGGCCAGTGGTCTGCAAGATGGATTTTGGACTTGCCTAGCCAACCTTCACAATCATGTAAGCCAATTCCTTGTGACATTTATCAATATTCATCTATCTCTATCATCTATCTGTGTATCTTTATCTCTATTTCTATTTCTTTATCTGTCTTAGTCCATTCAGGCTGCTATAATAAAACACCATAAACTGGGTAGCTTATTAACAACAAAAACTTATTTCTCACAGTTGTGGAAGCTGGGATGTCTAAGATCAAGATGCCAGCAGATTTGGTGTCAGGTGAGGGTCTGTTTCCTGGTTCATAGACAGCCTTCCTCTAACTATGTTCTCACTTGGTGGAAAGGGAAAGGGACCTCTCTGTGATCAAAGGGCACCAATCCCATCAATAAGCTCACCACCTCCCAATGGCCCCACCTCATAATACCATCACATTGGAGATTAGGTTTCAACATATAAATTTGGGGGAGACATAAATATTCAGACCATAGATGCATCCGTCTACTATATACACTTTCATATATTTAGCTATTTATCCATCTTTCATCCATTATCTATTTATCCATCCACCCATCCATCCTACAGAGTGTTTTTCTCTAGAACCCTAACCAGTATAATCATCATTAAATTGTGAGGTGAAGTGAAATGGACCTTACCAGTCATACCCACCAGTAAATGCATTCTGGCTATTCTCCATGTGCCCTCCAGATGTGATCTCTAACATTTTCTATATGATCTAACCTAGAGAGGCTAACCTTTGTTGATTGGACTAGTGAAGCTCCTTTATCCTCTATATTCAGACCCTGGCAGCAGACTGGAGGGTAGGAGGGGAATGAAGTTGGGATGACTATCCCCCTGCCTCCCTTGCTGCTAAGCCGTGGCTTGGTATTCCTCCACTTGAGGCCATGGCACCTATAATGAAGCCATTTCCCACAACTACTCTTCCCCTGACTTGCGCCTACATGTCTAGGGCTCATGATGGTTCCCTGATATTATAATACTAGGATGATGCAGCACCCCAAAATGATTTCCCTGCACTCTGCCCGCACCTTTTCAAATAGCTTTTCCATATGATCTCTTCAACTATCATATCTGAGTGGTCCACTATTTCCTTAGATGGACATATCCCGGATGCAGGCTGTTATCCCCAGTAACCCAGGCTCCACTCATATTACTGCACTGGAGATGTATTAAGAGCAGATGAGATGGGCACACCGTGAGAGCAAGAGCCAGACTGCAAACTGGAAGAATCGGCAGAACCTCCATTTTAGCAACATAGAGAAAGGTAGCAAGTGATAAGTTACATTTATTTGATGCTGCTGTGAACTCTTTGTTCTAAGAGTACAAGAAAAAATAAATCAAGTAACTAAAACACAAATAATTCTCCAAGACTGTTTGAAGGACCATTGCTAAAATGACACTTCACATAGCTCCTCAGATGTGAAATAGTCTTACTTTGTAACTTGAAGATTTTCATCCAAGAATTTCAAAGCAGTTTTTCAATGAAAATTACAAGAGCATCAGAAAGATGTAGGCCTTCAAACCCTCACCATTCACCTTAGGTAACCACAGAGATTCCCTTGTCTTTTAAGGGGATTTTAAAATAATTTTTCTAACATCTGTTATGTTAAATATCACAGTTGTCAGTTTTGTTTATAATCATTAGTCTTTCCTAATGCTGTGAATAAAAATGATCAAGTTTCTCAATTCCTTATTAAAATTGCATCTAGTATATCCTGCACTCTTGCCAGCAACCAAACTAAGGAAAAGCAGTTAATATATCACAAGGCATCCTAAGTGCTATATTTCTAGACAAGCTGGCAATATTTTAAGAACTTGGTTTATTACAAAGATTTCTCAATGGGAAGATAAAATAATAAACAGTGATCTAAGTCATTATGCTAACAGTGTGCAGAGCTTTTGAAAGCATTATTTGAGCTGCTTTTAATGATGCACAATAAAACAAATGTAAAAGGTCAAGCTAGCAAATCACAATAGTTATACATAAACAGCTTCATTAAACATTTAAGAGCATCTGATTCCCTTTAACATTTTAGAAGTCTAAGGATTTTAGGCACCTATTGACTTGAAAACAAGACCTTTGATACCAAAATATGTAGCATGTTATAAGTTCATATACCAAAGTCTATAATATAGGCTTTACCTTTTGCAATGTTACATTTTTATGTAGCTAATAATGATTTGAAAATCATTTAGAGTTTTGATTCAGAAAGATTAGTTCTAGATATATTTCTCCTTTTTCAGCTTTATCGAGGTATAATCAACAAATAAAATTCTGTATGTTTAAAGTGTGCAATGTGGTATTTGATAGGCATATATACATACATTGTGAAATGATTACCACAATCAAGTTAATTAACACATTCAGCACCTCACATAGTTACGTTTTGTTTGTTTTTTGGTGATAAAACTTAAGATATACTCTCTTAGCAGTTTTCAAATATATAATACTAAACTGTAGTCACCATGCAGTAAAAAAGACCTCCAGAAATTATTTATCCTGCATAACTGAAACTTTGCACCATTTGACCAACATTTCCCCTATTCCTCCCTCCTCACATCCCTGGCAACCACTGTTCTACTCTATGTTTCTATGAGTGCAACATTTTTAGATTTCACATATTAGTGAGATCATGCAGTCTTTACCTTTCTGTGCCTGACTTATTTCACTTAGGGTAACACTCTCCAAGTTCATCCACGTTGGTGTAAATAGTAGGAGTTCCTGTTTTGTGAGGATGAATAATATTCCATTATGTATACATATATACATATACATATACATATACATATACATATACATATACATATACGTGTGTGTGTGTGTGTGTGTGTGTGTGTGTGTATCCTCTTCTTTATCCATTCATCCATTGCTGGACACTTAGGTTAATTCCCTATTTCTATATCTTGGCTATTGTGACTTTTGTTGCAATGAACATGGAGTGTAGATATCTCTTGGGCATACCAGTTTCATTTTCTTTGGATATATACTGAGAAATGAAATCGCTGGATCATACGGTAGTTCTATTTTTAATTTTTGAGGATATTGTTTTCCATAATAGCTGTACTAATTTACATTCCTGCCAATAGTGTACAAAGGTTCCCTTTTGTCCACATCCTTGCCCACATTTGTTGTCTTTTGTCTTTTTGATAATAGCTGTTCTAACAGGTGTGAGGTTAGTGAGAAAGTTACTGAGAAAGCATAGTTGTAAATATATTTCTGAATGCCCATTATGTTTCAGAAACTTTTCCAGGCTTTTGGAGACTGCAGATTAAAAATATAAAAAGCTATGGTGTCTCTCTGCTCACAGTTGAATAGGCTCACAGACATGTAAGCAAACTATTACAATTCAAGGTGATGACTTCCCTGGTGGGCCCAATCAAGTGTGTGGGCATGGTGTACACCTGCACACCTGTGCCTGCCTCAGAGAGGCAGAAAAGACTTAATAGAGGAGTGAACAGCAGAACCACGACTTAAAGACTTACAAAGAATTTGCCAGGAAGATGAGTGGAGAAAGGTAGTCAAATAGGTTTTATCTATTCATTTTACTTCAACTATCACCTACACGCTAACATCTCTGAAAAGCTTACCTCAGCCCAAATTTGTTTGCTACCTCAGCATCTTTATACCAAATTGCTAACAGGGTATCTCCATTTGGATGTCTCAGTGGAAACTCGAATTTGTCCTATCCAGTCTCATCTCAACCCAGCCCCTCTGCAACCTGTTTGTTCTTGTGTATTGCCTGTATCAGCCAACAACATCACTGTCTGCCCAGCCAAACAAGCAAAACTCTTGGGTGTGAGCTTGGACTCTCCATTTTCTTTCATGTCACCTGTTTAGCCAGTGCTAATTATATTATTTCTCCTGAGTCATTCAGTTTTTATTCTATAGGTCTATGTTTTGGTTCAAGTCTTCACATTTTCTCCCTTAAAAATATTATAACAATATCTTAATTGGTCATCCTTCCTTCATTGCGTTGTTTCAATTTTATTCTCCCAGTGTTCACTAAAGCTGCTTGTCTTAGTCAAATTGAGCTATTATTATAAAATACCATAAACTGAGTCACTTGTCAACAACAGAAGTTTATCTCCCACAGTTCTGGATGCTGTAAGTCAGAGACCAAGGTTCCAGAATGGCCAGGCTCTATTGAGGGCCCTCCTCACCATTGCAGACTGCCAATTTCTCCTTGTGTCTTCCAGGGAGGAAGCTACCGTAAGCTACCATGTTTCCTTGATAATAAGACAGAGTCTTATATTTATTTTTCCTCAAGAAGACACCCAGGGGCTTATTTTCAGGGGATGTGCTATTTTCCCCTCAAAGCCTCAGCTTGCAGCACGCACAGGATGGCCAGGACAAGAGGAGCGGACTTTGTTGGTGAGGCTGCCCGCACCCTTCCGGTCACCTCTGGGATAGCAGCTGTCATGATGGGGCAGATGAGAAGGGCTGCTCCTCTTCTTTACCGATCCTGGATGAAATGCATGGGTTGTGCAGATACACTGCGCAGCCATGCCCATCACTAGGTCTTATTTTTGGAGTAGGGCTTATATTGCACAAATGCTTAGAAATCCTGCTAGGGCTTATTTTATAGGTAGGTCTTATTTTCGGGGAAACGGTAGCTCTCTTCCTCTTATAAGGGCACTAATCCCATTCATAAGGGCCCTACCCTTATGACATAATTACCTCCCAATTTCTCACTTCTTAATACCATCAGATTGGGGATTAGATTTCAACATATGGATTTTGGGGGGACACAGTCAGTCCATAACACTGACTTTCTGAAAAAATATACTTGATTATATCTCTCTGCTGTTTGAAGTTTTTCAGTGGATTCTCTTTGTTGTTGAAAGCATAGCCTAAGAAGCCTTCCACACCCTGGATTCTCCCACCCCTCCAATTTCATTTCATCTGTCCATTTCACTGCAACCCACTGACTTGCAGGCACAATGCCTTCTCCACACCCGAGTCTTCACAGATGTTCAACTTCTGTTTGAGTGACCTTCAAATCTCTCCCCTTCCTTTAACTAACTTCTATTTTCCCATCAAAACTCTGTCCAGGTGCTATTTTTTCTAGGAACACTCTGCCAATCTGTATCTCTAATTCTCGCTCTCATTCCTACATAAATCTTCCCACTGTATATTTCAAAAACAACTTGGAGTTGTCATACCATGTTTTAGCTTTTGTTCACTGACCTCGGTCTTTAGACTTTTGTGTATTAATGCACATCTTGACTATTTCAAAAGTAAATTTATTGTCTACAGTCAATTGTGAAATAATCAATTTTTGCAATGTAACTAATTTTTTTACATAAAAATTCTAGTTTTGTTTTCTCAAAGAATTTGACACATTAACTGCCATGTGAGTTGTATTTAACTCACACTAGTTTTGATTCCAGGGCCTCATGAAGCTTATGTAACTCACACATCTTTTTACCCTTAGAAGCTATTTTTCAAGTTGCATATAACTCAAGCACAGAAAACAAGAAAAATAAATACATTTTTCATTAAATTAGAAAGGATCATTTTGTTTTCAAAGTTTTTATTCCATTTTTATAATAAAACACCATGACTTCAGGGATATTTTTTTTTCTAGTGTGGCAGTCAATGTGTTAAACATAAGATAACTTTTTGCAAGTTTTGATTCAGGGCAGCCATACTTTTCTTTACCTTCCTGCCAAATATTCCTTAAAAGAGTGCTGTGAGAAATAATTGAGATAAACAGGATAAATAACAACATTCTTTAAAACTGAATGTTTATAAAACAGAAATACGCTATTCTAAAAATAACTGTTGAGTACTTGTAAGATTTTAGTTAGTATAACAGGACTGAAATTACAAGTTAATAAAACTGAAACTTCATATGTTCCATGAGTTTGTATTGTTATGCTTCGGGCTTATAGACAAATTACCTGAGTTTTAATTAAGACTCTTCTATTTCCTCGATGTGTAAACCTATACGTCAGTTTTATCATCTCTAAAGTTATAGAGGAGGAACATGTATCATTAACTTAGTGTAGTAGTATAATGTATCACAGTTTATTAGAGCTTTCAAAACTCATTTACATTCATGTTCTTTATCTGATTCAAAGCAGCAGAGGTTGACATTATATGCTTTTAAAATGTGCTTACACACAATAAGTTCTTAGAGCACTGCCAAGCATGCCACAGAATGTTTTCAATAAATGTTGATCATTATCAGTGTTGTTATTAGATCTTACCTGTGTGGAACACAGGGCTGAAGGGAATCCAGAATCCAGTCTTTTGATTTCTTCTGCATAAAACTCAAAGGAGCCCATATTGAGCTTCCAGTAAGGCTCAAACCCTAATAGTTTGGCAAAAATCAGTAGAGTGTTCTATATTACAGGTACACAGAATAATGAGTGGGCAAGTGAATCAGTGAATGAGCAAGTAAGAATGCATAAACATGAACCACATCAGTCTGTGGGAAAATGCTGGCCATATGTTGATTTCTCTAGCAGAAAAGTCAAACTCCAGATGCTCTGGTTAAACATTAGGCACCTGTCTAGAATCAGAGAATCTCTAGAGAAAGAAGGTCAATTTGTGGTGGCCTAGGGCTTGAGCAGAGGGGTGGGTGGTCAGGGAACGAACTGCTCATGGAAACAAGGATTCTTTTTGGGGTGAGGGAATGTTCTAAAAGCTGATTATGGTGATAGCTGCACAACTCTAGATGTACTAAAATCCATTGGATTGTACATTTGAAATGGGCAAACTTCCTGATATATAAATTATACGTCAATAATGCTGTTAAAGTAAACAAGAAAAGTTTGAGCATCTAGCACACAGGTTTTTTGAATGAGTGAATGAATGACTTTGAGAAAACAGTTGAAGCCAAGAAACACCATGTGATTTTCCAGGTGTAAACACACTTCTCTTTGAACTGTGTTACATGTCACCTATGGCTCATGGAAGGCACTTAAATACCCACTTAGTTCTAGGCTTATTTTTAGAAACTGTGTAGTCAGCAATTATTATACTTGACTGTCCTCTAGTGGTAGAAATGACTGCTCTATTTTAAGCACTTATATCCCTATTAGAACAATCTCATGCAATTTGATGCATTATGGACTTCAGAACCCCTTCAGAACATAGACTACTTCACTTAGCTTTCACAAGAGAGTGCAATGAGCCTCATATTATTATTGAACCTAAAGTGGAAAGTAATATCACATGTATAATGTCTATGCATTGTTTTGTCTCTCTAATGTCTAACCACCTATTTTTTTTTTTTGCCTGAGGGGTATGATAATCACAAAATTTTGCCTTTGGAGCCAGCAGGGTCAGTTTAGGACCCCCAGCTACCCTGAACCACCTATGACTGGTAGACATAGTCATTTTGGGATGGTTACATGACCCCAACTGTTCTAATGAGAAGGTTTCTGAAGATTTTCAAATATAAGTAATTAAAAGATGGCTTTTTTTTTTTTTTTGCTATCGGTCAAAAGCTATAAGTACACCAATCCAGAGCTTCTCACGGGCATATGCCCCTGTCATTGGTGTAGTTAGTATTAGAGAATGATACCACACCGGAGAGAAAATCATTTTAAGAAAGCAGAGTACAGACACCCATAGAATCCAGTATTAGGATACTTTAGTCACTCCTGACACAAGCTCTGTCCTTCATCCTGCAGTGTGGTACCTGGGCCAGTACAATACTCTTTTTCCTTAAGATTAAAAATAATTGGGTTTTATGGCTTGCAGTCAAGCAATTCCTTCAAATACAGTAAGAAAACAAAACAACAGCTTGTCTGTATTGACACATTAACAAGTGAGGTTTGAGCAGGCACAATGCACACAGCCATTCTGATAACTAGACTTGTGCTATTCCCACCAAACCACACTCTCCTAGAAGTGTGTTAACACCTTTTTAAAAAGTTATTATTTGGCTCTCTAAAATATATTTCAGGGTTGTTATAATAAGAAGTGGTATCTGCCTATGAAACTTTATTTTTATCTTGGCATTGTTATACCCATCAACAAATATTATGAATATGATTGGGAAGCATAAGTTTTCCAACATTGTTCTTCCTTTCAAGATTGTTTTGGCATTACTGGGTCTTTTGCATTTACATGTGAATTTTAATCAGCTTACCAATTTCTGCAAAGAAATTAGAAGGGATTTTGGTAGAGATTGTGTTGAATTTGTAGACCAACTTAGGGAATTGTACTATCTTAATTTAAGTTAACAATATTAAGCTAATGATATATTACTGATCATTAATATTAATTAACTAGTGGCATCTATTTCAATGACATATGTTATCATCAGAAAATCTTTAAAAAGAAATAAATATAGGTGGGTTAGTGATCCACTCAAAGATATGGAGTCCCTTTGGCTATCACAACACGCTGTGGCTTGCTGAGACAGAAATAAACCTTAGGTTGCATCAGGCTTTTGGTAGTGGAAAAAGAAAATCTGTCTAAGACTGGCTTTAAATCTGTCTAAGAGTGGGTCCTTCTCCCTTCCAAAGGAAAAAAAACCCTGGAAAAGTATTGTTGATCTTTGGTTCTGCTCTTTTTCTACGCCATCAGAAACTGAAAGCATTTCTCAATCTACCCTCTACCATCCCTAGAATGTTGGCTTAGACCCTACATTTGCTCTGTAAAGGTTACCAGATTAAAAAAAACAAAGAAATAAAATGCAAAGGAGGGAGGGGGACAAAAAAGGCAAGAGGTTTTCACTCTTAACTCATGAAAGAAAACCCGAAAACCCTCCACTGAGACACTGAGATTTCTGCCCACATGTCTTTGTTGAGAACTGAGTCACATTGCCACTTCTAACTCCAAAGGAGATCGACAATTTTCCCAATTTTCCTTTTTTTTTTTTTTTTAGGTTTTAGAACTTCACTAGTAGAAAGAGGAGGAGGAGGAGGAGATTGTAACTGAAAGTCGATCCGGCTGATTCAGAAGGTCTGCCAAACTCACTCTTCAATGGGGTAGACTGAGCATAATTTTTTACCTCCCCTCCTTCCAAGATTTTCATTACAAAAAAAAAAAAAAAAAAAAAGAAAAGAAAAACAGAAAAACTATAATAAAGCATATGAATCAATAACAGAGCCAGAAGAATAAGAAGAAAAAGGGGTCCATTAGTACATCTGAAGGGACTGATGTATGATAGGGAGGGTTTGAGATTGGCTTGTTATGCTTGTCTCCATGGATGTCCCCTGGTCCCTCAGTTCCCATTGTCAAGAATGAGCACTGGTACCAAATCAAGCTGATGACGGAGTGATCACAAACACTCAGCAATTTTATACAGTTTATCACATAAAAGAAAGAATGACAGTAATGAAAGAAGCTACACGAAGTGAAAATAGGTTTCAGAGAGGGTGGAGCAGGCCAGTTTCTAGGAGTGAAGAAAGACACTGAAGTGTGAGCACACACTCTTTTATATGCTCACTAGTTTGTCTCACCTTTCTCCTGGCAGGATTGGTTGTCGTTTCCTGCCTTCGGGGGTGATTGACAGGTTGGTGTTGCATAACAGGTTACATAACAGGGTAGGTTATATAACAGTTTGCTTACTGTGCAAGTTGTCTTCCCCAGAATTCATGAAACTCCGCTCATGCTATGCTAATTAGATGGTAATTAGCTCTAGGTCAGTTAAAGGTTACTAGAAACTTTTTACCATGTATGTTCCCACCCGGGAACAGTTCACAGCTGCAATTTGGTTCCTAGCTACAATTTGCTTCCTGCTATCTGCCCTTAGCCACTTCCTTGCCACCTGTTTACCCTCCACCAGACCTAACAGGCTGAGGCAGAAACCAGAGTTTAAAACAAGGAGATACCCAATAAAGAAAAGAGCTGCTCACAGGGATAAGAGCCTTCACAAAGGGCTTTCTTCACAAAGAGCTCGCAAACCTTGGAAAAATGCACCTTTTTACTGAAATAATGTCATAGACACCACCTTAACCAAATAATCAAATTTAGCATCACCAATAGTGCGACAGCCTATCGTCATGTACTTCCTAATGAGATGCAACAAGAAGTATATAGTATTGCCTATTTAGAGTTCTTTCAATAATATTTGGCCTGAATCTAATCTTTCAGATGAATCAACTAAATGCAAAATGTATTCCAGGGGATGGCTCTAGAATTAAAAGAAAGTAAAGATACTTAAAAGCCAAAAATAAAGCATGAAACTTAACTGAATCTGGATTTAAAAAAATCAAAGACATTTTTAATAGTTGAAAAAAATTGAGCATCAAATATATTAAGTCAGTATTAAATTGCTGTTTATTTTCTTAAGTATGATAATGTTGTAGTGATTATGGAGAAGAATATTCTTATTCTTAAGCACTGAGGAGCTACATTCTGAGGGAGGCAGCTTAATGTCTGCAGCATGTTTTTAAATGTATTTCAGAAAAAGTATATGTGTGTACATATATGTATGATATAACTTTATATAATACATGTGTGTTCATGGTATATAGGGGACCAGACAGAATGAAAATGTGGCAAATTGTTAGTGATTTATGAGTAATGTGAAGGGTATATGGGGACTCATTGTGGTTATAATAGTTTTACATGGTTAAAATTATTCAAAAATTCTGTTTAAAATTCAGATGTGGAAAATCTGTTACAGACAATTACAGAAGTCCAAGAAACAGGAATAGGCCTTTCTCGGTGATTCAGAATCATCTGACATTAGGAAGGCTCCAGACCAGCTCATTGTGTTGGGATACACCTGTGCTGAGCCCAAAGCCAGAAGTACCTGTCTTTGGGAGAATGAGGAGAAAGTGAGAAAGGGAGAATGTTTACAAAAGCTTTGATCAACATGATCCCCCACTTCTAGGGTCATCTGAACTAGGATTTAGAGATAAAGGGCCCCTAGTTCTGCTAAAAAAAAAGTTGCAGAGTAGTTTCTCTAATTCAAATTTACCAGCCATGCAGAGGAAGATTCAAGCCTATCTTGAGGAATGTATTGAGATTTATGTCCATCTGGAAAGTGGTTTAAGTGTGGACAACTCTGTGCAATGATTCTCATGAGCCTGGTGCCATGTGGTCTATCCTGAGTCGGGTGCACGTCGTGACCCATCCTTGAGAAACCTCAGCTTCTTCCTTTATAGTTGCCTGATCTAGAACTTGATAAACAAATTCTTGAAGGTTTACCTGACAAATACATAACTACATTTTTCTCCATTTTCCTTCACTTTTATCTTTCCTTCAAAACATTTAATAATAAATATAAAGAAGTCTTTACAGTTCTATATTTGATCAATACTTCATCACATATTTCATTATAAAAATATGCTTATTAATTCTGACATCTTTCTCCACAGTTCACTTAAAATTTTTCTCATACATAAATTCTTAAAAATGGTGGTAAGTATGCAAAATTTTCTCTGAGCCTAAAGGTTAGTTATTGTTCAAGACAAGCTCACACCTAAATCTATGAAGGTCTTATGGAGGAGCTTGTAAATTATGTATTTCTCATTAACTTTAAGATTTAGCTTTTGAACTCACCTTTTTCTTCCCTTAGAGAAACAATAATCCAATTCCCTAGATTCAATATATGTTAGTTCTTAAGAGTTTTACCATCCCCCCTTCAACTCCACTGAAATACCCAACAAGCATGTAAAATCATTTATTTTATTGATTTAGTCCTAAGCTTTCACACCAAGGAAAAAACAATCACCAGGAGGAATCCCTATGTAGTAATTTAACAAACAATACAAGAAATGGGGTTTTATAATAATAAGATAATAAGAAAAAGAAAGCAGAATCCGAGGTTTGATTATTTTGTTATTTCTTTTCATTAGAAAGAAGAAAGACTTAAAAATCATTTCCAATTATTTTCAAGGTTTATTGATGTTTTCAAGGTTGCTAGAAAGAAAGACACCATGGAACATTTAAAAAGGCAGCATTGGAAGATTATTTGGGCCCCCAAATTAATTTTATGACACCAGCTTCTTCATATACAGCAGAAAATTTTATTTTCTCCATTTGCATCATGCATTTGTCCTTATGTGGTTCATCCAAAGCATTGGAGCAGTTGTTACATTTGATACATAGTATCACTAAGGGCAGATATCTATTACTTTAATTTCATAGGGTAATATTATTTGAAAAATTTCTGTATAATTTTAAAGGAGTCAGATAAAGTTCTCACAGTAAAAATAGAGAAATTAAAACAGGGTAAATGAATTGTTATTCTAGCTAACCACTTCCCAGACTATGTGTAATCAGAAACACACACTAGGGAAAAGCAAACATTAAAGCACTTTAAAGAATACACGTAACTTATTTAAGTGTGACAGCAGCAAAGTAGTCAGTCTTCCACCAAGCAAGAGAGATTGATGTATCACCAAAAGGCCGACACTATCAATGCAACTCTAACATTGAGTTATTATATTTACTTTATCATCAATTGTGATAACACTGTAAACATAAATGTCTACCTCTCTAAGATCCTCTGAAAAGTATGCTCATTGAATATTAGGTACTTTTCCTCACTGTACTAGAGAAGGACTACTCTGTGTCTATTCTTTGAAACCATGCACTTGGAACCTGGGACAACATAATAAAATAAAAGAAATGCTGCTACCCTTTGCCTCTCTTTGTGAAGACACACTCTCTCTAGGTCTATGCTTCCAGATCTGTGTGGTTCACAGCAGAAAATAGGATGCTCCATCAGGCTGCCCTGGAAGAAGCAGTGTTATATTTCTTTGTATTTTAGCTTGCTCTCTAAGCCACTTGAAATCATATATTTCCTGAAGTACGAACAGATTTGATTTACAAAATCTTCGAAGTAGCTGGTTGCTTTTTACACCATGAGTTTTCTGAGCTGGGTTATGAGCCACAAACACCCTTGCTCAAAAAGAAAAGGAAGGAAGGAAGGAAGGAAGGAAGGAAGGAAGGAAGGAAGGAAGGAAGGAAGGAAGGAAGGAAGGAAGGAAGGAAGGAAGGAAGGAAGGAAGGGAGAAAATGAAAGATCCTTTAGTTGCTCTATTGTTTGGGAAATATAGAGAAATAAGGAAATTTACAGGAACTTTCATGATATTAGAAAATTATCAGGTTATTATCTTTGTGAAATGCTGCCTAATAAGCACATATAGCTGCTACCCCATAACACGCCAAATGTCTTTTTGGTTCTTAATAGGAGGATTTCTCTCTGACTTGTCAGATGTCTCTGTTGGAATGAAGGGAACAAGGTATAGCTGAACACTCCAGTGATACTATTTTCATTTTCTTAATTATATTCAAGAAGAGATTATATCCTTCCTAATCGAAAAAGAAATGGTGAAACTGACTGCTGTCTGAATATGTATCATGTCAAACAAGAAGTCTATCCTTATGGAAAGAAAAACATGTCTTTTATATAGTTTTGTTCTTAATGGAAAAAAATCTCTTCTTTCATTGAAAAAAGAATAGAACAATAGAATCATCATTAGTTTAGATTGGATATAACTCATCTGTTATATTAATTTTTACTCGTGGGCTCTATTATACCTTTCTGAAATAGATATTCCATTCCCTGCCCTGGACACACACACACATACACACACACACACACATACACACACACACACACATACACACATATCCTTTCTCAAGAATTTTTCTGCTCTTAATTTGCCTTGGCTTCCACAATGTACCCAGTTTTCCAAGATTCTACATTCAGAACTGTATTCTTAACTTGCAATCTGGCTCTGGGCTGGTCTCCTTATGTCCCAAATTCTGGTCAGGAACATGTTTTTGATATTTTCTCACAGGCCATGGTGCTACTTGAGCATCAGTGTGTATAATCTTGCTCCTTGAGGGTGGGTCTTCCAGCCAGGCCAGTGGTTCTTCAACTCCAGACTCCCCCTTTCACCTGGCCCGCACCCCCAATCCATCATAATAGAGGTTTAAACATATAACAAGTTCACATGAGATTTGTCAGCTGTGATCTTTTCCTGCATTTATTGCTACACGTCTCTGCATTTCTTCTGGGTTCTGAATTCTCCATTAATGTTGATCTTAACTGCACTTTTGATTAAACCTTAACTCCCCTAGACCAAGCTTTCTGGAATAACTTGTTATTGTTTTATGCTGATGTTTACCCTTCTTAATTAAAAATCCAATCTTAGCCAGGCCATAAATTTTTAGAACACTATTAAGAAGAATACTTAAGGTTTTTAATAAACTTTATTGAATAAAATGTACACACCATAAACTTCAGTCATTGTAAGTATACAATCAATAATTTTTAGTAAATTTACATAGTTGTGGCAAAATCACTATAATCTAATTTTATTATTATTAGAAACCAAGACCTGGGTGGTAGGTGTGCTTATTGTTACAGGGTATCATTGTATCTAGCTCCTCCCAGCTGACAGAGAAGTTAATATATGTGCGTATATTAATCAGTACATAGATTAATTATAGATAGTTACAAATAGTTATATAGATATATATAAATACTTTTAGCTAATCTAAATCAACTCAATACTATGCCACTCCATGTATAGTACAGTATTTTAGAGTATTTTCAATTTCCCCCAATAATAACTCAGGATGTCGCTAAGATGTATTATAATGTATCTACACATACACACATATCTTATATGTATTATATGTAGGGTATGTATACATATATATGTATATATACATTTGGCTATGATCTTATATATTGTATATGTACATGCACACACACTCCTGTATATACACATTCATTGCTTCCTTCCTTGATTTAAGCTTCATAATTTTGTTATATAAAATGTCATAATGATAACTGATTATTGCTCATCTATCTATTACTGAGATATTTTGTTAAAATTTTCTACTTGCAGGTGAGTTTGTCAATTCTTCCTTGCATTTCTGTCAAATTTTTGTGGTATTTATTTGGAGGCTCTGTTAATAGGTGCATATATATTTAGACCAGTTTTCTGTCCCTGGAAAAAGAATCATTTTTTTAAAAGTTTAGTGACACTCTTCAGCTCTAACAATTCTTTTTGATTCAAAGCCTATTTTGAGGAAGGCATTCTTTACTTAGTATGTTTCTTTGGTTTGGCAGTGTTTTAAAAATAGCATTTAGTTGAATTTTTAATATCTTCTATTAATATATAATTTACATCTCATAAAGTTTACTCATTTAAAGTGTACAGTTCAATGATTTTATTACATTTAAAGGGTTATGCAACCATCACCATAATCTAATTTTAGAACGTTTTTTATCACCCAACAATGAAGCCTAGTTCCTGTTAGCTCCATCATTCCTTTTTATTACTAAATAATATTCAATTGTAGTTGAACTTTTAAATCCAACTTAAAGATCTGTTACTGGAAATTAGCCAGTTTATGCTATTTACATGTATCAAAACTACTTACATATTTATCTTACATCTTCTTTTTTCCTTTGTCTTGTTTTCCCAAGCTTCCTAATTTTTCTCTTTTGTCTTCTCATGGGTTGGATTTTTTGTTTCCAGTTACTATGGTGAAGGTCACTGCAAATATCTTTGTTAAATAGTCCTCTGATCTTTCACTAATAGGGTCTGAGTCATTTGCAGCATAACCAGGCAATGGGAAAATGGGAATAGTCAGATTTTTGAGCAATATTCAAATTGGGATCTGAACTGGATTGAAAGCAAGGGATCGAAAATATCATCGAGGTTTTCTGGTAAGAGTGGGATAGGGTCCCGGAGGCAATAAACAGAGTTTGAAGCAAAGTCTATCACAAAATGGATCTACACGATCCACAGACCCACCTGTGGCTATTTTCTTCTGATCCAATTGTATAATTGGGCAGACATACTTAGCCTCTGAAAGAACCATATGGTGGTTCTGTGACCTATAGAATAAGAGTCATTATTTTAATAAGCCCAAGTGGAAGCCCTTATAAAGCCCCCCACCTACCCCAGTCAAAATGGTAAATCAAAAGCAATATTATATCTCAGAAGACTTAGTGATATGAACCAGAGAGCATCACTACCACACAAGAAGGGATAGATGCTGGAATGATAGGCCTCATAATACCCCCATTCCATATACCCATCTAGACCTTAAAAAAAAAAAAAAAAAAAACAGATGGAATATGGCAAGTGATGATAGATACAAATAATCCAGGAGGTTGCCCTCATTGCAGGTCATTACTATTGTTAATCAATACAGCCTATAGCATTTCATATGCTATTGATCTGGTGGATGAGTTCTTTATTTCCACCCGCAGAAAGAAAGATCAAAAATTGTAGTTTACAGAGTAACATGCATTAAACTCTCTTCCCTCCAGACCATTTTAACTCTCATGCTCTCTGTCATAATGTGGGACTGGAAGGCAACCTTGAGCCTCTTAACATTACAAAGAGTATTACATTGGTCTGCTCTGCCCATGACATCATGCGAATTGGACTTAGTGAATAGAGGTTGTTGAGTACCCAAGGAGCCCTGTGTAGCAGGTGCATAGCACGAGGAGACCTGTCAGTTAATGAAGTTCTTAAGGGTCCACTTCTTTGACATATACCAGGGTATCACCTCTAAAGTAAGGGACAAGTAACAACTACTCACATCTCCTGACAGTAGGAAAAACACACAGCACTTTGTGAGTCTGTATATTTTGGAGGAAGAATATACCACCAATAGAATATGGTTCTGGCCCATCCATTCAGTAAGTAACTTGGAAGGCTGACAGTTCGAGTGGGGTCCAGAGCAAGGGAAGGTGTTGCACCAGTTCCAAGTTTATTTGTTCCTTCTTATTATTGTGGAAAGATGCAAGAGTTTAAATAGTCTGCACATTTTTTTTTTCATAAAGAGACAGTACATTTAAGTGAAGAATGCAATATGCAAAGATTGGGGAGTAGTGAAGCCCTGGAAACAACGACCGAACACAAAATACTTCCCGCGTTTCATTAGTAAATTAAAGAACAGTAGTTATCAAATCTACCAGTTTTCATAGTATAACTCATGGAACAACAAACATTTTTTAAAAAGCAGTTTCAGTTAGATTTAGATACCCAAGAACAATATTTTCTAAGGGAGAGTACTAATATAATCTATGTTTCATAAAATAACATATGCATACTGATTTTTAGAGTAAATGGCACACATTGAACTTACAGAGGCACCCATGGTCCAGAATAGGAGGGAATGTTTATTCTCAGTAAAGAATTATTGTAACCCATTTATATAAAAGTAAAGGGAAAAATCCAAAACTCCCTTTTTTTTGATAAGGTGTATTGTAGATTTTAACAAAAAAATTGGAAGCATTTGAGAGAACCAAGAATTATTGTTAGTAGTTCCTTTCTCTCTCTCCTAACCTCAGCTATGCCCAACAATTGAAATACCTAGACTCACAGAGAAAGCAAGAAAGGGAATCAGAAAGGGTGATTATTAAGTTTGCACTAAAAAGAAGATCTTTTCAATGGTGAATGGTTGCTTGAAAAATAATTCATTGATTTCCTTGGAATATGATTTTCTAACTTTCTTTATTCCACAGAAGTCAAGGAAAGATATAGTTATAAAAAGATCTGCAGGATTGCACTAGTACCCCTGAATGATTCACATGCAAATTCTTTTAGTTGGACTCTAAAAGAAGCCAGAGACGTTTTCAATCACAAATATGCTCTTGGTTACATACAGTCGACTCTGCCAAAAGCGACAGAAAGAATATTAGAGAGAAAAAAAATTGAACCAAGAAGTTTTTTTTTTGAGTTTCAAATAAGATTTTTGCCCTGTTATCAACATTAAATGAAAGGAAATATTAAGCTTATATGAAGTTTTCATTTAGTTTTCTTTTCATTTGTTATTCAAATCCCTTATTTACTGTCTTATACATATTAATCCATAAATTCACAGTGAATATATTTTTACTTCAATTAGTACATTTTTATTGTTTGAAAGGTGAGCCTTGTTGAAATGTTTACATCATTACAGGGTGGTTTGCTTTAAGTTCATGTAACTGCTGCTAGGATCGTGGTGCTGCTTCAAATATTGGAAGGAGATGACTGACCAGATAGTCTTTGAAGTATCAATCTCTTGATACTCTTGATGGTCCTCTTAAAATTATAGAATGGGTACTTTAATTGCATAAATTTTAAATAAGGTTTTTATAGCAAATTTTAGCCAAAACAAAATATATATGTTAAAGTATTTAAAAGATGAACTGCTAAATATGTTGGGTTATCCCTCCCTTTAAGTGTCAGCTATTTGTCCTCTCTGCTTATGCTGAATATTTTTTGTTACATTAAGGGTCTCTGAAACTTCTCTCATTTATATGTCAAGGATTCAAGATTCCAAGCACATTGTTTGGCTGTGACAGAAGCCCCATGCCATTGATTGCATTTATCTTGCTGCTGCTTTAAAAATGAGTCAGTATCCTCCTTAACCTCCTTCAGTTTTTCCCCAGCACCAGGAAAGAGAACTGCTTTACCATTTTCAGAGAAGCCTTTATGCTTTCCACATACTCAACTCCTTTCCTCTTCCTGTGTTTATAATGTGGTAGGTCATCTGTCAGGTCAACAGCCCTGGCTTTCTAAGGCCTCTCCTGGGAAGAAATCATTTATCTGATTAGTAAGTTTGGGACTAGGAACTGGGCATATCTAACCCATCCCCTTTTTCCTTTTGTCTTGGGCATTGCCCTCTCTGACAGAGCCCAAGAGATGCTTCCTGGCAAGTCTTAGGGCCAAACACCCTTGTTTCTCAAAGGTAGCTCAAAATTTGAGTGTGGAAAAGACATTTATTGTCCCTCTAACATACTAATAGCTAATGTATTACTACATCTTTTCCCACATTTTGTAAACACATGTGTGGTGTGTATGTATGTGTATTATATATAGACATATAGATCATATGTTTAAACCTATATTTATTTCCTTATCTATTCATATATAGTAAAAAGTATGAGATCACATTATTGTTCAATTCCTATACAACCTCACAAGATTTATTCTAATTTTCCTTCTTTCCTTATTTACAGCTCCTTCTATTGACAGTAAGAAATCTGACTTCCATTATCCTTAATATATTTATATGTTTAATCAACCCCACTTCTCATACTTTCTATTAGGATAAAACTTGTCCTATAATCTATCATCTAAAAAAATTGTTAGTGAGAAAGCAGAAATTATAGAATGTGAATATCAAAAACCAAATTCATTAAATTATATCTTTATAAGTTATTTAAAATAAATACTGTCAGGCCCATCTTCCAGATTAAGAAAATGAAACACCAGGAAGGTCAGGCTCTGGGGAGGAGTAACTTTAAAAAAGTAGGAATGGTTATGTCCATGCAATATAATATTCCTCCTCCTCTAATAAACTAACTTCTAAAATACTATGATATCTGTGATTATTTTAATTAGCTAATATTAAAACATAGTACCATTTCTAAAATTTACTAGCTTTTGAGGAAGTAAGAAAATTAGTGGGAACATAATTCGTATCCTTATGATTGTTGAAGAGTTGTTAATCAATTTAAATTCTTAAGGCCAAAATCGTGGTAATTTCAGAAAATAGTGCACATTCAATAAAAATGTACTAGGCAATTATGTGCAAAGTATCATGCCAAATATTGTATTAATTTTATCCCCAAAAGAATGCCACTAAGAGATTTTGGGTTAAGTTCTTATGCCTTCTCCTAGATTGCTTCTAAATTAAATCAAAGGACATATAGTTTTAAAGGCATGGGAATACATTCCTCTTTTCTTCTCTATTGTCACAGTAGAAACAACATTGACCACATTGTTCTAAATAAGTGGTGCATATTCTGTGTCTGTTTTATTAATAAAAACTTCCTTTTCCCATTTCTGATCTTTTACCTTGATGTAACTAACCTATTATGTTTTGATGTGTGTATTCTTTTAGCTAATGTGCACAGAGTTTCCTCAAATAGATGGCTTCAATTTGACAAGTTTTGAATATTAAAGACTCAAAATACCAACATTAAATATTCCATATTTTAAAATATAAATGCTAGGATTGTTAATGATTTTGCTGGTTATTCGTCCATGACAAATTGTTCAGAGGTTAACGGATCCATGTGGTTCACTTTTCCAGGGATATTCACCTTAAGTTAAGCAGATAGTAACTGACCAAAATTGTATTTAATCCAATCTAATATCACTGCATGAAAGTCAAAGGTGAAGTTCAAGGGGGGAATTTAACATACAACTTTAATTAATGATCCAATGAATAGAACATTTAATAATCAGCCTTTCCTTGATTATTTCCATTCAGGACATGGACATTTGAATATGATGACAAATAAAAACTTCCCCATATAACCTTTTTTTCCCCCCTGAGCTTCAAGAATGTTGGGATGTTGTGCCTTCATTTGCCATATAGAAGTGTGTGTGTGTGTGCGCATTTTTTATATACATGTATAAAACCAGCAATACTTGATTGGAGAATAAGAGACCAACGTTTTATATGTGAGTGTATGTGTATGTGTGTCTGCCTTTGTGTTTCAGTTTTGTAATTAGCATTATTTCAGAATTGAAATTAATTATAATATCCCATTTTAACTATCATTTATGAGAAATTTACTTTTTAACCTCATACAAATTGAGTGTAGACAAAACGAACCAGTTGTAACTGCCTTTTGGTAGGAACATCTGGGAAAGTTATCTATTTTAATACATTCAACAACAATTTACTTATGACTAAGTGACTACTATCTGGCAGACACTGTGCCATGTTACAGATCATTGGTTCTCAACCTTAGCTGTACTGGGGAATAACCTAGAATCATTTAAAAAATACAGGGCATGGGTTCTATCCTCCTGGTTTCAGGCTGCTCTGGAGATACAGCCTAAGCCTTTGAACATTTAAAAGTTCCTCTTGTGATTCTAATGCACAGCCAAGATTGAGAACCTTTGAAAAGAAGAAAACACTACTTCTAAGCAGAGGAATCTTGGTTTGACAGGAACTCAACAGAGTTCTCTTTTCAGTTGCTTTCTCTTGCACCCTATATACTTTAAGCTCCATGAGTTTAAGAATTTGCTCTATTTCCTGACAGTATCTCATAGCCCACTCGAATGTCTGGCTGAGTAAGTGCTTACTCAATATTTATTGGAAGAATGAAGATGTTTCTGGAAGATAATATAATTTAATCTCATGTCATTAACTTTTATATGTGAACTGCTTTTAAATCTACATCTTTCATCATGCCCTCTTATCAACAATTGGAACTTTAAACTATGCACAATGGTTTAGTCTTTTGTTCTTAAATATAAAGTAGGATCGTTGAGGGCAAGAACCTTGGCTTATGAAAATAGCACTCCATTTCAATTTACAGACACTTAACCTAAGGGTCAGAGATTGCACATTTAATATTATAAGTAGCAGAGACGAAACCAGATCCAAACATGTTTGAACTCTAAGTCTATTGCCACTACATCATGCTAATGCTAGTAGTTTAATATTCTCTATATGACCAAGTAGTACTGGGAACCAAGTGAGATGTCAGTTATTTCTTACAGTGTCAATGAAAAGAAATCAGTTTCACATTTCATCATTTGGAGTCCTGGCTTTATATTATTAATACCTGAAGATCCACCATTCTGAGGACTTTACTGTATTCTATTCTAATTTTCCCAAGAATTGTAACTGATTGGGAAGTTGTACAGACTCTTTTTGAGTAGATTCACATCCCCCTTAAGGGGTTAAAAATGTCAGAGACATGACAGTTCACTCACTTTCCACCAGATTTTGAGGTTTAAACAGTAAATACCTCAATATTAGAGAACATTGATGTCTTCAAATAATCTTTTGAGTTTCCCTTGCCGGTTATATCTCAACTGCCATAAATAAGACAGTGTTAAGAAGAGAAACCAATGCAATGAGCAGCTCTGGAAACAGCCTGTGATGGCTTGTCTAAGAGCAGAAAGATGCAAGGTTCTCTCCTGAGCCTTGCAAGTACAAGGCTGGCCCAAATCCTCCTGATAAGCATCAAATGGAGACAACCAGCTACAAGAAATTTCTCTAGCAACAGAATAAATATTGGCACACCAAGAAATAATCTACTGATGGGAATACAGGCACTGAAAATCATCCCATGGCTGGTCAATCCCAAGTTCAGTGGCAAATCCTCATTCTGACAGAAACAGGAAGATGTCAAAACAAGTATATTTCTGGTCAATATAAAAACAAAATTATCCCTAGTTTTAACCTCTTGTTGATAGTTCCGCAGCTTCCCATTTACTCCACCAGAGCTGTTCTTGCTACACTTTTACTTTGGTACCAAAGTTGATTTAACCAAGAAAGTCACTGAGTATTTTCTGAGTGGCCAATGAAGCAGTTTCAATGGACTGCCTGGCACCACCCAACATGGGCTAGAGAACTGTTTGTAGGGGCCATGGTCCCCCTATCTGGTACCAACACATGAGCATTCACTTATTGAAGGAAGCATTGTGGCACAGCAGAAAGAGGCTAGAATAGAAGTAAAAAAACTCCTGTCCTAGTCCCAGCCTTTTTACTGTGTTGTGTGGATAATAATTGCCAAACTCACAGACTTGTTACACGAATAGAATAAAGTATCTCATGTGAGAGAACTTTCAAAATTATGGAGTTAAGGGGAAATGGGCATTATTATTGATATGTAAAATATTAATGAAAAAATACTTTAATGAGATTTCTGGTGTCACTTCTCTTTGAAACAAAGTATCGTGTGAATTGTTTCACAATCTCTGAGAGGTAGACCTCTCAGAAGAGCTACACGGATATTTGTCAGTATTGAGTATTATAGCTTTTTAGCCATTTCTCCTTTCTTTGTAGCCATCCTCAGATTTTTGGAATTTATTTTAGCAGTCAATGTGATTTATAAATTTGAATTATATCATAGAACTAGCTTCACCTCTTGCCATGAGACAACAGTGAAAGGTGAACTTTCCCTTTCTTTTTATTTGTAATTGTAACTATTGTTTGGGTAAATAAATAATGTCCTGGCCAAATCAAAACTGACATATGTGCCTTCTTATCTAATACTAAAGCCAGCTGATATATGATAAAATTTGAATATAGCCTTTTTTTTTTTTTTTTTTTTTTTTTGAGACAGAGTCTCACTTTGTTGCCCAGGCTAGAGTGAGTGCCGTGGCGTCAGCCTGGCTCACAGCAACCTCAATCTCCGGGGCTCAGTGATCCTACTGCCTCCGCTTCCTGAGTAGCTGGGACTACAGGCATGCGCCACCATGCCCGGCTAATTTTTTGTATATATATATTTTTAGTTGGTCAATTAATTTATTTCTATTTTTGGTAGAGACGGGGGTCTCGCTCAGGCTGGTTTCGAACTCCTGCCCTTGAGCAATCTGCCCGCCTCGGCTTCCCAAAGTGCTAGGATTACAGGCGAATATAGCCTTTTTAATATTAATTTATTGGCTATGAATAAGTACATCTTTTACTTCCATGCCCATGTACCTTGTGTCATTTTATATTCATGTTTCCTACTCTACAAAAGAAGAAACTAAAATTAAGTAATCATGTCATACAGTAGGCAATAGGTGGAGCTAGGATAGATACCCAAGCCCACTCCTTTCCCAGTATGCCTGCTGCCACTTGATAAAAAATGCTGTTTTACTCACACTAATGGCAGCCTCTGTGGTGGTAATGATGGGCCCTAAAAAACAAGTGTTTTTTCCTGTCACATGTCATCATGAATGACGTTCCATTATATAACAAACTTCAGTCATGTGTGGTGGTGGAGTTTCTGCTCAGAATGCTATTTTGTCATTAGTCAGCAAGTAACAAAACAGGGTTCCACATTTTAAGTAAATTATATGTAGGTAAGCCAAATAGGAAAAAAAATGTTAACAGTAGATTAAAGTTCAGAAACAGATATTCACTAATCTCAGGCACCCATAAGGATGCCTTTTTAAAAATTATGCAGAAATGAACTATTAAAAGTAGAAAGCAGACTCGTATTACTCAGCCTGTAGTTAACCTTCTATAGACTCTTTAGTTTCCTTTTGTTTTTGCAGTGAATATTCACTTGTGCAGCTTGGCACTCAGAGTAAGATCCCTAAAATCCCTTTTTCCCCTAATACACTACATAAATCTTGTGTTTTCTATGGCCTTGATCACACTAAACACCACTTACCGACTAAAGAGAAAAAAGTAAAGTCAACATGTGGTATTATTACACGATCATTTTAGTAAATTGCCTGAACTGCCACTAGAGGTCTCTGCTGCTCTATGTAAATGTCCTTTAAAAGCAAAACAGAACGAAAAACTTTTAAAAAGAAATTGACTAGCCAAACTGTAGTGTGATCTCCGAGAGTGTATTAGAAGAGGAGCAGGTATTCTTTTAATGGAGTGAGAAGAAGAATAAAAGTGAAAGGAGAGCTCGTGCCAGATTCAGGGAGCGTGTGGGGAGGTCTGATAAGGGCTGCTCCCATATGGAAGCCATGCTAGCTAGCTTCATCCCACCTGAGGACTTAAGTCAGACTCACATAAGGGATATCTTTAGTGCTGGGAAGTCCATCAGAGGGTGAGGGCATCAGGGCAAGGGGGAATCGGAGTTGAAAATAACCAATACTGAATTGGCCAGAGTCGGTTATGGGATTGCCTGGTGCCAGGTTTGTAGATCTCCAACTGCCATGCTGGAGTTCTGCAACAGGAATTCTGTCTCAAGGAATAGCAATGTGAAAAATGCAGAACAACGGTGGGAAAGGAATTGGGGTATTAAAATACATTAAGGCAGGAATTAGTAAGATAAAAACAAATCAGGGGCTTAAATATTGCTTGCTTTATAAAGATAAGAAGGTTACTATAGAAGGAAAAGCAGTCACTCAGTTGTTAAAACTAGGTGTAAAGACTAAAAGTGTAAAGAGTAACCCTGGTAAGTAGTAGGTAGCATTGACAGGAAGCTGAACCACCTGAATGACATTTTGTCTTAACTTCCTTCTACATGGGAAAAAGATTGAATTCAGAGCATGTGAAAAATCTGAATCGGCAGAGCTGAGTTGAGTTGGTCCAGGTATATAAGATTAGGTACCTAGGCAGACCTCCAAAGGCCCAGTTTAAATCTTGTTTTAGTGATTTTCCTGTGATTTTTCTTCAGTCTTAGCCACGAATTGAAATAATCTACAAAATATTTATTAGAGATTAATATTTGTGAAACGGAGGGACAGGATTGAGCAAAGGGAGAAGTCAAGCTAAGACACAGACTCAAAAAAGGTTTGGCTAATCCAATGGAGAGGTCTGGAAAGAGTAGTGTCCATTAGAGTTGTCACACAACAAGTGAAAATGCCTAAGATTGCTGGGTCTTTATCCACACTCCCTCCCCTACTCAGTCACCATATGTGGACTGCCCTAGGAGAGGGAGGGCATGACCCTAGGAGAACTTTAAAACAGAAAATAAAAAGACATTTTTCGAAGAGCATTGTTAAGAGGAAGACAGGAAAAAACTGCAGAGGGATCTGATCACTGAATTTCACATATGGGAGGACATTGAAGACTTTGGTGAAAGCAATTATTCTGGACTGATGGAGTCCAAAGTCAGAATAAAGCAGGCTATAAAAATACAACAGAGATTTGGGGAAAGAAGAGATTTGTTAAAATTAGAATACCATCCTGTTGGCACTCAAGTGCTTATTAGAGTGTGTGTGTATTTTCAGTTTCTCAATGGACCAGCCAGAGAAACTTTAGCAACGGTGCAAAACATTTCCAAGTGTACTAATGGAGAAATCAATAATCAATGCATCAGTTCTTTTAAATATTGGTTTTGTTTTCTTTTGTTTTTACTGATGGGGTGGAGAGGTGGGTGTCTTTGAAGAATGATTGAGCAGGCAGCAAAAACAATCTGTATGATTTCTAACTATTAAATACATTGAAGACTTGATGAACAACCTCCTAACTAAGGGAAAATTCATGGATCTGATGTCCCTTTTTGCAATTTCTCCAATCTCCACTCAACTTGAGTCACCTTCTATAGGAGTCACTACCAGCAATTTAGAAATGGAAGTCTTTTCTCAGACTTAGTAAAAGTAGTAAGAGATCTTTGATCTCTCTACCCAGGATGTAATACCACAGCAGACTAAGGAGACATATTCTTTGTCATATACTTTGGAGATTTGATTTCATTTCCTCAAAGAAGCATTATGGAGTTTAGACTCTATGTATCACAAGATACCCCAGAATGTACTATTCATCAGGCAGTAGAATGTAACTGAAACATCGGGGTTATGACTCTGAGATACATATTCTAGCCTTAAATGATCAGTATGTAGCCCCAAGACTGCTGTGAAGCCACTTAATCTCTCAAGGGGGTCTCACTTTCCCCATCTGTAGCATGGTTGGGTTGAAATAGTTCTGTAAAATGCCACCATTCAGTTCTAAGACCCTATAATTAGGGTTTTTCAATGTAAACCATATTTCATCATCTTTTACAAATTAGATAGGCTTTTGGAACTCTGCTTTCACATACAACATTATTTCTAGGCCACATTATTCTGAATCCCAAATAACCAACTTAAAAGTAAACGTCGTGAACCTGATACAAATATATGGTAAACAGTGCCTGCATGTGCCTTTTTAAAAAACTTTAAATTCATGATCACTTCATCCACAAGATGTCACTGTCTGCCACAATTTGTTTTTTAATCAACTTGCTTACTTTCCCCTGAGGCTTTTATGACAGCATGAGCCAGGTAAATGAAGTTAAGTACATTTAGAACTAAACTCAATGTGATTTCTGTGTTAAGTGAAATTGTATATATATTGTATATAATTGTATATAATTGTATATACAATAATTGTATATACAATATACAATTGTATATAATTAGCAGAATTCAAAAGGAAATATGCATATCTCACAATAGTTCCCCCCCAAAATGCTTATAACATTATCCAATCATTTTGATGTAAAAGTGTTTCTGACATGTAATTTTATGAAAGAATCATAAGATCATATCAAAGAAGAATATTGAACAGGTCAAAAATAATGTTTTTTGTAACTAAACACTATCTTCAAGGAAAATTAGAATGAGTGTTTGCTATATCTTGTGACTGGTGTAAAATGACAAGACAAAAACTTTTCACTAAATGTAGAGTGTACTTTTCTGCAGAGCTTGATATCAGCTGGGGCTATAGAAAAGTATCCGGGGTTTCTTTTTAATTATATAAGACTGAGGGTGCTGCAGTCTTAGCCCTTCACGCAGAACTGTATGCAACACCTGTGCCTTTGTTTACAAGGTCTTTCTCATCATTTGTGCCTTATTAACAACACCAGAGCTAAATTGCACCATCTCTTCTAGTTAAGGATCCTGAATGTCGGTGATGAAACCTCCCTGGAATCATTTATGTTACTGTCCACCACTAAGTGAACAGAATCACATTGAGTTTAGTAACGGATGTAATAAAGTATTTCACTGTGTGACAATTTTATCCCTGAAGCATAGATTTTGTGGATACTGTAAAAAAAAAAGTATCTTACTAATAATTGCCTAGACAAACACAAATCACAATTATCAATATAATCTGACTGTTAGAATAAAGATTTAACCTATTAATCTATATGATTCCTAACTACTGTGACCAGATTCTATGATGTATTTTCTAATACCATGTGAAGAATTGGCAACCGAAGCATAACAATCAAATGCAAAATAAATCTATATTTTTCAATGAAAATGTAGTATTCAGGGAGGCCACTGGATGTCAGAGTTCACTCTAAAACAGTTAAATGAATTCAGTCACATTTATTATCTCACGCTTTCCTGGATTTGGCTTTATCATAGGTATGTCTTTTTTATATTCTATTAGCTTTTGTAGGTCTATTAATGTCATCTGAGTCTTACATTTTTTCAATTAATATATCAATTTAAAAAGAATATAGATTTTGGGTTTTTGTTTGATATTCTCACATACTTCTTAGTTTCTTTCAGAGGATTTTTCTTTTAATGTTAAGAGCTCTACCTTAGAAAAAAAGAGTAAAGTTAGCAAATCACCCCTCCACATTCTGTACAAGTGAAATTTGTTATTTAGCTTTATTGCTGACCTCAACAATATCATCACCATAATGAGAATTGAATTTCTCTATTGATTGTAAGTTCTCTCTGCAAGTTCTCACTCTGTTGGCCTCAACAATTGTGTCCAGTAATATGTCTGGCCTGAATGCTAGGAAATCTGGCAGAAGCAGTGAACTAGGTATCAGACAACCTGAGCTCAAATACTTGCCACTTATTAGCTGAGTGGCTTTATGAAAATTGCACATTCTCTCTTATCCTCAATTCTAAATGTTATAAAATTGAAATAGTATTGACATCACACAGAAGTCTCATGAGCATAGTGTTTTACTATCTCTAGTTCATAGCCAGCATGACAGAGTTGTGTTAAATTTTTAGGAACAGCAATTTTATTTTCCCATCAGCTGGACTGCCAAATCCAGCCTGGAGAAGCTTTACCCACTGACCGTAGATTTTACCAACAGGATGTTTTTGCTACTCAATAGGAGACAGAGATGCAAGTGCATGAAAACTGGAAATAATCCATTTGCTGGGCCCAATTCACTCAACCAGATAGAAACTGCCCTCAAGCATGTGCTGGGTGTGCGGCTTGTTGCCCCATTGGCCCTGAGTGCTCTTGCAACACACTTCTGCACATACTGGCTTTATTGTTTCATTGTTCTACCCCATGGGCAATCAGCACATCTTTAGTCAACGTGCTGAGAAGCCTATAGAAGGCACAAATGCTTTGTACCCAGTTATTACCAAAACCCACCTTTATTACCATATAGGAATTACACTAGGGCAGTTGGATACATGCATATGGTCATCCTGGTCTTCAGCATCAGTCTGGATACAGGTACTATCCATGAAAAAGAGTGAAATTCCTTGCTCACGTTTACTTAAAGAACTTGGACATCAACAGAGGCCAACTACTGAATTTCTTTAGGTTCCCAAAAATCTGAGGGCATAGTTTTACCGTTATCCTTCAAATCTTATTTCTTCTCTTTACCTAAACTTGCTTCTGAAATCAGATCAAAATGAATCTTGTCCTACTGCATGGATGAGGAGGAAAGCTTTAACTTTAAAGAAAGCATCAGTTAACCAAATCTTACCAACTGATCACAGGGAAAAATAGGCATGTAGTGACATCTTCCTTGCAGCCAAACTTTCTTGGCTTGGAGCAGTCAAGACTCCTCTGCGTGGGAAATTGACTTCTCTTCAGTGATCTGGAGTAAGTGCTCTTTAGTACTGTAGCTTCGCTGGTTTTTCTAACCCAGCTCACCTAACTAGTCTCATTCATCTTTGTATCCTTGCTCTACTTTCATCAACTCTATTATGTCCAGTAGGTTGGAAACTGAGGCCACTGATGAATCTGTAGGGTATATAGAGAGTTTATTGAATGGCTGAAAATGTGGTTGTAATTCAAGTTATCGTGAAAAGGGGTAGATGTGTATGTTGTAAACATTGCTGTCCATCATTAATAGTCAATCCAAAAGACATACAGCGAAAAGATTATTTAAGAGAACATGAGCAGGCATATTATTTTTATTATTCTAGTGAGCAATATTTAACCCTGTGTATAGTATAAATAAAACTTTGCAATACAATAGTATTATGACCTCTTTTGCATATTTCAGCCAAACATCGGATTAAAGAGATATATTTTAATTGTTAAACATCACCGGTAAGGACAATATTTCCTCTGTTACTTGTATCCCATTATGTTAACGTATGCTTTATGGCCAGACTGGGATTAATGTATTGATTTGGATTCACAGTACTAATTTTCATTCATCACAATTCACTTCTTCATTTGTTGGGCTAATGATCCACAAACTATGAAAAAAATTAAAAGGAAAAATTTGTGAAGCTGTAGTACCGGGTATCAAAGAAAGAATCTTTTTCCCCATTATAACTATTCAAGGCAATGTTTACTCATCTGCTTGGAGGATTGGTCTCTAGGAGCCCATTGTTCCATTCTTGCCTATGTCTGTTTACCAGTCCATCTATATCTATGGTATTTTTATTTGTCTGATGAGCCAAAGAAAAACCATTGAATTAATTTCCTTGGATAAAAGAGCCCAGTGATACAATAGGCAAATGTTTCATGTTATTCAGAACTCAAACCAAAATCCTTATTTTCAAAAATATCCAAGTCTTTATGAAAAGAAAAAATAACTTATATATATCGGGTATGCTCACTATATGTTTTAAATTCAGACATAAAAAATCTCTAGAAATCATCTGGTATGTATCATTGTTTAAATACAAATCAGGCTTCCTTTAAAATTACAACCTTATACCTTGGATTTGTGAAAAGTGGTCATCATCCTGCTCGCTTGCAACTAGACACCAACTCAGGATACTTTTTATAATGTCACAAGGAGATCATCAATCAACTGTCTGTATATAAATTTCCTTTTTTTTTATTGGTGGGTGGGGGCTTACTTGTATAAGGATTGCAGGGGCTAACCCTTTAACAGTTATACATGAAATGAGAATAAACTTTGGCCAATAAACAGTGAACGGTGACTTAAGGCATCGAGTTAGAATTAAATTCATGGTACTGTAAAATAGTAACCTCATTGAGGATCAAAGTCATGCTTTTTTATCCAGCGCTTCTTTGTGACAAACACATTATGTCAGCTCCACTAGCTCATTTGTCTGCTGCAGTTCCACTTTATCAGGCTGGAGTAAAAAGAATTGATGTGTCTGGAGAGATAAAGTAAATGGAAACTCAGGACTCATTCCAATATGCTGTACTTTGATATATTTTGCAAACCTGAGAGCAGCTGGTGTAACACTAGTTACTGTTTGTATTTAAATATTGTACATTAGAAGACCTTTGAAAAGGTGTTTTATAATGTTCCTTTTTTTTTTCTTTTTAGCACCTATTGGCTTTCAAATTGTTCTTTTTTTCTCTCATTTCCTTATTGTATTCACAAATATTTTCAGAGCCTCTCTTTCATAAACTTTTATCTCATCACCAAGTCAAGTAAGACAAGTTAGGATTCTTTACAAAGTACTAAATTAAGTGCAATTTTAAATTGTAATAGTTATTTGTCTTCCTTCATGTCCTCATTCTTTATAGTATTAAATTGGGGCTTTTTTGAATTAGTAAGATTTCTTTTTCAAAATTTTCTGCTTTCAAATTTCTGTCCTTTCTGCTTGAAAGTGCTACCAAATTTTAGCACAGCAAATGTATGTTCTTTAATGTTAAGTCATGAGTCAATATGAATGTATTTTCATTTTAAATTATATTTTGAAATAAATTATTTACATAGAAATAAAATCTTTAACAATTTTTGATACATGGATTAATGGAACCAAAAAATGCTACCCAAATTACACATAATAGAACCATAATGTGTCTCAAATTATTAGACCAAAACAAGTTTAAAATGTGGATATTGACACTAAAATTGCTGGTGTTTTTAGAGGTTTGGGTGGCAGACAAGCTTAAGGTTATGGCTAGAGAGGCAATGGGGAGAAAAAAAGAATCATTTTTGAATGATAATGAATAAATTCCTGAAAAGTTATTATTTCTATACTTTGTCTTTTTTTTTCCTTGAAAACTTCCTTACATGCCCAAATTAAAATGAATTCTTAAGAACATTCCTTAGAACACTGAAACTCAAATTGTTCCTGTTAGATTATTTGTATACTTTAATTCATATATTTTTGCTCTGTTTTGATTTATCTCAATAAATGTTCTATCTTTCCTTCTCTACTCTGTTACACATGGTTGAAAATATTGATTTAGAACTTAGGTATAATAACAAGGTATAACAAGGGTATAATCTTGAAACCTTTCAATGAAGTTGGGCCAGCTGCAGTGTACCAGATACACTGCATATTAAATACATGAGCAGAGAGAGGTGGGAAGTGTCAGGGGCAAGTGGCTAAAGTGACCTGCGGATCTTTCTTTTACCAATACATTTAGGAGGAACTAAATCAGCTACTGATGACTCTGCTGATTATGGGCTTTCTCGGGCTGCCTTTATGAAGAACAGGAAGACAAGATGATCAGCTCTTATCCCTGAAGAGGAACTTGATCCTGATGGAAACATCCTAATGGAAAATGCGGGCAGGGATGGGAGCCTGCGATGAAACGGCAGCTTGGCCTGGCTGCAAGTCATTCAAAGCCAGCTGTGTACTTCCAACTCCAAATTTTCAGAAAGATTTTTGTATATAGAAAAAATACACAGTGATATAAAATGGCGACAGAGGGTCTAACAGTTCCATTGGTTCTTCACCCACATATCCATTAGCATCACTGCTTAGAATGCACTAGACTTTTTGAAAGCACACATGAGCAAGGATGGCACATTCACTGCTCTCCTTGTTCATATATATGGCCGTACTTTTTAGTTTTTGTTGGAGATGTGATCGCCAGAATATTTAAATCCAAAAGGAAATATTGGTGGTGAAAGAAGACAGAAAAAAATGGATTGATGTGTAAAGTATATCTATGTAAAAATGAATTCATTTAAAAAGTGTACTTTAACATCAGTCATTTCAGTTAACATGGGCTCTAAATGTTATGAATTTAATTAAATGAAGATGAGGTTTTTTTAAAAAGAAGAGTATGTACATATTTGTCATTTTAGGAGCTATACTTCTATAAACTCTTATTTATAAGAGATTTCCCTTAACACACACGACATATAAGCATTTATTAACAGACTGCCAATGATAAAAATGTTAAAAGTGGCAAATACATATACCTCTACAAATGTTTATGCTCAAACAAAATGACTAAAAACTCTAATACTAGCAACCAAAAAGGCATGTCTTTGTTTGGAAGATTATTTGCAGAGCATCTCAATTCCTAGATTTCTGTTTCCATGAATAAGTTCCAATGAAAAAAGAGAAGCAAAAGAAAAAGAGAATGTATCCAAAATGCTATAAAGAGCACGAGGATCTCAAGTTACAGTTAATGCAGCTTCAGTAAAGTTGGGCTTATTAGGGGACAAAATAGAGAATTTGGTCAGTAATGGAAGTAAGAATGATTGAGAGCCAGAAGGAAAGGAAAGGGCAGAACAAGGGAGGGTGTTATTTAGGACTCATGCAGTATAGACACCATGTAGCTCTGCTTTCAGCAGCTCAAAATGTCACGTCATTGTTCGGTGCGTTCAAAATGCCATATATGCCGTGTGGTTTGTGCAGTGACATTTTCTAAGTTATATCAGCAGGGGAGAACAGTATGTAGAGTGTCACGGACCCTACAGGGTGTGATCCGATGGACTGCAGGTGCACACGTTCATTAATGTCACTGAAATCCTATCCCTAAAGCAATGAATGTCACCTAGTCTATCCTCTGAATACTTCACTTGATACAGTGGAGGTGTGATGGGAAACCCTCCCCACTTACTGAGCATCCTCCTCTGTGATTGGACAGAGCTGCAATATAAGCAGGTTAAGTAACTCTGCATTTGCTAACCCGATAATGTATAACCAGATGGCCCAAAGAGTGCAGAACCTGCTTTAAGCCTTACTTAGCGTGAAAATCACTTGAGTGGGGTGACTTCATGTTGTAGTATGAAATTCCTGCACTGACAGTCGTGAGCATAGAGTCCTGGTCTGAACCCTTCCCAAGTTGCTGAGTGACTTTGGGCATGTCACTTAATCTCAAGGAGTCTCACTTTCTTTACCTGTAAAATGAGAATGGTGGACTCATCATGACAGTTGGTTTTATTAGGTTTATTAGCTCATTAGCTCTAAAGTTCTATGAGGACTAAGAAAGAGACACCTAAATTTCTTTTTCATAGGTCCCGATTTCTAGCAAAAGAACAGTTGGGAATTTCAAAAATCTGCTACTGTGGATGAAAAATGATAAAGATGATTTGCCTGTCTTGGGGTATAAAATTTTGGATGGACAGCCTTTGAAATGGAAATCCTAAGAGAGAGTTTGAAACAGCTTATTTTTTTTTGTACCTTTTCTGTGGCAGAAATTTTGTATAGGCCATCATATTTATATTTTATGAGAGTCCCATGAGATGATGAAGGTTGTTCCCATTTTGCATATGGTGATCTGAAGCTCAGGGAATTGCATAGCTAATTGGTGCTAGAACTTGAACAGTTCTGGATCCAACCTCATGTGATTTCCACTATTCCTCAGCTTCCAGAAAGGGAAGAAAAACATTTGTTGAGTTCCTATAATGTGTCAGGTATGATGTTGCATAGTTTAATGTTCATTCCAAACGATAGGCAAATTATTCTCCTCAGTTATCAGAAAGGTTAAATCAGAAGCTGGCTAACTATAGCTGATAGGCCAAATCTAGCCCAACACCTGCTTTTGCAAATAAAGTTTTATTGGAACTCAACCAGGCCCATTTATTTACATATTGTCTCTGACTCTTTCCCTCTACAACAGTGGAGTTGAAAGTTGAGACAAGAGAGTACAGCCCACAAAACCTAAAGTATTTCTTTAAATCTGAACTTGTGCTAAAAAGCTGCTCAACCATGGTTGATAAATCCTTTGGGGACAGAAGATATCTTTTCCAGAAGAGTAAAAGGCACTTGTTTGGCAGCCTTAATTCCAACCTAGTAACCCTCAGAAGAGGAAGACTAAGTAATGAATAAAAAAAGAAAAACAATGAAATAGTAAGTGTAGCCATTAAATTAATAACACTGATTTTCTTTTATTTTATGTTTAATTGGCAAGTAAAAATTGTATATGTTTATGGTATACAACATGATTTTTGAAATATGTATATATTGTGGAATGGCTAAATCAAGCTATGTAACATACACATTACCTCATATACTCATCATTTTTGTATGTGCTTGTGGTGAAAGCATTTAAAATCCACTCTCTTAGCAATGTTGAAATATATAGTATATTGTTATTAACTATCATCGCCATGTTGTACAATAGATCTCTTAAACTTATTCCTGCTGTCTACCTGAAATATTATACTCTTTGATCAAATCTCTCCAGTCTTCCCAACTCTTAGCCCCTGGTAACCACCATTCTACTCTCTGCTTGTGAGTTCAACTTTTTAATACAAGTGAGATCATGCAAATTTGTCTCTGTGCCTGGCTTGTTACATTTAACATAATGTCTTCCCTGCTCTTCCATCTTGTCACAAATGACAGGATTTCCTTCTTTTTTTTAAGGCTGCATAGTATCCCCTTGTGTATGTGTATACCGCATTTTCTTTATCCATTCATCTGTTGATAGACATTTAGGTTGATTCTGTATCCTGGCTATTGAGAATAGTGCTGCAGTGAATGTGGTAGCACAGATATCTCTTTGACATACTGATTTCATATCCTTTGGATAAATAACTCTGATATCCTTGGGTATCTTAAGAACTGAGTCTGAAGGCAATTCAAGAAAAAATCTAAAACTATTGTGAGCAATAGCAGCATTGCTGGATAACTGCATAAGATATTGATTTTTTTATATTTATTATAAGTATATAAGTTTATTATTCAGTTATTATAACAGAATAAAGGTTTGAAGGAAGACTTAGATTTATTTATGCAATTTCTGTTAGGTTATTTGAAAAAAAAATTGTGTAACATTTTCAGGCTTCTTTTATCAGAAAAATTCCTGGTAAGATGGGGTAGGATAAAATGTGAAATGAGAAGAGAGGCACACACATTTAAGGTATTGAAATCTTTTTAATCTCTAAAAACTTTCTAATTTTATACCCTGACAGTTTCCATTGCATATGAGAAAATAGGCACTAAAGTGTGAGCCAACTCTCAATAGTTTTCCGTCTCTGCCTTCCCAGCCTCTATCAATCTGCACTGATTGCCCCTGTGGGCCACACCTCCTTTCTCTTTCTAGAATTATTTTCTTGTTGCTTTCCAGGACTCAGATTTTGCATTAAACAGATTTTGCTTGACCCAACTCTGCTTTTATGCATGAGGCCAGTTCCCTTTAAACTTGCTCCGTCAAAACCCATGAGGGTTGTTTCACTTTCACGGGGGTCTGTGAAGGCCCAGCTGTCAGAGATGATCCTCTACACGATTTCTAAGTGTTCAGCTCCCAAAGCTACTCATGCAACAGCTGCCAGCAGTTCGGGAGCACACACCGTGTGCTGGGCACTGTGCTAATGGCCTCACATGTATTCACTCATTTATCCTTCACAATCACCTCTGCATATATAGTTAGTCACTATTGTTATATTATTCCCACTTTGATGATGAGATGACTGACAGAGAAGTGAACGGGGTAGGTCATCCCATCAGCACTGGCTTAGCAGGATCTGAACCCAGGTTGTCTGCTCCAGGGCCTGTGCACTTGGTCACTGCTGCTTTCGCTTCTGCACCTACCCTGACCTCTTTCATCCACATACTGCCCTGTGGGGAAAGTGGCTGGGACAAGCGGGTTTACTATTCACTGATTGACTGAGGGCCCAGAGGGCCAGGTGACTTTACCTGTGCCGTAGCCAGAAAGGAGATCTAGGAATGGAGCCAAAACCCTCTTTTTATTTTTTCCCCTAAAAACATGCTCTTACTCCACAAGGCCACTACTGGACCTCCTTCTAGGAAATAAAATAAGCACCTTCTTCTTGAGATGATAATGCTTTATAAATTATTAATATTTTTTGGAATAATTTTATTTTATTACATGATAACTGGAGGAAAAAATGGCCTGATTCATAGTAGGAAATCTATAATAGAGTTATATCGGGAACCATGTTGGATCAGAGGGGGGGGGCGGCAAAGTTTTTGGTAGAAGGGATCTGGGGACCCCTCAGATCAAAGTATGTGGCTCTCTGGACTTCCAAGTGCAAATCAGAAAATAACTATAGATACATCTGCTAGCATCACCTCAGGCACCTTCAGCATTTATGGAGTCATCTTTTTAGTATCCTGAAAGAGTACAGATGTCCATCAGCTGAACTCAGTCCCTGGACTGTATGAGCTGTAATTAACTAAAGGGGCATACAAAGTTACTAAAGAACTGAATTGCTTAAAGATACCAGCAGTGAATACACGCAGACATCCACAGAAGCTGTCTGTGACTAATCAAAAGACTTTATCAGTGGTTTGCTATCACAATTTAGCAACATAGGCATTGTATTAAGACCTAAATGATGTAATAATTATGTGTAGCAAAGAAATACAAGGGCAACTGGGCAGATTGAGAAAAAGGAAAAAGAAATCTCATTCCTTTCCCACATCAAACTAACTTTTTAAATAGACATCATTCATAATGGGCCCCAGATGGAGTCAGAACAAATAGAAATATGGCTAAAGCAATTTTTCTGTTTGGCTAAAACCAATTAAAAAGAGAAGAAAAGAATGTGGGTGGGAGAACTGGTTTGGCTGTATATAAATGTTTGACCTCACTGTTTGAAACAGGTGGTTAACTCAGAGTTTGGTAAATTCCAGCCATTTCTTAATGCCATGAATAATCAGTTGTTGATATTGACAGAAGTGTCCATAAGAGGAAGGAGGGGTACCCAAAGTGGATGCTGCTGTAAAACCTTTCAAGGTGCAAATGGGGCAAAACATACTGTACCATGATACCACTTCAGTTTGGCCTCTTTTTTCCTTGGGAGAAGAAATGGCAAATTTATGCCCAATTCCAAGCAAGAAATATATTTTGCTTTTGGAATAGAAGTGGCAGGTTTGGTCATGAATGAAAAAAAGTCACTTATAGGAGCCATTTCAAAGAATATCAATTACATTGTGGCTTCCATTATGACCTCACACTCAGAAAGAGGTCTTTACCAAGTTATTGACCTCCTTGGACCATGACACTAGTATACTGACCTTTTAGAAGAAAAATAATGCCTCTCTCAAACTACCATCAATTATCAATGCCTACATGAGGCCTATTTTTCAAACTATTCTCTTTTAAAAGATTATATCTTGACTCAACACACACATTCACACATAAAAAATGTTTTGTAAAACAAGGCTTATCCTTTCATTGAGCAATATTGTTCACTCTTTTATTTTATTCTAAAATATCATCTTTCATTAAAGAAACTAGTGTTCACCTACACAATTAATTGATTTAACCACTTAAGAAAGATTCTCAATCACAGTTTCCAAAACAGCAAACTGAAGCATATCTTCTCAAGTCTGTGAATGCATTTTCGGATATGAAAATTGAGTGATGCAAATCCTGATGCAAAAAGCCAAGTTTGCCTTTTATAAATAATCAAGTTTAGTTAAAATTTCTTGGAGTACCAAATTCCACTTTTATCACCTTCATTTGAAAAGGTATTTTTAAATGAATTATATGTTAGTATTTAGTTATGTAAATAAATAGAATGTTAGTCTAGAAGGTATTGCATCATTAAAGTACTACAAATATTGAAGGAGCTTCCTGGTTTAGGAATTATTAGGTAATGACAGACTTTTTCAAAATGTATTGGATTCAAAAAGAAAGAAAGAGAGAGAGAGAGAGAGAGAGAGAGAGAGAGAGAAAGAAAGAAAGAAAGAAAGAAAGAAAGAAAGAAAGAAAGAAAGAAAGAAAGAAAGAAAGAAAGAAAGAAAGAAAGAAAGAGAGATAGTGTGGGAGTTAGAGAGTGTGGGGGAGAGAGAAGGAGAGAGAGACAGAGGACTTAAAGGACCTCATATAATATCCTAAAAGTTGTACCCTAAGCACGGTATTTTGAGGATACAGCACAACAGTTAGAGACGGATTTCCAGTCATTAAGCATGCATTCACTCATTCATGCATTCAACAAAATTTTATTGAATTCTTAACCCTGTTAGCAATGTTTAAGGTACTGAGATTATTATTGTAAACAAGACAGACAAGATTTCTGCCCCTCAGCGCTTAGACATTTATACATATGTCTAATAAAAAATATGAATGAATTAATGAATACATTGTTAGGCTAGAATAGTTTCCTTGGTTTTAGATTTAGACTAAACTAGATTCAAATCTTATCTCACATACTATTTGGAAAATTAACAAGCATATAGTTTGCTGACACACAGTTGTCACTCATTAGGTGTGAATTCCCTTCCATTTCTAAGAGAGTGAGAAATGCTGTCTTAGTTATTCAGGACATACATTAATAAAAGTACCAATTTAATTGTTGACTTTGCAAACTAAAAGGATAACAAATCTATTTAGAATATTCATTTCTATAAATCAGATGATGGAAAGTTTACCAAAAAATTTACTGAATCAGTGAAAAAGAAATTATTCTAATTTTTTAGTGTAACTTTCTAAATATTTATTTTTTTATTTATAACTTTAACTATTAAAAATTAATTTACCCTGATACTGAAAATTTAGTTGCATAATTAATTCCAACTTTTGTTTGCAATTGCTCTCCTGGCAATAAAAAATACATATGTTTGAAGTATTTAATGATTAATTAAATATACCACATATAATTAACTATTGAAATATTTAATGAAACCAACATTCTGCTATCCTATAATTTTGCTCTTGTAATACTCAGACATATCTACATATAATACCTTTAGTTTTATTCTAATATTGGCAAAAAGGGTACAATACTTGTTTTTTGTTTTGTTTTGTTTTGTTTTCCACAAACACCTCTGCCTTGGGTAACAGTATTGATCTCACTTCAAAGGAGAAAAGAGGACCTTCCCTTCAGTGATTTGATGGCACACGGGCAAAGTAGGAGCAACTGTCAGTTGTCTACCAAAATATACTCTCCCTCCATTTGGGGGAACATAGTTTTGTTCCCACATTGCATTTTCTATCCTCACTTGCAGTTAAGTGTGGTTATGCGATTGAGCTCTTGATGATGAGTGCAAAGGATTTGTCCCATTTCCAGCCCAGGACTTAGGAAAATCCTACTTTCTCAGCCAGCTGGACTCTATATCCTGCAGTGAGCCAGACTGACCAGGCGGACAACAGCAATGAACTAAATTATAACACAGCAAAACAAGTCACATCACTTAAGTTCAATGTAATAACATTTCTAGCACCTACTGTATGTATGTCAGGGAGTGCAGAATACATCAACACACAAAACAGATGTCTTTTCCTTCATGTGGCTTTTATTCTAGTAGGGAAATACACACAGTTAAATAGGCAGGGCAATAGACGGGTAAATTACAAAATCTGTTATAAAAAAAAGTGCTAGGGAAAGAAATAAAAATAAACAAGGTAAGGGGAATGATGAGTGTTAGTGGGACTGGGGTGCCTCCAGAGGAAAAATGCCATTTCAGCAGTCTTTTCGAACTAGTCAGAACAGACACCGGATACGAAGCAACTAATGCATGCTACTGGCTGAAGATCAGCCATGCAGGTTTTGCAAACTCACCATGCTCTTCTTCCCTGATTTCCACGCCTGTCTGTCTAGAATGACATCCTTGTGACGTGTTGCATATCTAACTCCTGCTTCCCCTCTGGACTTTACCTTAAAGGCAAGTTCCTTAGAAAAAATGATCTATGGTTTCGTAGTACATCCTTCCAAAACAGGTTGAGTTTCCTTTTACATACAGTCATCGTTCCCTGAACTTCTTTATGATGCTTAGAGTTTAGATGTTTAGAGTTTGTTATCTTCATTTTTAAGAACCAATATGTCTCAGGAAAACTCTAGTAACTTGGATTAAATTTTCTACTTGCATTTGGTTTTCAGACATGCATCTTAACATAAACTGAAAATGGCTTATTTATAATACTGGTATAGATATATAGCTAACAGAGAATGAGGCAGCCTGATGTGTTAGAATAAGCACAAAGCCAAATGTGAATGGCCTCCTAGGAAAGCTTCACCTCTCTGGTGTTACTTTTCACATCCACACAATTGTTAGCTGAGACAGGATGCACTTCAAGGACTCAGGAGAGTCTACTTTTCAATGAATTGTAGTGCTCAGTGCACAGAGAACTTGAATGTATTAATTCTTGCAGTGGCCTCTAGATTGTCAAAACCAAAACTTAGGCTATATATTTGAGGATGTACTGTGTCATACTTGAACTGGAAGTTGAGGCTCCCAATGTGTGAGGGTTATAAAATTTCCAATTAGATTCCATATACTTCTGTATACACCAGAAAGCTTATTAATTAGATTATTAATTATGAGATGTTTAATTTCCTTAAGTACTAAGTTTGATGATTGATATCTCTGACATTTCATGTTGACATTTCTTGTTTATTTTTATTGTGAAAGTACATCCTCACTCTTTCAAACACATATTTTGGCTTGTGATTATCCTTCAGATTTTTTTTAGCAATTTTTGTGGAAGCATGGACAAGTCAAAAATTCATGTTATTTTCGAAAATAAGTTCTGTCATGGAACCAATGCATCACAGCCAGCTCAAAATATCAATGAGGTATTTGGAAGGGATGTGCCTAAAGAACGCACAGTTTGTCAATGGATTGAGAAGTTCCATTCTGGTAACTTTAATCTTGAAAATGTGCCCTGTGGGTGACCTGAGACCAAGTGGATAATGATGAGTGGAAAGCTGTAGTGGAAATGAATTCATCTCAACCAACACGTGAATCAGCAGCAAGGCTCAACATTACTATTCCAACAATATTGGACCATTGGAAACAAATTCTCAAGGTAAAGAATCTGGATAGATGGGGTACCACATGAATTAAACCACTGTCAGAAGAGAAATCATCTGGAAGCTTGCCTTTCTTCACTGTCACAACATAAAGGCAAACCATCTCCACACTGTATTGTCACATGGGATTAAAAATGGATTATTTTTTACAATCACAGCATTTGGCACCATGGTTGGATGAAATGCCGAAACATCATCCAAAATTGAATATTCATCAAAAAAAGTTGATAGTCTTTGTTTGGTGGTCCAGCGCTGGTATTATCCTCTACAGTTTCATGAAACCTGGTCAATTCATGACAGCGGATGTCTCCTGCAACCAAATGGATGAAGTGATGAGGATGCTTGTGATTAAGCAGCTGAGATTGGTCAGTAGAGACAGGCCAATCCTTTTGCAAGACAATGCTCAAACACATGTCACACAAACAATGCTGCTCAAAATATAGAAGCTGGACTTGAAAACTCTCTGTCATCCACCATATTTCCCAGACCTTGTACCAAGTGACTACCACTTCTTCCAGGCTTTGAACTACTTCTTGCAAGGAAAAATATTCATTCTCAACAAACTGTGGAAAAGGCCTTTAGCGATTTCATGGCCACTTGCTCTCCAGGCTTCTTCACTGCTGGCATAAACAAGCTACTGTTAAGATAGCAAAACTGTTTTGATAGTTTAGGTACATACTTTGATTAATTGTACTGATTCTTGTTTGAGCTATAAAAACTACACTTTTGATTCAAAATTGGATATTTTATATTTAATGACCTAAGCACATTTTTTGATTTTATAGAACCTTTACCTGTGCTAAAAACTTAGGTCCCATCCTTTTTAATAACCATTCCCATGATTTTGATCAGAAATCTGAACAGAAGAAGCATGAATTAAAATTAGATGCCCCAAACAGTGGTTTTGTATTTTTAGCTTGAAAGACACTTGAATCCTTAACACTATAAAAAGTAAGGAAAATTGCAACTCACTCAGAGTTTTGTTTTAAGTAGGGTTTGGGATTCGTGTTTGCTTATTTTCTCCCCAGCATTTGCTCCAGGTGTTTTTTCTTGTTTTGTTTCATCTTGCATCTGTTTTGCAGTTTATTGCTCTGGTGATAAATTTTAATTTATATTTATTTTTATTTCCAGGGTATTTATTCTATTTGTACTCACTGACTTACAGGCCAGGATGGTGATTGTTATACAGTAGTTTACTTTTAAAAGAAATAGGCCTGCTCAAGCAGCTAATACGGGAAGATGTATCACCAGCCTGAATAATTGTGACAACCATAGACCGTATCAGGGCCTGTTTGTTTGCACAATACCCTCCTGCATTAAGAAAGCCGTCCCAGCTGTCTTGGGCTCTGGAGTCACCCATTTCATCACTTGACACTGCGGCAGATGTTATGGATTGATAACAGACTTCACTTCATTCACTCCACATCTAAGATTACCTCTGGAAAAAAAATCTAATACATTATAACCCTCCCAGCCATTTGTTAAAAAAAAAAAAAAAGATCAGCAATTTATTCCCCTTTTTAGCATTAAATGGTGTTTTTTTCTCCCCCATCCTCTTTGAATGCACATACTATTTTAAAATGGCCATTTAACACATTCATCACACAGCTTTCTATAGGCAAGAAAATCAGTGAAAGACAAGAATGTAATGATTTAATTGAATTAGGACCAGATCAGATTTTAGAGTTGATGACTCATATTACCATTATATCTGAAAGATGCTGTTTGCTTTTAAGGATAGAGAGATGCACTGCATTTACAAATTTGTTAGAAATAAGGGCTTCTTCATTTCTGAAAAACTGAAAAAGGAGAGCACAGCCTGGGATTTAAAAGGAGGTATAAAATCTGTATTAAGTTGAACAGATTTCTTAGCTAAACAGCAGATTCTCCTCTTTAGGAAATTCAGGGATTCCTGTAAATGTAACACAAATACACAAATAGGATTGACCATTGCCAAAAGATCATGCAATGAAACAGTCTGAAAAGTGGGCACTTCCTACATACAAATAGATTTTATGGAAGGATGTGGATAAAAATGAATAAAAATGCACAATGGGGCTGTTTCTTAGATGTGAAAATGCTTTGTTCACAAACAGCATGGTTTTATTGTTCAGGCTGTAGAATAGCATGGGATTGAAGTGCATTTCAAAGTTAAGTGTGGCAAGAGGAGGGATGTGGATCAACAACGTCACATTTAATCTCAAGTCTTGAACTGGTATGCAGAAGCTTGCAGCTTGCCTGCTACATTCAGGCATTTCCACCATTTTGTGGATCTCTTTCTAACATAAAGCTAGCCCCTCAGGGACAACCGTTCATCTGTGAATGCAGCATGTATCCTTGTACCTTCACCCATTGGCAAGGTCAGCAAATCCTAAAGCGGGCAGAGATGCTCAGGGTATTGGGGCCAAGATAAAAAAGAAAGGGAGTGGGGAATATAAGTCATATGGCAAGACTACTTTGATTAGAATAATGAGTCCTTTTCCTTTTCAGGTGTATAGTGTTTTATAGTTTGCAACATTTTTTTCAATATGATGCCATTTTTGTTTTGTTTTTCTGTTTGTTTTTCGTTTTATTTTCTCTTTTCTTTTTTTTTATTTCAGCATATTATGGGGGTACAAACTTTAAGGTTACATACATTGCCCTTGTCTCCCCTTCCCCCTTGAGTCAGAGCTTCAAGCGTGTCCATCCCCCAGACAATGTCCATCACGCTCACTATGTATGTCTATACCCATCCCCTCCTCCCCTCTCCCACCTGCTCCACACACGACAAATGTTTGTTTTTCTTTTTTTTTAACATTTTGGTTATATTTTATATCTTTGCCTCTCCCTAGCAAGGGTTAGAGGTATGCCCTTCCCCTCCACAAACCCCTAATCCCTGGTGAACACCACCACGCTTTGATCACCATAGTGTTAATCAGTCAGTACCAATTTGATGGCAAGTATATGTGGAGCTCATTATTCTGATCTTGTGTCACTTCACTTTGGATAATGGGCTTAAACTCAATCCAGGATAATATAAGCGGTGCTAGCTCGGTGTCATTTCTTATAATTGAGTAATATTCCATTGTAAACATATACCAAATTTTAATAATCCACTCATGCATTTTTGTTTTGATCCTCCCTTGCACTAGAATAGTCCATACAGGACATAGTCATCTCTTGTTTGCAATGGGGAAGCTGAGTCTTAGAGAGAATAGAAGACTTGTCTAAGGTCTCACAACTAGTAAGGTGCGATTACCAGTTTCAAGCTAGGTCTTTAATAATGCCTAATCAAGCATTCTTTCTACTATCTTTTCTGGACTCCAAATGAGAGTGACAGACATTGTTTAAACAAAATTTACGTTCACTGCATTTCCCATGCCATTGGGTCCAGCTCAAGAAACAAAAGAACGATTGCTCTGGTAGCTCTGTTTTTCTTCCTTTTTTTTTCTCCTTTCCCTCACAAAGGCCCAGCAAAAAGCATTATCCTAGTAGCAGCAGTAAAGGGCCAGGGCAGAAAATAGAGAAAAGGGACCCACAAGCCCAGTGAGGGATTACAGCAATGATGTTCCTGCAGCACATCAGTCTGAGCCAACTCAAGGTCATTCGATGTTGGCAGCTGAGTTTTGAATCTACACACAACATACAACATTACGACGTTAATTGGAAGAGACTTTGGCTCGGGTGCAGGAGAGATGAGCTATTTATTTATCTTATTGACATTGAGTTTTGGTCATTAATTTAGCACCTGATGTGGATGAGGGGTGGGAGAGGCATTATTATGGTGATGTTGATTGTTGTGGCTCAACCTCTCCCCCCAAACAAGCTGTTTTAAATCTAGAAATACATAGCTAGTGCTGCTGAGTGTATTGTGAGATTTAAGGGTTGCTTGAGAAGAGTTGACCCCTGATATGGAAATCCAGCAGATGAATGTAGAAATTGAGGATGCAGAGTAACCACAGCCTTGATTAGAACAGGCATGATGGAGGAGAAGGAGGAGGAGACAGAAAAGGGAAAAAGTAGGGGGCGGAGTGGAGGAGGGGGGAGGGGATTGAGGCACCAAGGCAAGGAATGATTCTCTTAAGAATAGCACACGTACAGGGTACAGGATTCTTTGCAAGTCCCACACTGAGAGAACTAGAGAGACACAGTAAATTCCAGGTCTTCAATCAAGCAGGCTTAGCACAATCTTCAGGTCCAATAAGGGGCTGGCAGGCCAGATGGGAAAACAGAGGTGGGGTTGTTTGAAAAAAAAAAAAATCCAGCACTAGGATCCACAAGGGAAAATGTGACTCAAAAGACAGATAGCCAGAATGAACCCTGCTACAGGGAGCCAGATTTCCCAGGACGCCACACACTGGTGGAGACTGGAATTGCTTTGCACTCCCACTGTGGTTCTAAACATTCAAAAAGTTGATAATCAAAGCAGCAGACAGCAAACTGATCAGTGGCCTACAAACATGAAAGGAGTTTTTTCATTTCTGCACTACAAGCCAGAAAATATTTATTTCCATATTTCATCACTTACATGACACCTATTGTATTTTCACATTTAAACATCTTTGAAATCAGGGCACACCTAGAATCAGTGGTGTCTCATGGTTTTAATTGCTAGTGTTTCTTCTTGCTTAGTAACACAGTATAATGGTGCTTCTTGCAAAAGAAGGTGCCTAAAATTTGACAAAATTTGGGGTGTCTGCTCTGATGTAAATAACCAAAGTAAAGCAAATCAAAACAAAACGGAACCAAAAACAACAACAACACCAAAAAAAAATTGAGTGAAATATCTGGATCCTGTTTTAAAAAATCCAGAATTTCTTATGACAGTGGCACCACAAGAGAGATTCTAAAAAACCTTGAGATAAATATCAAATAAAAAGAAAAATGATTTTGTTGAAAGAGTAATATGTTATTTGACTAAGCTGAATTCTTACAAATTATCACTTAATTTGTAAGTTGTACCTATAAGATTATTAGCATTAGAGAGCATGTTTTTTATTTTAATTTCAATTAATACAGCAAAGAAAGGAAGCACATTGGAGTATGCGACTGGACTACAGACCTAGCGTACTGATGTTGGTGGAAGAAATTTCTCAATTCATTAAATTATGATGGTGGGGGAATACTCAAGAGACTGCATTAGATGCAATCTGTTTAAATATACACTGTGAGATTTCAATCATAAAAAAGCATCTCAAAATGAAACCTTTTATTTTTTTAAATCTGGTTTAGATTGCATTTCCACTTTATAAAATTATGTATGTTCCTGAAAAGTCCTATGCTACACTGATAAAATTTTTTAAAGAACATGAGATTTAATAAGCCCTGGGCAAGCCACTTTTATGAAATGAGTAAATGTTCTTTGTTTATCTATCCTATAAATTTGAGTTGTCAGGTTAATATACACCTACACTTAAAATGGTAATGATCATGATGATATAAAACCACCAATTAGCTCTAGTTCTGTGATCGGTCTTGTATATAACATGGTCAAAGATAAAACTCTTGCTCTGGAGTTTGCATTACAAGACAGAGATAAAATATAAAGAGAGTTTGCGTTCATAGGAAGCCAGATCTGGAATGACTTGGAAATGGAGGTGAAAATGTTTTCTGAGTTGGCATGAGAGGAAAGCCATAATATTTTCCTTGTGTGTCTTGAAAATTTAGTGTCATTTAACCTTACCAACTAAGTTTTAGGTTTTCCATGATCTTCTTAGGAATACCATGATCATTTCACGTGGCCCATTGCCGGGGAGTTGTCTTTGGCAGCAAGAGGGTTTCCCTCCATGGGAGTTGACTACTATTTACAGAGTCTCTGGTGCCTCAAGGAAAAGGCATTATCTGCCCAGTGGTTGTGTCTTGTCCTGAGGGGGAGTCTGATATCATCCTAATCCCAGTAGAACTTCAGGGAAAATACATTGGTGGACTGACCCTCAATTTTTTTTTTTAATGTAGAAGGAGGCACACAGTTGCTCTAGGAGAAAAATGGGGATTTATGATCTTCATTTCCATATCAAACCATAGCAGAAATGTTTCACCAGTTAGTGCCTTATCAATCTACAGAGATCAAAACTGTTAGCTTTTGATCTCATCCCTTGGTGATGTCCCACCTCCCGAGAAATGCAAACAACCTGATTTATACTGGTGAGGAGGGAATTAAAGAGAATGAATAGGCAAAGGAAAATAGAAACTCATTTCAGGGTCTCAGTCACCTAAGCATCTGGTAGATCAAACTGCACTAGAATGAATTGAAGAGTCAGATGGTAACTTTGACTAAAAAAAAAGTAATGCGACTACTCAAGGGGATATATTTAGATCTCTCTCTCTCTCTCCCTCTCTCTCTGTGTCTCTCTCTCTTTCTCTCTCTCACACACACACACAACCTCTTGGAAAGGTAAGGAAAAATTTTCAAATTTAAGAGTTCAATAGAGGAACTGGAAAAATGATGATTATCAAGTCAGTGGCCTGCAAGAAAAAGAAAAATAAATCTTTATGATACAAAGAGACAAAAGAGATGGAAATCATGGGAAGAAAGAGAAGCGACTTGGAGAAGATCCAGGAAGTATAATATAGCAGTAAGAGGAGTGTGAGAAAAAGAAAATGAAATACATGGAGTAAAAGTAATAGTTACCACATAAGATTAGTAAAAAAAAAATGTTTTTCCTGAACTGAAGACTTGAGTTTTCAAAGTGGAAGGATTTACTAAGTCTAGGCCAGTATATTAAAGATAATACATATTGTTTTCTTTTTTTTGTCTTGTCATTTCCTAGCTTTGGTATCAAGGTAGTGCTGGCTTCATAAATGAGTTGGAGAGGATTTCTTCCTTCTTTATGTTTAATGAAATAATTTCTGCAATATGGGTACTAATTCTTTGTAGGTCTGATAAAACTTGGCTGTGGAACTATCTGGTATGGGATTTTTTGTTGTTGTTGGAAGATTTTTATTGCAGTTTCAATTTTCTTGCTCATAATTGGTTTATTCAGGAGTTCTATTTCTTCCTGATTGGGCCTTGGGAAGTTGTGTGTTTCTAGGAATTTCTCCATTTCCTCAACGTTTTTGAGTTTATGTGCACAAATATTTTCATAATATTCACAGGTGATATTTTGTATTTCTGTGGTATCAGTTGTAATATCTCCTTTTTTATTTCTGATTAAACTTATTTGGGTCCTCTCTTTTCTATTTCTGGTTAATGCAGTAAGAGGTCTATCACTTTTGTTTATCTTTTGAAAGAAACAACTTTTTGTTGTAGACCAATATCCCTTATGAATATAGATGAAAAATCCTCAATAAATTTCTAGCAAACAGAATTCATCAGCACATAAAAAAAAAAAAAATCCACCATGACCAAGTAGGCTTTATCCCAGGGATGCAAGAATGGTTCAACATATGTGAATCCATAAATATTATTCACCACATAAACAGAAGCAAAAAAAGAGAGAGAGATCATATTACCATCTCATAGATGCATAAGAAGCATTTAACAAAATTCAGCACCCTTTTATGATAAAAACTTTTAACAAAATAGGCATAGATGAAACATATCTCAAAATTATAAAAGCCATATATGATAAAACCACAGCCAAAAGCATATTGAATGGGGAAAGGTTGAAAACATTCCCAGTCAGAACTGGAACAAGACAAGAAAGTCCATTGTCACCACTTCTATTTAACATAGTGCTGGAAGTCCTAGCCATAGTAGTTAGGTAAGAGAAGGAAATAGAGGGTAATTCCAAATGTGGAAAGAGGAGGTTGAACTATCATTCTTTGCTGATGATACGATCATATATCTAGAAAACCCCAAAGATTCCACCAAGAGACTCCTGGAATTGATAAATAAATTCAGTAAAGTCTCAGGCTACAAAATCAATGTACACAAATCAGTAGCATCCGTATATACCAACAACTGTTAACCCGAGAATCAAATCAAAGTCTCAATATCTTTCACAATAGATAAAAATAAAATAAAATACCTAGGAATATATTTAACCAAGGAGGTGAAAGGTCTCTACAAAGAGAACTACAACTCACTGAGGAAGGAAATTGTGGATTATATAAACAAATGGAAAAACATATGCTCAGGGATTGGCAGAATCAACATTGTTAAAATGCCCATACTACCTTTGAAGATCTATAAAAAATAATTCTATTCTTCATTTGGAACCAGAAAAGAGCCTGAATAGCCAAAGCAGCCTTACGCAAAAGGAACAAATCTGGAGGCTTCACTTTACCAGATTTTAAGCTATACTTCAAGCCTATAGTAACCAAAGCAGCATGGTATTGGCACAAGAAAAGAGACATAGACCAATGGAACAGAACTGAGAACCAGAACTGAGAACCTAGATATAAAACCATCCTCATATAGCCATCTAATCTTTGACAAAGCATATAAAAAATATGCTAGGGAAAAGAATCATTGTTCAATGAATGGTGCTAGGGAAACTGGATAGCCACTTGTAGAAGATTGAAACAGGATTCATATCTTTCACCACTCACAAAAATTCAAGATAAATAACATATTTAAATCTCAGACATGAAACCATAAGAATTCTAGAAGACAATTTTGGAAAAATTCTTCTAGCTATCAGCCCAGGCAAAGAATTTACGAAGAAGACTCTATGGTCAATCACAGCAACAACAAAAGTAAATAAATGGGACTCGATTAAATTAAAAAGCTTCTGCATAGCCAAGGAAACTATCAACAGAGCAAATACACAACCTATAGAATGGGAGAAAATATTCTTGTGCTATACATCTGATAAAGGGCCAATAACCATAATCTACAAAGAACTCGAGCGAATCAGCAAACAAAACAAAACAAAACAAAAAAAAACCAATCCCATTAAAAATGATAATGTATTTTTACATTGTCTAGATGGAAATATTGAATTGAGAGTAAAAAGAAGAAATCTAATACATATCATGGAAAGTTGCTAAAAAGAGGGGATTGGGATAACATGAGTTCTCATTTTTTACACATGAGTCTAGAATGTGGTGGAATAACCTCCATCGTTTACTGAGATAAAAACTCCACAAAAATCTAGTGGTCTGACAGTACTCAGGGCTAAAGAAAAATATTTGCAGACGTGCAAGTTGTATTGATCTCATGAAAAACTAATGTTCTGATTCAGAAAATACAGCTAAAGCAGTTGTCTTTACTTTGTAGAAATGGGAAGGTTTTTTGCTTTTGTTTTTTTACGCAGAGACACATATTTATAGCATATGAATTAAACATAAATAAACTTTGATTCAGCCTCTTTTATTCTCAGAACCTTTATTCTCAGAGGCTTCCTAGGCAAAAAAAAAAAAAAAAAAAAAAAAAAAAAGAGAGAGAGAGAGAGAGTGAGAAAAGGGTGAGAGCTTAACAAATTCTGGTGGGATCCCCTGAATGCTGAGGGCAGAGGAAGTAAGATAATGGGTAGGAGATTTTAGATAGTCAAGGTCTTCAGACAGCTGGGTCTTTCTCAAATGGTCATAGAAAGGAGTTCGTCTGGGCTAGCAGGTCACAGCAAACAGCTCAGCCACATAGGCTGGGAACATAGGCCGGGAACATTGTCTGTTGTCTCATGTTGTAATAGAGTCAAACTTTGGGTTTTCCTTTTTATATTGGGAGCAGTCAAGAAAACAGGGGCTGAACAGGGTTGGCACATTGAGGATTTCCAAAGGTGCAAGTGCTTCAACAATCTCGGGCAAAAAGTATGAGTGGTAATCCTACATCCTTTCATATAAAAATAAATCAACTTCAGATTCATTAGCAAATTAAATGTAAATTCTAAAGATAAAAACTATGAGAAGAAAATATAGGTACTTATTTTTTAGACCTTGAGTTGGGGAACTATTTCTCAAGCAAAACTCAAAAACACTTTGGCCATAAAAAAAAAGTTTGATAGGTTTTTTTGTCTTGAATTTTAAGAACTGTTCGTAAAAAGGAAGATTAAAGAAAGTGACAACACAAGTTAAAAACTCAGGAGAAATATTTACAGTACATACAACCAACAAGGGAATACGATCAAGAATATATAAGTATTAATAATTCCTTGGCCGGGTTCTGTGGCTCACGCCTATAATCCTAGCACTCTGGCAGGCCAAGGCAGGAGAAGTACTTGAGCTCAGGAGTTTGAGACCAGCTTGAGCAAGACTGAAACCTTGTTTCTACTAAAAATAGAAAAATTAGCCAGGCCACATGGCACATCCTGTAATCCCAGCTCTTTGGGTGGCTGAGGCAGGAGGATCACTTGAGCTGAGGAGTTAGAGGTTGCAGTGAGCTATGATGATGCCACTGCACTGTAGCCAGGGAAACAGAGCAAGGCTCTGTCTCAATAAATAAATAAATAAAAATAAATAAATAAATAAATAATTCTTTTAAAAATAGCAGTAAGCAGAGTTCCAACAACCCAAAAAAAATGATAGGAAAGAAACATGTGCAGGTATTCACAGAAGATGCAAACATGTATGGATGATAAACATCAAAGTCAATGAACTAGATAGAGCAACACAGCAATTTGGGTACATTTCAGCAATGTAAGTCACAGATTTCTATGCATGGTATAACATACTTTTCATAAATTTAAAGACAAAATTTTAAAAATATATGTTTCAAGTGATGTGTATTAATGTAATAAAAGCAGATGAAAAAGAAAGCAAGTAAGAAGTGAATACAGATTTAGGATCCCATGCTGCCTTGGACAGGGAGAGGCAAGGACATGAGTAGGCAGGATAACAATAGGATTAAATATACATTTTTGTCAAGGGCTTAGTGTTTATTTTATGTGGCAATTTTGCAGGTTCTTCATGATTTATTAAGTTGTTTTATTTGTTTGGTTTTTGTTTTGATTTGCTTTGCTTTAAAGTAGGTAATGTCAGTGTGCCACAAACCAGGGATGTATAATTAAGCCAATTCTCTGAAATCCCAGTACCTCCGATCTCCCACTACAAATTTTTTTTTTTTTTTTTTTGAGACAGAATCTCGCTTTGTTGCCCAGGCTAGAGTGAGTGCCGTGGCATCAGCCTAGCTCACAGCAACCTCACACTCCTGAGCTCAAGCAATCCTCCTGCCTCAGCCACCCGAGTAGCTGGGACTACAGGCATGCACCACCATGCCCGGCTAGTTTTTTCTATATATATTAGTTGCCCAATTAATTTCTTTCTATTTATAGTAGAGACGGGGTCTCGCTCTTGCTCAGGCTGGTTTCGAACTCCTGACCTCGAGCAATCCGCCCGCCTCGGCTTCCCAGAGTGCTGGGATTACAGGCATGAGCCACCGCGCCTGGTCCCACTACAAATTTTTAATGATTGAAATATGTTATATAAGCAAATGTAAATAAAAAAACATGCAGTAGCAGAATATTAAATATCAGGCAGCAGAATTCATGCTCAAAAGCATTAAACAGGAACAAGAAAATCATCATATATGATAATCACTACCACTCACTAAGACAGCTGAGTCATAAACATTAACGTTTGTCCATCAAACAACATAAAGCAAAATACATATGAAAAGTTATCTAGAGATTGATGAAAATTTTAACTGTAAAATTAAAGGGGACGATGCAATGTGTTTCTTTAAGAATAAACAGATTAAAAAACATAAGTAAGGTAATGGAAGATGTAAATAATATCACCCACAAGCTCAATTAATAAATATTTATATATAAAATGTACCAAGCAAGGAAAGAGTATATATTCTTTTCTTAGAGCCATGGAAAACTTGCAAGAGTTGTTCATGTTCTTAGCTTCAAAGATAACTTGAAAAAAAATCCCAAACAGTAGAAATTTTACCACCTGCATGATCTGAATGTAATCCTAGGTATCAGAAATAAGCAACAAAATTAACTTAAAATTGCTTAACTGCTTAGATTTTAAACAATTGTCATGAAGAATCCCTGGAGAAAGGGGCAATCATAAAGTCACCACATATTTTTCAAGAAGAAATACTGGAAAAGAGAACACTCCATACCAGTCTTGGCAACAAACAGACGCAGACAAACAAATCCATCATGTGTCAATATTACTAAAGGAGAATTCATGTAAACCAAGTTTGAACTTCAGTTAAAGAGGTGGTTTTAGTAGAAATTCTGTCACTTTGTAATGTTTGAGGAGGAAGGTCATGGGAAAAATAGCCAGACAGATTTTAGAAAAAAATAACTTTTCCATACCCTACTCAGAGGTGTTTAAAACAGCTCAAAAGTAGAAACATGAGACTTGTTGAGAAGGAGAACCTGGAGGACTCAAGGTCACCTTTAAAATGTGGGTGAGATGACAGGTTGCAATAAAATATGATTCCAAAATTCTTGGTATTACAGAAAAATAGTTAATGTGCAATGCCTGTCCTATCTTTATGCATCTGCTGACTGCTATTTTGTTCAAAACCTGCAGAGCATGACAAATAAATAGCATAATGCTAACATTTTTTTTCTCTCTCCTTTTCTCCTTTTCCTCCTTTTTAATAAATAGTTAGAAAAACAAACAAGCTAACAAAACACAAGAGAAGCTCCACCATGGTATATGACGGAAGAAAGGCATGCTTCAGTTTTTCCAAAAGATATGCCTTTGCTTCATTTGCTAAAAGCTGTTGAAGGCCACTTGGAAAAGAAACTCCACTTTGACTACGTGGGTCTGCAGCAGTTTCTTTTCTGATACAACTGCCATGGTGGTGCATTGTTGTGCCTGATAAAGGTTGTTATTGGAACAAAAAAAATGTGTTTTTTCTTTCCCATGTAATATGTAATAAAACTATTCTATGAAGTCTCAATGAACTCTCTCAATTGAGAAAAATACAGACAATTTTCATTATAAGTGAATGTCTCCAATTCATTCCTTTTCTATGGAAGGAAGACATGCAACAGTAACTTACTGTGGGCCACATTTCATAAGATATAATCTATTCCATTATTCTTGTGTATGTTTCATATGAAAAATGTTATGAAGTTTTTTCCACCTCACAAAAATACATATTCCCTTATCTCATTAAGTCCCTATCTTGCACAACACCATTTCTCTGCTGTCGCTAGATCGCCAGCTCACCCAGCAGGGTCTCCCCAGACTGTATTGCTGTTTCAGAAATATAATAGAAATGCATGCATTGTGTTCACACACAGTCAGTCCGTTGTTCAATTTTAAATCTCTGGCAAATGGAGGTGAAATTCTGAGAATGAAATGAACCTGATTTTGGTTGACTCTACCTGATGAGATTCAGCATTATTTCCAATTACTATGACTTACATTTTTTTTGTTGTATGTAGAATGATATATTATTTCTATAGATTACCGTGTTTTAGCCTAGCAATGACCTTAGGCTGGTGAGAGGTACACACGTGAGAAAAGTTAGTCTGAGAGGGCATTACAACCCTGTACATTGCATTTTATCTAATGCAGTTAACATTTTAAGTGCTTGAATTTTTAGGTCCATTTGATTATAAAATTAATGCATGCTTATTTTTGAAAATCCAAACACTGTAAAGTATGCAAACAAAAAATTAAAGGTTTTCTATTTCCTCTGTCTTCTACCAGTTAATCCACTTCTAAACATTCACTGTTAAAGGTTTGGCATGAATCTTCACACAAACAGATACTCACCCACTCTCACATTAATATTCATAGGTAATTTATATACTTTTTCTTCTTTTAAAAATTATAAAATAATACTGTGCATGCTATTCAGAAAACATAGTTTCTGCTTAGAATATTATCAGTGAATTTCCAATCTTCATCTCTTTCAATGACCATTCTTAGGGCTTTACTTTTTTTAAAAAAATTGTGATCTGGATGAACAACATGAAAATACCATAAAATTGTTATGAGTGTTGAACATGGTTTCTACGATAAGGCATTTATTTTCTTTCTGATGGTACAAGATAAAGTATATTTATTAATAGCATCCATCTTTACTTCTACATTTGAAAATATGTAAACCTTAGTGCATAACTGGAATTTCTTCTTTAACCCCTATAAAGTTGCATAAAGAGACTTGAAATATCTGTCACTGAAAAATCATTTTTTTTTAAATTGTTGACTTTTCTTGTTCACTATCTTATAATCTCAACTCCCTATAAAAAATTTAATATATCCTGGTGATTTGGCACAAAGCATAGCTATAAAACTACTATATAACTATTTTACATTAATTTTCTTCTGTAATAACAAGTTTGACTTATTTTAGATTCATAAATATTGAACATATTTTAATCAAAAAGTTACCTATCATAAAACTGCCTAAGTGAATGGACCAATCCTTGTGGAATCATATGTAATGAGAAGGTTGGAATTCTCAGCTGAGGTTGGGTACCAAAGACAGCAGTAAAAACAAGGAAGAAATTCTGTCTTTGGGAAAATTAATTATTCTAATAATTTTAATCTGCCAATCAAGCTAGTTCTTTGTGTAGCAGAGCTGTTGGTAATTTAATATCTACTTAATTAAATAATTCTACAAGTTTCTATGAATTCTGTTGGTGGTGAGTATTGCATGTAAGTGTTGTAAACAGTACTTGTCTGCTTGAAAAGTCAGCTGAAGACTTCTCTCTTCCAGAGAGCCTTTCTGGGCATCTTTATTCAAAATTATGAACCATCCTCTTTTGATTTTTGTTCTTCATCATCTTCATTACATAATTTTTATGTGTTATTGAGATATAACAACAATTATATATTTGTATTTGGGATCCTAATTTTTATATTATATTACAGCTATACTTTCCATAATTTTGTCATTCTATATTAGTTTTTCAATGAATATTCATTCATTTCATAAATATTTACATTTCTATTATGTATAGCGTATTTCCTTACATCAACCACATATGAAAAGCACTCCACTTTGGGAAGCCATGAGATAATATAGAAGTATCTACCACCAGCCTCAAAGAGTTTACTACCTGGTCAGGAAGAGCTGCTCTGGATTGGGTAGATAATAATAATAATAATACAACATAGAACGTGGTGCAAGTGAATAGAGAGGAACATATGAAATAGCATGGGTTTTGAGAAGGGATAAAGATTTCTTATATGAGGCAAGCAGCAAAGAAGTGGCTTCTGATTCATAATTTACAAAAGAATAAGAAAAAATTGGCCATGTAGAAATATTAAAGAATTAGGTATCAAACAGATAAAACAGAAGCAACTGTAGGTTTAGAAATTTATGCACAGGGACTGAGAATAATTTGAGAATGTGGATCCTTGCAAAAAAAGGCATAATGGCATGACTTACAGTAAGTTGGAATGGGGTAAAGTTTTTAAACTTCTTGTGTATAAAGTTAAGAAATTAGGACTTTATCTGAAAGGCGATAATAAACTGCTAGCTATTTGTTCTGTCGTTGTTAAAAACTACTTGTTTTTTGAAGGTTGAACTGTGATTTTATATTTTCCATAAAGTTCTGCGCATAGTATTCACATACTTGGGAACCAGTGACTTGGACCTTTCTCTTGTGAAATAGTTAAAATTGTGGGAGTCTTAAAGATACCAAGCCCAATATTGGCGCCCAATATTGGCACACAATATTGAATAATGATAGTCAGGTCAAACCTTCAGCAATTGGTATGCCTGCCAAAAATATATGTCTAAATATATCAAGTCACTCTGCCCTACAAGTTAGCCTAGAAATCTTGATAGAGCAGGCTTTCTATTAATAGAAAATGATTATTTCCTTTCTGACTTGCACAGCATAAGTTACTCTGACAACTGACTTTCACCTAGTATTTTGACATAACTATTGAACTAGAAAGTCAAAGATACACAGAAAGATTTATTTACCCTTTAAATAAAAATATGGCATTATTTAAAATTCAGAACAAAAAAAAATCAACTAGCTTTGCTCTGTAGTTCTTATTTCATCTCTTCCTCTACTCAATGTTAAATGAGCATCTTCTGCATACCAGATATTGTGCGGGATGACAGGAATGCTAAAAAGAATATGTTCCTGGCCTCAAGGACCTCCACTTGTGTAGAGATCACACACAATAAAATAGTTATAATAAATTGTGATAAGTGCAAGAACAGAGACATGAAATACTTGCTGAAAGCCCAAAGGAAATAGTTCTTTCTGTATAGGTTTGCAATTACTCCCAAACATCCATTTAATAACTTTTAAAATAATGATACTAATCATGATAAAATAATCCATGCATTCTTATAAACACTCTATAACTCTGTGTAAGCAGACAGCAGCAAGATGCTTCACAACTGTGTTGGTTTAAAGCCCTTTCTGTTAACTTATAAGGTCACGTAGGGATTCAAAAGGAAAACTTGTTTGCTGTGCTCAGCCTTCAACTCTTCCTCTCTGTCATTGAGATTATCCATAGTGTGTGTCTATTGTCTTGGAGAACTAAATTATGATGGACGCAAGAATCAGACAAGAAAATTCTTGGTTTATTAACAGCCTACATTATGTATTCCGACAGTCAGATTCTATACTAGTGAACACAGTCGTTTATGCAACTGTTGCTATGCGTCTGCTACAGATTTAACATAATTCATTATTTCAATGTCTGAGTTCTTATAAAATCTAATTGAAAAAGAGAAGTCCAAAAGCAATGAGGACTTAAGTGATTCACCCTAGGTCAAAAGGTGATCTTTATGAAAGTGAAATTCAAAATCTTCGTTTCTCCATTAGAAAATTAAATGAAACTCTGAAAATGTCTAATACCCTTCCCTTAAATGTATTACCCTACATACAGGTTATTTTCAATTTTTTATTAAGCTGTGGAGAGAATTTCAATAAGACTATAATCTTTTGCTTATTCCACTTGAGCAATCCTTAGAGTTGGCAAATTCCTTATGATTTTTGTTCTCATTTGCTGTATTTGTGTGGGTCTAACACACCTTCCCATAGTTAGAAAGATAACAGAACTATAGAAGCTGACACATAGACTTGAAATGATCGTTATCTCTCTTGTGGTAATATGATTCTGCTGTGCGATCAAGACTCTGGGAACCTTACCTCAAACCCACATATCAACAAGATACTGGATCTTAAATAACAAATTAGGGGACTGGGAGTGAAAAGCAGAGAAAGCATTCTCTTCAATAATAGAAAATCACTCCTATATAGATGCTTGTCCTCTGTGAGCACAGCAGTCTCCCTATGGGTCCTCCTACAGAAATCCCCCTTTAGTATTGAGAAAAGTTTTAGTTAACTGTCTATCCTAGGAGTCAAGGTCATTTCAGGAAGAGGGTTTATGATAATTCTCATATTCTTCTGCCTACACCTCTCTGCCTTGGCATCCCTGCCATGCTGTGTGGGCAAACGCTGTCTAGAAATGGACAGGCTGCTCTCCACAGGGTCTCCAAGCCTTCCACGTGTCTCTGTGCATTTAGCGAGTCTGTGTTCTCTGTCCTCAGCTACTCTGCGCTGTTCTCTAAAGCTTTCCTTTGAGCTTCCTTTTCTTTCCTACTTCAAGATGTTATGATTTGCAAGGTTAAAAATAGAAAAGAATGGTGCTTTATTTATGCATCGTTTTATTTTATTTTTTTGTAAAATATGTTTTTATTCGAAAAGTGGTTGTAATTGCATTAGCTTTTCCATGCACTTCAAAAGGGTTGTAAAAATATCTTAGATGGAAGTGCATATGTATATTAATCTTGACATGAAGTAGAGAATACATATTTACATTTGATATAGTTTATATATATATATGTTTTATTTCAGAATATTATGGGGGTACAAATGTTTAGGTTACATATATTGCCTTTGCCCCATTGGAGTCAGAGCTACAAGCATGTCCATCCCCCAGACATGCATCATTTTAAATATTTCCTGGAGGTTTTTCAGGAAAACCTCAATGAAATTTCTTCATGAGAGGAAGGAATCCATGTGTGGAACTATATGCTCAAGTCGGACCAAATCTAAACTCATCCAGTCAGGGGAATATAGTCCCAAATGGATTCTAGCTTGGCAGGATATAACTACCATGGTCAATTTTCTATCAGAACAACTTAGTTCTTTAATTAAATAATAATATTAATAAGCCCTTTAAAGAAAAAGTGACCATGGCGCACAGATCAAAGCATTAAGATTTCTCAAATTTTCCCATTTGACCGCTTTTCAAGCACATTCAGTGTTTTCTGTAGTAATATAGCAGTTTATTATCAAATAGTATTAATACATGCATATCCTAATTCAGAGTCAGTTTATTTGACATATCAATTCCTAGGCATAAAGTGACTAATTGAATTTTACAAAGGTTGATTTAGACATAAACCTGTATTCTAAAAATAGTGTTAGGGTATAGAGAATATTTTTTGTTTATATATTATATGTGCTTATGGTTTTTCATGGACTGAAGTTCTAATGAGGCATAACTTCTTCCCTATTATGTTACATGTTGCCTGAATCATTGAAATAATTCACAGTGTATTGTAAAAGATAGTGACACTAAATAAAATATTTTCTTGATATGAGATCCTAGGATAGTATACACAAGCACCTAATATGCAATTTCTAGGCACCTAAAATATGCAGTAAGAATATTTATTTGCAGTCACATGTTTAACCCTTGATTTATGGTCTACTAGAACCATTTTCAAGTGTATCTCCTACAAAAATGACTCTATTCATACCCAGAGAACATTTATACTTACTAGTCCTGGTTGTGGATGGAATTTTTCTTTTTAGAATAGATGGCAATTTTTGAAGCTTTAAAGAAACTTCTGGAAAAATAGCACCCTATCAGGGATAGTTAGGGAGGGGGTAGGATAAGGATAGCTGGAAAAACTAAATCAATATCCTTGAGCATTTATCCTTGTGCTCTCTCCCTTTCTCTAATGACATGAATATTACATGGCATCTGTTAGTTTTCACTGGAAATGTGAAGGTAAGGGATACAGTTTCAGAAAAATACTATTCCCAAAGGAAAGTCCTGAAAAGCAATGTAAACCCAGTCAGAGCAGGAGAAATTAAGTGACCCCAAATCATATATATATATATATATATATATATATATATATATATATATGGCATATGTGCGTGTATACACACACACACACACACACATATGGCATTAGAGGTAGAGATGCTATATGGACATTAAGCAGGGAGGGTTGTCCATAAGGTCCAATGCATTGGGAAAGCATTTCATGCCAGTTGTGCCAAAGGGAAATTTAAGGACCATTGGCATTCAAAATTTTCTTATAGAAGTAAGTAAAATGTCTATTTTTCATTTTTATAATTTATTTTAATGAGGCAGAAAGAGGAGATTTAAAAAAAATGCAAAACTAGGAAAGTGAAGTGATCATTTAAGAAGCTTCAACCTACTTTGGACAAATAAACATGAAACAGATGGCTTGGGTTAAGAGGTCACAGAAAAACAAATTTAAAGTCTTAAGGCCAAAGTATTCATGGCAAAATGCTTGTTGAGTTCTATAAGAATTCAAAATCATATTAAAAGGTTTGAAAAACCCCATGGGGCATCAGAGGCATACTTCAGTGACAGATCTCTGGGGTCACAAAACTCAGAAGAGACTGCTCTGACTGAAGCACTGTTGAGGAATTTCCAGACCCCAGGTCACTGCGTGTGTGTCCGCTGGGGGAAGGACTTCTGTTGTTACCTCCTGGACTGTTGGAATTCGCAGTCAGTGGTGCTGGTGGAGGCTGTGCTGGGAGGCAAATGACTGGGGTATGGTGACAGAGAGCAAGGCTAGCAGGAGGTAGCCTAGGCTTGAGGCCAGGACTTGCTGACTTCATAGCTCATTGCTAAGGAATTGTTCTAAGTGCAGTGGGAACCCCTTCTAGGTTTTGAGTTGGGAGGAGGCAGGTAGACAGCAACATGCTCCAGTTTACATTTTAAGAAAATTATCCTTGTCACAATGAAGAGACTTAATTGGAATGGGGCAGGTTTGGAAGCTAAATGGCCAGTCCACAGGTGATGGTGCCATGGAAACGGTGGCAGGAAAAAGTGAAGAGGTAAGGCTGACTTTTAGATTGGATGCAGGAGAGGAGGGAACAAGAGGACATGAAGATGACGCCTAGAGATTTCGAGACTCTAGCTTGAGCTCCTTGGTGTGTGGTGACACCATTTGGAGAGAAGTTGAGTGGTTGCACAGGTGCGAAGATTAAAAATCAAGAACTATGTTTTGGACACGCTAATTGGAGGCGACTGTGGTTAAGGAAGAAGAAAAGCTACTGTTTATTGCGTGTTTTTCCTTGTGCTGGTGAGAATTTTGATCGCTTTGAATTAATGTTTATTATTATTATAACTTTGCTGCTGTTACTGTATTCATTGTACAGATGAGAAAACGGAAGCCTAAAAAATGTTAAATTAAAGCACTCCAATGCCCCATCACTAAGAAATGATGAGGCTAAAATTTAACGTGCTTGCTCTGTCTCCAGCATGCTTGTTTTTAAATATTTCATTTATACCACTTCTCCATATCCTGTATTATTTAGATGATAAGAGAGCAATTAGATAAATGAATTTGAAATTCAGAAGAGAAGTCTCTACTGTAAATATCCATTTAGGAATATTCATAATTACAAGGACAGTTTCAGTGGAGCTGTGACAGCAATGGTCATGTTGGAGTGGAAAGAACAGGACATCCAAGACAGGCATATGGAGCCCTCAGGCCTTGATGAGTCAACAGGGTGATCTCTGAATGGCAAAAAAGAAATGAAATTCCCTGAAAGGAATTTGAAGTTAGGAAGATTTTGTGTTTGATTTTGTTAGAGGTGTTTGATTTCGTTAGTGGTATTTGATTTTTGTTTTAAAGATGGAACATCTTATTGTTATGAATGAGAACAATTTAGGAAAAATGAAAAGGATGTGAACCAGGAGAGAAAGGGAAACTTGAAGGATCATACCACTGCTGACAGCATGCAGATGGGGATAGGACTGAGGGTTCATTGGCAAAATTCAGGTCTCACTCCTTTAAGTTTTTTTCATGATGAATGAGGCTAGTTCATTAATTGAGAAAGTAGGGTGAAAAAGAGATGGTGTGTTATTAGATCTGTGTACCAGACTTCTGTCTTGGTTCCAAGTTCTCTCCTCAGGGGTGTGACACAGCCAATCACTGCTCCCTGAGGTGTCAGTACTGACAAAATTGCGTTTGGCACAGTAAATGCACACAGGCACCCCACAGTACTACTGCATCTAAGTATGGTGAGAAAAATCATGTTTTCAACTGTATAAAGTACAGGAGTAAAGTCAAGAAATACTTTTTTAAAAGATCATCAAATTGTACTTTAAAAAAAATGATCATTAACTGTTTAAACAATGCAACCCTGGAAAAGCAGGCTTTTCCTGCCGTTCTGAGTACAATACCATTAGCTAAAAAATGCAAAGAACTCTTGTTCACCATTTGGTCCTCTGTTTCTCTCTTCTCTCTCTAAATATCTTTACCCAGTGGAATTAGAGTCCAGCAGATGAATCCATTAACTCCGGAGAGTTTCCTGGAGAAGCCTCCCCACACCTCCCCAGTATCCTGCAAGAATGTGTCCCATATGTAACTGTTTCTCTGTGTATCCTTTTATTCTCTAAATTTATGTAACTAGCCTGGGATGTTATTTGCGAAGATCTACCTACACCATCTACCCAACACAACTACATTCCAAATTATAAGAAATAGATATTACATCTCGTATTATCAACTCTTGTATGTCAAATTTAATTACTCTTTATAGGTCACTAGGGTTTCTAGTCCATTCATATGAGTATACCTCTTTGCAGAGAAGCAGAGCTCCGTTGTGTCTTTAGGAAGTGGTAATGCTCAATTTAGTAATTGCCTGCTGTGTGTGCTGTGTGTGTGTGTGTGTGTGTGTGTGTGTGTGTGTGTTCCATGGTGAAATATATTTTTATTCTAATCAATTCAACAGTATCATGATAATCAAACAGGGAAAATATACGTATAATTTATTATCTGGCTGTAAAAGAAAGCAAATAAATGACAAGCAGTTCTAATGCTAGAAGAATCAATAGCTTATAATGATGCATATTCAAAATATCTCTTCATTCATGTATTCAAAAATGTCCTTTGGATACCGAACAGCATTCAATAATATTTCATACAACTTATTTTGTGGAATAATTCTTACTATTTTAATGAATAAGAGACATTTAATAATTCATTCAAGAATAATTTGTTGAACATTTTTATAAGGTATTTGTTTTCTGGGCAAGGTTTGTGTACGATATATAGTTCCAAAATGAATCAGGTGCAAATATTGCCTCTAGAAATTAATTGCAATGACAAGAAATGCTCAAAAAGTAACTTTAGTAATAGTCAAAATGAAAAACATTTCTATGATTATATCTTTTGTTTGTTTGTTTTCTAATGTAGCTAAGGCCCTGGACTCTAAGTCCAATGACCTATCCTAATTCCAGCTTCCTGAGAATTAAAAACTTCCCCAAGGAGACAAATTCTTTCTACCTGTAAGTCCATTTCTGACACAGTTCCTAAGAGCTGTCCTGTAATATCCAGAGGAAATATTAGTTGTTCTTATTTAGCATCTTAGAGGAGCAATCAATGAGTTAACCCTCTCAGACCTATTTTGCTTCTGGGCACAAAAACAGAAATTGGACTTTTCCTAGATCTTGCGATCAAGCCTATATTATATAGCTCCAATATCTGGGTTCCTGTTTTATTTTTAATGCTTGATACTTTTTTCCTTTATCTTTTTTGTATTTTCTACAACCATCTAACCATGGATAAATCAAACTACTTGTGATTTTATTCTTACCTTTAGACTACTGATCCCTTTGCAAGGAAATCGCTTAACCTTCCAATGGTGCCACTGCTAACTGATGGGGCATGGCATTCGGTGTTGGGGGTGGGGGGGCGGAATTCATGTTATTGCTCAACAGTTTCGTTTTATGTCCTGATTTGATCTCCTCCCCCACTTTCCTTATCACTGATGATAGCCCTGACCTCTCCTCCCCTCAAGGCAGCCTAACCACCTACCCCGCTTCCTCTTGCCCTATTGCCTACCCTTTTATTAGAACCACTCCAAACTGCTCCCCACTGTTGAGGATGAACAATCTCAAAGAGAAAATGAAACTATAATAAAGCAAACACTCCTAAAATATCCTTCATACACATACTTTGGTATCTCCATTTATTCTTAACTCTGTTCACCTTGATACAAACTGTGTTCTTACTCTTCTACAAAGTTCATCCATCCACTTTAGTTTTCCTCTTATTCTGTCTCCTCTGTAACCTTATTTCACCAATTTCCTTGGTTTTCTCCTATGCCATATTTCTATGAATATTTCTTATATTTAAATCAAACTCTCTTAAACCAGTGTCCCTTTTAGCCATGTTTCTGACCAATTCCTACATTATCTTTCAAATCTCAAACTTGGGAGGTCTCTCCTGGAAGTGTTATCTAACCTCTTATCAGTCTCTACACTCTGTGCCTGCTCACCTCCCCACCTATTTTTCAATACTATGTATACTAGCCCTATTACACTGAAATGATTCATTTATGTAGCTGTATCCTCAAAATGACCATGCGCTATCAAAAGAGGAGACTCTGTCTTAGTCATTACCATGTCTTCATTTTTCACTCAATGGCACTGCACACGAGAGGAGCTAGCTAAGTGCTCATTAGATTGAATGACACAATCCCACACGATGATTTTGAAATTGTGTCAAATGCTCAAGCTAACACAAAATCAAATTTGTTGTCCACTATGTTGGTCTTGTTTTCAACATTATGTCCAAAGCCAAGGGATATATTTATCAAGGGAAGCAGATTTAACATGACTGCATGTAAGATTAGACTTAAAAGTTAAAATGCTTGGGCTAGATGGCTTACCTCCTTTTTTTTTTTTTGTTTTTGTTTTTGTTTTTGTTTTTGGTGGTACCACCATCCACCTAATTCCCCCAACCAGGAGACCATGAAATGTGAATTCTACATTTCTTTATTTTTCTCATCTGCCCTCGTATATCCAGTCAATTATCGCATCCTGTGAAGTCTATCTCACTTCTAAATATTCCTTTTCTCCAGCCCACTCTGCTGCTTGAGTTCAAACACATGTCATATTTTGACTACATAATAGCCTCTCTCTCTCTTCAGCTAATTCTTTACACTATTTCCAGAGGGGCTTTTCTGACACACGAATATTATTGTGCTCAAAGAATTCCATGGTCTCCCTAGAACCTCTGGGATAAAATCTAAACTCTCCAGAATGATGAAGAAGATACGCTGCATTTTGACCTTGCATAATATTCCATTCCTCATCTTGTCATTTCTCTCCAAACACCAGGCTCCTAATCTTACTAAAATGCTTGCTGTGTCCCAAATACATTCTATACGCTCAGGCTTTCTTTCTTTTGTTCTTAATGTTCTCTCTGCATAGAATGTCCTTCCCTTCCTTATCTGCCCAGAAGCTTTTAATCAATCTCATAGTCTCATTTTGAGTTAGCATCTTCCTTAGGCCTAAGATCCAAGTCAGACATTTTCACTATGTTCCCCTGACTCTTTCACTTTATTCTACTAAATCACTTAGCACGTGGCATTTTACTGGGCTTTCCTCATCTGTCTTCCAGAAGAGTTTGTCTGTCCTTTGGGGCTGGGGTCCCCAAATCAGTACAAGTCCATGTCTAGTGTATTACATTGCTATAAATCCTTGTTGAATAAATAAAGAAGGAAGGAAGAAAGACGTGTCTTGAGAACTCTGATTCCTTCCCTATCTCTTCATAGTGTTCTCAGTGACTAAAGATTGATTCATAAGTCTCTGCCTAGAAATTGGGTCTGTTCTATCTGTTGTTAGACCTTCTTAAGGGCAACCATCCTCTTTAGATCTCTTCTCATTATTGACTTCTCTAGGACTCTTCCCAACTTCCAAAAGGCTGACTTAATTCTGTCTGAATCCGCAGCACACTTTTCCTATAGCCTATTTCTTAGAAGAGAGTTCCTTCCAAATCCTTTCGCTATTTAGGCAACAGTATGAATGTCGTTCAGGGAAGCTAACTGGGTGTGAGGGTAGATAAACAAACTGGATCAAAAGTAAAAGTTGTGTTTGGGAATATAATTTTTTATATATTTATGTTATTATTTTCATGCCTGAAAGGAACATGTGGAATTAATCATTTGAATCATCATGACCAAGAGGAGAATAATCACAAATAGAGAGTAAGATGCTTCTTAGATGCGTCTCTCTTAACCTCTTTTAGGAAGTTAAGGGAAAGCTTTTCCTGGCTGCAATGTAATAGAGTACATCTGGATTGGTAAATGCTAAATAATCAGGGTTGAAAATCTGACATACAAAATAGGCTGGTTCAACTCGTCAATTAATGGCTATAGATATCATATGTGACCTACTATCTGAAGCATTAACACATGACATGAGATCCACTCACATGAAACAAAATCTCTGACCCTTATTTCTGGTGATAACAGAAGCTGCAAGAACTTGCTATAGTGTGTGGATTCAGTACTTTTTAAAAGAAAAAAATAATTAAAAGAAGGAGGGCCAATGCCAGCTTTGTATATATTTTTTAAAAATAAAAAAAATTTTCAACACCATTGCTATGCCTGATGTCTGATGTGTTCATGAGTAAAGACTTCTTTTTTCTTTTTCTTTTTCTTCATCTCTCTCTCTCTCTCTTTCTGACATGAACTTCCACATCATGCAGCTACTGAAAAGTCCTCAGTGTCTTATATCTCACGTAGGGATTTCCCCAGTAAAAGATAATCTAATTCAAACACTTTTCACTTAGAGAAAATACATTTTATTGCTTGGTAGGAACAATTGAAAAACTAATTCTGAAGCATAATCTTTATAGGAAATGTATTATTTTAGTTAAATCATAGCCATTAATCCGCTTATTAGTTCAGTGAGTTAAAACTCAGACTCAGTTTACCTGTTTTACCTGCTCATTAATGAAGCAAAGCCATTCAATCTATAAACATTAGGAAATATCAGTCATTAGGTATATATGGATTTTTTCTACAATATCAATCTCTAGATTAGCACCGTGTTTTGATGTTTATTTAGGATATCTCTTTATTTCTACAAATGTTGAGAAAGAAAATACAAATGAATATCTTAATCCTTACTTTTAAAAACTTGCATAAGCAGATTAGTATCAGATTTTTTTTATCCAAAGGGTCTGCTTTAAAAATACTTTTGCTTCTTTACAAATTGTTTGCATCATTTTATAGAATAGAAAATTTCCCTATAAAAGACCAATTTGAAGAAGAATGAAATGCTAAAAAGCTGGATTGCAAATTCGAAAAAAAAATTAGACTTTATAAACTAGAAAAAAAAGTCTGTTTTTCTGCATCTGAACTCTGCTCTAAATTTCTACCATACAGTTATATTAAGTATTATGCCACAAAGTAAATGTTTATCTCTTTCATAAGCATTTTTGGCAAAAATCCAGCATCAGATTCCATATTAAAACAGAGAAGGAAGTATGTGTGTGTGTATGTGTGTGTGGGGGGGGTAGTATATTTGTTTCATGCAGCCTCAATTAGAACCATAGGTAAAGATGATGAAATTTTGTAATGATTTTGTTTGGACAAACTCCCAATGTGCTCCACATATTAAGAAAAAAGTAGAATTTGATTTAATATAAAATGTTTAATATGGCAGCAGTGTCAAATCTAAATATTTCTAAGCATTAATTTTGAACATTGCAAATAATTCTCTTGACTTAAATGAATAAGAAAAACAAAACTTTAATGTTATGGGTGGGTGCATATTTCTATCTATGTTTCTCTGTTAGAGTTCCAAATGCTACTATACTAAAAATAATTTATTTGCCAGAGGCAACTATTGTGGTCAGAAGAAAAAGACATTAGGCTTTGGTGGGAAAGAAGCAAGAAGGCACAGAATTGGCTTTGTGGGTGAAAGGGAACAACTCTTCATCTATCTTGTGTGTGTGTGTGTATGTGTGTAAATGTTCCAGTGCCAAATATTAAATGACAAGTACTTTTCAGGAGTGTTCTGGTAATCTTTGTTCCCGTGCTTTCTCTCCATATACCATATTTCATGACATATTTTAAAGCCTAGAATTATAGTGGGATTATTCTAAATTCGCTTATTTCTGTATTAAACTTCAAATTGCCATTCATTAATCAGACCTATGTTAAGAAAGATCAAATAAGATGTTTTGCAAATATTTTTCATTAATAGTTATTTAAATTGTAATGAAATTAAATATGTAAATAAGTAGGAGTTATAAAATTGATCTGCCTTTTACATTTACAAAGTGACTAGGTGTTGCAAAACTTCAAAGTGCGTAATAGATTCATTAATTCAGGCAATGCATTTTCATTTGAAATATGCCAAAGGATTCATCAGTTCATATGATGCATGACTTGACTTTCAGGATGGGCATAAGCAGTTGTGAATATATGCACTCACTGTGGGAAGAGGGGTTCCAAACTAGAGCTGAGTTCTAAGTGAAGAGTCTATGATTTATGGAATGCAACCTACTAAAGCTGCATGGCATTTTTGGTTCATATCCTCAAACTGTGATTCTTTGGTAACTGTAACTTATCATAATTTTGGTAAGATCATAAATAAAGAAAAGTTTTACTAAGTTATTTTACATCACTGCTCAATGAACAGAAGCGAACAAGTCAAGAACAAAAATAGTCAACTGTGTCACAGTCTTTCACAACATGATTTCATCTTCATTCATATCACTTATTGGACTTCAGATTAAATCAATGTTTTTCAAACTAGACTATAAACTTAAATAAAGAAGGGAAATCTGTTTCTATTCCAGGGCTATATTCTCAGTGTTATGACTGATGTCTGGCATGTAGAAAAGCCTAATAAATGTTGCTGAATGAGAAAATTCAAGAGTTTATAAATAAATTACGTGAAGAATGAATGAATGAATGCAAGAGTGGAATGACAATGATAATGTGTCTATAGAATATGAAACATGGAAATCCTAAGTAACTTGGACAAAAGAAATTTTATTGCTGTACATAGTATAAACTATTTCCAGGATTGTTTTATACTCTATGTATTCATGTATTCATCATTAACATGTTTTAGAAATTAGTTTTCAAAAATTGAGACGTTTTAATGTACCCATAAGAATTTTTAAAAATTGCTTTATCCAATAAATGTGAAAAAAAGATTTTCACCTCATCTGATGGCAGCTCATATAGCTGTTTTATAATATGAGAAAATGGTTAATTAGACCTGAAATACTGTGCTTACCAAAGTATGAGACCTAATTTTTATATGCTGTAGGGAGCTGTGCTATAAATTAATAATCCAAGAGCCCTTGGATCAATGTGGCCAATAAGATTTATGTCATATAGCCAGTAAAATGCTGACACTTAGTGACAACAATCTGTTTTGCTAACAGATCCAGGAAGTATTGCTAATAAACCATTTTGTAGATGTAGAGAAAGAAGTATATAAGGATTAGATGACATTTGAAGGGCACACAACTATTGTTGAAGGGTGAAAATTTTTCATAATCACCTCCTGATCCCCAATCCAATGTTGTCTCCACTATACTATACCATCCATAATAGATTGACATGAAAAAGAAATATTTTCCAACATCCTCTGTGACTGCATGCTTGGCCAATGATACTCCATTTAAGCATCCCGTTTTTAGAGGGATTATAAAAATAATAGTTGAATAGAATGAAATGAAGAGAAAACATTTTTATAATTACTTAATATAATGACAATTATTATCTACCCATAGATAGTTGCACAATGACTTGTTATTTACGTATGGGATGCAGCCATGCTGGATATTACACCTATATTATTCTATTATTTTTGAATTATGGATTTACAGATTCTATCCTTAATAATATATTCAAATAAATGAATAATATTATAATCCTATATAGACAGTAAATTTTACTATTCTGATAATTGTAATGAATAAGTATGTCAATAATTCACCTTAGATAGTTGAGATGTTGATATTTGGCAATGACATTAATATAATTGTGAGTATCTGGAGAGCAATGTCCTTTTGTTCCCCAAACGTTGTTTAAGGTGCATAAATATAGACATATTTAATTTTAAGATGAGCTATTGGTTCAATTCAATTTGTATAAAATTGAAGGGCTTCCCTATCTTCTTGCCATCATTTCACTTTGCACATTTGGAAAGGTTTTAACTTTTATTTTCCTAATATAATTAATTGAAGAATGGAAATGATTACTCCATCCATGGACCTCTTGAGAATGATTACATAAATAAATGATATATATGGATGGGGTTTACACAAGGATAAGGTAAATTAAGATTATTTAAAATTATTTGAAAATCAGAACATCTCTTTCATGCTAATATAGTATGATATTATGATATGTTTAGTAAATAAATGAACACATTTATAAATGAACTAAATGTATTATGTTGGATAATTATTAATTGAGTTAGCTCTACCATCTTGCTATTTGTTTTTGATTTGTTCCATCCATTCTTTGTTCCCTCCCTCTTCTTATTTCTTCTTTTGGATTAACTGATTGTGATTTCTTTTTATCCTCTTTATTGGTGTATCAGCTATAACATTCTTTTACATGTTACGGTATACAGCTTTAATTTACCACAACTAAACTTCAAGAATATGATACCCATTTGAATATAAGAACCTTACAATGGTATACTTGTATTTGTTTCTTCCTGGTACTTTTACAATTGTTGTCATTTATTTAACTCCTACATATGTTACATATCCCATAATAAAGTTCCTTTTGTTTTAAATATTCAATTATCTTTTAAAGGGATTAAAAATAAGGAAGCTGTATTAAACTTACCCACATATTTACCATTTCCAATGAATTCCATTCCTTTGTGTAGATTAAGATTTGTAGTGCAGGTCACCGAGTAATAGATTTTTAAAATTTTGTATTTAAAAATACAAAAATACTTAATATTTAATATTTGTGTTTTAAGGACATTTTCTCTGTGTGTAGAATTCTAGGTTTACATTTTTTTCATAAAATAAAGATATAGTTTCTTCTCTTTTTGTTGCACTGCTTTCATCAAGAGATCTGTTGTCATCTTTATCTACATTCCTCTGTACTGAATGCATCTTTAACAACTTGTAAGATTTTTCTTTCTAACCATTGGTTTTGCATAATTTTACAGTGATATGCCTTGGTGTAGTTTCCTTCATGTTTCCTGTGTTTGGGGTTCATTGAGCTTCTTGGATATTTTGTAAAATTATTGAGCTTGTTTTGAGAAATGGATAAATCACTTGGAAATAGTTAAAAATGTTTGAGGCTTGCCTTTAACCTTTTACAGGTTTATCAGAGAAGCCTTATTCTAGAGCTAAACTTTTCCTTTCTACTGAAGCAAGATGTTACAGAGTACTCTAAGCTAAGTCCTCTAAATTATAAAGTTTTTCACTCTGGATGATTGGAATAAAAATGATATTCATTCTTTTTGGTGGGTTTTTGCCCAGCCTTGGGTAGACCTCTCTCATGCTGAACTGATCAATACTCAGCTAGAGGGTGAAGGGAGACCCTCTGCAGATCCCTGGACCTCTCACAATGTGTAGGTCTCTTCCCTTTGAAACTGTTTCCTGCAAACTCCAGTGTCCCTGGCCTCTCTCAATCCTCAATTCCATTATTCCATTTCCTCAGCTCAGGGAGAACTATAGGCTTACTTGAACTCCTCTTTCTGCACTATAGCCTGGAAAAGCTCACCAGACAGTAAACACGGGGCAATCCTAGGGCTTGACTTCTTTCCTTTCTCTCAGGAATTACTGCCTTGTGCTGCCAGATATCCAATGTCTATAAAACCACTTTTTATGTATTTTATCTGTTTCTGACTTTCTGTTGCTTCAAGCTGGAGGATAATTCAATCTCTGTTATTCCATCATGATTGGAAGTAGTGGCCTTTCATTTCAATATAAGAGAACTAATTTTCGACACTTTTGACATACCACATCCTGAGGACCCTCTGTGGAGAGGGAATGATTATGCATACGATTTAGTGTCTTAGGAGGATTTTATTCTTGATGTGGCATAAATTTATTAACTTCATAATCGGTACAGATTTATTATTTAAGATTATAAGTTCAAACTTTGGGAGGAATGCCTATTAGGAGGATGATATCATGGAGAGGAATGTGTGGAAGGGAAGTATTTACATTGGAAGTATTTGGATGCTGTTACTTTAAAGGGAAGCAGTGCAGCTGACCTGGTTGGCACAGGGGACACAGGAAGGAAGGCTGCTGGGATACCAGAGCCACAGAGCTGGGAATTAGGACAGCTGCTCTTTTTGTTTAAACTGCCACCAGCCTTGCCAACGCATGGGAGCCTCTCACAAATCATGCAAATTTCAGGGTCTTTATGATGCCACCTTTGATTCATGCAGGCTGTGTAAGAAAGAGAGAAAACACGTGTGTGTGTGCGCGTGTGTGCATGCGTACACACACACACACACACGTGCACACCATTGCAAAATTTGGCCGGGATTTTGTAGCTGCTAAGTCATGTGAGAAAAGACCATAGCTGCTCTCGCACCACTGAGCCTAATGGCCTGAGGGAAAGGGACAGTTTAAATTTCAACAGCAGAATTAGGAAAATGCATCACCTAGGATGACCAGCTGCTCTGCCCCATTCAGAGATCCTAGAAATGCACTCTCAGGACATGTCTTTGTCTGACTTTGCCAACACTCATTGATTTTCCTTTCCTGAATGCCAACAGCACTTACATTCTGCCCCATACAATTTGGCATACTACTGGCTTGTTTATACTTATTAATTTGTTTAGTTTTAGCTATTCCCAATCCAACTGAGCGCCCCATGAGGACAGGACTTTCCCGTGATACATTTATGATGCTCCTGCGCTCTGGTAGCAACCCCCCCCCAGGTCCTGCGTGCTCCCTCTATGAAGCCAGACTGTTGGCCGTGGTCCAAAAGCCTTGTCCCCTTGTTCTAGAGGTTATTTGTGTGTATGGTAGTGACTCTTGTCTGATATCATCATGATCATAACAGTTGGGATGCTGGGGTCAGAGAGAAGGAAGTGACAAGGAACCACAAATAAGCAGTCTTCTGACAACCTTTTGCTGACATCAAGCTGTAAATCAGACTGCAATGATGGGAAAACTCAGCCCAATTCCTGCCCTTTCTCTGCATTTGTTTCTGCTACATCCGCCTCAAGCCAGATAAAGTGTTTTATAGCCATGAGTAGCAGAGAGTCATTGTGAGGTGAGCTTTTGGGCCACTTTCCTGTGGTGTCTGCACTTTTAATAGTAGTTCAACACAATTTCAACTTGGAAAGGGTCAGAAGAAGTCCATGTAATCTCATAGTTAATTTCTGAATCTGCACAATGAATGAGTGCCATAAAGTTAACAAAAAAAAGCAACTTCATTTAAATGAGGACAAGCCAAGTGATCCACACAGGAGAAACATTAGAAAGAAGGTTATCCCTGTCTCTCAAAATTGTGGAGGGAAGGAAACTCCCATAAGGAACAAAAATAATATAAATGAAGAGTCATTCCATGGGTATAATAATTCAGCTATGCAGGATGAATAAGATCTAGAGATCTGCTATATAACATAGTGCCTAATGTCAACAATACTGTTTTGTTCACTGAAAAATGGATTATGAAGGCAGATTTCATGTTAAGTGTTCTTACTACAAAACAAAACAAAAACAAGGAAGCACAGGAAATTTTTGGAGGTGAGAGATATATCTATCACTCACTAGTGGCACTAGTTTCACAAGTATATGCTTAAGTCTAAACTCTTAAAATTATATTTATTGAATATGTGCATTTTTTGCATATCAATTATATATCAATAAATCTGTTAAAGTATATACATATACTAAAGGTAAAACATTTGATATTTTTAGTTTCATAGAGATCAGTATAAAATGCTCTTCCAAAAATATTAATTACTATATTAATAATGGAAAATGGATGGTTCTAGAGACATTAATCTTTCTGGAGTTCACAGAGCACTTACTTTTTTTTTCTCCCCCTCACCTTGGGTGTTTGAATGAGGAGTGATTGAGAGCAGAGAGAAATCCAAAAACACAAAAGAAGGAAAGGATGATGGTGGCCTTGTATGTTGTTAACATTTTGTTTGGCTCTCTTTTAACTCTAGTGCAATGATAAGAAAGGAGTCATCCATTTTTCCAAGTTCTTTAGAGAGATTGGTGTGCAGCAGGGACTGAAGAGATTTAATTGCTTTTAAAATTTACCCTAACCCTGCTTGGAGCTGAACAGTAGGGAAATAGGGCCTGATTGCCATAGGATAGCAGTTGAAATTTGTTCCTGGTCTTGTAATTACTAATTTCTTTTTGTGTTCAATTTTATTTTAAAACTAATTTATTTAGTATAAAAAGCTGAGCAATAATGACCTTTGTTCATTCTTGATAAAAGAACAGTAACAGCCCAAGTATCATTGGTGTGCTTAGAAAGTAGTGCTTCTGACATGGCCCATGTTATAGAACATGTGGAAGCTCCTAATATTTGCACATTGCCTTTCAACAACATAAATACCTGTTAAATTCTGTAGAAAATAACAGATCATAAACAAGAGCAGAAATCATCATAGCTACATATATTTGGTTTTTATTTCCAAATTCAGGGTAATTTTAATGAATAGTCTTATTCATCTGGGAATAAAAACTTAGATTTCAGTCATTGCAATGAATTCTGATGTATTTTCTTTGCCATTAAAGGTGCTGATGTTTTAAAGTAAACTCTGGTGTGACAGTTGCAGATCAAGATAGCACATAAAATTTATTTGAATATATCACTTGGAAAAAGCTGATTGAATCTTAGTGTCAGTCTCAAGTTTTTATTTTACTTCACATTTAAAATCCAATATGAGCACCTTCTCCTTCAACAATACTACCTGTTTAGAAATTTAGGAAAGCAGTCTTCTATGCATGAACTATTTCTTCACACAATCAGGATATATACTTTGCAGTTTGACAGAACTCACAAGTTTTACTGTATCTACTGAGTCCTGAGTCATGAGTAAATGGTAAATTTTAAACTTTCAACTATTCTTTATAAAGTCGTGTCCCAAAGGGCATTCAATTGCTACCCCATCCATATCACAGAAAGACGTTTACCTAATGCACCAATTGTTGGAGCTCCATTAGCACTAACCCGATAATTCTCTTTCCAGACTACTCTGTGCTATCACAGCATCAGTAACTAGAAGATTTATTCTCCCAAAGCATAGATGCTTAAAAATCAACAACACAAAAGTCACCAGGCATTTTTTGCTCATATATGCAATGTAAATATTCCAAGATGATTTTCACTCTGCTCACCAGAGGTCCCATATATCTAGAAATCAAAATATTTGCTTTCAGGTACCCCAATAGTATTAGGTTATTAAGTATGAAATGTCCGACTTCCTTAAGTATTAAATTTGATGGTTGATATCTCTGGCATTTCACTTTGACACTTGGTGTTTTATTTTTATTGTGAAGGTACATCCTCATTCTTTCAAATACACATTTTGGCTTGTGATTATCTCTCAAATTATTTTAGAGCAATTTTTGTGAAACCATGGATAAGTCAAAAATTCAAGTTATTTCGAATATGAGTTCTGTCATGGAACCAATGCAGAGCAGACAGTTCGACATATCAATGAAGTGTTTGGGAAGGATGTGGCTAATGAATGCACAGTACATTCATGGTTTGAGAAGTTCAGTTCTCGTGACTTTAATCTTGAAAATGAACCACTTGGGTGACCTGAGACCAAAGTGGATAATGATGAGCTGAAAGCTGTAGTGGAAGTGAATCCATCTCAACCTATGCGTGATTTAGCAGCAAGGTTTGACCTGACTATTCCAATAAGGTTGGACCATCTGAAACAAAATGACAAGGCAAACAAGATGAATAGGTGGGTACCACATGAGTTAAACAAGCGTCAGAAGAGATAACGTCGCAAAGCTTGCCTTTCTCTACTGTCATGACATAAAGGCAAACCATTTCCACACCATATGTTATGTTTGATGAAAAATGGATTATTTTTTGACAATCGCAAGTGTTTGGCACCATGGTTGGATGAAGTGTGGAAACATAGCCCAAATCGAATATTCATTCAAAAAAGTTAATGGTGTCTGTTTGGTGGTCCAGCGCTGGTATGATCCACTACAGCTTCATGAAACCTGGTCAATTGATTACAGCAGATGTCTACTGCAACCAATTGGATAAAATGATGAGGATGTTTGCATTTAAGCAGCCAAGATTGGCCAATCCTCTTGCAAGACAATGCTGGACCACATGTCACACAAACAACGCTGCTCAAACTCTGGTAGTTGGACCTGGAAACTCTCTGTTATGTACTATATTCATGAGACCTTGCACCAACTGACTACCATTTCTTTCAAGCTTTGGGCCACTTCTTGCAAGGAAAAATATTCAATTCTCAACAAGCGGTGGAAAATGCCTTTTGCGATTTCATTGCCACTCACTCTCTCCAGGCTTCTTCATTGCTGGCATAAACAAGCTACCGTTAAGATGGCAAAATCGTGTCAATGGTTTAGGGGCATGCTTTGATTAATTGTACTGATTCTTGTTTGAGATATAAGAAACTACACTTTTGATTCAAAATGGGACATTTCATATTTATTAACAATGTCCCATAGTGAAGGCAAGAAGTCCACGATATCATTTCATAAAATAACTAACCCAGTAGCTCATTTTGCTTTCTAGAAAAAAAGCACAAAAAAGATCATTAATTTATAGGTAGAATTTTGCAAGATTCTTGGAATTGATATATAATGATTTTTGGTTAAAAATGTAACTTTCGCCGGGCGCGGTGGCTCAAGCCTGTAATCCTAGCTCTCTGGGAGGCTGAGGCGGGCGGATTGCTCGAGGTCAGGAGTCCGAAACCAGCCTGAGCAAGAGCCAGACCCCGTCTCTACTGTAAATAGAAAGAAATTAATTGGCCAACTAATATATATAGGAAAATGAGCCAGGCATGGTGGCGCATGCCTGTAGTCCCAGCTACTTGGGAGGCTGAGGCAGAAGGATTGCTTGAGCCCAGGAGTTTGAGGTTGCTGTGAGCTAGGCTAACGCCACGGCACTCACTCTAGCCTAGGCAACAAAGCGAGACTCTGTCTCAAAAAAAAAAAAAAAAAAAAAAAAATGTAACTTTCAACAGTTTTCTGTACTTGTGATCCCTTCCTTGACTTTTACAATACAGGAAGCAAGATTTCTTATTGGAAATAATTCTCTGTGCTTTTTTGAAAAACCTCAGTTGGTTTGCTAGAGAAGCCATTGTTTTTTTGAAAATAATTTTTAGAAAAGTAACACACTTATGCAATTATTAAACAAAATATCAGGGAAATAAATATAATAAATGGCTTCCATAATAGTGTTTCAATAAAATAATTTTTATAAATAATTTCCCAATTTCTTATTTGTACTTTTTAAACTGTTTGTGCGCCAGTATCATGCTCACAGATATGACTGCCCCAGAAAGGTAAATATGGTGTCCTATAAGGTACTTAAGTCCAGTTCTTTGCTTGCTTTAATGCTGTTATTAGAGACAGTAATATTACATCACCATTTTCATCTTCAATTTTATAATATTGAGACTTTGATTCTTTTATTTTTATTTGGCAATACAACACATCACAATGGTAACAATAAAAAAATAAGAAATGTAAGCAATTACTCAAAAAAGGCACTGAAAATATTGAAAAGTAAATGTCCCCTTGTGTATAGCCTGTTAGCTAGGATTAACTAATCAAATCACTCTCCTTGGCTCCTGAGTAACATTGAAATAGGTGAGTTATGAAGAGGTTTTTTCTTCAAGGTGGCAGATCAGGCACATATGAGCCTCTTGACTCAATGTAGGAATCCCATAATAAATATCTATGATCATTTTGCTTCAGTGCAAAATAACCACCTTTGCCTAAAATAGTGATTGACAGTTTACATAAAGCTCTAAAACATTTAGAGGTGTAAACAGGACAAATCAATTTTTCTTATAATTTTTAATTCTGAAACACTAACATTGTCATGCACACACATTTTTATTAAAAATAGCAAGAAAAACACTTCTTTAAATATGTATTATTAATATATAATATATATATATTACATTTCCTAGATGAAAAACCTGAGTTTAAATAGTTGCTTTTAAAGTACATTGTGAAACTCAGTTTCTTCATCTATAACATGGGCAGAATAATGATACCAATCTCATATGGTGACTTTAAAAGTAAATATACCAATACATACAAAAGCGACTGGGGCAGTGCCAGGCACAGAGTAATTGTTCAGTAGGAGCTGGGTATTATTGTTAGACATTGCAAAAGGCCAGTTTACCCCCATTTTAGAAGCTATGGTGGTGGTAAAAAAGAAAAAAAAATAGAGCCTTAAAGTATATAGGCAAATAAAAATAGAATGTGTGCAAACGTTGGTTATGTAGAAAAGATGGGGGTAGTGCAGGACAAGGTGATTTTTACCTTTTTCTTTAAGTCCTTTTGTACTATTTAATCTTTAACATGTTCATGCATAGGGAAAAGTAGTTCCTTGAATATTTGCTTCCATTGTGTGCATTTGTTGATGCTAGATCTCTTAGTAAGCCGGTACATCATAGGCATCAGGTAAATATTTACAGATGAGTCAATTATGAAGAAACAATCTGTAGAATCTTAATTATCTTATTTTCTCACCACTGACTTTGAAAATAAATTTCTACTATATGTAGCCTAGATGAGTGAACTTTTTATACTGCAGCAATAATTTAATTGTTTCCTTCCTTACTTCAACAATCAAAATGATGTCTACAGATAACATATTATCAGTTCATTGCAGCTAACATGTTTTCCTCTATTTCAGAATTGAAATCATCCTACATTTCTTCTGTATCTCTTAGGAATCTTTCTGAGAAAGAAGTAACTTACAAGACTGGAAGTTTGGTCATACTCCTTAATTCTGCCCAGTTCTGCCATTAGCTCCCTAGTTTATCATAGGTTACTCACTTGTTTTTGCATATTATTTGGGAATAAAAAGGATCCTTTTTCTGATTACTTAAAGGAATAGAGTAAAACTCTACCCCAAGCCTTAGTGGAAGAACTGACCTGTAGTACTGTCTTTATCATTTAGAGGGTAACCTTTCATAAGTAGCCCAAATAATCTAAAACTTAGTTTTGTTATGTTTAATTGGAGCAGTGCAGACAGGAGTAATTATATTCACTCTGGAGTTGTGGGCCTTCACTGAAATAAATACGTGCAAGTGAATTAGAAACTGTTGAGTGCTGCACCAATGTCCACATTTAGCCCAGACTTAAAAGAAACAATGCCAATTATTATTCTGTTTAAAGAGGATAAAGCAGTAAAATCTGAAAAATATTATAAATAATAATTATCAAGCAACATCAAACCTAGGACATCCCATCTGTCATCTAATTTGCAGCAATAAACAATGTAAAATACTAGTGAGATGGAAAATTAAGAAGTTTTGGTAAACTCGGCTAAGTTATCAATGTCTTATACTCTGGTTGCCCATAATTATTCCTATGGAGAAAACTAGAGGTGATATTTGATGAGTCTTGGGAGAAAATATTAACCATGAAATAAAAGTTATTATCTCAGGACTGTATTGTGTTTTAATTGTTATAATGTATTTTGATGTGTACAGAGCACTTCAATGAAATACATCTTTAAAAATTGTTGTTTTCAGATGCTATTTTTATGATAAAATAAACTGATTGGGGTGACATTCTTAATCAGAATATATTCTAAAAGACTTCTCTGGGAGAATAATTTTAAAAGATAATTTTTTTTAAAAAAATGTGCTTTCATAATAAAAATCACATTTTGCTACCTGTGCTTCCACCTAAAAGGGAAAATACACTACTGCATTTAGCGTATATCTTAGATTATGTTCCTGAATGATATTGTAGCTTTTGCTGCAACATCCGTCAAATCAAATTTTAACTATTTGCAGTTTCCCCCCCTTGGAATAGCAATAACAACTCTTTTCCTGGGGGTAGGAGAGAGGGGTTATGCTATAAAAGCTATCTTAAAATGAGCATTTTATTTATGCTGTTTTTCTTGAGCCTAGGGAAGGTTGGAAGTGTTGAAAACTATTCAGGACTTTATGCCATCTGCCCTTATTTCATATGTTCCCTCATATGAGTTGGAACAAAGGAGTGGGCTGGATAGAATTAAAGAATGTATATAAAAAAAAAGAAAGTCGTGATCAAACGCTACTGATAAGGGAAGCCAGTGTGCTCCCGGGTGATGTGTGTATTCAACTCCAGGCTGACTCCTCTTATGCTAATACAGCCAATTTCCTCTTTTATTTCATTTCTGGAGCCTGAATCTGCGATCTCTGATAAGGTTCCCAAGGATACCGCCTTCACTCACAAACGGGGAGGTGGAAGGGGGAGTGGATGATGGAGATGTGTAACTCCGAGAGAGCACTAGTGGATGAATAATTTAAAGCTCCGCCCGGAGATTTGAGGCAAAATGCAGAGATAAGAGACACCACAGGGTCCTCTCTGTTTATTCAGAGCTTCATCTTCCAATGACAGCTGACCTCCAAGGTCAAGGGCATGATGGGAAATGGAACCGACAGTGGGAAAAGGTACTGCATCCCAGAAGAAAGTAATGATTTACTTTGTGTCAAATGAAAAATTGATCTTTTTATTTAACTACTCCTTTTTTGTTGTTGTTGTTCATCAATGGAAAAATCTGTGATGGAAGACCCTTTGCATAAACCTCAGTATCCCCATGATATTGAGACATTTCCATAAGCTCTTTCTTAGCAACTCTGCTTGACATTTTTTTTTAAACTGTATTTCTTAAAGAAATTGTTAAGGTTAGAATTAACTTTGAGCACCAAAAGTGTATATAACTTCAGACTTCAAGCGACAAACACGATATCTGGATTCAAAGTCAATTTGGTCTTTAGTTCCTCTTAGGCAAAGGCTACATTTCCTTAGCTTTCCACCTTTTAAACTTTGTACAAAACAGGCTCCGTGTTTCCCTCATTACATTTTTCTGGAGCCTTACATAATCCCTTTTGCAGCATAACACAACATTACATACATTTAGCCTAATCAAATCTTTGTGTTTTCACTAGTTTGCTGCCTAAATCCCTGAATCTAATAACTCTTTGCAGTTCGGAAAATTTGAAGCCATTTGTCCTGGGTAGAACCGTGTTGTTAGTTTTAGGATCTTACAAATTCTGACAGTAAGACACGCACCTAGGGAAAGCTCTGGTCCCCATTATCAAAACCGTCTGCTGGGTCGCTCCTATTTGTTTCAATAGAATACAACCATGACCTCTACAGAGAGAGCGGCAATGTCAAATGTTTCTCAGGGCTGGTTTACATTTCCCTCATAGTCTCAAACTGCTGTTTCTGCTTTCCTCTGTTTGAATGTTACCCATGTTTTCATTCCTGAGCAATCATACCTTTTATCTTTTTTAGATAAACATGAAAACATACTAAGGTCACTGCCAGGTGAGAGGTAAGATGTGCGTGACTGCCACCCAGCCTTACCAAGTCTTTTTTCCCCTCTCCCTTCCTTGGCAAACAGTTCTTGAAGGTTTCAGTGGAGTGAGACAAGTTCTCAGTATGATTCACAAGCTTGCCACATAGAGTGCCCATACAGGTTGTCCCCCAGAGGGCCCCATTAGTGTGGCGCCAGTCTGCTTGGATTTAGGCACGCACTTTGCCCATGTCCTTCTTTCTTCTTTTTTCAACATTCTTGTTTTTATATTTATAATCTATCAAAGCAAATGCAAGGTGCACTACATTTTATTACTTCCTGGGTACATTTTATGCATTTTTGCCAAGGCTTTTAAAAAAGCCATTATTCCTGGCCTGGCCTTTTTGTTTTTTTCCTTCTTCTTCTTCTTCTGCTTCTTTCTCCTAAGCAGTGGAAAGGAAACTGGGAGAAAGAGCCCACAAGCTGAAACAAAGTTTCTGATTAAAATGGACCCTGACAACTGCTACAAATAAAACTAAAACACAAGCTTTTCAATAAGAATGGAATGTGGGTCTTCAAGTCAGCCCTATTGCAATGTTCTTTTATTGATTTAGAAATCAAGCATATAGTTTAATTTTGACATTGAGAAATATTTTTAAAATAACTGGGTATAACTTTGATTAATCACTAGTAAGAATAGCAGGCCAGTTTCTTAGCATTTGCCTCTTTTACAGAGATTAAAGTTTGATATTATATTTCAACTATTTTCACTTTCCTGTGACCATTTTTAACAAACCAATGAGAAACGTGCCCATTTTCTAGATAATGTTTACTAAATTATGTTTCTAAAATGTAGAGCCCAAGATCACGATAGGCAAAATATCATATATAGCCCAATGATACATAATATTCATTTTATTCTAGAAAGTAAATTTGGTTTTCAAATTATTGTCTTTCTAAGGTTGTGTTTCTACTCATTTTTCTCCCAAACTACAATTCTATATAGTTTCTTTTAGTTGTACCTTGAAAGTAGCTAGTGCTCAAACAGAAGCTAAATAGTTTCAGTTACAAGTGATATTCGAATTTCAGAATAACTTCTATTAAAATAGAACATTAATTTAGAATAAGAAAGAGACTAAACTATAATAAAATAATTGTTGATATTCAGCTAAAAGACATTTTTTCTCAAGTCAGTTTTCAGAAAGTGGTATTCCTATTTAATAAAATAACTAGGTTTTATGTTACAGTCCATTTTCATATGCATATATATTGATAATCATAACATATTAGGTTTAGGGCAGACATTACAGAAAATCTGGTATAAACTTTTTAAGAGATATTAGTCGCAAAACCAGGACTGAAACCTTTATTCCTCTTAGCAAAGTGGTCTTTCCACCCTATTATTTTCTAAAATTATTTTTGTTGATGTGAATAAGTGGGAAAACTGCCAGTTATCACTCCCTAGATAGGTAAAAGGGCCAGCATTCATTCATACTCTTCAACTTTAAAATCCCCGAGCTTCCTATTCTTCTTTAGAGGAAATTCAACTGCGCTGTTTCAAAGTTCAACTTTATAAAACTCTTTAGGCCAGTACACAGGCATGAAGAGGTTAAATAAAGTACACAAGTATAAAGCTTTTAAATTTTTCTAACTTTGCTAGTTCATGGAAATTTATTCCTACAACAAAAAATAATATTACTGAAGATTGTGAAAAAAGCCGTGTATGAATAGATAAATAAGAGGAAAAGGGGGAAATTAGTTTATAGAACTTATTAACAAACATCTGTATTTACTATAGGTACTTTTAGTTTAAAATAATTAAATAAAAATAAAATAAAATGATATTGAATGGCAACAGAGGCTACTGTTATAGACAAGGCATTGAAATTACTTTTGCATGGAAGAACTGAATGCCAAAACATTAATTAGAATTTTAGACATTTATAGAATAGTCTGATTCCTTCATTTTAAATTTGAAGACCCTGAGAAATTAAGTGATTTGCCTAAGACAGCACAACTAATTCTTAGCTGAGTTGGAAGTAGAACTCATGTCTCTTTGCCTTGTCAAATGCAAATATAGAGAAAGGGAAGAATTAGAGGCCAAAGATGCCTACGTGAACCTTTCTTTCTATTCCAGGATCTGTTTGAAAATGGAAATGGATAATTTTTCCTGCAATGACTTTTCCTAGAGAGATCTTTTTCTGCAATGGCTTTTCAATCCAGTCATCATGCCTCAGATTACCATAATCTGTCTTTTCTAGCCCCAAATCAATGATTCAAAAGTAGAGAAATACATAACTTTCAGTTATAGCAAAGATATTCCTCAGCAGCTTAGTATTACAAAGTCTGAATTTATCTGTGGAATAATTTTTGTAAATCTTAATCTTTAAAAAAATACAATGAAAATAAAACAAGCAAACATCATACTTGCATTCTCCTTTGGAGTATAGTTTTTTTACACTTACATGTCCCTATATGTCCCTGAGTTCTGACTGTCCACTTAACATGCTTTAGACTTGGATTCAAATTTACTGAGGGCCATCGCTTGTTGTGTAGAAGATTACTGGCATCCGAGCACTGTTTGCAGGTTTCTTAGACAGGAACATTTTTACTGAGTGTAATTGTGCACTTTACTCCACCTGTGGGAACATTGGCAGGAGGGTGTTCAGTCATTAAATTAAGGAGAACCACATTCCCCTGGGCTCTTTCCTGTGGAAATGAATCTGGATGTCTGTGCCATACCCTGTTTTGTTTCCCCTGGGTGAATTAATCCACACATAAAACCAAATCGGGGGGTGGTTTCCCTCTTATCTCTACTATTTGGATTTTGTTTCTGATTTGGGAAATTGGTTTGATCTAAGTTTTTAACTTTCGAGACCACTCTTATTCTCTACAGCACTCAACGTCACCAGAATCCCAATCACAGTGTGCAGTTTGCTTAAAATCCTCTAGCTCATCATTGAGATTTATGTATTTTGTTCATTTGTTACATTTTAGTATTATAAAATGATATAGTTTTAAGAAATATTTCTCTACACACAATTTAGGATTTAACTTATGTCCTAGTACATTCTTGGCAAACTCATTAAAATATACTTTACAATTTTATTCTTTTTAACTTACATCTATTTCTTACATTTAGTTTTAGTTATATGGTATATGCTAGTTAAAATACCAAGTATAGACGGCAGTTAATTTGGAGAAGAAGTTATTGCATTTAAAGTTGTGAGTTTTTGTGGAGTTTGTTTGCATATGCTCACTCAGTTGAACTCCTTCACTTCTAGCTTATGTTTTTTTTCCTTTTTCATAGAAATAAAAAATTCCCACTGCCATTTAAGTATTTTCCCATTAGATTCAATTATTTTCCTTTAACTATTACTTTTGTGATAACGTTTATAAAAAGGAGAGAGACTAGCAGATACTTCATAGCTTTACTACCTAAAATCTTCAAAATAATTCAGCTTCATCCATATGAAAAATCTATACCACAGTTTTCATAATTAAGTTTTTCTAAGTTAAATCAAGCTATTAACTAAAACAATAGTTTTGCTTTCCATAAGGAGATGTTTCCAATCTTAATTTTTCTTTTTTTAATTTGAAGGACATGACTTTGGGGAAATGTTTTTAATCAACTTAAAAAGATAAAAAAGCAGGTATGCTTTAGTATTTTTATACAACAGTATGAAAATTTGTTTATTCCATGTAATTGTGAGTGGGCTAAAAAAAAAAAAAGCAGTACTTTAACATGCCCAAACTATGACCTTAGTAGGGCTTAGTTCTCTTGGTTATTACAATATTTCTATGTGTGTTAATCACATGACTCGCTATTCTTCCAGCAGAAAATGCATTAGTGCTGGATGAGGCTTACAAACTGCACTGTATTCATGAGAGGTCCTGTCAATTCTTAACTGAAAAATAATAACCTTCTGTGTCTGTGTGTGTTCTGTGAATAGAACTCATGTTTCATATTCACCCACCTACCCAAGAGTTCACCTGTGTTTCACATTCACGTTTGCATATCTGGGGCTGTACATCTTTTCACAACCAAGATTCATAAAAATTAAGTGATGTAATGATCGTTAGTGGAGCCTGGAAAGTCTCACAAAACATTAGTTTGCTTGTCAATTATGAAAAACTCTTATAAAATTTGGAAAACAGATTGTAAAGCAATCACATAGTGTTTATGCATTATAACATAAATAGTACAGTACTGCTTTTCAGAATATTTTAAACATATTTTCAAAACTATGCATACCAAAAAATCATCTGATATTTTATGAGGCTGTATCTTCTTTTTGGACTAAAAATATTTAGACATTACTAAACTCATTTTATAAGTTTCAGGGGGGAGTAGCTGTAAAGGAGATTGTTTTTAAAATAGTAAATACTACTTTGGAGGTATATTTAGGAAAGAATCCTTGTTTTATCTTGAAAAAACTATAGATGATTTCATATAACAACTATTCTAACAAAATAAAGCCATTTTGATAAGATCTTCCAAAATCTTTGTATTTATCTATATACTAATGTAATAAAAATTTTAACTGTTGAGAACAGCAAATATGAAAATTCCAAGTTAGTTATTTATGAATAAAGAAACTATGTGGTGAACATAATATAGCAGAAAATTAGAAGTCACTTTCATATCAAAATTCCAAAAGAAAATTTTTGCATACTTTTGAAATACAATACATTGACAAATAAAACAGTTTTTATAATTTTTCCCTCTGTAAATAACAATTAATGTAAAATAACATATGTGACCCTGCATTCTTTGTAAAAACACAGCAGACAGACTTAGCTTACCCTATGCCTTTGTAACTAGGTATTCACTGAAGGAACACAACTTTATTTAACGTGTCTTATTTAGAAAAGCCTTTTATGTTAAATTATATAATTAGTCAAATAATTAGAAGAAGAGAAAAGAGAAGTAGATAAGCAAATTAAAATCCAGACAATTAAAATACAGAACGTGAGTTCCTAATTCAGGATGTGTTTAAATGTTATTGATCATAAGACTCTGAACCAATATAAAGTGGTATAAAATGCTAGATATTAAAAAGAACACTAATAACAAGAAAATGTTGGCCAATATTACTTTCATCCTTTTTCCCTTTACCAGTGATTTTTTGTACACACCCCAATGCCTTATTGAGTCAGTGTCATATCCTGTCTAACTGCATGATACATTTTTTCTTATTTGGTTCCACGGGATGCAAGACTGACACTCTGATTTCACAGCGAAGATATGGATTCATAACAAAGGGCTTAAAATTAGGGTGTTTTTCCCCCTATCAGTATTGCAATTACAGATGACACTCAGTTTTCAGAACAAAATTATCTGTAGTTTAATTTGATTCTGTACCATGTTTAGAGGTTGAAATTTAAGTTCACTGATAAAGTAACTTCTTGTGGATGAAACTTTGCAGATGAAGAGACAGATAAAATAGCCAGGCCAATATCAATATAGAGCAGGTACAAATGGCATAGATATCAGAATGGAACAGTGAAAGGGACAAGGAGCTATCCTCCAATCTCTTACTTGGGATCTTACTCTCTTTACTTAACATTACGGTGGCCCCATTTTCTTGCTTATCTATTAATATATTTTTATTTTGTTCAGGAAAAAAATGTATTGATAGCACCCAGTGGTAGTGGTGGAGCACATTTTTTTCCTCCACTACTGATTATAAAAAGGTAGACAGTGCAAGAAGGAGAAAGCAGAGTGGGTGTTCATAACTTAGCAGTTATTTTATCCTAATTGAATAGGTAACCTCTATAGGTTAGGTAGGTCAAAGAAGGACAAAGTGGGGCATCCACTTAAGCCTTAGAGCTCCCCAAACCCTGAATCTGGAAGAACTCCCCACTCCACTATCCCAGGGTTGGTGAATGTCGGGAAGGTGAGGAGGAGAAGGTGGAGGAGGAGAGAATGATCAAATGAGGAAATTCTTCTCTCAGCTCTTGGTTTAGATTTTGGCCTTTAGGACTCTAGGAAATTTATACTCAACTTCTCTCTAAGACTGTGCCAAAATAAACTGTTAGGGAGAAGAAAAACACTCTTAGAGCTATAACGGATCTTCTCCCTGGGATTGGATCACTGTTTTGTGTTGTTTTATTCCACCCTCCAAAATCACTTTACATTTGCATGGCTCTGAAGAGCATCAAGGAGCCATCAAGTTCAGAATGATCTCATTATCACAGTTTCACAAAACCCTTATAAAACAAGGCAAAGATGATTTCATAATTCCCACATGGCAATGGGGACTTGGAAGGTTAGGTGTTTCTTCTCATGGTTTTGTGACCCTGATACAGAGACTTTTCAAAAAGTTTTTTTTCCGTTTCTCTAAAAACAGGCATTTCTCGGTCCGGTTCTTAAAGATCTCTATTTTCTGCCTTGGAGATCTCATCTCTTCCAATCTCAGTTCTGACTTTCTGTACTACTCATTTGATAGTCGATATAATATTTTTGACAACATATTTAATTATTTAACTTTCCGTATACACATACTTATGCTGTGCAGAGAAGTCTGTTCATACAAGGGTAAAGTCATGATGTTATACAATTTACACCTTTGCACTTTGCAAACAGTGGGTACTTAGTTTAAGTACCAGTGTACATGGTTGCTCTACTCGATGATCATCACAAAATAGAAGTAGTTGTTGAGTGGTTTAACGAGAAATACCCATAAACAGGATTTTTGGCAGCAAAAGTTAGCACATTTCTCATTCACTCGTGAAGGTGGAGAGAAGGAATATATTCAAGCTCCAAAGGAGATGGAGTTATATTTCACATAAAAAAACAAGCTTAGGGTAAAGTTTTCTATAAAAAAATTAAATCTTTAAGACTTCAGAAAAACTACCTATGAATCTTTAGATAAAACACTGTTCTTAAGAAACAACACATAGATAGTCAAATATATTTGGCACTGAAGTTAAAAAAAAAATAAGAGCCTTCAGGCTTTGTAAAAATACAACTTACCGCGTAAAGAGAGAGTAGATTATTATCCGAATGCCTGTATGACCATCTTCCTTATTTCCTTTCCTATTATACTTGTTTCAACCAATTTTCTTTTATTCATCTGATTCCCCCAACCCTCTATGGTTTTTTCTCTTCACTAATTCTTTACTGAAATTCAGCATAAGACCCACCTCCTCCAAGTGACCTCTATTTTCTCACACATGGCTCATACCAAAACATTTTTCTCACTTTGCATTCCTGCAACACTGATTCATATTATTTATATAATAGTATGTAGTACTTGCTCAATTCTGCCTCTCTGTATAAATAATATGTTCCATTTCTTTCCTACATCACTGAGTGCTTCCCCAGAGGTTCTAGTTTTGTTTCTTTGTTTCTTTCTTTTTTATTCCTGAGGAATTGGGTCAGTGTTAGGACTAGCAGGGGCACTTTGCAAATGCTTGATGGATTAATGCACATACAAGTGAATGGACCAATAAGGAACAACTAGATCTAAGAAGATTTGCATGGAGGGAAAAATGCAAAGAACTAAGTTGGAGCAATGAGTGTTGTTAATTATCTCAGTACAGACTGGATTGCATTAGGATGGGGAGGCTGGTCATAAAGGATTGTTTCCTAATTTAATATGCACATTGGCAAAGAAGGAAGGAGACTGTGCTTAATTTGTGATGAAGTATTGAAAGGGACATTACTGGATGTCTGAAGATAGGGAAGCCCTGCTCTATGAACTCACACACTCTTTGTTTTAGTAAAAACCATTAGTGTTGTGGGCAAAGGGATGCAGAAGGGATGACCCTTCCACTTAGATCCGGGGAGTTAAATATAGAAACAAAATAATAATTTCTAGTCAAATAGACAAGTTTGCAGCTCTCTCTTTTCATGAATTAATTTTAAGTTGACAGGCCATTGCAAATTACTTCTACTCCAACTACGTATGTAACACTACAAATGCATGTTTCTGTGGTCAAAGAAAAGGATAAAGGTCAGAAAAAGCAGAGTGTTGGATGGAGGAGTCCTTTGTGTTTGCCTCGAGAAAGGAAGCAAGCTGATTGTTAATATCAATCAGCTTCAATAGCATCATCAAGCACTCGTCTGTTAGCGTTTCTGTGTTAGGTCCCATACAGAGTAAATTTATGAAGCCAAGACCTCTACTTATTATTAGTTTAAAGTTAAGACATGCCACCCCAAAACTCATGTTACATTTGCAGAGTAAAACAGTGAACAAGTACAAAAGGTAAAGCACTTAAACGAATCAGGGCATTCTGAGGAATGAAGATTGACACTGCAACAGCAGCAGCATTTGTAGTTTCAGTTGGGGAGGTCAAGTGGAAATGGCTACATTTCTCCCCATGAGTCAAGGAAAGTTTTATTTGTGGTTTGATGTCTACTCCTGCCAGATGTCTAAGTAATTCCACGTGAAGCCAGGAAAAGAATTCCCTTCAAAGAAGATCTGTAGATCTTAGTGGTGTGTAGCGGTCAGTCGGAAGATTGGTGCAAGGAACAAAACAGGAAACCTCTCCAAATTCATGACAGGGCAAGGTGTTTTCAGACTGTATGTCCTGAAAAACCTACAGCTTTGATCACTGGCCATTCTGCGGCCAGTGAAGGAATCGCTTACATTTTTATAACTCCTAACAGCAATTTCTCAAGATGATGTATCAATTTAACTTCAGGAGGCCATGATCAGTTCTGTGTCTCCATCCTGCACCTTCTTTCCCGTGCTGTGTCCCCATCACCCGATTGTTCTAGAGCAGCTACTATCTTGATATTTCGAGATACGAGTACAAAAGTTTGCTACCAACCAATGGACAGATACATGTACTTAAGGTTGTTTTGTTTTTAAGAAGAACAAATTCTAGTTCCTAGTTACCATTGCAGCTAAAACAAATTTCATTTTAATACAGATATATAACAGATTAGGCCAGTGTTAATTTAATAAATGAGAGACTTGTTTAGTCTTCCCTTAAGAGAAAAAGGAAATCGTGAGAAAGTCTATTTTTGAGCTGTTAGTCAAGAAAACATCAAAGCCCCAAAATACCACATTAGAACTTAGCGTAAAGAGTTTTCATTTCTCAGAGCAGCACCAATTCCTCCTCTTAGCTCACAAGCAACACCCTCTTATTTTGGTCCAGATTTTTCAAGGACATTAAAGTGGCAGACAGGGAATAGGCCCTATCAGGAGAAATAGATGCAATGAATGTCACCAGATAAAAAAACAATTAAGGATATTAAATTGAGGGAAGTAGATCAAAGGGAGTTAAAATAAAAGGGATCAAGAAAAACAATATTCCCAAGGACAAATAATTTGGGAGTGAGTCATAACAGCCATGGAAGGAGGAGAGTGGGTGGTTCCATGACAGAAGAATTGGACGTTGCCAAATCTCAAATAGATTCGCTTCAGACTTCTCCAGATAAGTTAGAAATCTGATCTTGATGTTGCTTGTTTCTCATGATCTCCATGCACTCACAACACACACACTGTTTCCAAGACAAAAGAGACTTATGGCACGGCCTAAGTCATACAGATAGTGGGTAACAGAAAAGGGGCTAGAATCCACGATTCTCTTGAAACTAATCTATGACTAAACTGAGAAAAATGGAGTAAACTGTGGCTATTTGTAGTTGATTCAGGTTTTATCATTAATGTGAGTCTCCTGGCTACATAAAATTATCCCTCGCTGGGATGTTTGGAGGCTACTTGTGACCTTTGGAGGCTACTTGTGACCTATAAAGACCAGTCAACTACTGATTAACTATCTCAATTTCTATCTGAAGTTTTCAACTACCATTAAGAGTACATTAGTTGCCATTGCTATTATTTATTATTTGTGAGAGGATTACTGCTCGGTAATGATCCAATTACATGAACAAGTGGCTATTATCCAAGGGAAGAATCTGTGTGAAAAAGGGACACTGTAAAAAACAAAAATGAGCCCTTGGGTTGGATCCAAGTAGACGCAATGCCACCCAGAGCACATCTTGTTCCAATCATTGCTCTCTCTGGTCAGGAGTCCCCACATGCGCCTTGTACTATGGCCTCGAGGCTTGACATTTGTTCTTTGGAGCCCACACTCTCTGCAGCCAGGACTTGTTGTTCTACAGAGGTCTGCCATGTACCCTACTGGTGTTAAGGTTGGCTGGATTTTGGCGTTTCAATGAGGCTCAGAGGGACTTCTAGACGCTTGGGCTTTGTGTGATCATCACATGCCCTAGGAGAAGGGAGAAGCAATGTTACCCTATTTAGTAGAGCCCATTTGTGGCCACAGCATGGCAAGTTACTAGGCAGATAGTTGTCTTTCAGATCTAAACAACTGATTTTAAGAGAAAAGTCTTGATGAATATAGAGTATATTTATGTTTTTTTAAGTAATTATATCTTCTGAAGAAACATTTCTCTGTGCCAGGAGATGTCATGGATATGGACAATGTATAGACCAGAGACAGAAATGCCTAGTAATGACTTAGTATGTTTTTATCTGACCATAAATTTTCTTGACTTTGTTCTATAATGTAGTCTTGAATCTTCCAGAACCACCTATAGCAAATAAGACTTTTTTTTCCAGCCACCATTTATCTGGCAATTCTTCCATGCTGGTGCTTTATATTTTATGCACATTATAACATTTAATTATTTTGATGTGATTATTTTCTCCAACTCACTTATCAAAGAATTGAAGCTTTAGAGCAAGTGGAAAGGCTAGGATTCAAGCCCAGCTCTATATTATTTCAGGATAATTTCAACCCTGGCTCTAGAATGGGTGGTAGTATTAGGGACCATGTTGGAAGTGCCAGACTAAGTGCAAAAAAATAAATGCTCTTTGTAGTAGAAAGTAGCAAGGCACACTTTCTTACCTCCCCACTCTCTCCTTATTCTCCAAGACATTGGTACTTTCTACTTTCTCTGTTCTGCTCAGTGTACTTTTTCCCATCGCCTTGAAAGGCATTCATATTCCTGTTGCTATCTCCTTTAGTCACCAGCACCCCTTGGCATTGATCACTACTGGAAATAACTGTGAATCTAGAGATGTGATATCTTTTTGATTAATGCTGAGGATGCAACCTCTGAGAGCCAATCTTCAGGATATGAAAATAGATGCAGACTTAGGCCCCTCACACCTGGCCTCAGGTACCTGGCATCTCACAATGCCCAAGGGCCAGTAATTGTTTGTAATCTCTCTAGTGATCAACTTCAGTTTACACTACACACTTTTTGCAAGACATTGATTTATCAAATCCATGGGGCTATTTGGCTCCTTTCTTGCAAAACTTCAACTTTTGATTTAACTGATTGCTTTCCTAACATTTTCAGAGCCACAGCAAAAGCCTCAAAAAGATGTTTTCATGTCTTTGTATTTCAACCCCCCAAGACAGTACCTGACACCAGAACTTGCTTGGTAAATAAGTCAAGTTGTGGGATGTCTCCTTTTTGCTCCCTGGATTGCTTTTAACTTTTTAAAGCTTCATACTTAGAGTCATTCAATTGTTTAAATTCCTCCAATGTGCTGACAAGCAAAATCTCAAACTCCTGGCTTCAAGTGATCCTCCAGCCTCACCAATGGTCTTTTAATTTTGCCTTCCATCTGCTCAAAACTTAACTTCAGATAATCCAAAGTAAGTTTTATTCTCCGTATATGTTAAAATACTGAGTTCCACATAAATATTGAGATAATGAATTAATCTTGGAGAGAACATGGGATTTAAAGCTGGAAAGCTTGTGTTGCAAAACTGTAAACCTCATGTGATTTCTAGTAAACATCTTAGCCTCAGCTCCCATCTTGGTACAATGGGACCAGGTGTACTTTCTCTTCCTGCTGCATGGGGCAATTGTGAGGGATAAATGAAATCACATCTCTGAAAGTGATTTGTAATTGAGCAGGGCTATGAAATGTAATTTTGCATCTGCTTACCTAAAACTTAATGGCTAGTTATGGGTTGAAAGGCGTCATTTCTTGTATTAGCCATTAATGAATAAGTGAAATGAAAAGTGTATCTTAGATCACAAGGAGCCATTTTTGGTTTTGGAATCAGAACAAGTAGCTATTTGCTTGTTCTAGGTACACAGAAGCAGAACTGTTAATTAGGCAGAACGAGAGTGCTCGGAGCAAGGAGTGAAGCTATTGTGTTCCAATGCTCACTTCAGCCAGCGGGGAAAGGAGGATGGGCTCTCCATGGCTGGTGGTTGTGTGTCCTGAGAACAAGCATGTCAGTACTTTGCTTCTTCGAAAAAATCCAGTCCCAGGCAGAATACACATTAGTGGACAACTAACTACTGAGACAACAAGAGCTTCCCAGTCTCAACTGTAAGGACTTTTAGAAAAGGTGCTCTCAACACCGATAAATTACAACTGACTTCTGGAAGCATTTATATTTCAGGATTCATCAATTGTGGGCTTCTATCCAGTGATGAATCTGGACTTTGCACATAAAAATATGTGCAGCTCATTTTCTTCGAATATCTATAGCCATCTACATGATATTTTCTGAAATGTTTTGGTTATTGCCAGTTACCTTTCTTTTGACAACTGGTACCACTGTATACATTATGCACATTGGGAACCCCAAGAGAGGAAAGGGTATAACGAGCAGCAACAGAACAAGCAGAGAGATGTCACAAACCCACACACAAAGGTGATTCTGAAACCATATGAGATAGGTAAAGCCCCTTTGATTTCTTCACTGAATGGTCACTCTACCTTTAGGGTTACAACAGTGTTAATCTCTATCATAATCTGAGAACACAACTATATAGCAACAGAGGACTTTTAGCAAAGAGAATTTCAGAGATTTCTGGCTCATATTTTTAACTCAGAATCAAAATAAGGGGAAGAAGCATCTTTGCAAAAACGACCTGAGTCAAAGAAATGCTAAATATTAGAAGTTTAATTTTTTAGTCTATTTTCCTCCCCTGCTCATCGTTCCAAATGTAACTGTGCACTGTAACCTCCTTGACACCAGCATCCATTTAAGACTTATCTTTGTGTCCAGAATCATCTGACACTCCTCATGCCAATGAGTAAATGAAAAAATCCTTTAAAAGTCCTCAAAGCACGTTGTGACTACATCACTTGTCACTGTTGCATTTTACACTGGTTTGAATGATTGTTTGGGGTCTATTAGATTGCCTGAGCCCTAACATCAGGAAATTGCATCTACTTTTTTTCATCTATCTAGCTATAGTGCCTAACACAGCTCCTGGTACATGGAAATTTTCAATTACCATTTGTTGAATGAGTGATGTGTGAATGAATAAACACACAAAAAACTTATAGACATTCAAGAGTTTGCTGAATCGAATTGGAAAATTTAGTATCACATCTTTCTGTTTAATGTTGTTGTATAATAATTATCTTTACTTGCTATTTCACAGAACTATGCATTACACGAAAGAGTTGGCCCATAAAACTGGGTTAAATAATGACAACATTTTTATATACAAATGGTGTGAGAGATTTTCTACTGCTATAAGACAGCTTTGGCAAGTACAGCACTTGGGATGCACAGCTAGTTGTCTACTATAGCTATTTCCTGAGCCTCAGTGAAGAGGATGTGGTTTTGTTCAGAGAAGCACTGAGTTATGCTTTTTAAAATTCCCGATTATCATTAAAGGTATCTGTGCAACAGAGTCCTGGCCAGTGAGCTATGGACAGATGTGAATGGGAAAGCCATCTCTCCTAAAATAAAAAAGCTGAGCTTTCTTTAAAAGAAAAAAAAAACAACTTTCCAGCCTTTTGCTATTATTCTTTTGTCCCGCATGAACCGCAGACCTTAGCCTTAGAAATGCAGTATCATTTCATAACCTTGAAAAGGCAACACGAAGGTAGAACATCATGTAGGGAGAAAGACAGAAAGAGCCTGAGTGTCTGATGCTACCAATGAACCATTGACCTGGCTTTCAACTACTGCTTTGCACTGTTTGTTCATGTCACCATATACTTCTTTCCCCTTAAGCTATACTCCTGGGCCTAGTGTAGCCAAATGAGTGAATAACTAATGTGACAGACTTCTTGGAATTTGTTGTAAAAACATTACATTGTAAACAGTCCCATTCATTGAAATACTAAATTAATAAAAACAATACTTTTCATTTTAAAGTAATTCACATTATGAATTTTTACTAAAACCAACTCCCATAGTGTTTTTATAGACTGTTATCTCATTTAAAAACATGTTCATATCTATTAAAACATTTTCTTTCTAATTTCTAGTCAGCCTATTTATTCAAGTGAATTTTTTCAGATAATGGATAGATTTTCCACTTCTTAGATTCTTTAATGGCAGGATCCAGAAATATGCAAATTACATATTAAGTATATTATTAATAAATCGGCAAACATTGACATCTTTATTAGAGAGTAGATATGTATACCTGCACAGTGTTCTACAGATGTAAAAGTTACAATTGCAAAAGAAATATCGGCATAGTTGCAAAACTATAAATCTCTTATGATGACTACTGCTTTCCATCAATAACTTCATTTATATGGAGAAACTTTTAGACTCTCAAGATAACCAAATGTGGATCAGAAATGAAAGGAAAAAACATAAACACTACTCTTATCAGAAAAAGAGGATAAGGACAGCTACAAACTACACAATCAGATTAGCAGTATTTTCTTGGAAATAAATGGAAATGCCTGTAAAACAGTGGGAACTTGGGCCCCTTGCTCTGTTGCTCACTCTCATTTCCCAGTCGTCTTGACCCAATCTAATTCCTCTCTGTTGCCCTTCATCCTGTTACATCTCAACAACCCTGCTGACTTTCCCACAAATAGAAGCAAGTTTTCTAACAGCACTTGAAGTGTTCCTGTTAACATTCATCCCCTACTCCCCTGACTCTCCAAAGTGTAGAGCTGGTGCACACTGCGTGTATCAGCAGGAGATACCCACTGTGAGAAAGCTGAAGTCAGTGTCAGGACACACAGTGACTCATGACACGCACATGTACTTGGCCTGGTAATCTCAACGAAGAAGAAAGGACACCCACATTGCTATGAACTTGGTGTTGTGTCTTGTGGGAATATTAGCCCTAGAAACAGACTTCTCCCTCTTTCTCTCTACATTCAATTCCTGCCTCTAATCTTTTAAAACTTTTGTCTCTACTTGTGTTCTGAAACCCTGTTGGCATCTCGAGGCTCTGCATCCTGGGACTCGCCTTCCTGTTAATGGGAAACAGGGTCACTTACACAATCCTTGGTTGATGTCCACTGTGTTCTATATACTTCATATTCATGATCTCAAATCCTCACGAACATTCACAGTAGATAAATTCATTTTCTACCAACTTATTACAAATTATAGCAAAGTTAGGAACTTATAACAACACACATTAATCATCCTATAGTTTCCATAGGTCAAGGGTCCATGCATACTTTAGTTTAGCCAGCTGTGCAAGGGCTCACACGACTACAATTAAGGGAGTCTGCCAGGCTACTTTCTCCCTGTCTGCAGAACTGGGTTCTTTTCAGTTGTAGGACTGAGGCCCTCAGCCCCTCCAGGAGTCCCCTCCCCAGGGACAGTTTTCATTCAGCTGTCTGCTACTTCAAGGCCAGAAGGAGAGAGTTTCTCTACTCAAAAGCATCCAGTCTCTCTTTTAAGGGCTTTCACCTGATTAAGTCAGACCCACCACAGATGACCTCCCATTGGAGAGAGATTAGTTGATCCAAATTAACTAATTTGGGACCTAAAACCCCTCCACCTTTGTCATGTAATGCACCCTAATTACAGAGTGATGGCTATCATACCCAAAGCCTGTCCTCCCCACACATATTCAAGGGAAGAAGATTAGACAAGCTATGCACACCAGGTGTTGGGAATCTGAGGGATCATTGTAGAATTTTGTCTACCACAGTCTACCTTCTGGAACGCAAGGTTCACATCCTCTCCAGTTGCAAAATACATTTGCCTTCTCCTAAGTCTTCTGTGAAGGCAACAACTCAGGCTTCCAGGTATGATCTGTGAAGGGCAGTTCCTTGGCACTCTTCCCCTCTCACTATGGTCCCTGCACACTAAACAAGCAAGATATTTGTTCTCAGCTTCTTCTTCTTGTTATTTGAATGTACAAACCAGGGATATAAGGCCCAACGAAGTTTGAGTAGCTCACATGATCTGCAGCAGGTCTGCAAAACTCCAGGTTTATGTTCTTTCAGCAACTCAGGGTCCCCTCCACACGCACACTTTTCTCAGATCATTTTGCATTTGTGATCATTGTTCCTCTTTACAACCACTTGAGAACACAAAGCCAATGGCTACAAAACAAGATGGAAATGGCTTACTATTAGTGTTAATGTATTTCAATTCTTTGAATGAATATAAAAAGAAATATTTTTAAGTGGTGTGATGGACTGTTACTTTCAGTATTTTACAAAAAAAACCCCAAAACCCTTGGTTTTTAACCTATTCAATTAGTTATGTAATCCCAGTGACTTTAATCAAACTGCTACCCCTAGATGCTTCACAAACTCAACATTAGGTTAGTAAAAGTATTTCTTAAATTATATTTCTGATCATGCAATTGTGCAATCAACTTGAAGGCACTGAGATTTGGAAACATTTTGATTCCTTGGTGCTAATTTAGATAGGACAATAATAATTAAGATTGTGATTTCTGGGTCCTTTGGCATTAAGGATTTATCCAAAAGGACCACACAAAATCCAGTTTCTAGGCCTCAATTATTTCACTGCATCTGATTGAAAATGAAACATTAAAAGTTTTATTAAATTATTAAGAACCTCCAAAGGGAACAATGTTATGTATTATAGAAGTCACCCTTTTAAAATTACCATCTTCTGAGATATTACATATAGAAGCTAATGCAGCATTCAGCATGTCTAAATAAAAATCTTTTTTCAAAACATAAAATATCTGGTTTTAGTCTCTCCATTTCATAACATCTGATGCTTTACTGTTTTATATACATGGTGTGAATTTCTTCCTTGCACTAAAATGATGGACTTTCAGTCATAACTAAAATACCAAGGGCTTGTTTCTCACTGATTGAACCTAGGTGTTCTCCTACAGAATTTTATAATGAAATAAAATGGACAACTAAATCAAATGCATTCTAAATAATACAAGAGTGACACTAATATCAATTTCTTTATCTACATGTTGGGGGATGTGATTGGAACATTTCTGGTTAGTGCTATTCAAGTACAAGTTTAAAGTTTAAAGAATATTCTTGAGGTGTGTGAGTGTGTGAATGTGTATGTGTGTGTACCACAGTGATTCCGAGTGTCTTGAACTTAACACATATGTACCTGTACACATCTTTTGGTGTGCAAACTCACATTTCTAGTTTTGTATAATATGGTTATATTTAATCTTCACTACTGACCTTCTTTTGTAGCCATTTCAATGAACTTAAAGTTTCAAAATTTCTGTCCTTCATTTTTCTAAGAAAAAATGGGGGCAATGGCCTACTGAATAGGAAGCAATACAGATACGGTGCTCTGGTAATACTGCTGTCATGGAATTATAACAATATGGCATTATAACAATATAACAATATGGCAAAAGAAAATACCTTTTCTTCAGAGCCAGAGCCTGTGGCCTATTTTCTTGCTGAAAAACAAGGAAACTGCCACTCTGAAGGTCCATTAGACAAGAGAGCAAGAAGTTTCCAAGGGTGGTATCCTGAATCAGGTGATAAAACCCTTTAGGGCAGGAACTATGTCTCTTTAACCCAGTACAGAAAATATTTGATGTACTTTGTCAACAAATAATTTAGATGATGAATAGGACTGTGCTGTTAGGAATTCGTGTCATTAGAAGATGCAGCCATGCAGGGCAAGAGGTGAGGCTTGGCTACCGTCACTCCCCTGCTGGAAAAATACTGGCTCCTCCACTAGTGGCAAGGGTAACGGCCAGAAGCCTTTTTGGAATGGAAGTGAACTTTATGTTGACTATTTTTCTTTACCACCATGATGAAAACGATCATTTTTGATAATGTTAGTATTCTTATCCAGAGGCATTTACTTGGGACCACAACGGCCTTCTGATCTTCACATCCTATCCATGATAGAAATCAGGCAATATGTGCGTTTCATCAAGAGATGAAAACATCCTAATTATTGAAACAGTGCGAAACACAGACTTGTTGCTTCAATGGTTTTACCTGAAAATACCTGCAGATTGGTTTCCACTGCCTAGTTTGTTCCCTAATTAGCAGGATTCTCCTGCAGGCAAACACCTGCATAATCTCACCTGCTGGCCCAGGCAGGTGAGAGAAGCCTACGTGTCCTCTGCATAAGGACCCTCCAACAAACTCTTTGTCACTGTTTCCACAATATCATGTGCAGATTTGTTATATATTGAAAGTAAAAAGTGAGATCAAGCACTCTCATAGATTTCTACCTGGAAAGTCAAAAGTAACTCCAATGCATTGCCAGGAGATCATTTAAAATATTAAATTAAAAATCAACCACAGATGTGAGGAAATGAGTGGATTTTTCCCATTTGACAGCTTATCAGTAAGTTGAAATTTTTTTTTTACCCTAGGAGTGTACCTCAGTGATGATAGCCATGTATAATTCATAAAGAAAAATAGATTTCAATAAGCCTGCTCAGTAGTTCAGTGTGTGAAAATTCAACAAGCTAGTTTCTTTTCACTATGCCTGCAGTCACTTTTCCTCCTATGAGCTCCCCCTGTTCCACATTGAATTTACTTTTTGTATTTTGGATCATAATATAATTTGTTTCCAAATGTATATTTAAAGAAGGAAGCTCTGAGGGACACAAAAACAGCACCACAAATGAAAAATAGGGTTGTATTTTCATGTAAATCATACTTGATAAATATTTAAATTACTTTCTTTTGCAGAATAAAAGTGTATGAATGCACTTTACATGTAAGCTACAAATTATGCTGAAGGAATTTTACCTTGTCGGTTATTGTTCACAACAGTGTATATTAATTTTTTTTCCTGTTCTTACATAATTCTTCAAGACATTTTACTGACTAGGGTCTTGCAAAGGCGAGAGATCATCCATCTGAACTTGATAAGAGTGTCATTGCACTCAATAACTAAATGATCTTTTATTCACCCTCAAAACTTTAAAATTTGATGCAGAATGAATATCAAAGTTACATTTTACTACAAAGAGTAATCATTTTATAGTATATGACTTACGAAAACACAATGTAATCTCACTAATTCTAATGCAACAAATTTGGATTCCGTAATCATTCAAAGACAGTGAATATACATTCGAAAAAAAAAAATGGTTAAGGTCTAAAAAGGAAGGGGGTCAATGTACCAGACCTGAGAAGTTTGAATCCAAAGAGAATAAAATCATGATAAACTAAAATTGCCATTTATCATGTGCTTATGACACATCAGGAATTGTGATAAAGTTAAGCGGCTGTATCTACTACTGTCCAAATGTTCATGGAGGAAGTCATATAATCCGAATTTTTCAGATGATGAAACTACAGCTAAAGAGATTGTGTGACTTTTCCATGAGCACACAGTTAAAAGTACCAAGTAATCCCAACCCAGATCTCTCCGACTAGAAGATGTGTGCTTTTAATTAAAATTATTCAAATTTGCTCTTAATTTCTGTTTGGAACATGTAAGTCTCCTATAGAAAAGGACTTTTGTGTCCGTAGCATTTTATTAACTGACTTAGCTCTATCTTGAACTATAATTTTCCATGACTGAAATTTTGCATTTACATATATTGGTTGGTAATATAAAATAACTTAAAAGTAATAAAGCTGAAAAAATGTAATCATTCTAATTTTTCCTCTTCCATATGATGTTTAATTAGTAAGTTCTTACTCTATTGAAGATGTACCTCTAAAAATAATTTAAGAAGCAGAATGCTTATTATATAAATTCCATGGTTCACCATCCTGAAAAAAAATCTTTGCCAATTATCTAAAATTAGTTAGGTAATTCTGTATCAAATTAGAAAAAATAAACAAAAAAAGATAATTTTGTTTGAGCATTCATAACTATCATTTTCCTATCTATAAGGCTTAGAGAACAATTTATACTTGAACAATAAAATAAATAATATCATTTAAGCTGATAGATTATTATGCAGTGTAACCTCGGCAATGGTTGCTTTTCAATTACTTCCTCTTTTAAGAAAATAAACTTTTAAAACTTCATCCTTTTCTATATAGCTTTGATGGCTTTTAATGATTAAGATATTAAGGTTTGGACAATATTGTTTCATTAATATCAAAACCACTATTTTCCCATTCAACTCATCCTTCTTTAATACATGAAAGACCTTTTATAAATTGAACAATTGTCAATTATGGCATCTAACGATTCTGGTTCAAAAACGTCAATATCAAATTGTGTCCTGACACATGTAGAGAAGCACTCATATGATTGTGCCCCTGCCTATATTTTTAAATACTGACTGGTCTGATAAATTTTTCGTATTTTTCATTTGCTATTAGGTTTAATCTTGAAATAAAAAATATTAAGCTGAAATATTCACCTTTTAAAAGTCTGTGTAACAGATTGAGAAAGAACTTGAAACCCTTTAATTGGAAACTACTTTTATTGTTTTTTTGTGGAGGTTGGTTGTCCCTAGGATTTGGGACTTGGTTCAATTATTAAATACCACAGTCTATTAGAGAATTGGATTCATGAGAAAAACATCTGTTGTTTTATGGGTCTGGATTTCAGTATACCTCAAGATTAATTTATTAATTTACTTATAATCCAATATCTCAATCTGTAAATTATAGGAATGTAACACAACCTAATTCACAAGACAATGCAGAATTCTACAAGTTATTTTTAAAGAGTCCTGGTTAACTGAATGGTGCATTTGGAGGAGAATGGAAATCTGGCAGGAAGAATAACTTGCTTCTGCTCTACAGTGTGCAGGTCAGGCAGGTTCTCAGGGAATTAAACTATAAGATGAAAATTAATAAGCAGGACGTTTATTAGGAAATCCTCTTAAGACTAACATCTGAGGGGGAAGAAAAGGAAGCAAAATTGTTCAGAGAAAGAAGTTGGGTGTGATACAGTCACAACAAAGGACTTAAATAAGATGGATTTGGATCTTCAACTGGTAAGTATACTAAAAACATTACAAAATCCCCCCAAATCCAAAATCTTAAACACTTCTGATTCTAAGCATTTTGGATAAGGGATACTCAACTTGTGTTTGTAATGAAAACAACAAACAAACAATTCCAGCCTTTAGAACAAACACATAATGCAGTTTGCTTTGGTAATGTTGTGGTAACATGATCACAGATTCAGAAGGAAATCCACTGATGACATTTTTTGAATTGGGTAAGATCAATGTGGCAGTTACCAATCCATTGCCTCTCAGCTCCAAACCTTCGTTGCTGTGTGTGGCAGCCAGGGGTGCACGGCATCCCCTCAAAGGCAATCTCCCCCCACCCCCGTCCCACTAACGGACTCCAGGTGAGTCCTGGGTGGGCATCTCTTCATGAATGACTTCCTTCTGGCACCTGAGAGGGCAGATTCCCAGTGATTCCCACTGTCATAGCACCTCACCAAACCTCTCCATCCACTGAACCACTGCCATGCACTTTCCAATTAGGTCTTAAATCTCAGCCTTGGGGGAAGGGGGACAGGGCCCTATGCCAGCTTTGTTCTTTCCTTGGGTGTACTACCTCAGCTTTTGGAGTTGAATTCTGTTATTCTATGTTCTTTAGAGTTATATTTACTTCTTAGTATTCAAAACCATACTCCAATAACTGTTATATTATATATATATTACACATTCCCTATTGAATTTACTGGATAGAATCTGTTTCCTAATTGGATCCTGTCTGACATAATTAACAAAGTCAGTCATGTGAAGACTCAAAATAAAAAGGGTTTCACCGTTTCCTTTGTAAAATAGGAGTATTTATAACATCTTCCTGTGTCATTTTGGAGATCTATTGCTAATGGTAAAGTTCAAGTATCCTGAAGATTTGGCTGGAGTAAATGTTATTATAAATCAAATATGACAGAAATTAATTGCCTATGTATTAAAACTTTGCATATCTGAAAGTATTGATAATTCATGGAAATAAAATTAGTGTGGGTGTCTAAAAAAATCCAATCATTTTTATGCTTTGATATTTTTCATTCTTTATCTACATCAGATAAAAAAACAAGCCTTTAGAGTTCCTCCAAAAATTTAGTTTCTTCTCCTACACTCTATACTTTATACTTTTAAGAAAGAACATTCACATTATATATAAGAAAAATGTTTTATTCTGATAGGAAATTACAGTTTTCTGGATGACTTAATAGTGACATCTTGTTTCAGACAGTATTACTAGCTGCCCATATCCTTATCCCAGATGACATCTTCAAAAACTGTGCCTAAATATAAGTTAAATATAAGACAGAATTTTGTTAATTTTTCTTTTAATTAGAATGTAATACTAAACTCTTTGTTTTAAAATTTTAAGCATCATAACACATTGCCTAGATATTAATTTCTGTTAAATGTGACATTATATTCTGAATTTTTCCCCTTGCAGTTGATACTGAACTATCTCTTCATTTCTGTTGCATGTGTTTCAATTTAATCATTGAAGTCCATATAAAACATGGATATGCAAAGGATTAGATCTGAGTGTGGAATTCTAGGAAGTCGCTTTAAGTGGAAACACAAAGTGAGAACATGAAAGAGATTTCCACCACTAATTATAAATTCCAATATCTTTGAAGTATTATTCAGATGACTTATTTTTGTACATCACTCCACATTACTTTGCAATTAGTAACTTCTCAACATGTATTTGCAGAGTGAATGAAAACAGTTCAAATTTAAGTATACAGTAGACCCCCTTATCCACAGGGAATACATTTCAAGACCTCCAGTGGATGTCTGAAACCACAGATGGTACCAAACTTTATATAGACTACGTTTTTTCCCATACATACATACCTATGATAAAGTTTAATTTATAAATTAGGCACAATAAGAGATTAACAACAATAGCTAATAATAAAATAGAGCAATGGTAACAATATACTCTAATAAAAGTTCTGTGAATATGGTCTTTCTCTATCAGAATGTCTCATTGTACTGCAGTACTGCACCCATCCCTCTTATGATCTGTCTATCTAGTAACTGAGAGGGCTACTAAGTGACTAACAGAATACCACACTATCTCCTAGATGTAGACTGTCAAGTTATCAAGTTTTCAATGGGAAAAGTATGAAAATGGCTTATTTCAAAATTTAAAATTTAAGTCAACTACATTGCAAATTCCAATCAATAGTTAACACTTATGACAATAATTCCTGGCAAAGGGCAATTGAGACCTACTCAGAACTGCTCTCCGTCCCGATAGGTCTTCCTATCCTTTCTTGCTTTCTGCTCTCACTTTGTCTCTTGCATTTGCCAATGACACAACCATCACAAAACACTTAAATTGATCATATGACACAGGATCAACAATAACACCAACGTTTTGCTTTATAAACTCAAAGATTCCAAAAACAGTAATTGAGATCAGAACAGAAATATAAAGGATCTGCATACATTTTTTAATATTAGTAATAAAATGATTAGTTAGTTAAATTGACTAAACCGATTGCCACACAAAGACAGCTCAGTATGCAGGCTCAGGGCCTGAAGAGCAGAAGATAAACACATGTATTGCAACCAAGAAAAAAGTGGGCATTGTATAGCACTTCTAAGAATGCTTAATTGTGTGCAGATTTTTGTTGTTGTTGTAATTTGGATGAATTCCAACTTTTCTGGAAGAGAGCATTTGCTTACATATTAAGCAAATATATAACAGAAAAACAGAGGTAACTAACACCAAATTTTTATTTTTAAAGGAAAATATTTAAACTGTTTTAACTGATGAATATGCATGAAGATGTTCTATTCAGTTATATATTTGATTTTGCTTAATAGAAGCTCTTTCAAAATAAGGTAGTCATTGTGAGTCAGGGTGTTAATATATACATACTTTGTACATACCATTTTTATGTGCTTTGGGGGAAGTTTTGGAGCTTGTTGGCAGCTCACGGTTTGTTGAAACTGACTGACACCACTAAGACCAAAGTAAATGAACATTTATATGCCAAAGGCCCCCTACAGATTGATTACTGGGAACACTAAGCACATCTCAGATTAACTCAATTTTCATTTTAGCTTTGTGGATTACCTTTAATGCATTATAAATCTGTATTCATTCATATAGAATAATATAAATATGTATTCCACATAATAAAGTTTTTCTCTAGTTTTTCTCTCTTAGGTAAAATAACTTCTACTCATAAGAAAAAAAAAAAAAACACTGAGTACAATCTTTCTTAGAAGATCTCATTTCTCTTTATAGTCTTCTCCTGTGAATGAAAACCTAATGGCAATGAAACATTGAAAAACAATGCTTATAAAAAGTGTACAGAGTTTGTTATATAAGAAAACAGGAGTCAATTACACATAACAGGTAGGTAAGAGAGGCTTGGAACCCTGGAACTTAAATCATGCATCAAGGATGACCCTACTGACGTCTGTCAGACGCAAGGATTAATCAATATGTGCTATCCAGACAATCCAGCTCTTTGATAGCACTGAAAGGTGTGAGCTTTGAAGGATAGATAAAATGCTATTATTTTTAATAAAAAGTGCTGAAAAGAAAGGCTATTTCAATTGATAATAAATTCAAATGTAAAGGGCCCTGGTGGGACCTCCATTGAAATTTACCCAGAAGATTAGAGAAATGTTTCTTGCAAGTGTGAAATAAATACAGAAGTCTGCAAAGTGATAGAAAAACAAACGATGGGCCCTTTAACACTAAACAAAAGAGGGGAAAAATCTCTTCTATGCCAGATTCTCCTTTCTCAGTTTACATGTTTATTAAACAGACACATGAACTGTGCCCTTCACTTTAACCTGGAGAGCTTGCATTGGTACGATGTCAGCCTCGGTGGGAAGTAATCCCAATACATCTTTGGGTTAGCGATGCTCTTGAAAAAGAATGGGCCAAATCATTGAGTTTTTTAATCAAAGAGTATTCCCGAATATTATAAAGAAATATTTATTTGAGGTCCATTTTAAATACTTTAAATTTTAGTTCAAAAATATTATTCAACATTGAGTTGTCTAAAAATGTATTCATTCTACATACCCTGTATCCAAACCTAGAGAGAAAATAGTAAACTCAAACTTAAAATGAGAGATATTTTAAAAACTACTTGTGTTTGCTTATTATCATTGAATTGCTAAGGTAGAAGATAAAATAAACGAAGCCCATTGTATTTTATTCTATTTAAGGTGCAGGATCCATTGTCAATCTCCATATAGTTTCCAAGCAAAACAAACAGGGTTGTAGCTGAACATGCAATAACTCACGTCGCCACTGGATGGCAATGACAGCTTTTGTCTCCGAAATGCGCGTGGTGCCCTCGATGAAATTTAGTCCCACAGCCCTTAAGTCCGAAGTTTCTCAACACATCAAAGTGTAAAATACGCTGGGGTGATACTCCAACACACGTTCCTTCTGGATCTCTTCTTGTCTTCTGGAGCACTCGATGTTAAGGCAACCTATGAAACTTCCTGACTCACAGTCACTCTTTAGGAACTTTGTGTTTTACAGAAAAACAAGCTTGCAAAAAGAAAAAAATTTAAAAAAATAAATAAATAAATAAAAAGGAAGAGAAAAAGATGTGAGAGAGAAGCACAAATTAGGGCGCCAGATTCCCTTCTGCCATGGAATGGTGCTCAGCTTGCAGAGAACCACAATTTCAAGAGCGTCTTTGCTATGTAGTTGCTTTCTGCCATATGGCAAGAATATCCTTCCTTTTCTTAAGTATTTCATAGTTTAAATCATTTCTTCTTATGACCTATACACACATGCATTCATGCTTGCAGTTGAGACAATTAGCTGATGATAGTTTAATTTTCCAGAGTGAATCAGTTTTAAACAATGAGAAAAAAAATGAGAAATGAATGAGAAAAAATAAAAGACACTTTGAAAACATTTCTTTAGGTCTACTTAGGATGATTAAAGTTTTTACACTGAATTCGATACAAAGTTAAAATGTGTAAATACCTGGGATTTCATTATTTCAGAGATTAATCATAATTATGAAGGTGTTAGATATTATCTGGAAAAATGAACAACTTTTTTTCAGGGAAGGACCTTATTTAAATGCATTCACCTGAGTAAAGTGCCTTTGATTCTAAATAGCTTTGCTGGGTTATATGGAGGAGAAAGACCCAAAATCATAATTTTGATGAATGGGATAAATGATTATATTTGTAAGGCAAAACAAAGAGGGATAACTTTTTATAAATATATGTATTCAATGAATATAGATAAGTTCAATTATCCTTAGTTCAGGAAACATACTTATATATTGCTTTTTATTCCTATTTTAACTTATAAAAACCTTGCTCAACCCCATATCATGCTTTTCTTAATAAATAAATAAAGCTTAATAATTAAACTTTAACTGACATCTCTGGGAAGTAACAACTGCTACTAAAAGAATTTTAATATATGTATTTTTATTTACTATTTAAAACTACTTTTATTCCCCTTTGATGGAAGATAAAAAGGTTCAGAAGAGCAAAACAATAAAACAGCAACAACAAAAGGATATAATGAGAATTCTGGGGCATAGTTTTTTTTTTTTTCTTTTTCTTAACAATACAGAAACACTAGCTGAGTAAAAAAATTGTAGTCACACGTGTATAGAAGGAAAAATTGCCTCTGTTCATATAAGGAGGAGTTAATGCATTTTTAATTTTGCATGCACAGATTTTGTCATTAAGTGGAGAGATATTGTATATATATTATAGGGATATATTATTGGATTTGTACAACTGGGCAAGATAAAGCCAGTATGTGTGTGTGTGTGTATATATATATATATATATATATATATATACACATACTGTGTATATTATGTATATATATACATACATATATATACACACTATATATATTGTATATATATATATACAAATATATACATATATTTGTATAAATATATATATATACATGTATATATTTTTTGCTTCCCACAAGCAGTCCATACACACATGGGACAATGTATCAATGAAATACATTTGGGAAAAGTCATTTTTAGGAACCACAAAAGGACTGGTTCCATCTTTTCACAATTCTGTCAGATTCTTGAATGAAAGTATGGCTAATTCAGGAGCATTTGAAAACAACCTGAACAAATTTACTTTATGCTCTCCAATAGTTGACTGTGTAAAATCACTAATTTTTAAAACTTGCTTCACTTTAATCACATAACCAGATAAAAATGAATACAGTGAAACTACTTGGAGTTTTAATTTTCCATTTATTTGAAAGCTGAAGTTGTGCAGGCTAAACTTTGTTTATATAAAGCAGTAAGGTGAATTTCCAATACTGTCATATATATATCATATGAAATACAGTCATACACATGGCATAGTATGAAAACATGTATATAAAATCAAACAGACAATTCAAGCTAAAATCATTCCCCTGTGTGACCAGCAATGTCTCTTTTGACTGTATATACTGATTTATGATTTTAAAACTTAAATTACATCCAAGTGTTCCCTTTTAGTATTTTTCATCTTTAAAGTCTTCAGTTTCAACTTCATTTTTTTTAAGGAAAAATTTAGTCAAAGGTTTATGCATAAGAGTTTGAAGGAATGGGCTATCCTGAAATCTTGGGAAATGGAACATGAGGTCTTGATAAATTATATACTTGTATCAATTGACTTTATATCTGAGAAATAACTTTTAAATTTCTTAGATCAAAAAAGAATAATTTAGATTCTGAGGAAAACAAATATCAATGTTTTAGAAACATGAACAGAATTGCTTCCTACATTTGACAGTTGGTATGACTCTAATGATGAGAAAGAATGAACAGTAATTTGTGTGTGTATAATCATGCATACATCACATGTTTAATAGGAGACATGACTTCTGGGATTATCTAACTCAGTGTACGAGTACGTGGTTTTATAGCTCGATGTTGGAAATTGGGAGATGTTGCTGTATGAATATATATCAAAATTTTGCTTGAGATGGTGATTTCCTCTGGCCAATTAATATACCAACAATAAATACCAGCTGCACTTAATATGTCATTTAAGGAATATAATATTAGAAATGTATCACTGGATGGGGAGTTTGTAAAGATAGTACAGAAAGAACCCCATCCTCAAAGGTCTTAAAAATGAATGCAGGTTATAATTGCAAAATCTTTGTTGTCCTGTGCTTGGTTTGTGTTAAAATGGCACTGGCTGTCAGTAAGGTGAACTATTCACACCAGAGAATGTTTGAGAAAAATTCTTTTAGAACTAGAGGTGAAAGTAGTTCCACATTTCAGGGAACTACTTTTTTATTTTGCAGGGTGTTTTTGTACTTAAATATCAAATACATAAAAGTGAGAGTTCAAATTCTTATGTGAGTGAGTGATAAAAGTCAGGCAAATGCTTAAAGTTTTTAATATTAGGAAAATTCTTTGACGAAGGGTTATCCATGTAGTGATTGTATATTTTTAAATCTACTTTCTCCTTTCCCAGCCCTCATGGTTCCCTGGGCATTGCCAAGGGGAAATTCTTGTCCAGTAAAATGTACAGATTCCATAATTTTGCCTCTGTTCCTACTTGGCTCTCTTCATACTCATTTCACTCGGTTAATATTTGTTTTCATCTATTTCCTCATTCTCAGGTTGAACTGGTCTTCCTGAAAGTCCACTTTCTCTGTGGGTCTCTAAATTACATAAATAAAAATGTTTTTTACCTAAGGTCATTAAAAGGTTCACAGAAATCCTTTCGTGATTTTAAGAATAGTCAACAGTTCAGACATGGGCACGCAGTAAAGAGCTGCCAAGTGGAAAAGCCCAGGGCTTTGACTCCATTTGCTTCTATCAGTCGTAAGTTAATACTCACGGATAAATTACTAAAATGCCAGGAAGCACATCGGTCATCCGAGGCTATGGAGTAAACTGCTAGGAGATTGGAAACAGAAGAGTCGCAAATATGGATGTTGTGTGACTGAAAGAAAATATGATGTGTGACTAAGTTTTTTTCAATCTGGATTCTTATGCATAAACCAAATATTAATAATAAGCACAATAATAACAAAAACAAGAATTCCAGATACCTATTAACTTGCAGACACACTTACAGCTTCTTTATAAGTAGAAATGACCCCAATTAATGACTTTTAGGTAAACAGTTTTTAGATTCTATATTTTAAGCATACATACAACATTTTCTCAACAAAATGGGGAAAATAGATAATAAGGAAGAGAAGAGAAAAAAAAACAAAGAAAGGTTCATAGTGTAAGAAAAACCTAGTTAAAAAAAATTTAATGTAAGAAGTTCAGAGCAGGTTGATTCTGCACTATTTGGGTACCATTTTTCTCCAATTCTTCTCTGTTATTATTTGCCTTAACACTAATATTAAAGCCTCATATATGATAACTTTCTAACTATATCTGCAAGGCTCTAATATATTGTCATACCTAAATACTGCAGTATTAGATTTTGGCCTACTACATACAATGATAAGCTCAAGGGTATATCAGTATTTCTTCCGTGTTGACATTACATAGGGCAGCCATCAACTCTTTAAAACTACTTTAATTATCAGTGAGTTTTCCCCATTTTTCCTAACAAACATCTATCCTAAGACATTAATTTTACTATTAAGATAAATGGATCTGGATTAATATTTTTCTGAAGCAGAAATTTTCACAATGCTATCATTTCCTAAGTGAGCAAGAGTACTTGATTTTAGCCATGTGTGCATGACAAAGTATCCAGGAAAGCCGCATTGTTTTCAACGCTTAATCATGTTAGCAGTTAGTATGAGTCATCTACTTATCTAGTTTTGGTAATGGTCCCTCTTTCTTTGAGAGGATACTGCATTCGTGGATACTGTATTGCACTATAACATAGAACACTCTGTTCTATGTTATAGTTACCCACACTGCACATTTCCATATCCTACTGTAAACCCCCTGTTAAAAACTTTCTTGGGGTAATACATTTATTTGTTTTCAGCCCTGCATCTCTTAGTTTCTAGGACAACATCTTATCTACATATATTCAGGCATCCAACACGTATATATTGAGTGTTTACTATAAGCCAGGCCCCATGCTAAGCCAAGGGGATATAGCAAAGATCAAAACAACAAACAAAAATCCTTTCCTTACATTGCATATAACATAATACCTAGAAAGCAGCATACAATAAATTAATCACCCAGATTCTGTTCTCAGACCTGAATTCAAATTCTGCTTAACTCCCGTAAATTGTGTTGTCATGCACTTACTTCTTACTTTCAATTTATTCATCTGTAAAAAGGTGGATAACTTTAGGCCGGGCGCGGTGGCTCACGCCTGTAATCCTAGCACTCTGGGAGGCCGAGGCGGGCGGATTGCTCAAGGTCAGGAGTTCAAAACCAGCCTGAGCGAGACCCCGTCTCTACCATAAAAATAGAAAGAAATTAATTGGCCAACTAATATATATAATATAAAAATCAGCCGGGCATGGTGGCTCATGCTTGTAGTCCCAGCTACGCGGGAGGCTGAGGCAGCAGGATCGCTTGAGCCCAGGAGTTTGAGGTTGCTGTGAGCTAGGCTGACACCACGGCACTCACTCTAGCCTAGGCAAGAAAGCGAGACTCTGTCTCAAAAAAAAAAAAAAAAAAAAAAAGGTGGATAACTCATCTCAGAGATTTGTTGCAAATGCCAAATTAAATTAAGTAAGTTTTTAATGCAGTGCTGGAATATATTATGCTTATAATAAATACATTATTTAATATTTTTTGCATCATTTTTTCTATAACATTATTGATAAACTTTTATGACTGCATATTTAGGCAGAGATGATGCATGGCTATTAGATAAAATATCTATGGCCTATCAATTGTCTTATTAATGTAAACTAGGCTGCACATATACATATGGATTATTATAAGAGAAATTTCTTAGTTATATTCCTAAGGAACATCTCAATACTTAATTTTGCACTTTGTGAATTTTGCAGTAATTATGCTTAAAACTTCTGTGACAGCTCTAGGTACAAAAATATTGTCATTTTTTAATCTTTTCTAAAAATTGTATCTTACAAATTTTATTTTTCATTTTCTGTTAAATCCATATTAAATTAAAGTCTAAGATAAAGATCCGATTCAAGAATATTTTCCAAGAATCCAATTAGTTCAGAATTATTTGATGAAATTACATCTGTTCATGTAAAGTTCACAATATATTCATGATCATACAATAAATTTCATAGCTACTAGACATAAGAATTATATTGTCACATATTACTCATGGTATTAGTTATGCTTTTAGTGTATATACAGATTCAACTTATTATTTTTTTCACCATGAGCATCTCTGTTTTTTATTTTTTTTATTATTTTTTAAAATTTTTACTCTGAAGAGTCCTGATGACTGACCTTTAAAGGTAGCTCCTAGCATGTTAAACAAATATATTTAAAAACTATTGACAGTATATACCTCATTAATTTCAGATTCAATGATCTCATTCTTTAAATTTTAAATATTATTCCTCTCTTAGCCTGCTGATGTACATCTTTAAGTAAAAATATCAGAGTGGTGTGTCCATGAGCAGTTTATGTTTTAAATCCTGCATATCTGAGCATGAGTGTCACTGTGTTATCCCAGGACATAAATTAGTTTATGTTTGGTTAAAATATTTCTGGACCACATATTTTTCTCTCAAATTATTGTTTTCATTGTTACATTGAATTCTGGCACTCTGAGTTAAATAGAATCTTAAATCTGGGTAACATTTTTTTTTTTACTTTTTGCCCAAATGATGGTGAAATTTTTTTCTTTAAACATGAAATTCAAAAACTTTGTCACATTTAAGTTACATTATTATTTTTTATTTTGTGTGAGATTTAGTGAACATTTTTGACCCATATACTCAAGTAATGTCTTTTGTTACTTTTTTTGAGTTTTGTTTTGTTGTTTGTTTTAGACTATGGAAAGTGTTTTCTTTTTAAAAGATAATTGTTTAGCATCACTTGTTTTGGTTCATTCCCAATGGAAGCCAATTTAAATATTTTTGTTTGTTTCCTTTCCTCTACATAGCATCTCTCATTATTGTTATTATATTTTTTCTTCAGGGTTTTAGAGAGCTGTCAACTTTATTAGTGATTTCATTTTCTACAATGTCAATTATATTCTTTACTATAGCTAAAGCCAATTTTAATTTTTCCATTGTGATACCTTCTCTCTCATATTCTTTCATTTCTGTGCCAGCACCATTTATAGTTCCATATTCTCCTTTTCCTCTTATTTTTCCCATTTTATATTTATTTTACATACTTATAATAAACGACAAATGCTTTTATCTCACGTGGAAAACCACATTCATTGTCTCAACATTGATGCTTTTAAAAAACTCTTGGAAGAGGTAAAATATCACACCGCTGATATTTGCAAAGGGCATTATTCCCTTTGATGGGTGTCACAGCCT